>NC_056695.1:36606068-37210443 GCF_018350215.1 Panthera leo
AGAAAATTTTCAAGAGTTGAGTAAAGAGAGGAGGCTAACTAGATATGAAAAGGTAGTTATACTGGTGGCAGAATAAAAGATTTGTATAAAAGAAGAGAAAATCGAAACGAGACTGTTGCATGGATAGCATATCTAAGTAAAAGATCTTCTTTCTATATTAACATGTTTGAAAATATGCACATTTGATAAAGAAATAAAGATAAATCCCTTCCTTTTTCATTAAATGGAGACAACTAAATGAAGAATACTTATTTAAATACAAAAATTAACCTGTATAGATATTAGATAAAATACATGTAATAATCTGTATCTTATGTGTCTTGGGAAGGTCTTCTGAAATCTAAAAGAAAAGAAATCATAAAGACAAAGTTGCTGGGTCAAAAACAAAAATGTAAAAAAATTACACACTACTACCAAATCTAAAGGCAATAGCAATGTTTAGAATTAGCTTTTACAAAATGAGTATTTTTTAATGTTTATGAATTCATTTTGAGAGAGAGAGAGAGAGAGAGAGAGAGAGAGAGAAAGAGAAAGAGAACTTGAGCAGGGGAGGGGCAGAGAGGGAGTGAGAATCCCAGGCAGGCTCCATGCTGTCAGCACAGAGCCCAGTGTGGGGCTTGATCCCATGAAGTGGGAGATCAGGAGCTGAGACAAAATCAAGAGTCAATTGCTCAACTGACTGGGCCACCCAGGTACCCCATGAAAGAGAAGATACTTAAATCAAGGAGCTCTTACAAATCAGCAAGATCAAGAAATACACTCCTTGGTCATCTGCTTCCAAATGAGTGGCTAGGAATCCTGTAAAAACCTCTCATTGGACAACTACTACACCTATTATATATGCTTCAGAGTTTGAGGGATCATTGGTTTTACAGAAATGAGTGGTCTCTGTGAGAGCCTCCAAAATAACCAACAACAACTAAACTGAGCCCAAGGCAACATCAGGCCTGGACATCTCTTACAGGGAGATATAGCAGGCATGCCCAATAGTCATGGCCAGAGCTGAATAAAACTAAGCATCAAGGAAGAAACCTGAAAAACATGGGCATCCCCAAAATAAGAGGGTTGCCTCAAGACCAGATTCCCTAAGACCACTGAACCCTGGAGCATGAAATATTAAACAGAGAACAAAACGTAACTGAAGATGTTTTTATCTTGCAATAAGAAAGGAATTCTTCAGCAAGACACAAAAATGCCAAATTAAAAGAAATCTATTCAACTACTTTTCAGTTAAAACTTTTCTTCATTAATAAGCACACTTAAGAAGTAAAATAAGAGAGAAGCCCCAAATTGGCAGAAAATAGCTGTTATACATATAAATCAAAACTTCAGAATCATATGCACATCAAAAAGGAAATGAGGATATAAAACTGGTTACAAAATATGAAAAGGCATTTCACAAAAGAGAAAATATGTCTGACTAATAATGCAAAGTTAATGTAAATGAAGACCATCTCATTGGCAAATATTAAGGAATGTGGCAATACCAAGGACTGTAGAAAATATAGATCTCATACATTGCCACTAGTAACGTAAATTAGTATACCATTTTGAGAAACAACTTGGCACTATCTTATAAAGTTAAATAGTTAAATATCTTATGACCCAGCAATACTGCCTTCATATATGTACTTCCAGAAAAATCTCTCGCACAATTATATACATAAAAATGTTCACATAAGAACTCATAACAGGCCCTAAGTAGAAACCACCTAAATGCACACAGAAGGTATAATAATGTGTAGTATATTTACACAATGAAATATTATGCATTATTGAATATTAGCCTGTTGCTTGAAAAAATGATTAGAAAACCATTAGGTAATACCCTTTTTCCAAAGATCTAAGAACAATGACACATTAATACCATGCCATTTGGCATGTATTTTAACACTGTGCAACTTCTTATTAAAAGAGACAGTAGAGTCGTAAATGCAAAATCAGAATAACGCTTAACTTTGAAGGAGGCAAGGGGATGAGATGTCCATAGAGAGTGAAGCTCTGAATACATTTCAGCTACTGAGTTATGAGGTGGGTACTTTGATGTATTATACTATCAAAAATATACACACTTAAAATAGAGAAATAGGAGTGGGCCAAACAAGTAGAAGGCATTATGATTAATCTAGTTCTTTGTAATGAGAACAGTAAGGGAGAGAACAAAGGTTAAACAGATCATTCAAAACATCAAAATTATGAAACACCAAATATATTTTTAAGATTTCACTACTTAAAAATTTGGAATTTAAAACAGCATCATTTGCCTTTTGGATAAATTAAAATAAATGTTGCTAAGATGCAGAGTTGGCAAGAATGTAAATTAAGATGCAGAATTGGCAGGAATGTAAATTTGTAGAGATGTCTGGAAAGCCATTGTAATTGCATGTCTAAGAATTTACCAGAAGAAAACATTTAAGGAACTTAAAAAGAATACATTATGTATTCTAGAATATTCATTTCAGATTTTTTTTTTTAAGTTTATTTTGGGAGGCAGAGTGCGCGTGCCTGTCGGCAAGTTGGGGAGGGGCAGAGAGAGAGAGGGAGAGAGAATCCCAAACAGGCTCCATGCTGACAGCATGGATCCTGAACTCACAAACCATGAGATCATGACCTGAGCTGAAATCAAGAGTCCAATGCTAAACCAACGGAGTCACCCAAGCACTCCCATTTCAGATTTTTAATAATGAAGCTAAGGAAATACCTTATTTTAGATTGATCTAAAGTATCTAAATACCTTATTTTAGATTGATTCATTAGTATCACATCCCTAGGACAAAATAACTCCTATTAAGATTTTTGTATATGCAATTTCACAATTTTTTTTTACATAAATGAGTATATTCTACAGTCTTCAATTAGCTTTTTAATATCTCAGTGGAGTTGGGGGTAGAATTTTTTTTTAACATTTTACTTACCTATATTTTTTTCTCTAAAAGTTATGCTAATTTGTTCTATACAAACTATCAATGTGCTCCTTAATGTTATTTCTACTTTTAAAAATGGAATTCTGGGGGCGCCTGGGTGGCGCAGTCGGTTAAGCGTCCGACTTCAGCCGGGTCACGATCTCACGGTCCGTGAGTTCGAGCCCCGCGTCAGGCTCTGGGCTGATGGCTCGGAGCCTGGAGCCTGTTTCCGATTCTGTGTCTCCCTCTCTCTCTGCCCCTCCCCCCTTCATGCTCTGTCTCTCTCTGTCCCAAAAATAAATAAAAAACGTTGAAAAAAAAAATTTAAAAAAAAAAAAAAAAAATGGAATTCTGGACCAAAACAAGCTCACAACCGACATCATGTCTCTTTCCACTGATCAACAAAGATTCACATGATAAATTTAAGATGGAAAAATAAATAAGAAAGCAGAATTGCAGTCAGGTCTTCATCGAAGAAGCCTCTTCTTTTCAAGAAGAAGAAATGAAGCAAATGATTTCCCCTAAGTGTTATTAGAGTAGGGAAAATAGAACTCTTCAGGAGTTTCAACTGTTTTCAGTATCAATGGGAGTATGAAATGGTAGATCAGTGACCTGGCAGTGCAGAATCTTGAAGTTTTTATCGACTACTTCCCATTAGTAAAGTCCCACCAGGATCTGAAAGAGCTTTTTGTTGTCTTGTGATTTGGGGATACAGATTTATATTTCTTTTGCTGCACTTTTCTCTTCTGCATGATACAGCTGGTGAAATCTTTCTTCTCTGTCATTCACTGAATATATCATCCGCAATGATCACAAAATTACTCAATGTGTGATCATAAATGAATCTTTCAAAATAGGCAAAAACTAAGAAATATATTCTGAGATCAGACCAAACCAGTAGAATCACCATATCGGTCCCTAAAACATTTGAAAGATTAAGTACTTTTTAAAGGTCTGCTTTCACACAGGATTAAAGTTGCTTTTCATGCCATTTTCTACTATCAACTTTTACTAAATTAAAACTGTCAACTTCCAAAATGGTCCCAGCAATCCCTATTGGTATTGATACACTTGTGGAACCACTCTCACACTGTACCAACATTGCTTTGTGTGACAACTAGAATATGGTAAGTGGGATTGTAGGTCATTTTCAATAGTAAGTTAAAGACACTGTACTTCATCTCTGTTGTTCTCATTCACTGTCTCATGTCCTTTTTCTTTGATCAGTCTGGGAGAATCCAACCGCCATTGTCATGAACAACTCTACAGAGAGGTCTGTGTGACACCTCCAGTTATCTGCCAAGTGAGCAAGTCTTCTTGGAAGCACACTCTGTAGCTCAAGTTAAGCCATTAGAGGAACCCAGCCCTGACCAGTAGCTTAATTATGATTTCATAGTAGATGATGACCCACAAACTACCCAGCTAAAGCACTCATCTTCACGAAATGGTTAACGTTTATTGTCTTGTCTTGCTGAGATACTTTGTTATGAAACAATGGGTAAATGTACCTTCCCATGTAAATTTAAAACTGCTTTGAACTAATTTCTCAACAACAACAACAAAAATTCCCCTTATTGTCATTAGTATGTATAAAACAATTGAAAAGAAAGAAGGGCAGTATTACATAGAAGTTGTTACTTTCTTGTGTCCTGCCACTCCACAAGTTTTATTCATTTTTGTTGTTTTCTAAATGTAAGAGATAAAAAACATCCAGGCTAAATGGCCTTTTTTAATTCTAAGATTTAGGACATATTTCTATAAATTTACTGAGCTCTCGTTTATCACTTATAATGGAATATTATTCCCAGAAGAATAAATAAATAGAGAAGCAGTCTTAACACAGATTAAGCAGAAATATTAATATAAACTTTTACTAAATTATCTTAAGGACTGATGTATATTTAACTTATTTATTCACCTAGTCTGATGACTTAAAAAAAATTAACTTATTCAGCACTCGTCTCTCTTCCGTTAGTATAAGAATATGGTCATCTTTTCAATTGACTTCTAGGAAGTGCAATATTAGAGTAAGACACTTTAAAAAAAAGCTTCTTTGATATCAAAGGTGCTATCAAAAAACCACAGGGGGAGTTTCACAAGATTATAGAACACCCATCAACGTAGAACAAAAATCAATTATATTCCCCTATACTAGCAACGAATAGTTGGAAATTGACATTTAAAAGTAATAGTACCATTCAGAATATAACTAAAATAAAAGAAATACTTAGGCATAAATTCTCCAGAATATGTTTAGAATCTCTGATGGTCTATTATAAAACATGGATGAAAGAAATCCAAGAAAGCTAAATTACTGAAAAACTACATTGTGTTTATGGATTAGAAGATTCAACATAGTTAAGATGTCAGTTCTCTCCAGTTTGGTCTATAGATTCAGGACAATCCCATTCAAAAATCTCAAAAGATTTTTTTGTAGATAACCATAAACTGATTCTACAATTTGCCTGGAAGGACATACTAACTTGGAAAAAAATATTTGGAGTACTCACACTACCCAATTTCAAGACTTACCGTAAAGTTAAGGCCATTAAATGTGGTATTAATATGGGGATTGGGGAGGGCACTCACGGTGATGAGCACTGGGTGATGGATGGAATTCGAATTATTGAATCACTGTATCATACACCGGAGACTAATATAACCCCATATGTTTACTATAAAAATAACAAAAACAGAAAAGGAATGTGGTGTTGATAAAAGGACAGGAACATAGAAAAATGGAACAGAATTGAGTCCAGAAAGAATCACACAAATAGTCAAATTATTGACAAACATGCAAATGCAACTGAATTGAGAAAAATGTTTTTTTTAAATAAATATTGCAGGGTTGCTTGGGTGGCTCAGTTGGTTAAGCATCTGACTTTGGCTCAGGTAATGATCTTGCAGTTCGTGGGTTTGAGCCCCGCATCGGACTCTGTGCTGACAGCTCAGAGCCTAGAGCCTACTTCAGATTCCCCCTTCTCCTCCCCCCACTTGGACTCTGTCTCTCAAAAATAAACATTTTTTTTAAAACATACATATTGCAGTAACAATTGGCTGTCCATATACAAGAAAATGACCTAAGTTAATATTACAGAAAAATTAACTGAAAATTGGTCATAGATATACGTGTAAAAATGAAAAAGAAAACTTCTGGAGGAAAAAAAAAACACACACACACACAGGAGAAAAATCTTTGACCCTTGGGTTAAGCAAAAGGTTTTGAGATAGCACACCGAAAGCACCAAAGAAACTGTAAAATTGGACTATACTTAAAGTTAAAATTTTCCTGTGAGAGATACTGAAGAGAATGAGACAAGCCACAGACCACAAGAAGATATTTGAAAGTCTTTGAATATTTGATATTTGAAATTTGTGACAAAAATTGACTTTTGTGATGAAGGACTGAATGCAGAATATATCAAGAACTCATAAAACTCAGTAAGGAGACAATGCAATAGACACAATTGAGCTAACTATGTGAATAGATACTATCCCCACATAATTTATGCGGATGAGAAATAGGTATATGGAAAGATACTAAATACCCTCGTAATTAAGATAACGGAAATTAAATCAAAATGAGATACCAAAACACTTTAGAATAGTTTGTTTGGGTTGTTTTGGGTGTTTTTAATGCTGACAACACGAAGAGCTGGCAAGTAGGGGGATCAACTGCAACTGTCAGACATTGTCAGTGGGAATACAAGATAATAAAGGCAACTTTGGAAAGTAATTCCCTAGTTTCTTATAAAATTAAACTTAACAGTTATATGACCTAATATTCCCTCTCCTAGGTATCAACCGGAGAGAAAACTTAAGTTCATACAAAAATCTGCATGTGAATGTTAGGAGTTTTATTCATAATTGCCCCAAACTGAAAATGACCCAGATGTCCTTCAGCTGTTATATGGATACATGAGGTATATATCCCCACAATGCAATACTCATCTATAAAAGATCAAATCATTCGTTCACACAATGACATAGATGAATCTTGAATCCACCCAATGAGGTCAGACACAAAATGCTATTTGTGATTCCACTGATAAAAAGTTTTGTAGAAAGCAAAACTGAAACAAAGAAAACAAGTCGGTAGTTGTCAGGAATCGGGCATTGGGAGGGACCAAAAGGGTAGCACAAGGAAGTTTTGGGGGTGATCGAACAGTTTTGTATTAATTACTAGAGTGGTAGATTCAGGATTCTGTCCCTATCAAAATCCATAAATACTACAAATAAATGTACATTAAGACATCAGTGAGGACCTAGGTTGTCACTGGGGGCACCAGAAATGAAATTCAAGCTGTAACTAGCGGGAACACATGCTAAAATTTAAAATTCGACAGAAATTTACATATTCTTTTTCACCATTCATTCATTAAGTTAGAGCACACCACGGCTATTGTGAAATGGATCATAATGCGATAAATTTGTGATGTGAGTTTATCTCCAAGGATGTCTTCTCTTCAAGGCCTGAATTATTCTACATGTGGGATGCCTACCCAATTTGGGGATCATTTACCATTTGGTAATTTTTCATATCCACAGCAGGTATTACTTTGAGTGGCTAATATAAATCCGTTGAGATTTTCCTCCCTGACAAGGTTTAAGAGAAAAAATTTAAAGTCTGGAAGAGATATTAACAGATTAGAGGCTCAGGTGTATCTGAGTTTCTGTAAACATGAAAGACACCTCAGATTAATAGTTGACTGCACCCCTGTGCACCACAGTCTTGGCTAAATATACCAGTAGGATATTAATGAAGGGATGGGTGGGTGTCGAACAGGCTGCGTATTCAGAAAGCACCAGAGAATCTCCACAAGCCACAGAGCAGAAATCTAATGATGTTCTCTCGTATGCATCAGGCAGGTTTGTAAATGAAACTGGCACACACACTCTCACTACGTGACAATAATTCACCACCACCACAAAGCTTTTAATATAGTGACAATATTGTGGGGTCTCGTGACGGCTCAGAAAGTCTGTTTTGAAAAGGAAATTGAATTATGTATTTTCTCTGGCATGCCAAACATTTGATGAATCTATTATAATCTAAAAGCTAGGCGTGTCATAGCATTAGCACTGATGTTTAACAGCATAGACCCGTCCCAGAAAACTGCTTGTATAAAGCCTGTTTAATAGAAACGCTTTCATTTTTCAAGTTTTTTATTCACTTAATGTAGAATTTTATCGATTTTCCTTTTTAAGGACCTGACATTAGAGAGGAAAATATTTTTACCTTTGAAATGGAATATAAGAATAAAGACCATTTACTTTTAAGGAACGTGCATGTGAAAGTGTGCACATGTGTGTGTTTGTAAACCTTAGCAAGAGCAAAAAATAAAGTGAGGAATTAAAAACCATAAGCTATTCTAGCCATCTCAACTAGTACAAGGCTTTTCAGTCTGCTATAGGAGTCATCTCAATTCCATACATCAATATATGTGACTAATCCAAGTATCTTAATTTATGCATGCTTTCCTTTATCTGTGATGGTTAGTTTATGTGTTAACTTGACTGGGTCACAAGGTGCGCAAATATTTGGTTAAACGTTATTTCTGGGTTTGTCAATGAGAGGACTCCCGGGAGAGACTGGCGTTTCGGTCAATAGACCGAGTAAAACAGATTGTCCACCGTAACGTGGATGGGCATCATCCAAATCATTGAAAGCCTGACTAGACCAAAGGCAGATGGAGGGAGAATTCTCCTTTACTTGACTTCTTTTTATCTGGCTATGGGTCTACTGCCCTCCTGGTTCTCAGGCCTTCAGACTTGGGCTGGAATTACATTACCAGCTTTCCCGAGTCTTCAATTTGCAGTTAGCTGATCAGTGGACTTTAAAGTCTCCATAATCACATGAGCAAATTCATTTCAATCAATCTATTTGTATATGTCCTGTTGGTCCTGTTTCTCTGGAGAAGCCTAACTAAAGATTTCCTATACCTCAATTTAGCCATTCAAAAGGAGTAAGGTATTCATACTGTAGCCATGAAGGCAAGATCAATATACGCCAAAGAAATTAAGCACTCGACACGTAACCAGTAGTTCTCCACTCCACTCCGCTCCCATATGTGACCCCGGATATAACATGAAAAGTTCTTGATTTGTTTTGATTTGATCTGATATTGTTATGCTTAGTGTATACACATGCGTGAAGGTAGATATAAATATGATATTATTAATCCTACATATATTGTTGTATGAAGATTTAAAGAACTAGGACAACTCTCAGTAATCCTTTTTACTTATTATCTATGGAGTCCAAGGATTTGTTTAAGGAGAAAACATTTTATTCTGCATTGAGAAGTATGGCTATCCCTCTCTAATATTAAACTCACAGTTGAGACACCAATAAAATCTGCCTCTGCTAGAGATAAAAAAGTCAGATTTTTCACATGTAGCCCATTCATTTTAACATTTTATCTGCCATCTGAGATTTCAGCTAGTAAAAATAACACTAGATCTTAGAATATGTAAAACTCTGCCATAAAGAAATGAGTCAAATGTTTCTAAGTTAAAATAGCTACCAATGTCGATATTTTGCAAGTGCAGTTACAGACATGCAACCTGAACATCCCAATCATCCCAAATACAGGCAGACAGTTATCCCAACTAAACCCTGTAGCTGTGATTCATAGGAAAAAACATTTGTAAGTGAACAAAAACACAATGGCAGGTAACAGCAATGAAGTGACTTGATCAGTTATCATGAATTCTTAGATGTCTAGAGTTTAACCACATGCCTGCAGCAACCACCAACTGACTACCGGATATCTAATAGGCTTGCATCTAATTTTTATCGACACACCAGACATTATAGAGCACCAACTATGAACCAAGCTCTAAAGATGATTACTATTGAACTGTTTCAATGGGGGAGTGGGCGAGTAATAGAGATGTTAAAAATAATCAAAGTGCTGGGGCGCCTGGGTGGCTCAGTTGGTTAAGCGTCCAACTTCGGCTCAGGTCACGATCTCGCGGTCCGTGAGTTCGAGCCCCACGTCGGGCCCTGTGCTGACTGCTCAGAGCCTGGAGCCTGCTTCGGATTCTGTGTCTCCCTCTCTCTCTGACCCTCCCCCATTCATGCTCTGTCCATTCATGCTCTGTCTCTCTCTCTCTGTCTCAAAAATAAATAAACATTAAAAAAAAATTAAAAAAAAATAATAATCAAAGTGCTGTAGGTGCTGTGATAGAAGTCAAAAGAAGTAAGACTTGAAATACTAGTACATACTTGCTTGCAAGTATTTGGGAAGTTAAACTTAGTAATTACGACCCACCCCAGTGCAGTGGACAATCATCTGCCCTGCCAGCAGACACTCTGGGTGACCAGAACCATCACCCATACCACTTGAGTGACACCACTAGGTGCACCAAGTGCCAGTAAACAGCCTGGTCCCCCAGTGCTACTTTCACTTCACCTTCATACCTATCGGAATGGCTATTTAAAAAATAACAAGTGCTGACAACAATGTGGGGGACAAAAAAGGAACCCCGGTGCACCGTTGGCGGGAATGTAAGGTGGTAAAGCCATTATGGAAAATAGTATCGAGGATCCTTAAAAATGAAAAACAGGGGGCACCTGGGTGGCTCAGTCTTGAGCGGCTGACTTCGGCTCAGGTCATGATCTCGCGGTCCGTGAGTTTGAGCCCCACATCAGGCTCTGTGCTGACAGCTCAGAGCCTGGAGCCTGTTTCAGATTCTGTGTCTCCCTCTCTCTGACCCTCCCCTGTTCATGCTCTGTCCCTCCCTGTCTCAAAAAAAAAAAAAAAAAAAAAAAAAAACAGAACTACCATATCATCTGAGAATCCCGTCTCTGGGTATTTATCCAACAAAAACAAACAAAAAACAAAAACCTAACTGGTAAAGATATGTACCCCTATGTTCATCACAATATTACTTACAATAGCCCAGATACAGAAAGAACTTAAGTGCCCATGGATAGATAAATGGATAAAGCAAATATGGTGTATGCATATATACAGTTAACCTCGAACAACCAGGTTTGAACTGTGCAGGTCTATTTACAAAAGTTTCTTCCCCTCCATAAATACAGTATAGCACTTTAAGTGTATGTTTTCTTGTGATTCTCTTAATAACATTTTCTTTTCTCCAGCTTACTTTAAGAATACAGTATACAATACATATACAAAATACGTGTTATCTGACTATATGTTATTGGTAAGGCCTTCCGGTCAATAGTAGGCTACTAGCAGTTAAGTTTTTGAAGGAGTCAAAATTACACATGGACTTTCAAATGCACGTGCAGGGAAACACTCCCAATCTCTGCATTTTTCAAGGATAAACTGTACAATTGATTACTACTCAGCCATTAAAAGAATAAAATCTTATCATTTGCTCCAGCATGGATGGACCTTCAGGGTATTACACTAAGCGAAATAAGTCAGAGAAAGAAAAATTCTTTGACTTTATGACTTCAGTTATATGTGGAATCCAAAAAACAAAACATCAGACTCATAGATACACAGAAGAGACTTATGTTTGCCAAAGCAGAAGGGGATGGGGGGTAAAATGGGTAAAGGGGCACCAAGAAATAAAAACTTCTAGCTATTAATTATGGGGTATAATGTACAGCACAAGGAATACAGTCAATATTGTATTAACTTTGCATGGTGACAAATGGTAACTTTACTTCTTCTGGTAATAATTTCATCATGAATATGAATGTCAAATCACTATGCGGTACACCTGAAACTAATGTAATATTGTCCGTCAATGATACTTTAAAAAAGTAGTATATTTAGTAATTATAATTAAAGGATAGTATAACATTCATAAAAGCCAATATAAGGACAAAATTATTTATATGATAAGATAGGTCAGATTCAGTAATAAATATTTTGCAGGTATTTTATTTCCTTATGAAAACTCTACAAGGAAAATAGTGTTATCCTCATTTAATAGGAGAAAGGACTGAGGGGTAGGTTGCTTGCATCGAGTTGCTTAAGTGGTAGGATTCGAACAAGGGAATGACTAAATCTTAGGTTTGCTTACTATACCACAGCATTTCAGATGTTTAAATTCAATCCCAACACAATCACATTAAGTAAATGATATATTAAGAAAGAATACTGATGGCGTACCTGGGTGGCTCAGTCGGTTGAGTGTCTATCTGACTCTTGATTTCAGCTCAGGTCAGGTCATAATCCTAAGGTTGTGAGATCTAGTCCCACACTGGGCCTCACATC
Organism: Panthera leo; assembly: GCF_018350215.1. Lineage (NCBI taxonomy): Eukaryota > Metazoa > Chordata > Mammalia > Carnivora > Felidae > Panthera > Panthera leo. Next base: position 36,618,178 of record NC_056695.1, read on the forward strand.
AGTCTCGACGTTGAGCATAGAACTTGTTTAAGATTCTCTCCCTCCCTCCCCCATCCTTCTGCCCCTCTCCCCCGCTTATGCTCTCTCTTAAAAAAAAAAAAAAAAAGAAAAGAAAAGAAAAGAATACTGGAAAAGATACAGAAGCTGTAGGACTCAAACCTCACATGGTTTCAATGTTCCTACATCAAACACGAACACTCAACTACAGGTATCGTCAATTTTTAAAAGTTAAGCAACTTGCATACATGCATATTGCTGATCACATGGCAAACACTGAAAACCCCCTGCATGACCCTGTTCTTTAATACCAATTACTACCCTTTCAAATCACAGCTGTCAGAGTTCTAAAATAAACAATAAAGGTATTTTTATTCTTTCCATCAAGTTGAATGATAAATATCATGGATACATGCGAGGAAATAGAAAAGACAGATCTAGAAACAGGTGTTTCAAGCAACAGCTAAGCAAACATCAAACTTTGAAATCTTCAGCCTTAATGAATAATAAAAGCAACCATGATTGTGACTGAATAATTTTAAAAGGAATTTTAAGTGTGAGGTCCTGGAGGAAGCAGTACATTTAAGAAACAGCCAGGACAGAGACACAAAAGCAGTGCTAACACCCAAACACCAAAACACCAAACCTGGAGCTTGGCACAAATACCTGCACAAATCTAGTCCTTAACTGAGACTCCAGGAAACACTTTTCATCTCTGCTGTAAAACAGCCATATTTGCAATAGAAAAGGAGGTACTTTTCAACAGAGTAAGGCATTCACCAACTCTATGGCACGCATCTCAAAAATTATATCCATAAACTATCACAGGTGTTCTTATTCACTATTTGAGTAATTCTCCAAAGTTTGAGTAGCAGCTACTAAATATATTCCCAGTGCTAGGTTTTGTCCTGCAAAGACTCAAAGGTAGATTCAACAGAGCCTCTGTTCTCAAAGGATTTCCAGCCTCATACACAAGATTAGAAATCATTAAAATAGGGGGGAAAAAAAGAGAAATCTTTGAGCCAGGCAGAGGTTTGCTGGAGAAATCATAAAGAAATTATACCAAGAGCTTTCCTGAAGGAAGTGTAATTTCACTGGGGCCCTGAAGGATCAGCAGATTTCAGTCTGTAAAGACAGGTTTGGGGAGAAGTTGAACACATCCAGGCTGAAGTGAGTGTGAACCAAGTAAGGAGTTGCAAATAGGAACGTAGAGTCTGTTGGTTTTGTGTTATCAGTCATTGAAGGTCTGTGTGCACGGGAGGCACGTGATGAGGAGTGCACATTAGAACGAGTCACGTGGCAACTGAGCCGGCCCAATTTCCGGGATGCAAACAGTAAGCTATTGTGGTGGTCCATACCAGTGCTCCTGGGGTCACAGGAACTGGATGTGCATGCAGAAAGCCTTAAACCTGGCAAATGAATGGATAGGGCCATTTAAATCTAAAGATGTAAGTCAAGATATCTGTAACATTTAAAGCTTGGACAATTCAAACATTGGAGTCTTTAACCCAACAGTTACGTGGAAATCAATTAGATGGGTTGGTTTGGTGAAGAAAGTAATGTTTGACAGGTTTGAGAGTTTGGAAAAATGCACATGTGCTGCTCAACGGCATCCAAGTAGGTGTGGAGCTGGAGAAAGAGGGCACGGCAGAGGTGAGGATTCGGAGTACGTCACCACAGAGACGATCAAAGTCGTCAAAGTGGACCCATTCGTGAAGGGAAAGGGTGTAGAAATTGTAGGAGGCATTAGAAGAAACTTCGCAACTATTTATATTTAATGAACAAACTAGTAACAAAGCATGTAGAAGGCCAGATAAAAGTGAATTCAGTACTATAGAGTATACTTAGAGAAACGAGGAGGCATAAAATCGCCCACTTTCACCAGGGGTTCACATGTTACTACTTGAATAATTCTGAACTACATTCAATTCTTTTTGAGCAACATAGGCTTAAGCTTAACTTTCTATGCTTTGAATCTCTCATCTGTAAAATGGGAAGAATAATAATACCAAGACTGTTATTGTTTATTGACTGAGACGGTCAACGAAACTAAGTCAATATAGGTAAAATGCTTGGAATAGTGCCTGCAATATAGATAGTGCCTGCTATTTTTATCCCTTTAAAATCATTTCATAGATGAAATAGGAAAGAGATTAAAAAAAAAAAAAACTGGTAAGTGAGGGGCACCCGGGTGGCTCAGTCAGTTAAGTGTCTGACTTTGGCTCAGGTCGTGATCTCAGGGTTCGTGGGTTCGAGTCTGCATCGTGCTGTATGTTGACAGCCTAGCCTGTTTTGGATTCTGTGTGTGTGTGTCTCTCTCTCTGCCCCACCCCTGCTCATGCCCTCTCTCAAAAACTAAACATTAAAAAAAAAAAAAATTAAACTGGTAAGTGAAACCAAATCAAGTGTCAAGCAGGAGGTGATGTTCAACAGGATCAAAAGTTCAAGATTAGAATAAAAACAGGTTTTTCATTAAAGAGTTAATTTCCTATTATCCAGAGAGCCACTTTAATAGAGTAGGAGAAAGAAAATCCAGAATTCAAGTGGTTGAGGAGTACTCTAGTTATTTAAGTTTTCACCATGCTTTCAGGGAACTAACCATTCATGCTAATTCAACTCCTCAACCCTCCTATGTTCCAAGAAAAAGAGGATACAGTGTATACCTAGATGATAGCATCAAATGCATCATATTGAAATCAAAGATTTATGAGTTTCCCCACATCAGGAAACGTTAAGAAATGAACAGTATTTTTCTATCTCTAGTACCTAGCACAGTGCTGGTCACACGGGAGAGAAGAAATGCCAAAATAAAGTTTAGACAGAGATAATGCATTAAGACAAAACCAAGGTTGTCACCATAGAGAAATGTACTATTTGAATACACGCAATGTGAATTCAAGATATATGTAATCTTCTCCGTTCAGAAATTAATTTTACTTACCTTCTTGTTCACAACAGATTTTGTGTCATTTTTTTTTTTTTTTTAGAGAGAGCTTTACCGACAAAAATTCATAAAATCCCCTTTGGAAGAAACCTACACGGTAGATTATCAAATAAGCAATTTTTTCCCATGGTGACATAGTGGTAATTCCACAGGCTTGACTATGATTATATACTGATGTATTGTAACAAGGATCGTGCGCTGTTGAAATGTCATGACAGAACTGCTAAACAAACCTCCCATCAACCCAGACCAAGGTCCCAACTGCCACAATCTGCCAGAGCACAGTTTGGTGATTCTTTTTTTAATTGGCTTAAAAATCTTTTGCTGTTTTCAGATGAAGGGTGATTTGGCTAATTAACAGTCTTGTGGGTTCTTTCTTATTCTCTAGCTGAAAATAAAAATGACTCACTCCTAGTTAGTTTGAAAGAAGTTAAAAGAAACTCATGTATGAAAATGGCTATTAGCAAACTTTACCAAAGTTAAAGAGTTGACAAATGTTTTTGTATAGAGGGAAGGTTGGCTTTGTATGTAACTGATGCTATATGTAAACATAATGGGAATATTTTCTGAGCAGAGTGTGTACCAAGGACTTTAATAGAAACTGGGAGGTATAAACATGTGTGACCTGGGACAAATCCTCAAGAAGTTTACAATCAACTTGAGTAGGACTGGCCTAGTCATCTAAAAAATTTTAGAGCAATTTAAAGTACACTCTCGTGTACATCTATACCCTCATCATCACTTCCTAGGACTTCTCCAATAATCTCCAGAGTAGTCCTTCTGTCAGTTCAGCCCAATTTTTTAATATTCTTTACAGGGAAACATTCCTTAAACACAGATTATATGCTAATATATTGCTTAAAAACTAACAATTCCCTGTGACTACAGGAGAACAAAATTTACTTTAGGATGGTATACAAAGCCCACTATAACCTGGTTTCTGGCCACCCCACCACTGCCCTTTCCCAGCCGTGTGTGTGTGTGTGTGTGTGTGTGTGTGTGTGTGAGATATACTTACATGTATAAGGTGATTATCTGCATGTATCTGGAGAGCTAAATAAATACAACTATAATGTATTTACTTGTAGTATATTTAAAACCAGCATATCTTTGTTTATCCTAGGAATATAAGGTGACTAACATTTTAAAACCAGTTAAGTTCACAGTATTAATCAACTAAAAAAGAAACCATATGATCTATGTACAAAAAATATTTGAAAAAGCCTAACATCCACTCATAATAGAAAGTAACTTAACAAAATAGGAACCAAAGAAAACTTTCTCTATCTGATAAAGAACATAATGAAAGAACATTAATAAATCTATACCTAATATCCTATTAATGGTGAGAAAGTGAATGCTTATCCTCTGAGGCTGGAAACTGGAATACTGCTCTCACCACTTCTATTTCACATTATATTGGAGCTTCTAACCACAGACTAAGGGAAAAAAAATAAAAACATCCACGTTGAAAAAGTGGTAGTAAAACTATGTATCTGCAGACAATATGATAGTCTATGTGGACAATCCAGTGAAACACACACACACACACACACACGGCTATTAGAACTAAAAAGTAAATTTAGCAAGACTTCAGAAAACAAAGTCAGCATACAAAAATCAGTTGTATTTCTGTATTTTAGCAATGTGCAATTAGAATTTAAAATTTAAGACTACTATTTATAAGAGCATCAAAAACTTAAATGCTTGGAAAGAAATCAGGACAAAGTATAAAATATATACAGAGAAAACTGAAAATCTTGCTGAGAGAAATTAAAAGATGAAAATAAATGGAAAGATATAGTCAATATAATTAAGATGTCCATTCTCCCAATTTTGTCTATAGCTCCCATACAATCCCAGTCAAAATCTTAGGACAAAATGACAGTACTTAAGATAACAAAATGATTCTCAAATATACATAGAAATGCAAAGTACCTAGAATAGCCAAAACACTTTTTAAAAAGCAATCGGTTGTAAAATTATTGCTGATTCTAAAATTTATTATAAAGCTTCCTTAGTGAAGATAGTGCAGCATTGGTTTTAAGGTAGATCAATATACAAATGGAACATCTGACTCAATCTAGAAATAGCCCCATATATATATTACATATATAATATATAGTTGATTATATTACATATTGATATTTATTATATATTGATATTTATTATTTATTGATATTTATTATTTATTGATATTTATTATATATTGATTGTATATATTATATATATTGATTGTATATATTATATATATTATATTGATTTTATATATTATATATATGAAAAATTGATCTTTGACAAAGGTACAATGGCATATTAGTGAGAAAAACAGTCTTTTCTGCAAATGCTACCAGAACAATTGGATAATTCTACATAAAAAACATTCATTTATACCTTATGCCATTCATAAAAATTCAAAATGTATCATAAGCCTAAATGCAAAACTGGTAAAAGTAAAGTTCATTAAAATAAATTACAAGAAAGCCTCTGTGACCTTTGGTGTGTGAAACCAAAACATAATCAATAAAAGTTAAAAGTTGCTAAATAGGACTTCACAAAATTTAAAACATCTGTCCTGCAAAAGGCAGTATGAAAAGAATGAAACAATAAACCATAGCCTGGAAAAAATATTTACAAACTTATTCGATAATAACTTGTACCCAGAAAATATAAGGAACTCTTTTTTTTTTTTAAGTTTATTTTGAGGGGCGCCTGGGTGGCTCAGTTGATTAAGCATCAGACTTCAGCTCAGGTCATGATCTCATGGTTCGGTTCAGGGGTTGGAGCCCTGTGTCGGGCTCTGTGCTGACAGCTCAGAGCCTGGAGCCGGCTTCAGATTCTGTGTCTCCCTCTCTCTGTGCTCCTCTCTGCCTCACTCTCACTCTCAAAAATAAACAAACACTAAAAGAAAATTTTAAAAATAATTTTTAAAAAGTTTATTTTGAGAGAGACAGAGAATGAGCAGGGGAAGGACAGAGAGAAAGGGGGACAGATAATCTTAATAGGCTCCATGCTGACCGAGAGCCTGATGCAGGGCTCAAATTCACAAACTCTGTGTTCATGACCTGAGCTGAAGTCAGATGCTCAACCGATTAAGCCACCCAGGTGTCCCAAATAGAAGGAACTCTTAAAATTCAACATTAAGAAAACAGACAATCTAATAAAATTGGGTAAAAGATTTGAACAAGCATTCAAAGAAGATCTAGGAATGGCAAATAAGCACAATAAAATATGCTCAAATAGGGGCACCCGGCAGGCTCGGTTGGTTAAGTGTTTAACTCTTGATCTTGGCTCAGGTCAGGATCTCGTGGTTCATGAGGTGGAGCCCTGCTACTGAACTCTAAGTGCAGAGCCTGACGGAGATTTTCTCTCCCCCTCTCTCTGCCCCTTCCCTGCTCAAGCACATGCACATGTGTGCATGCAAGTACTCTCTCTCTCTCTCTCTCTCAAAATGAACATTTTAAAAATATATGCTCAAATCATTAGTCGTTAGGAAAATGAAAATAAAAGCCACAATAAGCTATTACTACAGATCTTTTGTAGAATGGCTAAAATGAAGAACTCTGACCATATCAAGTGCTGGCCATAATGTGAAGAAACAAACTCTCATACTTTGCTGGTAGGAAAGTAAAATGGTCCAGTGACTCTAGAAAACACTTTGGTAGGTTCTTAAAAAGTTCAACATATTCTACCGTATTATCTACCCATTTCACTAGTAGTCATTTACCCATGAGACGTTAAAGGTGGTGTTCACACCAAGATTTGTGTATGAGTATCTGTAGCAGACTTTGTAATACCTAAGAAGTGAAAGTAACAAATATATGCCTCAACAGGTGAGCAGATCAACAGTATTATTTCCAACAATGGAGGACTACTCGGCAATAAAAAGGAAATAACTGCCGGCACGTGTAAAGATGTAGACAGACCTCAAAATAATTATGCTGAGTTAAGGAAACCAGACACAATACACACTAAATGATTCCATTTATACAAAATTCTAGGAAATGAACAATATTGTCTAGTGATAGGTAACAGGTCAGTTGGTTCCTACAGATGGAGGTGTGAGCTTCCGAATCAGGGTGGGGTAGGGAGAGTGGGATTACAACAAGTATAATGAAACTTCAGAGTGACAATAAATGCTCTTGATTGTGGTGGTGGTTTCACATTATATAGTTAAGTCAAAAATGTATCAAAGCGTGCATTTTAAATATGTGTTATCTGTTGTGTGTTACTTAGATCTCAATAAAGCTGATTAAAAAATAGAAAGGGGTCCTAGCGAGTAACAGTGCCAATATTTGAACAGAATGATTCATGAATGGAACAGTTCAGAAGAATGAGAAGTGGACACAAATGGAGTTTCGATGATGCAAAAAGGGGTAATTAACTGCCCCTTCTCTCACTGGGTTAAAAAAAAAAAAAAAACGGTAAGTAGTAAGGATCCCTCCAGTGAAAGTAGTTGGGGATAGAAGATTTTTGCGGTACGAGGGAGGCATTGATTTTTTGTGTGAGGCAAAACCACAAATAAGGCTTTTTCATAAAGCAAACTTGCCCACAATTAGTGGTTTCATAAGCAAGAGAAGTGAACTGTCAGGAAACGAGAAGGGATTTTGTATCTATCAAGACCTGAATTTGAATCACTGCTGAACTAGTCAGGTTACCTCAACTCTTGAGCCTCAACTTCTTTATCTGAACACTTGTAATTATAATTATCTCTAAGCCTGTTGGGAAAAAAATTTGAATTGTCATCGTTCTTCTTAGAGCAGAAAAGCAGCCCTGATGACCAACAGCTATAGCATAGAACTGGCCTAACTCCCAACTAATTAGAGTGCATCTATTCCACATTTGAAGATATATTAAGAACCCATATCCTCCCATGAATGTTGTGTAGAATTTGCTCCCTTCAGTATAGAATCTTGTGCTCTTGATGTGCATAATCGCAGTCGGGGCATCCACTAAGTTGTAGCTCCCATCCCAGCCTCAAAAGGGATCACATGGGCGTCTTCATTCTATCACTAATTTGCACTACACTCTACTGCTGGGAGGACAATCTGCCAGCCGTCACCAACTCTCTTTGGCTCTTTGTCTTTAACTGATGCCATGTCTCAAACTAAGCTGACTTCCTTGTTCTCTCCTGAATATATGATCACTGCTTGTAGTTACTATCATACTCCTACCAGAATAAACTCAGATTAGACATAGATCCACCACGTGCCCTTGAAAATTATGATTTAGGCACTCAGTCCACAATTGGGTTAGTAATTTTTGTGTCAAGCCACACTTTCTTTGTACACATCTTACTTCCCATTGACAGGCCTTGAAGCTGTAACACTCAGAGCTGCTGAGCTAAAATGTCAGTCTACGAGAGGTTTGGCAGGAGGAAACTTCTAGGGCCTCTCTAATGTTCTGCTCTAGCCTGGAGTCAGTTTTCAGGTCCAGATACTGCGGTCATTCTCTTGTTCTTTACCTCTGGTTCCAAGGGCTAAAGCTGCTGCCATATCATCTATTATTGGAAGTCTCTCTTCATGACTGGTTCAAGCATAGGACATAATCTTGCCTAATATGTCCATATTTTACTCCGTCCTTTCTTTTTCAGGTCTTAATTCTCACAAGTAAGGGAAAATCATTTTGGGGAATTTAACATATGTGGAGAAATGGTCAAGCGAAATAGTCTCAAGTACCCGACTCCCACCCCACATGGCAACTAGAAACTTCAGATTTCTCCCAATTTTTTAATTCTCAAACAGGAATTCACCAAGCCTCTTCCCCCTTGTCCACTTATCCTTCAAAAAAAAAAGTCTGATTCATCTTCCTGAAAGGTCCTTCCCTCTACCGCAAACATAACCATGGATCACAACAAAAGTTTCCTGTGGCCTCAGGTGGTAGATTTGTACCTGTGAGAATTACCACATAAACTTCTAACCATCCACTTTATTGGCTTCACACCTTTTGTGGCAATGAACTATGCAGCTTTTTCCTCACAAATTAGAAGGATATTAGTTTTGTTCGTGGTACCCCTCACAGTCAGTATTTTACATTTTCTGCATTGTTTGGTTACATTTATAATATGAACATTCTTGGAGAAGAGGAACTTTGTCAACTTTTGTTCGTTTTTGTGTCATGGCATTAGCACAGTTATTGCTTGTAAGTTTTAAGAAATTTGTGAAGGAATGACAATTGAGTAACAATTCAAGGTTGTTCAATCACAGATGTGTTCAAATGGTTGGATAAGCATGTTTTTTGTGAGGTTGGCACCTCAGGAGAGAATAGAAGAGGCACCAAGAAAGTAGAGGGAAAGAGACAGACACACACAAACACAGTTCTGCTTTGTTAGGTACTAGTTTATGAATAACTTTGATTTTTTTCAAAAGTGATAAATTAAACCTCATTTTAAGTTTCACTCAGTGATTGAAGAATCTATTCCCAATAGACCATCTTCCTTTATTCCCTTACTGTGTTTCATTCTAGTCTAAACAGGTTGAGATAAAGAAGGTAGAAAAAAACCAGGTTTTTTGTTTGTTTTTTTTTGTTTTTTATCTTGCAGTATGAAATCTTGGAAGGAAGCATTTTGAACTCAGTCATGAACCTGGGTTTAAATTCAACCTTTGACATTAATTAGCTTAGCTGCCTTGGGGAAAACACTCAATCTCCATTGCACTCAGATTCTGCAGCCATAAAATGGAGGGAGGAGGGGGAAGGTAAGCTCTGCCTTGCTCTAAAAAGTGTATTCTAATTCTTAGTGTAACCCGGAATATTGGCAAGAGCAAAACATCAGGGGTCCAAACGTCTCAGGCTCTGTGGATTTAGTCCAGGATGTTCCTGGCTAATTCATTAGTACTGCATTATAAACTCCTGATAATGCAGTTTATTTCTTTTGTGGTTTACTGCACTGGCTCATTTTCAATTTGTAATTTTTATTTTCCTCCATAATTATCCCTTGAAACAATTCCTAATTTAATGGAAAGGCAATTGGCCTGGGCATCAGAAAAATAAGGTTTCATATTCTTCTGCCAAAAACCAGTTCTCTAACTTCAGGAAAATAATTTCACTATTTGAGACTCAGTTTCTTCTTTCACTCACTTATTAATTCCTTCCACAAATATTTTTGAGTGCTTATGAGTACTAGATAGTATTTTTTCATCTGCAAAATAGTATTTGACTATAAAGTCCTATAAATACCCTAAAGTACTTCCCAGTTACTGAATACAATGTTTTCTAATTTTGTTTCTGGTTCTATTTCCTTCTCTAGGTTACAAACTTAAGGTTCTCCCTTAAGGGGCCATCAGGATGATTATTTATCATTTCTCCAAATGCATCCTATTCCTTCCTTTCAATTCTCTTTAGTTGATTAGCCTTTGACTTTGTGTCCTCATTGAAATCCTTCCTGATCTATGTCACCTGGCCATTCAAGGCCAAAAGGAGATAACACTGTAGCACGATTCTGGCACAGAGACAAGGGGACACTGAGGCTCTTCTTTCCAGGAAGTAGCTTCATTCTTACCAGTAGGGGCTTAGTGGGCTAAGACCCCAAAAAGGCTGAGCCCCAAGCACAGCAGGGTGTAGCCTTTTATGCAATTTCTACTTCTTTGTCTCCCATATATGGTGACTCACATAGTCTAAATGGACACAGTCCAAGTTACAGAGATGTGTCAGAGCCATGCATATGTATATAGGAGTTGATCGGGCCACATTGCCCTCCTTTGTTCTGAGGAGGCCCCCTTAGGGAGGAGTTCTACCACAATACATTCAAAAGTAATTTGCAAACATAAAAAGTAGGATAAAATGAGTATTATCACTGCTAAATTACAGTTGACCTTTGAACAATGTGCCTTTGAACTGGTCAAGTCCATTTATATGTGGATTTTTCTCAATAAATACGGTACTGTAGATGTATTTTCTCTTCCTTGTGTTTTTTTATTGAAGCATAGGTGTCATGAGTTTCAGGTGTACATTATAATGATTCATCAATTCTAGGCATTACTCAGTGCTCATCAAGCTACGTGTACTCTTAATTCCTCTGTTTAACCCATTCACCCCACCCACCTCGCCTTTGGTAGCCACCACTTTATTATATTTAAGAATCTGCTTTGTTTCTTTTCTTCCTAGTGATTTTCTTAACAGTATTTTCTCTAGCTTACTTCATTGTGAGAATACACATACAAAATATGTGTTCACTGACTATGTTATCAATAAGACTTCTGGTCAAAAGTAAGCTATCAGTAAAGTTTTGGGGGAGTCAAAACTTATACCTAGACTTTTGACTGTATGTGGGGGTCAGTGCTCCTAACCTCCACCTTGTTCAAAAGTCAACTCTAAAGTTATAATCAAAAATGTACTCAGACACTCCACAAATCCAATGTTCCTGACCAAATTTCTCCAGTTGAATTTTCATATGATTAACTAGGTTCAAAGACAGGTGCTGAGTGGATGAAGTTCCACACTACAGTTCGCATAAAAACACACAGCTTCAGGAGAACAGCATATTTTGAGAAAATAGTGATTTGCTACCAAGCTACTTCGATTTCAAGAATTTTAGTTAGATTTCTTTAAAATTCTAATGCTAATTATAAAAATCTGTATTCCAGCCTCTCAGCAGAAAGCAGATAATATTTGTTTTTGATATGTAAGCCCATTTGTGTACCCAACAGAAAACCTTACCTCTGGCTTTACAAAGGAAATAGAGCATCAGACAATAATTATCTCCTTCTTATTCTGTTCCCATTCTTATCCTACTTCCCTCCTGTTTCAGGAAAAATGGCCTTTTCCCCTGCTCAGGGCCAGTCTCCCCAACAATGCTCTGTATCTCATGTCCTCTTAACTGTTCAATCATCTGGATATACCAGTCTTCAGCCTTCCAGTTTGTATCTTGATTTTTTTCACTCCATGCTGACTCCTTATCCTAGTGCTAAAATGTTCTACAGTCTCTCCCTTTTAAATCATGGCTCCTACTGAATATATATACCCCCTTCCCCACAGTTTCATCTCTAACCTTCCCATCCATCATAGCCAAGTTTTCTGAAAGGCTAGCCTATTATTATTCATTCACTCTGAAACCAACAGTTTTTATTACCAGCATGCTTCCAAATCTACTGTTACTTCAAGAATTGACCTTTATAGCTAAATCCGATAGTCAGTAATCTCTACTTACCTTGTTCAAACTCTCAAAAGAAGGCATCTCATGACACGTCTTTCCTTCTTGACTGTGGAACCAGCATCTACTCCAGGTTTTTCTTCTCTACCCTTGGGCTTTTATATAGTCTTCTACTTAATAGGTTCCACTTTGTCTGCTCATGAGCTCTAGTATCAGTTCCATAATAGTTTCTTTTTACTTTTTTTTCTCACTTTTAACATCTTCCTTATGAAACCAGATCCTTGATGATAACTCATATTTCTTCACCCTCCTAAACCTTATACCAATCTACCTATCTACTGGGTATATCCACTTGAACTTCCCATGGCCTCTTCAAAACGAGTATTTTATCCCCTGCTGCAAATTATGTCATTATCAGATTTCCTCGCAATCCTTCTTTCCAATTCCCTTTTAAGGTTTCTGTATACCACCCACACAAAACTGGGCTTTTAATGGCTAGCACCTGTGGCTCTCCTTATAGAAAAGTCCTGTGGATCCTTAAGCCACTCTGCCTACAGGGACAAAGAGTCAGCCTTGCCTGGGAAATTACCTACCCCGTCCCCTAACACTCAAGCCCTTTACTCAGAATCTGCTTCTGGAGAAATCAACATAAGACATTCTGTTACCAAGACTCTTAATTCTCTTTTTCTTAGTTTTGGTTAGTGATGTTGTGATTATCCCTTTTTTTCTAGGCCACACATTTAAGAGTCACCATTAGATACCTCAATTTGGATTATTAAAAATATTTTAATTTGTTTCCATGATCACCAGACTTCACGGGTCATATCCCTCATCCATAATGCTGCCAGAGTATTCCTAAAAGATAGAAATAATCATACTATTCCTCAGGTTAAAATGTTTCAGTATCTTTCCATGGCAAAAATCCCTAAATAAGATGCAAAATTCCTCATACTCTGACTCCTACATCCTCCCATTTACTCATGCAGCAAATATTTATTAAGTGTAACATGCGGTAGGGAACAAGACAGATGTTATCTATATCTTCTCAAAGTTTTTAGTCAAATGGGGAATGCTGTAAAATTAAACAGGTAATAAAAAATATAATAAGGGCAATTATTGACAAAAATACAAGTTACTATGGGAACCTCTAGTAAGAAAAATAATGAAGTCCATATTTGAAGAAAGTTTCTTAGAAGAAGAAACTTTTAGCAGAAATCTGAACAATGAGTAGAAGTTGGGCTGGCAAAGAGAAGATGTATAGCCATCCAATCTTCACAGGAGGAACACGTGTTAAGCCCTGGAGTGAAAGAGAATGTGGTGCATTTAACAATAAGACTAACATTTATTGATCAGTTGTTTCCAGGACTCTTCTAAGTGTCTACTATATTTATATGCTCATTAATTCATACAGTTGACTCATGATATTCTCATTGTCCCCATTTTTCAATGATGAAATTGAGATGCAAGTTTCTTCACCTACAACATTTTCCCAAGATCATACAACTAATAAATAGCAGAGCCAGGATCTTAACCATTATAGTCTATTACCTCCTCACTCCTGCTCTTCAGTAATATGAATCTATTTAAAATTTCCAGAATTTCCAGAACCCATGCTCTCCCTGGTTGTAATACAGCAGCCCATCCCAACTGCAAAATATACCCACTAAGGGTATATTCTTTCCATTGTTTTTGTGAACTACTGTGGTTTAACACTGTAGCATTTTATAAAATACTATATTTAATTAAAAAATTGCATCCTCTGCCTGAGTTATCAAGTTACAGGGAAAGAGAATGTATTTCAAGTATAAGACTAGATCTGGCTAGAACAATAGGGTTGAGACTTTGTTGGAGGGAAATACATATGCTCTAGATCTCTGGGTTGAAAGAGAAGATGGAAAAGGAGATCATTGTTCCAATCTTGTCCAAATAATTTCCACTTCTGCCTGATTTTTCCTGTCTGATCTCAACTCATCCTCTTTCCACATTGCAAGAAGAGAAATGGAAAAAGGAAATGAAAAAAGTTAGAAATCAACTCACCTGAACTCACAATTTATTTGACAAATTAAATAAACACCTACACACAAGCATGATGGTAGATGTTCCAGATACACTGATGAACAAGAGGCCAAAGGTCCACCCCTTGTGATATTTACTCAACTGCTTAAGCAACAAAAGAACAGAGTTCTATTATTTCCCCATCTCCAAATCTTCAGTGCTTCAAGTTGCCTGCGACGTTACTAAATTTGTTAAATAAGTGACATTCTCATAGCCCTTTATCAGCACGATGCAGTAAGACACCCTGTACATCCCCTATTACTTAAGAATTCATTTCCGGAGAATTTTTTAAAATTGTGTGCACTCCATTACTGCACTCTCAATATTTCATTCCATGTATTTACCAAGAACAGAGAAAAAAATCACCATTGTGACAGAGATCTACTATTATGTTCTTAGTATACCATAATTAAATCTACATACTCCCTTTTTAATTTTCTCAGTGCTTATTCAGAAATAATTGTTTCACAGTAATTATCATTGACCTTGATATGACCCTCCCTTCAAATACATTACACCTGATGCATCAATTAGACCAAATTATCAAAATCCCAAGGCAATTGAAAGATAAACAACCAAAGAAAATAATCCATTGAATCATATGACCCAATGGGCCCTCATATAGAAATGCAAATATACTTTTCCTTGGCTGCTAAAGACAGTAATTTATTTGAAATGCTGAGCCCAGAGTGAACATCCACATTATTGTAATGCAAGCACATTAGTTGTAGCTCCTGATGTTCACTAGACTAGGGTTATATTTGTGCAGGTCAGATTGTGGTAGGTAATTGCTGTCTTGCTAATTTGACCAGCTGGATAACCATATCAACTGTATCAACAAAACTGGTTTCATTTATCTATATGATCAAATTAAACAGACTACACCTAGTACAATTAGTTATTTCAGCTGCCTTATCAACTAATGTACATACTAAAAAGGTTAGATAGTAAAAATCTTAGCTCAACCATAACAGTACAAATGTGACTTTCTGAAAACACAGCTATGGGCACAGCTAGTCTTCATGTGCCCATGACTATTTAGTATTATCCTTGACAAAAGGAGAATTGTATCTATTATCCATGTAATTCAGGTCATACAATATTTCCATAGTCTGATTGCATTTGGAACTAAATTATATAGATAAATGCCTCAGTTTTTTATATCCATTGAAAGAGAGTGTCTAGATAGCACCATTCTAAAACTATTCAGGAAATAACATAGCCAAGCTCATCGAGTCTGTGGCCGGAAGGAAACAAAAGATTCTTCGATTATTTCTGTAGTAATGGATGTGAACATATGAAGACAAAGATTTCCCTCCCTAAATTCCAGTATTTTAAGCAAACACTTAACGAGAGTAAAGGTAAAGCATAAAATTCTACCAGTTGAGCCTGATAGACATTTCAGTCTTGAGCTTTCATTCCAAAATAAAAAAAATACGACTTTTTTCAAAGTTTTAAAGATTAAAAGGGTAAGTTTCTCCCTTAATGTAAATTAAGATAAAGTTATAATTCTGCATCTGTGTTGCTAAAAGAAAGCCAAATACTTGTGCCAGAAAAAAAATGGCTACCTAGATGACTTCATTCTTTTTTTTGGGGGGAGGGTCAAAATAAAACTTTATATATTTAATAACAGAACACGTTTAAATGATATAGCTTAATAGGCAAATAGGCCCTCTTATACCTAATGCTCAACCCTAGAACCAGACAGATGTAACAATCTGATCACAGAGCTCTGGTCTGGGCCTCTACACATGTAATGCTGTCGGAAGAGCCGAAAAGAGTGTGTGCCCTCGGAGGGCCTTAACTTCTCCAAGAAGAACAAGGTGGGAACTGAATTCAGTATCTTGAATTCAGAAGAAAGGCAGAGAGAGAGAGAGAGGCCAAGAATGAGGCAGCAACTGAGTGTTCTCTTAGAATGAATCAGAGGAAGGAGAAAACATTCTCCTTAAAGATGAATTGATTATTTTACAACAAATAAAGACAAGACAAGCTTAGCAATATATATATAGTAAATGGTATTATAGGAGTATGCACAACATACCATGTTAGTAGAGTATCTATTCCAAACTGGGAGTAAAGTAGTAAGGAAATAATGACAAAATTTTTGACTGTTTTATAATTATCTAAAATATTAAATAAAATACTGAAAGCCAAGCATACTTTATAGATGAAGAAACTAAAGCTCAGAGAATAAAACTTTCCCAAGTCTCAAACATGTAATAAATGATAAAAACAAAATTCAAATTCAGATTGGTCTGATTCCAAAAACCTATGCCTTTAGGCTACCAATGTGCTCTCTTAATTCCAAAGAAAAACACCTTTTAAAATCGGTAATTTGAAAGAATTCAAGTTTCAAAATATTTTGAGTGGTAAGTTAGGGAACAAAAACTTTAATGTAATTGTTCCCATATTTAGAGCCAATCCTGATAATGCATCATAATTAACATGACTGGATTAAAATGAAGATCGTTTTAAGAAAAATAAATGAAGTGGCTAAAAACACTTTGTCCAGGAGTTATGATTGCATAAACATTTACATAACATTTTCTTTTTTTAATTTTTTTAGATGTTTAATTATTTTTGAGAGACCGAGAGACAGAGCACGAGGACGAGAGGGGCAGAGAGAAAGGGAGACACAGAATCTGAAGCAGGCTCCAGGCTCCGAGCTGTCAGCACACAGCCCAAGGCGGGGCTCAAACCCATGAACCGTGAGATCATGACCTGAGTCGAAGTCAGACGCTTAACTGACTGAGTCACCCAGGCACCATTACATAACATTTTCAAGTTTTGAATGTTTCTATCTTATTCTCTTTACTTATCTTACCTGTGTAGAATAACCATAATGAGTGATATCTGTCCAATTATTCTTAAGTATCTAAGACTGATAAGCATTCCTATTTGTATTTATTTATTATATTAACTTAACTAGACCCATCACTAATTCAGAACCTAAAAATGCCAAATGTGGAAAATTATGCAGAAAGAAATATGTTAAAGATATTAACTTTGGAATTAGATACTGCCTTGAAAAAAAACAATTAGCATGAAATTATAAAATACTAGGGATAAAAAGATAAATAAAATGCTACGGATCAATCTTAGAAAATATGCCAAAAATTTATATACAGAAAATGGCAATATATTTCTGAGATAGAGAAGATTTAACCAAACATAGACATATATAGCATTCACAGGTTGAAAAACTCAACATTGTTAAAATGTTAATTCTTCCCAAACTTATCTGTGGATTCAATACAATCCCAATCAAAATTCTAGCAATCTAGTTATTGTAAAATTGGATAATTTGATTCTTAAATTATATGGAAATGGAAATATCATGAATAACCAGTGCAACTGTGAAAGAGAAACAAAAGGACCAACATGAATCTGATTTTAAGAATTATGATAAAGCTACATTAATCAAAACATTGTAGTATTGTCCTCAAGATAAACAAACAGAGAAAGGATAAAATAGATAATCCAGCAATAAACTACATATACATGGACAAAAGCTCTGAACAAAAATGAAAAGGCTGTGTAGTACATAAAGAACAGCCTTTCCAACATATAGTGCTAGAAAAAAATGGATATCTATATGCCAAAAATAAATACATTTGGATGAATACTCTCCACCAAATACAAAATTTAATTCAAAATGAATAATAGGCCTAAATATAAAACCCAAACTATAAAATGTTAACCTAATGTTACAAATATTGATTCAATACAACAAAGCTCAATCAATTAAAAAAAATAGATAAATTTTGTTTCATCAAAGTTAAAATTTCCTGCATTTCCAAAGACACTGTCAAGAGACTGAAAAGACATGCTACAATCTGTGGGAAAGTATTTGCGAAAAATATATCTGACAAAGTCATTATTTAGAACATGAAAAATTCTCAAAACTCAACATTAAGAGAACAGATTTAAAATGAGTGAAATATTTTAACAGACATTTCACCAGAGAAAATACAGTTGGTTCCCATTCTGCACTGTAGTTATTTTCTATAAAGTCACAATGAATACTGAATTAGAGAATACTGAACCATTGCTTTGAGGGAAACTAAGTAGATAGATGGATGATAGCTAGATGTGGAGATAGACATACATATCTTACATAGATTATAACCTTACATATGAGAAGCAACTCACACTGGTAGGTTATGTTTTTTTTGTTTTTTTTTTTTATTTTGCAAAAGACAAAACAAGGTTACTGGTGTGGAATGACAGGCTTGAGGCTACCCCACTAACAGATAACCATAGTTGGAATTCAAACCCTTTGCAGCTGGGTCTGAGGGTCTCCTTGCACTACACTGTGCTATCCTCTACTGTTTCCATCTTCTGGTCATATCTGTATGAGACATGAAAGGAGAAAGCAGAGGATAGTTGCCTTGTCCCACCTTTGTTAGAATCAAATGCAATTGAACCTATTAAAAAATGTTTGCTGCTTTGATCATGCCCATAAATAAATGCCACAATGCTCCCAGCAATATTTATTGGGTTACAAAAAAATTTTAGCCATTAGGTGAATTCACAAATCCAGAATCCACAAATAATTAGGAGAATAAGGATGGAAAATAAGCACAAGAAAATATTACCATTATTTATTATTAGCGATGTGCAAATTAAAACCACAATGAAATTTTACTTAACATCTATTGTAATGGTTAAAATTAAAAAGACTGTGTCGAGTGTTAGCAAGGATGTGAGGGAACTAGAACTCACATCCACCACTAATGTAAATGAAAAATGGCACAGTCACTTTGGAAAATAGTTTGACATGTTCTTAAACATTAAACATATATCTCCTACACAGCCCAGCCAATCCATTCTTTGTTATTACCCAAGAGAAATGAAAACATATGTTCATACAAACACTTGCTCATGATTGTTCATAGCAGCTTTACTTGTCATAACCCCAAATTAGAAACAACCCAAATGTTCATCAGTGAATAAAAAAAGAAACTATCAATGCAGTGGGATACTCAGTGATAAAAAAAGAAATACCTTTATTAATATATGCAACATCATGGGATGAATCTCACAATAATTATGCTAAATGAAAGAAGCAAGACAAAAAAGATTCCATACTGTGTGATTCAATTTACATAAAATTCTAGGAAATACAAACGAATATATAGTGACAGCCTGCAGATCAGGTGGTTGTTTTGTGCGGGGGGGGGGGGGGGGGGGGGGGGGGGGGGGGGGGAGGGATGCGGGCAGGAGGAGTGAAGCAGTGAGTAGAAATTACAGAGGGATTCAAGGAATCTTTTGGGGTGATGGATACATTCAATATGTTGTTTTGATCATGGTTTCATGGGTGTATACATTCCAAAACTTATTATTCACTTGAAATACATGCAGTTTACTGTATGTCAATTAGACCTTACAGCTGTATAAAAAATCCTACTTTTGCAAAGTTTATTTCTTTATCTTTAGAAAGGTTTGAGAAAGCTTTAAATCAACAGACTAATGTCTCAGGTAAGGTAGTTCAGAAAACAGATTCTGAGAAGGTATATAAGACGGGAATGTATTGGAAAGTACTTCGGAATGAAACACCCAGGAAAGAGTGAAAAAGTAGGAAAGTAGGAAGCTATGAAGTTGTCCCAAGGGGACTGTTAATTTGCACCTCCACTTCCACCAGCCTCTAGATTCTGTCTTGGGTAGGGGCAGAACTTTGAAAATGGCAGTTTTCTTTAGCCAAAGCAATTTCCTGAGAGAATTTCAGCTGTGAACTCTCTGTATACAATAGTCACCAGCTTGGGGAATGGGTGCCTGAATCCGGGTAGAAAAACACAACGTCTATCCGGCCATTTTCATCATCACCTTCCTTGCCCTCTTACTACCCATTAGGAATCCCCTGAAATAACTTCTTTTCAGCTTCCATCATGTAACGGTAGCCTACTCCTCCTGACCATCAGAGTCAATTATGATTGCCACTATAGTGATTCCTTTCTTTCGTACTAGTCTTTGCCATGAGAAGCTCAGAGTAACTTGGTTGCAGCCATAGGTTAAAATTTAATACGAATCTAGATTTTTTTCCTTGTGGTTTGTTTCTGGTTTCATAACATTGTGACGAAACAAAATGCATGGAATGACTGGTCTTTTTTGAATTTGTTGAGACTTGTTTGGTGGCTTAACATGTGATCTATTCTGGAAAAGGTTTCATGTGCACTTGAAAAGAGTTTGTATTCTTCTCGTTTAGGTTAGGATGTTCTGAATATATCTGCTAAATCCATCTGGTCCAGTGTGTCATCCAAAGCCACTATTTCCTTGTTGATTTTATGTTTGGATGACTTACCTGTCCACTGATATAAGTGGGGTGTTGAAGTCCCCTACTGTTATTGTATTACTGTTATTTTCTTTATGTTTGTTATTAATTGTTTTAAGTATTTGGGTCCTTTAAGTATGTTGGGTACATAAATATTTACAACTGTTATATCTGTTGGATTGTTTCCTGAATGATTATATAGTATCCCGCTTTGTTTCTTGTTACAGCCTTCGTTTTAAAGTCTATTTTGCCCAACAGAAGTATTCCACCCTGGCTTTCTTTTCACATCCATTTGCATGACAAATGTTTCTCCAGACTTTCACTTTCAATATGCATGTGTCTTTAGATCTGAAATGAGTCTTTTGTAGACTGGATATAGATGGGTCTTGTTTTGCAACCATTCTGTCACTCTATGTCTTTTGATTGGAACATTTAGTCCATTTATGTTTAATGATTGATAGGTATGTATTTATTGCCATTTTGTTACTTGTTTTATGATTATTTTTATAGTTCTTTTTTGTTTCTTTCTTCCCTTGCTCTCTTCTCTCACAATAAGTTGGCTGCCTTTAATTATACGCTTGGATTCCTTGGGACTACATCAAAATAAAATGCTTCTAGGACACCTGGCTGTCTCAGTCAGTAGAGTATGTTGCTCTTGATCTCCGAGTAATGAGTTCAAGCCTCACACTGGGTGTAGAGCTTACTTTAACAACAAAAACAAAAACAAAACAAAACAAAAACCTTCTTGCAGTGAAGAAAACAATCATTAAAACTAATGAAAACAGCTTACTAAATGGGTGAAGATATTACCAAGTGACATATCTGATAAAGAGTTAGTGTCCAAAATATGTAAATAACTTATACAACCAAACACCTAAAGAATGACTAATCCAATTAAAAAATGGGCAGAAGAGGGACAACTGTGTAGCTCAGTGGGTCACTCGGTCGGTTGGGTGTCAGTTCAGATCATCATCTCCCAGTTCGTGAAATCAAGCCCTGCATCAAGCTCTGTGCTGACAGCACAAAAGCCTGCTTAGGATTCTCTCCCTCTCTGTTGTCCCCTTCCACTCTCAAAATAAATAGATAAACATTAAAAGCATGGGCAGAAGACATAAACAGACATTTCTCCAAAGACGACATACAGATGGCCAACAGACACATGAAAAGATGCTCAATATCAATAATCATTAGGGAAATGCAAATGACAACTATGAGATATCACCACACACCTGTCAAAATGGCTAAAATAAAAAACCACAAGAAACAACAGGTGTTGGCAAAGACATGGAGAAAAAGGAACCCTTGTGTACTGTTGGTGGGAATGCAAACTGGTGTAGCCACTACGGAAAACAATACAAAGTTTCCTCAAGAAATTATAAATAGAATTATTCTATGATCCACTAATTGTATTAGCAGGTATTTACTCAAAGACTAGAAAAATACCAAGTTGAAAGGATATATGCACCCCTATGTTTACTGCATGATTATTTACAATAGCCAAACTATGGAAGCAGCCAAATGTCCATTGAGAGACAAATGGATAAAGAAGAAGCAGTACATATATACAGTGGAAAATTATTCAGCCATAAAAAAGAATGAAAGTTCACCATTTGCAACAACATCAATGGAGCTAGAGAGTATATTGATAAGTGAAATCAATCAAAGAAAGACAAATATATAATTTCACTCATGTGTACAATTTAAGAAACAAAACACCTGAACAAAGGTAAAAAAGAGAGAAAGACAAACCAAGAGACTCTTAACTATAGAGAACAAACTCATGGTTACCAGAGGGACAGTAGATGGGGGAATGGGTGAAACAGGTGATGGAGACTAAAGAGTTCATTTATCATGATGATCACTGAGTACTGTATAGAATTGCTGACTCATTATATTGTACACTTGAAACTAATATAATACACTCTATTGAGTATACTGGAATTAAATACTTTAAAAAAATTAGTGTGACTCGCTATTTTCCCTGCTGGAGGGCTCCCTTCTGAAAAGCAATCTCAGATCCTGGAGTTGGAAAGCCAGGATGGACAAATTTTCCCAAGGGGGTCATGAGGAGCATAGCCACTCATATTTCAACCCCTTCATTCCTGGGCCAATGTATTCTACCTGCAGGGAACACAGCATCACACAATGATTATTGATTTAAGAGGTATACTATGTTCTGCAGGATAGCTTCTCCAAGCTTGCCTCTCAGCTCTGCTTGCAAAAAGGCTGTTCTACCATTCTATTGGGTCAGAAGCTATGACTATAGAGAAAATATTCTGAAAACCCTTATTAATACTGTTATCTGAGACTATATACAAAAAAAAAGTAAACTTGGAACAAAAACGTATCAGTTTTGCTCAAAATTAATCAAGCTGTCACGAAGTTGCAGGTTGGCTAGCTGACTTCTTTGAAAGATAGGCCCGGCTTGGGTTTTGGCTTCCCTGATCATAGCACCAGGCATGGCTCAGGAGTTAATTCTGACTGACATCAGGTAAGCACATCATATTCTATATTGACTTTAGGGCTTATTCTGTGATGGCTTGTTTCTGGTGATATTGACACTTTGTTCTCACTCCCACAGCACATCAACATGTCTCCACTTCAGATTTCTTTGTCAATGGTCTTTAGATCTTTCTTCTTCCAGGATTCTAAACAACCAGCCTACTCAGTCCCCATGGTATGAGTACATATTACCTTGACTTGGGCTATTTCTCTTCCCACATAAGCTGGATGACCAGATACACCACTTGAAGCTCTGCATATTGGGAGGACTTCTCCTCATGATAGTCTTTCAAAGCCATACCTGAGTTGGGGTGTAACACAGCGGCAATTCATTTTCAGCTCATATCCATATATTATCAGTCCTGAATCAAGTTTAGACTTTTCCTTCCCCATCAGTTGATCTCAAGGAACCCAGTGTGAACTGAAAGAATGGTACACCAAACAATGGTGAACAACAGGTGGTTGGCCCACTTGTTCATGCAACTTGTGTGTGTCTCTAGCTCTCCTCATGCCTGATCTCAGCTAAATGACTTCCATCTTGTGAATTGTTGCTGCTATAAACCACATTCCCACCATCACCACACACACACACACACACACACACGCACGCACACACACATGCACACACTTATGAACTGATCAGTGTGAGATAACACGACTCATAATGGATAGTTCTAGCAACATTGTCATATGGTATCCCATGGTCACATATGTCATATCTACCAAGGCCTAGTAGAATGCCAGGAGCTTTTCCTTTGAATGGTGTTGAGTTTACTGCTATACATGGCATGGCACTGCTCCAGCAGTTTAGGGTCTATGTTGTAATTCTCCAAGAGGAGTGTAACATAAAATTCACACCATCTCTTTTCCCACCAGAGTTACCTCTAATAACCTAGGGTCTGCTGGGGGATGTGGTGCAAATTCCAGGGATGTTGGCACAACAATATGGACATACTTCAGTATCCTTTCTTCTTTTAGCCTCACTTAAACAAAATAGCTTTTCTTGTTACCCAGTAAATTCATTAAAGCTGTATTCCCAAGTATGATGCTATACTATCCCCCAAACCCAAAAGACCTACTAGTCATTATACTTCCTTCTCAGTAGGGGACATATGAAATGCAATCATTTATACTTTGTACTGGAAGAGAAGTCCTCGCGTGCTTCAGATCACTCTACCCCTAAAAGTTTCACTGATGTGTTAGGTCCATGAATTTTTTTGATAGAATTTATCTCACACTCATTGGAGCTCAGATGTTCCTTTACACCAGCCACTTCTTTTCATCTGATCCCAAAATAATATTCTGAGAGATCTGGACAGTATGACAGAAAGCAGAAGAGTTAACATAGCCCTTGAACAAGACCATAAATACTGCTGCCTATCTTATAAGAATATGAACTCTTTTCTGGCCTAAGGCTGAAAAAGAATTCAATCTCCAAATCAGTGAGCCAATAACGTTGACAAATACAGTCAGTATGTACATTTCCCATAGGTAAAAACTTTATACCTGCCATCAGATTATCAAACTTCACAAAATGTTAAAGAAAATCACTGTTCTAAGATAATACTCATATATTGTCCATTACCATCACATGTTATTAAAGCTTCAAAATCTTATTGACATTCTAAAAAGCATCAAGCAAAGCAGATCTTAGGTCAAAAAACCTTACACATGTTTATACACATGCACTTTTAACATTTCCCTTCTCTCCCAGAAGTATTCTGTTTGCCTTTCTTCTGCTAATTATCATTCTCCTTTATAAAAATTCTTCCTGTAATCATCATTAAACGTTAGTATTACATGCTCTGACTCATCACAGTAAACTTTCCAACACCAAGGCTGCAGCAGCCAGTATCTTTCTGGTGACACAGAAATAAACATTTACTCACCAGCCTCATATCCAGTGAGCTCCTGAAATATACAACTAATTGCTTACTGAACATTTTCACTTAAATGTCCCTTATAACATTCAACTAAACAGTTCCACATGTGTACTTATTATCTTATCACCCCATTCTACTTCCCCACTCCCTATTAGTTCATCTTCTGATATCTTTCAATCACAATAGATAGAGATATTTTTCAAAAAAATTATTCAAGTTAGAAGGGTAAAATTTATCCAAGATGTCCGGTTATTGCTGATTCCCTACATCTAATCAGTATAAGCCTGAACATTCCATCTTTCTAAAATATGTTAATTATCTACTTCAACGTTTTACTAAACATGACTTAGCACCAATATTCGTTAGTATCTCCCTGAATCATAAAATTCTTTTCTCACTTTCATCCAGTATCTCCTCCAATCTATTCTCCAAACAGTGTCTCCAAAGATATTTCTAAAATGCAAATATGTCACTTTTTCATAAATACATAAATGTTAGTATAAAACTCAAACACCTAGCTACATTTAAAAGCCCTTTGTGATCATATCAGTATATTTCTTGCTGCTTCTGCGTATTTATTCTTGACTACAGATTAAAACAAATGCAGTTTCTTGAATAAGCATTGTAGGTTCATGCATTTGCACCTTCACACAACCTTTTGTCTCTTCTTGAAACTCTAACCCTATCCCCTGCTTCATATTGCTCACTGTTATTTGTCCTCTAATACTCAGCACAATAGTCAACTCTTCTGGTAAGCCTTTCCCAGCATAATAATGGAACTCACATTTCCCTCCTTGGAAACCCTCAATACCCTCAGTAGTGTTTAACACAAAGTACTATAATCATCCATTTTTTTATCCTTCAATAAATGTCAAAACAAATTATTCTTAACAGTGGTCGTCCTGTCAACAGAACTTACTATAATGCTAGTAATTAATTGTCCTCAAAAAAAATTTTAACAAAAGATGTAAATCTGACCTCCTTTAAATATCAAAAATGTTTCTAGAACTCACTTTTCTGCCAAGACTCACAAAGTTAAATGTTACAAAAAATGTAATGGAAAGAGAATAATAACAATAATTCTGATCACTTAATATTTTAAGTCTTTGTTTTTAGAGAAGCTTTTGATTTACAACAAAATTGAGAGGGAGGTACAGAGAACATCCACATACCTCCTATCCCCACACATGCACAGCCTCCTCTATTATCAACGTCTCTCACCAGACTGGTACATTTTTAACAAAGGATGAACCTACATTGACACATTATAGTCACTCTACAGTTTACCTTAGGGTTCACTCTTGGTGTTGTATATTCTATGGGTTTAAATAAATGCATCATTACATATACCCATCATTATAATATCATTATAATACTATACAGAGCATTTTAATTTACCTAAATATCCCTGGTACTCTGCCTATCCATCTCTCTCTTCTGTCCTCCCACATCTGCCAACTGCTTATTTTTTTATTATCTTCATAGTTTTGCCTTTTCCAGAAAGTCACGTAATTGGGATTACATAGTATGTAACATTTTCTGATTTGTTTCTTTCACTTAGTCATATGCATTTACATTTCTTGCATGTCTTTTTATGGCTTGATAGCTCATTTCTTTTCAGTGCCGAATATTTCATTGTCTGGGTGTACCATGATAATTGAATTTTCATTAAGTGTTCTCTCTGGCTTCACATTCTTTTGCATTCCAGCAACATGTGAAACTACTATATATAATATGTACTATTTTTGTGTGTGTGTGAAAAGTAACTGAGCAACACAGTCTCTTCTTTGAATAAGTTTATTATTTTCCACACAGATACCAAAGATTGAATAGTACTTGTTGGAGTATATTCTACAAATTTTCTAGCACATGGTAATATTGTAAGCAAAAACTTAAATTTTTGCTATTCTTTTCTTTCAAAAGAATATCTTTTCTTACTTATAAATCATAACACAAAAATAAAAAGCCAAATTAATTTTAAAACATGACTCACTAATACATGGAGACAAATTAGGTAAAAAATAGAATTGTCTAAAATCTTTGGGCCACGGTGAAAGCAGTTCTATGAGTGAAATATAGACTGATCCAGGCTCAAAAAAAAAAAAAAAAAAAGAAAGCTCAAATAAACAATATAACCTTGCACCTAAAGGAACTATAAAAATAAGTACAAGCAAAACCCAAGGTAAGTAGAAAGAAAGAAATAATAAATAACTGAGCAGAAATAAATGACAGAGACTAACAACAACAAAAACAATAACAGAAAAAATAAATGCAACCAAGAACTGGTTCTTTGAAAAGATAAACAAAATTGATAAACCCTTAGCCAGATTCATCAAGAAAAAAAGGGAAACAACCCTAATAAATAAAATTAGAAACGGGGCGCCTGGGTGGCTCAGTCGGTTAAGCGTCCGACTTCGGCTCAGGTCACGACCTCGCAGTCCGTGAGTTCGAGCCCCGCGTCAGGCTCTGGGCTGATGGCTCAGAGCCTGGAGCCTGCTTCCGATTCTGTGTCTCCTGCTCTCTCTGACCCTCCCCCGTTCATGCTCTGTCTCTCTCTGTCTCAAAAATAAATAAACTTAAAGAAAAAAATTTAAAAAATAAAAAATAAATAAAATTAGAAACAAAAGAAAAATAATAACACCATAGAAATACAAAGAATTGTAAGAGAATACTATGAAAAAATATATGTCCAAAAAATTAGACAACCTAGAAGAAATGGGCAAATTCCTAGAAACATACAATCTTACAAAATTGAATCAGAAAGAAATAGAAAATCTGAACAGAACAATTACTAGTAACAAAATGGAATTGGTAATCAAAAAAGTACCAAAAAATACAAGTTGAGGACCAGGTGGATTCATAGGTAAATTCTATGAAACATTTAAAGAAGAATGTATATCTACTCTCCTCCAACTATTCCAAAAAATAGAAGAAGGAGAGAGGGAAATTGAGGAAATCTTCCAAATACATTCTATGAAGCCAGAATTTCCCATAATACCAAAACCACACAAAGATAGTACACACACAAGAAGAAAACTACAGAACAATATCCTGATAAGAATATATGCAAAAATCTCCAATAAAATATTAGCAAACTGCATTCAATAATACATTAAAAGTATCATTCCCATGATCAAATGAAATTTATTCTGAGGATACAAGTATGGATCAATATTCATAAATCAATCAACATCATATACCACATCAAGAAAATGAAGGATAAAAAATCATATGATCACTCTCATTAGATGCCAAAAAAGCGTTTGAGAAGATTCAAAATAAAAACTTTTAACACAGTGGATTCAGAGGGAACACATCTCAATATAATAAAGGCCATGTATGAAAAACCCACAGCTAACATCATACTCAATGATGAAAAACAGTTTTTCCTCTAAAATCAGGAACAAGACAAGGGATGTCCACTCTTACCATTTTTATTCAACGTACCACTAAAAGCCCTAGCTACAGCAATCAGAAAAGAAAAAAAAAAATAAATAAGAAGAATCCATATTGATAAGAAATAATTTAAATGGTCACTACTTGCAGATAACATGATACTATATATAGAGAACCCCAAAGATTCCAACAAAAAATATGAGAAGGAATTAATAAATTCAGTAAAGTCACAGGATACAAAACGAATACCCATAAATCAGTAGCATTTCTATACACTAATAACAAAACAACAAAGAAAGAAATTAGGAAAATAATTCCATTCACAATTGCACCAAAACTAATAAAATACCTAGGAATAAACTTAACCAAAGAGGTGAAAGATCCATACTGTGAAAACTGTAAAGCACTGATAAAAAAATTAAAGATGATACAAACAAATAGAAAAATGTTTCATGCTCATAGGTTGGGAAAATTAATATTGTTAAGATCTCCATACTATCCAAAGCAATCTAAACTCAATGTAATCCCTGTCAAAATACCAACAAAGAACATTTTTTCACAGAACTAAAACAAATAATCCTAAAAATGTATGGAATTATAAAAGATCCCAAATAGCAAAAGAAATCCTGAGAAACAAGAACAAAGCTGGAGGTATTACAATTCCAGGTTTCAAGATATACTACAGACTTGTAGTAATCAAAACAGTATGGTACATGCATAAAAATAGACATATAAATCAACAGAACAGAATAGAGAACCCAGAAATAAACCCACATTTATATGGACAATTAAGCTACCACAAAGGAGGCAAGTATATATAATGGGGAAAAGACAGTTTCCTCAACAAATGGTGTTGGAAAAACTGGACAGCTACATAGAAAAGAATGAAACTGGACCACTTTTTAACATCATACATAAAAATAAACTCAAAGTTGATTAAAGATCTAAATGTGAGGCCTGAAACCATAAAACTCATAGAATAAAACATAGGCAGTAATATTTCTGACATCAGCATAGCAACATTTTTCTAGATATATCTCTTAAAGCAAGGAAAACAAAAGCAAAAATAAACTACTGGGACTACACCAAAATAAAAAGCTTCTGCACAGTGAGAAAAACCATCAACAAAACAAAAAGACAACCTCCTGAATGGGAGAAGATATTTTCAAATGATGTATCCAATAAAAGATTAATATGCAGAATATATTAAAAAAAAAAAAGCATCAAAAGAAAGGGCGGGGGAGTAATCCAATTGAAAAATAGGCAGAGCACCTGAATATGTTCCTAAAAAAGACATTCAGATAGCCAACAGACTCATGAAAAGATGTTCAACATCACTAATCATCAGGGAATTGCAAAATCAAAATTCACCTGTCAGAATGGCTAATAAATCAGAAAGACAAGGGAAAAAAAAGTGTTGGCAAGGATGTGGAGAAAAAGGAACTCTTGTGCCCTGTTGGTGGGTATGTAAATTGGCACAGCTACTATGGAAAACAGTATGGAAATTCCTTTAAAAATTAAAAATAAAAATACTACATGATCCAATAATTCCACTACTAGCTGTTACCCAAAAGAACTGAAAACACTAATTCAAAAAGATACATGCGTCTCTGTTTATTGCAGCATTATTTATAATACCCAAGATATTAAAGTAACCTAAGTGTCCATCCACAGATGAATGGATAAGGAAAATGTGGTGTATGTGTGTATATATATATATATATATATATATATATATATACCATATATGGTGTGTGTGTGTATATATATATACACACACACACACACACACACACACAATGGAATATTATGCAACCATAAAAGAGATGATTCCCTGCTATTTTGACAAAATGGGTGGATCTGGAGATATTACGCTTACTTAGAAAAAATAAGAGCATATAATTTCATTCATATGTGGAATCTAAAAAAAACCAAAACAAATGAATAAGCAAAGAATCAGACTTGTAAAAACAGATTTATAAGATGCCCAGAGAAAGGGGGTTGGCAGATGGGCAAATTGGGTGAAGGGGAGTGGGAGATACAGGCTTCCAGTTATGGAATGAGGAAGTCATGGGAATAAAAGGCACAGCATAGGGAATATAGTCAATGACGGTGCAATAGTGTTTTATAGTAAAGGTGATAGCTACACTTATGGTGAGCATAGAATAATGTACAAAGAAGTTGAATAACTATGTTTTAAACCTGAAACTAATGTAGCATTGTGTCTACTGTGCCCAAATAATAAAACAAAACATGTTGCATTGTTTGGTTTTCTTCTATGAGGATTCTAAACTATAGAGATGTCCCATAAAAGACATAATTTTACGTGTGACTTACTTTTATATCTTCTTCTTTATATATCTTGCTGGATAGATGATAGATAGATAGATAGATAGATGATAGATATTCTATATCATGCAGTCTAATTTGAGGCAAGAATAAATTATCTTGAAAAACTACAAAGAAGAAATTTATTTATAGTATTAGAAAATAGTTTTCTTTTGCTTTAACGATTTTTTTCTCTCTTTCAGAATTCATCAATACCAAAACCTTTTCTAGATCTAAGGAGATAGCAGTGAATAAAACAAAGTCTCTGCTCTCACAGACTTTACGTTATATAGCATGTAGTGTCAAATGATGATAAAAGTAATGAACAAGGGAAAACCTTTTTAAGGGGAGAAAAATGGAACATGGAGTGTAGCTTTATGTAAGGAAGGAAAAGAAATTGACTCAGAAAGGAGACATGAAGCGGATGAGTGACCAAATCAGTCGTACAGCCATCTGGTGTAAAGCAATGCAAGGAGAGTAAACAATAATGCAAAATCCTGAGGATAAGATGAATATGTTTAAGGAAATGCTAGAAAGCCAATGCAGACCTTGGCTTTTAATTTGAATGAGATTAGAAGCCTTTGGCATAGTATGATTTAAATTTAAAACATCACCTTTGTCAATAGATAAAAGACTGTAATAAGGGCAAGAGCAAGGACAGAAAGAAGAGACCATTTAGGAGGCAACTGCAATAACTTAGGTGACAGATGATGGTAGCATCATCAACTTATGTGAGACATGATGAGAAACAGCCTTCATGAGCTGACATTCTAGGTGAGAGTATAAAGAAAGTAGCACCAAGGATGATTCCAGAGTTTTGGTCTGAGCAACTTAAAGGATGAAATTACAATTTACAGAAATAGGGGGATTCTAGGAGAACTGGTTTTGAGAAATGGGAATCAGTGGGGTATATTTAGGCATGCTGGTTTGAGATACCTATTAGATATCTAGGATGTTGGGCAGGCGGTAGGGTTCATGGGAGAAAACTAGCCTGAAGATACAGCAGTTGTGGCAGACATTGTTAATGCATATCCTCTCAGGACCCACCATTTTTACTTGCATTTGTTCAACCTCTAACCGTGATGACTTTGACTCAGCTTAAGGGCTTTCTCTAGACATTGAATTGTCTATACATGTGGCAGGCTTGAAGTGCCAGGGAAATGCAGTCCCCCAGAGAATGGATAAATCTGAAGTATCTGCTATGCAGTTGCAGTGAAAATTAAGCTCTAGTTCCCCAGTGGTAACTTCACTTCCTTGTCTCACTTTCCCACACCCCTATTAAAGCTTCCTGGGATCTTCTTCCAAACAGCTGCTTGCAGTTGATTTCTCATCTCGTGGTCTGCTTCTGAGAGAAACTAAACAAAGACAGCAATCATTAGCATATAGATAATACTCAAAGCTGTAAGATTAGGTGAGATCACTAGGGATTATGCGAATATTTCAAAGAAAACAGACCTAAAGACTTAGTCCTGAATGATTCCCACACTTAGATGTAAGGGAGATGAGAAGGAAGCAGGACAGATTACTAAGAATAAATGGCTAGTGACACAAGGGGGAAATTAGAAGGTAGTGTTCTAAGAAACTAAGTGAAGAGGTTATGATTAAGACTGTCAAATGTCACTACTCTGGAGAAACAGTAATGGCCTCAAACTATGGAATTTGGTAGCAGAAGACGGTGGCATTAATAAAGTCTACTTCTCAGTAGATAAAAATTGAAATGAAAATTCAGTTTCAAACTCTATTTTTACTGAGTTTTTGGGTCAAATATCTGGACAGATTTCTTGCCTTACATCACATTTTTATCTTCCAATAGTCCCTTCTAGCCTAAAAATCTTTGATCCAGTTAACCATCCAATTACCTGTCAATAGGTAAAAAAACAACAACAACAACAAAAAAACAGAGAAAATGATAAGGCAAAGTGGGTGACTGGTAAAGCAATGTCTTTGAGAAAAGAAAAGGAATGGAATCCAAATAGATGTTTTATTTGTTGTTTTGTTGTTTGTGGGTTTTACTTTGTTTATTTGTTTACAGAGTAGATGCTTTATATAGTTCTTCTGAGTGTCATCACTAAAACATAAATATACATTTTATACAATTTATATCAATATAATTTGCCTAATAAAGTAGGCTCCAAGTTAAATTGCTACCAATTCAAACTCTGCAATCTATCTCAGATGGACATGATTTATCTTATAAGACAATATTTTCAGTTTCTTTCAACAGAACAACAAATCCCAATTGAATTCAACAAGAAAGGAAACAACAAGAGCTCATATGACTGAGAAGTGTAGAAACATGATTGATTTCAGGTGAAATTTATGACTGTGGTTCAAACAAAGTGAACAGGAAACACTTCTCACCTCCCTTCTCTTTGTTGGCCTCATCCGTGGGAGGCTGTCCCTTGTGGTCCCCAAATGGGCTGCAGGTTATAGAGATTGAAAGTGAGGGGGAGAGAGAAAGAGAACTCAGTTGAGGGATTCTCTTATCCTTCAGAAAAAGAATGGAGAGAAGTAGAGGAAGAAAACCCCTAAGATGATCTTCTCCAACTAGATTAGAAACATC
This sequence comes from Panthera leo, assembly GCF_018350215.1. Lineage (NCBI taxonomy): Eukaryota > Metazoa > Chordata > Mammalia > Carnivora > Felidae > Panthera > Panthera leo. The sequence goes on from NC_056695.1 coordinate 36,651,205, forward strand.
AGAAAAATTTTTTAACTCTACTTATTAAGCTAATATTTTCTGAGCATCATTGTTTGTGTATCAGACATAAAGTCCCAAAGAACAGGGAAGAACATATCCTTCTTACTAAGGGCATACACACCACAAGAGATTTAAAATTTAAAGACATAGATACATTGATTAGTGAATTAATTAGATAACAAATAAAACAAAAAATACCAGGATGGAAATGGAAGTTATGCTGAAAAATATAATAGGGTTATGTGATGGAGAGTGACTGATGGCTGCTGTAGATCGGAGGTCAGAGAAGGCCTTTCTGAGCTATGAAATTTAAGCTGAGTTCTAAATGATGAGTGAGTCAGTACATCCAAAGACCTGGGGGAAAACCAGATTCAGAATGAAGAGATCTTACAAAGAACCTAAGTTTTAATGTTTATGGAACAAAAAGAAAATCACTGTGACTACATAGTCCAGAGAAACGGGAGAATTATATTATATGAAACTGAGTGCAATAGCAGGGGAAATGACACAGGACTTTCTAGCCTGAATAAGGAGTTTGAATTTAATTCTGAGTATAATAATAAGCATAGGCTTAAGGAGAAGAGTGAAATGATCTAATTACTGACTCAAAGAGTCATTCAGACTATTGTGTGAAGGCTGGATGATATAGGGGTAAAGGTGAAATAAAGAGAACTAAAGAGTTTATGTTTTAGTCTACATAAAATATGATCATGGCCTAGATGAAAGTAAAGAACATCGTGGAAGAAGCAGACGGATTTGGCATAAGTTTTGGAGGTAGACTCAATAGAACCTGTTGATTGCTTTGATATGAGGAATAGACTAAATAGAGGAACTAAAGTTAAATTTTATATTTTTTTCTAGGCTAATGGATAGATTAAGGGGCCATTTGTTTGGTATAGGAAAGAATGGAAGTAGCACATTTGGTGTGGGAAATGGGCATCAAGAATTTCATCTGGCTATTGTTATCATCAGATGCTTATAAGGCATCCATGTAGCAATGTTAAGCAAGGAGTTGGACATGAATCTGGTGTACAAGGAAAGATCATAAAGGAAAATAAAGATTTCAGAGTCATCAATGCATGAAAGGATGTTGAAAGAAGATATAGACATCAACTAGTCAATCCAATTAGAGATTAGGCCAAACCTTGAGAAACTGGATATATGGAAAAGGGAAGAGACCACAGAATAAAAAGGCTTAAACAGAGGAAGAGAAATCAGCAAAGAGCCTAGAAAAGATGACTAGATCACAATAATCAAGACAAGAAAAAATCCTTTCAAGTAGGACCTGGTTAATTGAGCCACATACTGATAAAAGGACAGATAAATGACCACCAGATTTTACAACATGGAGAACCACCACTGACCTTGACAAAACCTGTCTCACTGGCGTGACGGATAAAAACTAGAGTGAAGTAAGCTGAAGAGAGAATATAAGGTAACCAAGTGTGGATACAGTGACTATGGTAATTCTACTAGAGAGTGACTGGGGCAGCAAAGGAGGATGATTTACTTAAGAAAAGATACTAGCGATGCCTGGGTGGCTCAGTTGGTTAAGTGCCTGACTCCTGATTTTGGCTCAGGTCGGTATCTCATGGTTCTTGAGACCCAGACCCTCACTGGGCTCTGTGGTGACAGCTCAGAATCTGCTTGTGATTCTCTCTCTCTTTTTTTTCATTAGGAAAATTAAATTGTCTAATTTTCCATTGAGGTAATTGACATTATATTAGTTTCAGGTATACAACACAATGATTCAGTATTTGTATATATGTCAAAATGATCACCATAATAAATCTAGTTGACATCCATTGCCACACACAGTTACAGTTTTTTTTCTTGTGGTAAGAACTTTTGAGATCTACTCTCATAGCAACTTTCAAATACCCAATGCAGTATTATTAGCTACAGTCATCATAACTGAAACATATAATCATACATATCATCACTTATAACTGGAAATTTGTACCATTTGATCTCCTTCACCCATTTTGCTCACTCCCCCACCTCCCACCTCTGGCAACCATCAATGTGTTCTCTGTATCCATGAGTTTGTTTTTATTTGTTTTTTTATTTTTTTTATTTATTTTTTATATATATAATTTATTGTCAAACTTGTTTCCATACAACACCCAGTGCTCATCCCAACAGGTGCTAGATTAATACAACATGTAGTACACAGCGCAGGATGCTCTCATAAAATGTAAATAATTATGGAAGTTGTGCATATAATCCAATATAAATTAAAAACAAACAATAGTTTTTTTCAGATTATGTAACTCTTAGTTAGCTTCTCAGAATCCGGGTGTTGTGGGACATAAGTTTAAATTAGAAGGAAAAAAAAAGAGTGAATGAAGGCAGTAAAAGAAAGGAGAGAGATACAGAATAGGAAAAAAGAATGCAAAAAAAATGCTAGCAGTTTTCTTTCTTCACAAGTTTCTTTGCATGCTCTTGGACATTACTACACATTTTAGAGGAAATGCACTCATGAATTTAGAAATTTGTAGTTCTGAGTTTGAATTTTAGTTTTGCCTCATAATCTCTCTGAGATAGTTTCTATATTGGAGAAAAGAAAATAACATTATGTCCCGTAAACTTACGCCCCACATAGAGTTTCGTATGATTAAGTAAAATTAGGTAGTATACATAGTAGACAAAAGAAAGGTCAGATAGCACCTTGGATATACTAGTTTGGGTACGATTAAATACCATACAGATGTACGTGATTATTCCAATGTATCAAATAAAGAATCGGTTCACCTCTTGTTTGAACTTACATAATTATTTCAAAGTCCTATATTCTTTATCAAATTATATTTGATGCTTGATGCAAATTAAGTGGTAAGTCAGTTTATTTTTTTTTCAATATATGAAATTTATTGTCAAATTGGTTTCCATACAACACCCAGTGCTCATCCCAAAAGGTGTCCTCCTCAATACCCATCACCCACCCTCCCCTCCCTCCCACCCCCCATCAACCCTCAGTTTGTTCTCAGTTTTTAACAGTCTCTTGTGCTTTGGCTCTCTCCCACTCTAACCTCTTTTTTTTTTTTCCTTCCCCTCCCCCATGGTTTTCTGTTAAGTTTCTCAGGATCCACATAAGAGTGAAAACATATGGTATCTGTCTTTCTCTGTATGGCTTATTTCACTTAGCATCACACTCTCCAGTTCCATCCACGTTGCTACAAAGGGCCATATTTCGTTCTTTCTCATTGCCATGTAGTACTCCACTGTGTATATAAACCACAATTTCTTTATCCATTCATCAGTTGATGGACATTTAGGCTCTTTCCATCATTTGGCTATTGTTGAGAGTGCTGCTATAAACATTGGGGTACAAGTGCCCCTATGCATCAGTACTCCTGTATCCCTTGGGTAAATTCCTAGCAGTGCTATTGCTGGGTCATAGAGTAGGTCTATTTTTAATTTTCTGAGGAACCTCCACACTGCTTTCCAGAGTGGATGCACCAGTTTGCATTCCCACCAACAGTGCAAGAGGGTTCCCATTTCTCCACATCCTCTTCAGCATCTATAGCCTCCTGATTTGTTCATTTTGGCCACTCTGACTGGCGTGAGGTGGTATCTGAGTGTGGTTTTGATTTGTATTTCCTGGATGAGGAGCGACATTGAGCATCTTCTAATGTGCCTGTTGGCCATCTGGATGTCTTCTTTAGAGAAGTGTCTATTCATGTTTTCTGCCCATTTCTTCACTGGGTTATTTGTTTTTCGGGTGTGGAGTTTGATGAGCTCTTTATAGATTTTGGATACTAGCCGTTTGCCCGATATGTCATTTGCAAATATCTTTTCCCATTCCGTTGGTTGCCTTTTAGTTTTGTTGGTTGTTTCCTTTGCTGTGCAGAAGCTTTTTATCTTCATAAGGTCCCAGTAATTCATTTTTGCTTTTAACTCCCTTGCCTTTGGGGATGTGTCGAGTAAGAGATTGCTACGGCTGAGGTCAGAGAGGTCTTTTCCTGCTTTCGCCTCTAGGGTTTTGATGGTTTCCTGTCTCACATTCAGGTCCTTTACCCATTTCGAGTTTATTTTTGTGAATGGTGTGAGAAAGTGGTCTAGTTTCAACCTTCTGCATGTTGTTGTCCAGTTCTCCCAGCACCATTTGTTAAAGACACTTTTTTCCATTGGATGTTCTTTCCTGCTTTGTCAAAGATTAGTTGGCCCTACATTTGTGGGTCTAGTTCTGGGGTTTCTATTCTATTCCACTGGTCTATGTGTCTGTTTTTGTGCCAATACCATGCTGTCTTGATGATTACAGCTTTGTAGTAGAGGCTAAAGTCTGGGATTGTGATGCCTCCTGCTTTGGTCTTCTTCTTCAAAATTACTTTGGCTATTTGGGGCCTTTTGTGGTTCCATATGAATTTTAGGATTGCTTGTTCTAGTTTCGAGAAGAATGCTGGTGCCATTTTGATTGAGATTGCATTGAATGTGTAGATAGCTTTGGGTAGTATTGACATTTTGACAATATTTATTCTTCCAATCCATGAGCAGGGAATGTCTTTCCATTTCTTTATATCTTCTTCAATTACCTTCATAAGCTTTCTATAGTTTTCAGCATACAGATCTTTTACATCTTTGGTTAGATTTATTCCTAGGTATTTTATGCTTCTTGGTGCAACTGTGAATGGGATCAGTTTCTTTATTTGTCTTTCTGTTGCTTCATTGTTAGTGTATAAGAATGCAACTGATTTCTGTACATTGATTTTGTATCCTGCGACTTTGCTGAATTCATGTATCAGTTCTAGCAGACTTTTGGTGGAGTCTGTCGGATTTTCCATGTATAATATCATGTCATCTGCAAAAAGCGAAAGCTTGACTTCATCCTTGCCAATTTTGATGCCTTTGATTTCCTTTTGTTGTCTGATTGCTGATGCTAGAACTTCCAACACTATGTTAAACAACAGCGGTGAGAGTGGGCATCCCTGTCGTGTTCCTGATCTCAGGGAAAAAGCTCTCAGTTTTTCCCCGTTGAGGATGATGTTAGCTATGGGCTTTTCATAAATGGCTTTTATGATCTTTAAGTATGTTCCTTCTCTCCCGACTTTCTCAAGGGTTTTTATTAAGAAAGGGTGCTGGATTTTGTCAAAGGCCTTTTCTGCATCGATTGACAGGATCATATGGTTCTTATCTTTTCTTTTATTAATGTGATGTATCACGTTGATGGATTTGCGAATGTTGAACCAGCCCTGCATCCCAGGAATGAATCCCACTTGATCATGGTGAATAATTCTTTTTATATGCTGTTGAATTCGATTTGCTAGTATCTTATTGAGAATTTTTGCATCCATATTCATCAGGGATATTGGCCTGTAGTTCTCTTTTTTTACTGGGTCTCTGTCTGGTTTAGGAATCAAAGTGATACTGGCTTCATAGAATGAGTCTGGAAGTTTTCCTTCCCTTTCTATTTCTTGGAATAGCTTGAGAAGGATAAGTATTATCTCTGCTTTAAATGTCTGGTGAAACTCCCCTGGGAAGCCGTCTGGTCCTGGACTCTTATTTGTTGGGAGATTTTTGATAACTGATTCAATTTCTTCGCTGGTTATGGGTCTGTTCAAGCTTTCTATTTCCTCCTGATTGAGTTTTGGAAGAGTGTGGGTGTTTAGGAATTTGTCCATTTCTTCCAGGTTGTCCTGCTTGTTGGCATATAATTTTTCATAGTATTCCCTGATAATTGTTTGTATCTCTGAGGGATTGGTTGTAATAATTCCATTTTCATTCATGACTTTATCTATTTGGGTCATCTCCCTTTTCTTTTTGAGAAGCTTGGCTAGAGGTTTGTCAATTTTGTTAATTTTTTCAAAAAAACAACTCTTGGTTTCGTTGATCTGCTCTACCGTTTTTTTAGATTCTATATTATTTATTTCTGCTCTGATCTTTATTATTTCTCTTCTTCTGCTGGGTTTAGGCTGCTTTTGCTGTTCTGTTTCTATTTCCTTTAGGTGTGCTGTTAGATTTTGTATTTGGGATTTTTCTTGTGTCTTGAGATAGGCCTGGATTGCAATGTATTTTCCTCTCAGGACTGCCTTCGCTGCATCCCAAAGCATTTGGATTGTTGTATTTTCATTTTCGTTTGTTTCCATATATTTTTTTAATTTCTTCTCTAACTGCCTGGTTGACCCACTCATTCTTTAGTAGGGTGTTCTTTAACTTCCATGCTTTTGGAGGTTTTCCAGATTTTTCCTGTGGTTGATTTCAAGCTTCATAGCATTGTGGTCTGAAAGTATACATGGTATAATTTCAATTCTTGTATACTTATGAAGGGCTGTTTTGTGACCCAGTATATGATCTATCTTGGAGAATGTTCCATGTGCACTCGAGAAGAAAGTATATTCTGTTGCTTTGGGATGCAGAGTTCTAAATATATCTGTCAAGTCCATCTGATCCAATGTGTCATTCAGGGCCCTTGTTTCTTTATTGACCATGTGTCTAGATGATCTATCCATTTCTGTAAGTGGGGTGTTAAAGTCCCCTGCAATTACCACATTCTTATCAATAAGGTTGCTTATGTTTATGAGTAATTGTTTTATATATTTGGGAGCTCCGGTATTCGGCACATAGACATTTATAATTGTTAGCTCTTCCTGGTGGATAGACCCTGTAATTATTATATAATGCCCTTCTTCATCTCTTGTTACAGCCTTTAATTTAAAGTCTAGTTTGTCTGATATAAGTATGGCTACTCCAGCTTTCTTTTGGCTTCCAGTAGCATGATAAATAGTTCTCCATCCCCTCACTCTCAATCTAAAGGTGTCCTCAGATCTAAAATGAGTCTCTTGTAGACAGCAAATAGATGGGTCTTGTTTTTTTATCCATTCTGATACCCTATGTCTTTTGGTTGGCGCATTTAATCCATTTACATTCAGTGTTATTATAGAAAGATACGGGTTTAGAGTCATTGTGATGTCTGTATGTTTTAGCTTATAGTGATGTCTCTGGTACTTTGTCTCACAGGATCCCCCTTAGGATCTCTTGTAGGGCTGGTTTAGTGGTGACAAATTCCTTCAGTTTTTGTTTGTTTGGGAAGACCTTTATCTCTCCTTCTATTCTGAATGACAGACTTGCTGGATAAAGGATTCTCGGCTGCATATTTTTCCTGTTCAGCACATTAAAGATCTCCTGCCAATCCTTTCTGGCCTGCCAAGTTTCAAAAGAGAAATCAGTCACGAGTCTTATAGGTCTTCCTTTATATGTTAGGGCACATTTACCCCTTGCTGCTTTCAGAATTTTCTCTTTATCCTTGTATTTTGCCAGTTTCACTATGATATGTCGTGCAGAAGATCGATTCAAGTTACGTCTGAAGGGAGTTCTCTGTGCCTCTTGGATTTCAATGCCTTTTTCCTTCCCCAGTTCAGGGAAGTTCTCAGCTATTATTTCTTCAAGTACACCGTCAGCACCTTTCCCTCTCTCTTCCTCCTCTGGGATATCAATTATGCATATATTATTTCTTTTTAGTGTATCACTTAGTTCTCTAATTTTCCCCTCATACTCCTGGATTTTTTTATCTCTCTTTTTCTCAGCTTCCTCTTTCTCCATAACTTTATCTTCTAGTTCACCTATTCTCTCCTCTGCCTCTTCAATCCGAGCCGTCGTGGTTTCCATTTTGTTTTGCATTTCGTTTAAAGCGTTTTTCAGCTCCTCGTGACTGTTCCTTAGTCCCTTGATCTCTGTGGCAAGAGATTCTCTGCTGTCCTGTATACTGTTTTCAAGCCCAGCGATTAACTTTATGACTATTATTCTAAATTCACTTTCTGTTATATTATTTAAATCCTTTTTGATCAGTTCATTAGCTGTTGTTATTTCCTGGAGATTCTTCTGAGGGGAATTCTTCCGTTTGGTCATTTTGGATAGTCCCTGGAGTGGTGAGGACCTGCAGGGCACTTCCCCCATGCTGTGGTGTATAACTGGAGTTGGTGGGCGGGGCCGCAGTCTGACCTGATGTCTGCCCCCAGTCCACCGCTGGGGCCACAGTCAGACTGGTGTGTGCCTTCTCTTCCCCTCTCCTAGGGGCGGGATTCACTGTGGGGTGGCATGGCCCATCTGCGCTACTTGCACACTGCCAGGCTTGTGGTGCTGGGGATCTGGTGTATTAGCTGGGGTGGGTAGGCAAGGTGCACGGGGGCAGGAGGGGCAGGCTTAGCTAGCTTCTCCTTAGGTGATCCACTTCAGGAGGGGCCCTGTGGCAGCGGGAGGGAGTCCAACTCGCTGCCGGAGGGTTGGCCCCGCAGAAGCACAGCGTTGGGTGTTTGCGCGGAGCAAGCAAGCTCCCTGGCAGAGACCGGTTCCCTTTGGGATTTTGGCTGGGGGATGGGCGAGGGAGATGGCACTGGCGAGTGCCTTTGTTCCCCGCCAAACTGAGCTCTGTCATCCGGGGGCTCAGCAACTCTCCCTCCCTTTGTCCTCCAGCCTTCCAGCTTTCCGAGCAGAGCTGTTCACTGATGACCTCCCAGATGCTAAGTCGCGCTTGCTGTCGGAACACACTCCATCCGGCCCCTCCGCTTTTGCCAGCCAGACTCGGGGGCTCTGCTTGGCCGGCGAGCCGCCCCTCCGCCCCGGCTCCCTCCCGCCAGTCCTTGGAGCGCGCACCGCCTCGCCGCCCTTCCTACCCTCTTCCGTGGGCCTCTCGTCTGCGCTTGGCTCCGGAGACTCCATTCTGCTAGTCTTCTGGTGGTTTTCTGGGTTAGTTAGGCAGGTGTAGGTGGAATCTAAGTGATCAGCAGGACGCGCGGTGAGCCCAGCGTCCTCTTACACCGCCATCTTCTTTGCCCTCTGGTAAGTCAGTTTAAACCCAATGATTGGAATTTTAGTTGAAGCGCTATATTTCAATAAGATAGCTCCTGTGGGAATTTATTAGAATTATTAAAATTTATTAGAATGTTAACAAATACTAAAATGAATTGTGGTGCTGCGTTTGTTTCTTGATATAATTCCTATTCCTCAGAATCAGAGTGAACACTGAACTGCACTCACAGAAGAAATCTCAGTGTAACAGCTCTTTAGTGAATTGCCATTTCCTAAATGCCTTTCCCATTGACATCTGCTCTGGAATTCTAGACTGCCAACTCAGTACTCCCACCCCTGATGGGCTTATGACGGCTGCTGCATCAGGCAGTATGCCATAAATACTAGCCCAAGCTGGAGAGAAATTCCTGTAAATGAAGATTAAAGAAAACCACTTTGTAATTGGCTGAGCTATGGAATTCATGTACCTTCTAATGTCATAAATCAACTTACGCTGTACAGTCACTGACCATTTAATTAATAGCTTCATGTTCTTCTTCCAGTCCAGAGAGGGTCACCAAGGACAAGATATAAAAGGTGAAAATTTCTACCAGCCTCTGTATTACTCTAAGAATCAAAATATTGTCACATTAGCAAAAATAATTACTGAGACAGCATCAGACACTTTTCAGAAGCTAAGAAAAAACAAGTAATTTTTCTCTCTGCATATATTTCCTATCTTCTCTCTCTAGCTTCCTACATGTATTTTTATGTACAGCAATATAATACAGCCAGCATCTCTAGTAAGAAATGAGCTGTATTTATATGGTGTCACTGATTTTCATAATTTTATATTTAAATGTATAAAATGTACTCAAGGTTTAAACCCAACAACAGAATTCTCAGTCCAGGTAATGGATTATCGCCAGAATAATTTGAATGGCAATTAAATAATCATTTAGTATATCTTAATACGATTAATATAATCTTTCACTAAAGTTTTCCTGATTAATTCGCTGAACAATGAGAAAAAGTCCTTTGCTACATCTGGAAAACACTGATAAATATAGCTTATAAATAGGGAAGAAATAGAATTAGTACAAGAAATGTTGGAAGAGAGTTATAAAGAATTATGAGCATCAGTCACACTCTATTAAAATTGGTAGACAAAGTATTAAACAGGCTTGTGAGTCAGTTTGGATTTTTATTTAAAAATATATCTGTTTCTGAAATGGAATTTACATTTTAAATGGTTATTTAAAATATGAGCTCTAAGATTCAAAATTGTGTTTTAATGCTTATATCCGTCCTTAGTCATTAAGCCCATTCATTACAAATGGACTGTCACCAGAACTGGTATTTCAAAATTGGCATAGCCACGGAGGAAGACAGATTGACCTGACTGACATAGCTCCTTCTGCTTCTAACCTGTGAATTTCAAAAACTGGCCTACTTAATATCAGGACTAGCAGTTACCGTCACATCTTCTCTCCAAGTGTGAAGGCAAGGGAAGAAAATAGAAAAGCCAAATCAATTCAAATTCCATAGAACTTTTCTTTGCTACTGAAATAAAGAATGTATTTTCTACAGATTAACAGAAGTGGCATAACATTGTATTAACACATGGGCTTTGGAGTCACATTACGTATGTTCTTAATCAGATACGACTAGTTACTAGCCATATGATCTTAACTTTGTTAACCCCTCTTGGTCCCTGTTTTCTCATTTAAAATGAAGTGATTGTAGGGGCGCCTGGGTGGCTCAGTCGGCTGAGTGGCTCAGGTCATGATCTTGCGGTTCGTGAGTTGGAGCCTCAAGTGGGGCTCTGTGCTGATAGCTCAGAGCCTGGAGCCTGCTTCCAGATTCTGTGTCTCCCTCTCTCTCTGCCCCTCCTCCATGCTCTCTCTCTCTCTCTCTCTCTCAAAAATAAACATTTAAAAAAATAAATAATTAATCAAACAATTTTAAAATGTAGGAACTACTTTGGAGAGACTGCTACTTTTCTCTCATTGCCAATTCTTCTTTTAAAGTACTAAACCTAACTTTTAACTGAATGAATGTATGGTCACTCATTTGGGAAAAGAAAGAAAGAAAAAAGACAGTTATCAGACTCGCCTCCTCATAGGTGTGGCTATATCAGTAAGTTATAGCCAATGAATGTAAGTGGAGGAGATGACTCTAATTTTTAAGAAGCATTCTTAAAAAAAAAAAGAAAAGAAAATACCTTTCTTAATCCTTTTCCCACTTTAATTGGCTGCAATGCAGACATTATGATCTGATCTGGAGCACCCATATTGGACCATAAGGCATGCTTGAGAATAGAAGTCACACCTACTAAAGCAGTGAGACACATGGATCCTGGGTCCCTGACACCATAGAGCATCATGCCTGCTCCTGATGACCACGTCAGCAAAGATTACCCCAGTAGCTTAAATTAGAAAGGATCATTTCTTACTCTTGATACTTTTCCATCTTGGGTCAATAAAAGGCTCTGCTTCATCTTGACCTGAATCAGAGACCAAAGCTGATGAAAACTTCACCGCATTGGACTCTCATCTTCAGAGACAATAGAAAGACAAGAGAATGAAGTATGCATCAGATCTTACAGGGTCCCCCTCCGAAATGACACAATGCTTCCACTCATAATTAAGTGGCTAAGACAAGTCAGATGGCCACGTCTAACATCAAGGGTATGGAGAGGTATCGTCGTACCCAGTACCTGAAAGGAGAAGAATCAGAAACATTACTGAAGAACACTAATGATGATCACAACCTTCTGCTGTGGCACATTTAAGTGACAAAAATATTTCTACTTGTGTAAGTCATTGTTAGTTTGTGTTTCCTACCCCTCATGACTGATTCAATTTAATTAACATACTATCAGACAGTGTTGGTTATGAAGATGAAAGCCGATGGGATGTATGAAGTGCCTCACACAGCCTGGTACGTGATAACCACTGGGTAAAAATAAGCCACATCATCACCATTTTCATTATAACAGAGTATTGCTGTCGTCAGAGATGAATGTTTTAATCTGGGTATAGAATTCACACTCCTGTTCCATGTATTTGATATCCCCAAGTCAAAAATCATTGTCCAAAAATTAACTGTGAGGAAAGTAATGTGTTTGGCAGTTGTAGTTTTGGCAAGGATGTGGGATATAAGGAAGCTCTCCTGCTGGAACTGTCAGTACTTCTCAGCTGGAACATCTCAGGAGCCTGTTTCAGAAGAACATGATGAAGTACTTCTATCTGTGCCAGAATGCAGCACCTCAAAGAATTTCTAGATCTGCTTACAAGTAAAGATGCCTTCCCTAGTACAGTTTCCCAAATTTTCCCACAAGGGAGAAATCAGGCTCTACAAAATCTCAACACATATTTTTGCCTTCATACAGACACGCACAGATTTTCTGACTTAACCCTAAGATCTTAGGTTCTTGGAAAAATTAAAAATACATACTCTTTGAGAAAAATTTGGACCCCAGATTTAATTCTATACCAAAGTGGGTTGATTTCTTTTGCAGACTTTGGGATATCAAGATAGAGTCAAGATATGGGGGAGGAGTTATAATGAGAAAGGCTAATTTCTTCTTTTTATTTAGTTCCTCTAGTAGCATTATTTTCTGTTTTTACTTTTAAATAAACTTTCACTTTTGTAAAAAGAAAAAAGGCAACATGACTCTCTTTCTCATAGGCTAGAATATTACATTCCATTTTGCATCAAGAAAAGAAAGAATGTAAAACCCCACCTCTCACCATGCATGTTATTGTTTATAGTGCCCAAAGCTTTATTGTTTACTAATCCCAAGTTTTTCACCCATATAGCCACATGCCATGATGTTTCGCCTGTCTAGAACACAGTTATCTATAGTAATCCACAATGCTTTCTCTAAAAAGAAAATGTGATCATGATTCATACTTATTTAAAACTCTAAAATGGAATGACAAATAAAATAAACTAGGTCTCCAGTCCTCTTCGTTTGAAAATCTATAGTTCACTTTACTGATTACTGGAGTCTGTTCAACAATTTTGGACTCAGGAAGCACTACTATATTTTAGCCATCTTGAATTATTCTCTCTCTCTCTCTCTCTCTCTCTCTCTCTTTTAATGTTTATTTATTTTTGAGAGACAGAGTGTGAGCAGGGGAGGGGCAGAGACAGAGAGGGAGACACAGAATCCAAAGCAGGCTCCAGACTCTAAGCTGTCAGCACAGAGCTCGATGCTGGACTCGAACTCACAAACTGTGAGATCATGACCCAAGATGAAGTCAGTACTTGACTAACTGAGCCACCCGGGTGCCCCATTGAATTATTTTCTCAATACAATTTTCTGATGTGCAAAATCAAATGCATTGTATACTCACACGCATTGGATTAGATTTGTTCACTGATAGCAAAAGTTATTTGCTTTAAAAGCAGTTATAGAGAGTGGGACTTTTAAAGCACCTACTGTTCTATATAATATCCATACTAAAGGTGGTGGTAATTTATCCCAGCTTATGACCTTTGTTGTTCATTTTCATCTAAAGTCTCATTGATATAGAATATAAATAACAGGAAACCAAAATTAGAGAATATGATCTGGAATACTGATTTACTTGTTATATGATGTAAAAAGAGCAAAGAAAAAAAGAAGAAAAAGAAAAAAGAAATTCCACCTCCTAATATGATGTAGTAGATCATAGGTCAATGCTCTCCCTGCCACTCCTAGAGATAGCTGGATAAATTACAAAACTCAGGTATTAAAGGTTTCAGGGATTTCTGTAAGTAAGGAGGATTATTAGATGAACTAAAATGCCAGAAAGAATGGAACTTTTTCAAGATAAGCTGGTGATTACCAGCTGTGTCTTTTCTCTATGGGCATTCGGCAATCCTCTGTGTAAGGTTTATGCACTTGTCCACACTTCAGGCTTTCCTAGGCTGAAAGTCTCTAATGGGGAAAAGAGACACTGACAATGTTTTAAGTAGCCACATGGAGCTGTAGAGGATAAGAATGGGGCTTAAAACTTCTAAAGTTCTAGCACTATCGGAAAAATTATAAAATCACATTCTGTATTAGACTGTAATAAGCCAAGGACAATGTTGCAACTTCTAGAGTTACCGTACAATAATAGCGATAGAATGTGTAGCATTTTAATGAAATTTTTAAAAATTGCATATTTTTTGAAAATCTGATCAATCTAAAAGAAAGCAAAAGGAAAAGTTGAAAAGGAACATAAGAATGGGCCAAATGCAGATAACTAATGAAATAATAATATATTTCCAAATAAATCAATAATTAAAAGTAATTGGAAAAAATATTCTAATTAAAAGAATGGACTATAAGCATAGATGAAAATGAAAAACCCTAGAAGTAACAAAAAAGGGTGGGGACTCACAGCAACTAGTACATAATCTCTACAACTTACTATGGATCCTACTAACTGGTTCAGAGCTCTATTTGTGACCCCATAGTTCTCCTCACCCATGGACCCCCACAAATGGCATATGAGCTTCCACAGAGGGCACTTGTGAGCTCCTAAAGACAGTACATAATGATTATCAGCTGGCTTGACTCTACGACATTGGGAGAAAGTGCAAAATCTTGAAGATTTCAAGGCACTTCCGCAGGAAAAAGAAACTATAAGGCTATCAACACCTGGCCTGGCTTTGTGAGATTAAGAGAAAACATAAAAACCATAAGACTTTTTCCTAAAGAGGGAACAAGAGCAATGGAGCAGACACATCCATAGAAAAGGTCTGAGAGACAGACCACCAGAACCTCTAGTCAGGCAGACTGGTGAAATTCTTTCCTGAAGCCAGTCAAAAAAACTAGAGGAGGTGACTGATTCTTCAAATGTGAAAATAGCAATGCAAGACTTCAAAGTATATGAAGAACCAAGGAAATATGACACCACCAAAAAACAAACAAAAACAAAATAAAGTCCCAATGGTTGATCCCCTCCCAAATGGAGATCTATAAATTTTCTGAGAAAGAATTTAAAATAATTGTCTTAAGGAAGCTCAGTGCTATAATAGAACACAGATATATGACTAAATGAAAAAAAAAATACATGAACAGAGTGAGTTTAATAAAGAGGTAGAAATCATAAATAAGAACCATAGAAATTCTGGAGCTAAAGAATACAATGGTTGAACTGAAAAAAAAAAAAATTCTGTAAAGAGCTTTAATAGCAGACTCAATAGAGCAGAGGAATCAGCAAATTTGAAGGCAGATAATTTGAAATTACTATAATAGAAGATCAACAACAAATAAGAATGACAGAGAAATGAAAAAATCCCACAGGGCTTATGGTAAACCATTAAGTGAATCAACATAAACATTTTGGGAATCTCAAAAGTATCAGAGAAAGAGAAAGGGGTAGATATCATATTTAAAGAAATAATGACAAAATATTTCTCAAAACTAGGGAGGGAAATGAACATTCAGATCCATGAAGACCAAAGAAATCCAAACAGATTGAACATAAAGAGGCTTTCACTAATTATTATTATTATCTTCACACATTATCATCAAATTTTTTAAAGGCAATGACAAAGCATTTTGAAAGCAGGAGAAGACTTATAACATACAAAGGAACCAAGAAAACATATGAACATTTAAAACTCACTGATGAAGTACAGTTAAATTCAGAATACTCTAGTACTATAATCATGGTGCATATCTCACTTTTAGCTCTAATATAGAAAGTAAAAAGACAAAAGATTATAATAACTCTACCCATGATAATTTCTTAATGTTACATAATATAACAAGATTCAAGTTGTTAATGGTTACGTAATATACAATATGTAAATTGTGACATGAATACTATAAGATGTCAGGAGTAGAGAAAAGCAAAAATGTACAGTTTTGTGTGCAAATTAAACTCAAGTTTTTATAACCTTAAAATAGACTGTTATAAGATATTTAATGTAAGCCTTATGGTAATCACAAAGAAAAAATCTATAGTAAATACACAAAAGATAAAGAAATTAAAGCATACTATTATTAAAAACCACCCAGTAACAAAGTAAGACAGCAAGAGAAGAAAAGAACAAAGGAAGTACAAAATAGTCACAACACAAAACACTAACAAAATGTCAATAATAAGTCCTTACCTATCTATAATCATTTTAATGTAAACTGATCTTCAACTAAATAATATGGAGTGACTGAATTAATAAAAAATACAAGACCCAACTATATACCACCAAAGAGATACTCACTTTAGCTTTAAGGATTCATATAGGTTAAAAGTAAAGGGATAGAATAAGACATATCATACAAATAGTCAACGAAAGTGATCAGATATGGTTATACTTATATCAGACAAAATAGACCTTAGGTTGAAAACGTCAGAGACAAAGAATGACACTATATAGTGATAAAGGGGTTAATGTATCATGAATATACAATAATTGTAAACATAAGTGCACCCAAAATCAGACCACCTATGACATATAACTCAAATATTAAAAGAATTAAAGAAAGAAATTGACAGCAATGCAATAATAGTAGACTTTATTACTCCACTGTAAACAGTGGATAGATCATCCAGACAGAAAAATCAATAAGGAAACCATGGAGTGGAACAACACTACAGACCAAATGCACCTAACAGACATACAGACCATTCTATCCAAAGGCAGCATAATACACATTTTTCTCAAGTGCACATGCAATAGTCTCCAAGATAGATCATAACAGAACAAGTCTTTAAAAATTTTAAGAAGGTTTAAATATCTCGAGTATCTTTTTGGTCTACAGTGGTATGAAATAACAAGAGGAAAATCGGAAAATTCACAAATATGTGTAAATTAAACAACAACACGCTCTGAAATAACAGGAAGGAAGAAATCACAAGGAAAATCAAAAAGTACCTTGAGACCAAAAAAAAAAAAAAAAAATCCTCAAAACAGGATGGAAATACAACATACCAAAACTTATGGGATGCAGAAAAAGCAGTCCTATAAGTCCTAAGTTTGTAGCAATGATGAATACATGAAGAAGAAGAAGAAGAAGAAGAAGAAGAAGAAGAAGAAGAAGAAGAAGGTGGTCTCAAAAAGCCTAGTTTTACACATCTAGGATCCAGAAAAAGATGAACACACTAAGAACAAGATTAGCAGAAGGAAATGATAAAGATTAAAGCCAAAATAAATTACATAGGGACTAGAAAAACAATAATAGATGTAAATGAAACTGAGTTGGTTTTTTAAACAGATAAACAAATTTAACAAACTTATAAATAGATTAAGAAAAAGAGAGAGAAAACAAAATAAGGAAACGAAAGAGAAGAAACTATAACACCACAGAAACACATAAGATCATAAGAGACTACTATGAACAATTGTATGCCAATAAATTATAAAAGAAAATAAAAGAAATGGATTAACTCTTAGAAACATACAGCCTACCAGGACTGAATGATGAAAAAATATAAAATTGGAAAAGATCAATTTCTAGTAAGAAGATAACAAGTGCTGGCAAGGATGAAGAAAAGGAAACCCTGATGGGGATATAAATTGCTATAGCCATTATAGAAAACAATATGGAGGCTCCTCAAAAGTTTTAAAATAGAACTACAATATGATCCAACAACCCCACTTCTGGGTATTTATACAAATAAATTGAAATCAGGATTTTGAATAAATACTTGTACTCTCATGTTCAGCGCAGCATTATTCACAATAGCCAAGATACGAAAACAACCTCAATGTCTGTCAACAGATGAAGGGAAAAAGAGATTAGATTTGTGCTTTCAGAAGTGAAGGGGTGGGGGGAGGGGGAATTGAAGGAAGATGGTCAAAAGGTATAAACATCCAGTTATAAGATAAATAAGTTCAATGGTTGTAAAGTACATGATGACTATAGTTAACACTGCTCTATGGTATTTTTGAAAGTTGTTTAAGAGCATAGATCCTAAGAGTTTTCATCACAAAGAAAAAAAACTTTTTTTTTAAATTTTTAAATTTTTTTTTGTGTGTGTACCAATATGAGATGATAGATGTTAACTAAACTTTATTGTGGTAATCATTTCACAATATATTTAAGTCAAATCATCATCCTGTACACTTTAAACTTAGACTAACAACCCAGTAGAAAAATGGACAAAGATCTTGAAGTATATTTTATAAAAGAAGATATACAAATGGCTAATAGACCTGTCTAAGGGCAGTCATTAGGGAAATTAAAATGAAAATCAGAATGTTATATCAGTACACATTCATCATAATGGCTAAAGTTTTTTAAAAGACTAAAAGTACATGTTTGGCAAGTATGTGGAGTAACTGAAATTGTCATAGATTCTGATACAAATGTAAATCAGTAAAACTTCTATGGGAAACCACTTGTATACTACTGCTCAACTTGTACATACCACATGACCCAATGTAACATATAACAGAAATGTGTACATATGTAAACCAAAAAAAAGCAAAACCAAACGAACAAGTACTAGAATGTTCATAGTAATACTATTTATAAGAGTTTGCATTGGAAACACCAAAAAATACACCAATAGTTTAAAGGATAAACACATTTTGATGTTTATACAATTGGACAGTATTACAAAAGCTCAAAATTATGTTCAAAAGCATAATGTTGAGTGATTGAAAGAAGCCAGACATAAATAAACAAGAACTGGATGCTTCCACTTATAAAGTCCCAAAACCAACAAAATTAATGTACACCTAATGGTGGAAATCCTGGAGGTAGTGTCTAGATGGAGCTTCCTCTGATTACTATATGGGCTTGTCTGCATAGTGAATGAAATGTGCATTACTTCAATAAAAGTGTTTTTATAAAGCAAAAAAAATTTTTCAGAGTTTTCAATATCTTTATTGAGGATTTTCTATAAATATCTCTTTATTTTTCTAGTTTAATAATGGCAGATTTCCTTTCTTCCTTTCTTCTCCCAATTTCTTTTCTGTATAAGAAAATGGATATGATAGGGGAAGCTGGGTGGCTCAGTCGGTTAGGCATCTGACTTTGGCTCAGGTCATGATCTCGCACTCTGTGACCTTGAGCCCCGTGATGGGCTCTGTGCTGACAGCTCAGAGCCTGGAGCCTACTTCTCATTCTGTATCTCCCTCTCTCTCTACCCATCCCCTGCTCACTCTCTGTCTCAAAAATAAATAAACATTTAAAAAAAAAAGCTTAAAAAGAAAATGGATATGATATTCAAAAGGATAGTCAAATGGGGCACCTGGGTGGTTCAGTCAGTAGGGCATCTGACTTTGGCGCAGGTCATGATCTCACAGTTCATGAGTTCGAGCCCCGCATCGGGCTCTGCGCTGACAGCTCAGAGCTTGCAGCCTGCTTTGGATTCTGTGTGTGTGTGTGTCTCTCTCTCTGCTCCTGCCCTGCTCGTGCTCTGTCTCTGTCTCTCAAAAAGTGAATAAATGTTAAAAAATAAAATTAAATTAAAAATAAATAAATAAATAAAAATTAAAAAAAGGATAGTCAAATGATAAGGAGACTATAACACCCTTTAGGGAGAAGAGCAAGTTGGGAAGCAGCTGATGTGGATTTAATAATACAGGTGAAGGGTCAAGGACAAAAAAAGAAAAGGGAAATCTCAGGAAAATGTTCAATAACCCTATAGTAAGTTCTCAGCGTTTCATTTTACCACCCAGCATATAAAGTAGACATTATGGCAGCTCCTCTCACTATTCTGAATCCTTCTGACTGTAAAAATCTCGCAGTTCTCATTTCAATTTTAACTATATTATTCATTGATCTTAAATTATTTGCCAAGAATTTCAGTTCCATCATCATTTCAGCCTTGAAAAAGTCTGTGATTTTACTAACAACAATAAACCTCTTTTGAAAGCTATCTTTGTTTCTAAAATTGCAACAGAGAAACAAGCTATTGTAATAATATATTTAGCACCATAGAATTCATTTATTCCCAATGCATTAAAAACCTTAAGATCTAGTTCCTATTTATTATTAGAAGTCATAATTTTTCACATTGCTGATGTTCAAGAATTAATATAGCAATGTTTGGATGATCTGAATGTATTTTAAGTGAATTGTTCTCCATTTTCCACCTTTCATGCCTCTGTTACATGCATCACTTTCATTTTCTATATCTGGGGGCTCCGGTATTTGGCGCATAGACATTTATAATAGTTAGCTCTTCCTGATGGATAGACCCTGTAATTATTATATAATGCCCTTCTTCATCTCTTGTTACAGCCTTTAATTTAAAGTCTAGTTTGTCTGATATAAGTATGGCTACCCCAGCTTTCTTTTGGCTTCCAGTAGCATGATAAATAGTTCTCCATCCCCTCACTCTCAATCTAAAGGTGTCCTCAGATCTAAAATGAGTCTCTTGTAGACAGCAAATAGATGGGTCTTGTTTTTTTATCCATTCTGATACCCTATGTCTTTTAGTTGGCGCATTTAATCCATTTACATTCAGTGTTATTATAGAAAGATACGGGTTTAGAGTCATTGTGATGTCTGTGTGTTTTATGCTTGTAGTGATGTCTCTGGTACTTTGTCTCACAGGATCCCCCTTAGGATCTCTTGTAGGGCTGGTTTCGTGGTGACAAATTCCTTCAGTTTTTGTTTGTTTGGGAAGACCTTTATCTCTCCTTCTATTCTAAATGACAGACTTGCTGGATAAAGGATTCTCGGCTGCATATTTTTTCTGTTTAGCACACTGTAGATATCGTGCCAAGCTTTTCTGGCCTGCCAAGTTTCAAAGGAGAGATCAGTCACGAGTCTTATAGGTCTCCCTTTATATGTGAGGGCACGTTTATCCCTTGCTGCTTTCAGAGTTTTCTCTTCATCCTTGTATTTTGCCAGTTTCACTATGATATGTCGTGCAGAAGATCGATTCAAGTTACGTCTGAAGGGAGTTCTCTGTGCCTCTTGGATTTCAATGCCTTTTTCCTTCCCCAGTTCAGGGAAGTTCTCAGCTATAATTTCTTCAAGTACCCCATCAGCACCTTTCCCTCTCTCTTCCTCCTCTGGGATACCAATTATGCGTATATTATTTCTTTTTAGTGTATCACTTAGTTCTCTAATTTTCCCCTCATACTCCTGGATTTTTTTATCTCTCTTTCTTTCAGCTTCCTCTTTCTCCATAACTTTATCTTCTAGTTCACCTATTCTCTCCTCTGCCTCTTCAAGCCGAGCCGTCGTGGTTTCCATTTTGTTTTGCATTTTGTTTAAAGCGTTTTTCAGCTCCTCGTGACTGGTCCTTAGTCCCTTGATCTCTGTGGCAAGAGATTCTCTGCTGTCCTGTATACTGTTTTCAAGCCCAGCAATTAATTTTATGACTATTATTCTAAATTCACTTTCTGTTATATTATTTAAATCCTTTTTGATCAGTTCATTAGCTGTTGTTATTTCCTGGAGATTCTTCTGAGGGGAATTCTTCCGTTTGGTCATTTTGGAGAGTCCCTGGCGTGGTGAGGACCTGCAGTGCACTTCCCCTGTGCTGTGGTGTATAACTGGAGTTGGTGGGCGGGGCTGCAGTCCGACCTGATGTCTGCCCCAGCCCACCGCTGGGGCCACAGTCAGACTGGTGTGTGCCTTCTCTTCCCCTCTCCTAGGGGTGGTATTCCCTGTGGGGTGGCGTGGCCTGTCTGGGCTACTTGCACACTGCCAGGCTTGTGTCGCTGGGGATCTGGCGTATTAGCTGGGGTGGGTAGGCAAGGTGCACGGGGGCTGGAGGGGCAGGCTTAGCTCGCTTCTCCTTAGGTGATCCACTTCAGGAGGAGCCCTGTGGCAGCGGGAGGGAGTCAGATCCGCTGCCGGAGGTTTGGCTCCGCAGAAGCACAGAGTTGGGTGTTTGCGCGGAGCGAGCAAGTTCCCTGGCAGGAACTGGTTCCCTTTGGGATTTTGGCTGGGGGATGGGCGGGGGAGATGGCGCTGGTGTGCGCCTTTGTTCCCCGCCAAGCTGAGCTCTGCCGTCCGGGGGCTCAGCAGCTCTCCCTCCCTTTGTCCTCCAGCCTTCCTGCTTTCCGAGCAGAGCTGTTCACTGATGACCTCCCAGATGCTAAGTCGCGCTTGCTGTCGGAACACAGTCCGTCCGGCCCCTCCGCTTTTGCCAGCCAGACTCGGGGGCTCTGCTTGGCCGGCGAGCTGCCCCTCCGCCCCGGCTCCCTCCCGCCAGTCCGTGGAGCGCGCACCGCCTCGCCGCCCTTCCTACCCTCTTCCGTGGGCCTCTAGTCTGCGCTTGACTCCGGAGACTCCCTTCTGCTAATCCTCTGGCGGTTTTCTGGGTTCTTTAGGCAGGTGTAGGTGGAATCTAAGTGATCGGCAGGACGCGCGGTGAGCCCAGCGTCCTCCTACGCCGCCATCTTCCTCACTTTCATTTTCTATATATGTTCCCATGATTTGTTTTATACATAAATATATAAATATATATATTACATTTACTAATATTTATTCCTTAATATAAAAATCCACATTATTTGTGATAATTCTTATAAATTATTGTAAACTTAGAAAATACACAATTTTACATGTTTTAGCTCTGTGCCTCAGTTAACTGTTTTTGTGACAGGTGTCAAATGCACCCTAAATTAAGTAATTCAGATACCATGAAGATAATCCGTCTTAGCAAACTGAGTTTCCTAGAAAACCAAAATATAATTTTTCCGTAGTTGTTTCATTTTTTTTCTATTTTTTCTTTTATCTCTGTTTATTTTTTCATTTTTTAAAAATTTTAATTCAAGTTAGTTAACATATAGTATTGTATTGATTTCAGGAGTAGAATTTAGTGATTTATCAGTTACATTATAATACCCAGGACTCATCCCAACAAGTTCCCTCCCTAATGACTATCACCCAGTCAGCCCATCCCTCCACCAACCTCCCTTCCAGCAACCCTCAGTTCTCTGTATTTATGAGTCTCTTATGGGTTGCCTCCCTCTCTGTTTTTATCTTATTTTTCATTCCCTTCCCCTATGTTCATCTGTTTTGTTTCTTAACTTTTACATGAGTGAAATCATTTGATATTTGTCTTTCTTTCACTGACTTATTTCACTTAGCATAATACATTTTTGTTCCATCCATGTTGTTGCAAGTGGCAAGTTTTCATTCTTATTGATGGCTGAGTGATAATTCCATTTTGTGTGTGTGTGTGTGTGTGTGTGTGTATCCAAATGTATATGTGTGTATATACACCACGTCTTTATCCATTCATCAGTCGATGGACATTTGGGCTCTTTCAATAATTTGGCTATAGTTGATAGTGCTGCTAAAAACATTGGGATGCATATGCCCTTTCAAATCAGCATTCCCATCAACAGTACAAAAGGATTCCCCCTTTCTCCAAATCCTCACCAATACATGTTGTTTCTCGTGTTAATGTTAGCCATTCTGACAAGTGTGAGGTGGTATCTCATTGTGGTTTTGAATTGTATTTCCCTGATGATGAGTGCTTTTGAGCAGCTTTTCATGTGTCTATTTGCCATCTGGATGTCTTCTTTGGAAAAGTGTCTATTCATGTCTTCTGCTCATTTCTTAACTAGATTATTTGTTTTTTGGGTGTCGAGTTTGAGACGTTCTTTATAGATTTTGTACTAACCATTTATCTGATACATCATTTACAAACATCTCCAATTTTGTCAGTTGCCTTTTGTTTTGTTGACTGTTTCCTTCACTGTGCAGAAGATTTTTATCTTGATGAGGTCCAAATAGTTTGTTTTTGCTTTTGTTTCTCTTGCTTCTGGAGACATGTCAAGAAAAAATTGGTGTAACTGAGGTCAAAGAGGTTGTTGCCTGTTTTCTCCTCCAGGATTTTGATGGTTTCCTGTCTTATTTTAGGTCTTTCATCCATTATGAGTTTATTTTTGTGTACGGTGTAAGAAAGTGGTCTAGTTTCATTCTTCTGCATGTTGCTGTCCAGTTTTCCCAGAACCATTTCCTGAAAAGACTGTCTTTTTTCTATTGGATATTCTTTCCTAATTTGTTGAAGATTAGATGGCCATACATTTGTGGGTCCATTTCTGGGTTCTCTATTCTGTTCCATTGATCTATGTGTCTATTTTTGTGATGATTATAGCTTTGTAATCCAGCTTAAAGTCTGGAATTGTGATGCTTCTACCTTTTGTTTTCTTTTTTCAATGTTACTTGGGCAATTCAGGGTCTTTTCTGTTTCCATACAAACTTTAGAACTGTTCTAGTTCTGTGAAGAATGCTGGTGTTATTTTAATAGGAATTGCATTGAATGTGTAGATGGTTTGGGGTAGTACAGACATTTTAACAATATTTGTTCTTCCAATCCATGAATGTGGAATGTTTTTCCATTTCTTTGTGTCTTCTTCAACTTCCTTCATACGTGTTCTGTAGTTTCAGTGTACTGATCTTCTACTTCTTTGGTTAGGTTTATTCCTAGGTATCTTATGGTTTTTATATGCAACTATAAGTGGGATTGATTCCTTGAATTCTCCCTCTACTGCTTCATTAGTGGTGCATAGAAATGCAACAGATTTCTTTATGTTGATTTATATCCTGCGACTTTGCTGAATTCATGCATCAGTTCTAGCAGTGTTTGGTGGAGTTTTCCATGTAGGTTGTCATGTAGTCTGGGAAGAGTGAAAGTTTGACTTCTTCCTTGCCAATTTGCATGCCTTTGTTTCTTTTTGTTGTATGATTACTGAGGCTAGGAGTTCCAGTACTATGTTGAATATCAATGATGAGAGTGGACACCCCAGTCGTGTTCCTGACCTTAGGGGCAAAGCTCTCAGTTTTTCTGCATTGAGGATGATATTAGTTGTGAGTCTTTCAAATATTCTCTTTATGATGTTGAGGTACGTTCCTTCCATACCCACTTTCCTGAGGGTTTTTATCAAGAAAGGATGCTTTATTTTGTCAAATGCTGTTTCTGCATCTATTGACAGGGTCATATGGTTCTTATCCTTTCTTCTACTAATGTGATATTTCATGTTGATTGATTTGCAGATATTGAATGACCCCTGCAGCCCAGGAATAAATCCCACTTGGTTGTGGTTAATAATTCTTTTAATGTGTTGTTTGATCCAGTTTGCTAGTTAGTATCTTGCTGAGAATTTTTGTATGCATGTTTATCAGGGAAATTGGTCTGTAGTTCTCCTTTTTAGTGGGGTCTTTGCCTGGTTTTGGAATCAAGGTAATGCTGGCTTCATACTATGAGTTTGGAAGTTTTCCTTCCATTTCTATTTTTTGTAACAGTTTCAAAAGACTAGGTATTAATTCTTCTTTAAATGTCTGGTAGAATTCCCCTGGGAAGCCATCCGGCCCTGGACTCTTGTTTGTTGGGAGATTTTTGATTTACTGATTCAATTTCTTTACTGGTTATGGGACTGTTCAAAATTTCTATTTCTTCCTGTTTAAGTTTTGGTAGTTTATGTGTCCCTAGAAATTTATCTATTTCTTCCAGATTGCCCAATTTGTTGACATATAATTGCTCATAATATTCTCTTATAATTGTTTGTTTTTCTGCAGTGTTGATTGTGACCTCTCCTTTTCATTTGTAATTTTATCTATTGGGTCCTTTTTCTTTTTGACAAGTCTGGCTAGGCGTTTATTGATTTTGTTAATTCTTTCAAAGAAACAGCTCCTAGTTTTGTTGATCTGTTGTTTGTTTATTTCTCTGATATCCCTGATTTCGGTTCTAATCCTTATCTCCCTTCTTCTGCTGGTTTTGGTCTTTATTTGCTGTTCTTTTTCCAGATCCTTTGGGTATAAGTTGTGTATTTGAGACCTTCCTTCCTTCTTTAGGAAGGCCTAGATTGCTATATACTTCTCTCTCATGACAACCTTTGCTGCATCCCAAAGGTTTTAGACTGTTGTGTTTTCATTTTCATTGGCTTCCATGTAATTTTTTATTTCTTCTTTAATTTCTTGGTTAACTCATCCATTCTTAAGTAGGATGTTCTTGAACCTCCAAGTATTTGTGTTCTTTCAAATTTTTTTCTTGTGGTTGATTTCAAGTTTCATAGTGTAGTGGTCTGAAAATATGCATGGTATGATCTCGATGTTTTTGTACTTGTTAAAGGCTGATTTGTGACCCAGTATTCTATTCTGGAGAATATTCTTTGTGCCCTTGAGAAGAATGTGTATTCTGCTGCTTTAGCATGAAATGTTCTAAATATATCTTTGTTAAGTCCATCTGGTCCAGTGTGTCATTCAAAGCCATTGTTTCCTTGTTGATTTTTTGCTTAGATGATCTGTCCATTGCTGTAAGTACAGTGTTAAAGTCCCCTAATATGATTATATTATTATCATTGAGTTTCTTTATGTTTGCTATTAATTGATTTATATATTTGGGTGCTCCCAAGTTGCTGCAGGTGTCTTATAGGTAGCATATAGATAGATCTTGTTTTTGTTTGTTTTTTTTGTTTTGTTTTGTTTTTTTGTTTTTTTTTTTTTTGGCTTTGGTGTGTGTGTGTGTGTGTGTGTGTGTGTGTGTGTGTGTTTTAATCCATTCTGATACCCTATGTCTTTTGGTTGAAGCCTTTAGTCCATTTTACATTTAGAGTGATTATTGAAATTATGAATTTAGTGCCATTGTGTTGCCTGTAGATTTGGTGTTTCTAGTGATGTTCTCTGATTCTTTCTAGCCTTTTTCCTTTTGGTCTTTTTTTAAATTTTTTTCTCCACTCAAAGTAACCCTTAAAATTTCTTGCATGACTAGTTTAGTGGTCACAAACTATTTTAATTTTTGTTTGTCTGGGAACCTCTTTATCTCTCCTTCTATTCCAAATGACAGTCTGCTGGATAAAGAATTCTTGGCTGCATAATTTTCCCATTCAACATATTGAATATATCCTGCCACTCTTTTCTGGCTGCCAAGTTTCTGTGGACAGATATGCTGTGAACCTGATCTGTCTTCTCTTATAGGTTAAGAACTATTTTCCCTTGCTACTTTAATGATTCTATCCTTGTCTGTGTATTTTGTGAATTTGACTATGATGTGCCTTGGTGATAGTTGGTTTTTGTTGAATTTATTGGGAGTTCTCTATGCTTCATGGATTTTGATGTCTATGTCCTTCCCCAGATTAGGGAAGATTTCAGCTATAATGTGCTCACATAAACCTGACGCTTTTTCTCTCTTTTCATCTTCTGGGATACCTATGATATAAATGTTAATCCTGTAATAATTCACTGAGTTCTCTAAGTCTTGTATCATGATCTTTTACCTTTGTTTCCCTCTTTTATTCTTCTTCATTATTTTCCATAATTTCATCTTCTGTATCACTGATTCACTGCTCTGCTTTGTCCATCCTCACCGTCATGACATCCATTCAAGATTGCATCTCAGTTATAGCAAACTGAATTTCAGCCTGACTAGATTTTAGTCATTTATCTCTGCAGATAGGAATTCTCTAGTATCTTCTATGCTTTTTTCAACCCCAGCTAGTGTTATTATAATTGTGGTTTTAAATTCTAGTTCAGACATCTTATTTTTATTGGGGTTGATTAAATCCCTGGCTGTTATTTCCTCTATTCTTTCTTTTGGGGTGAATTCTTTCACAAAGAAAAAATAATTAATAGAATTAAATTAAAATTAAAAATTAAAAAAAAAAACAATGAAATAAAGGGAGCTAAATCTTAAGTGTGTTTTGGTCTCATTGAGAGAAGCTGCCAGGATCTTTTGCTCAAATTATGCAGATTGTTACATTAATCCTCAAATCAATTTCCTGGTTTTCAGAATGGTTTGATGCTGATCTAGCTGTGTTTCAGGGATGAGACAAGCTCAGGGTCCCCATACTACTCCACCATCTTCTTTTTTCCCTGTTAAGAGAAAAAAGGCCAAAATCTCAAATGTTTTTCAACTTGTTTTATAAAAACAATTTAGCTTTCATTTTAACATTCAAATCTGATCAAACTTCTTTTGCTGTTTAAAATATTTAATAGAGTAATTCCTACTAGAATATGAGTATTATAGTCATACTTAGGAAGTAGAAAAGTGGGAAAAATAATACAGTGTGATTCCCACCCTCTCTTAATATACACCATTAAAAGAACAGGGCTGAGAATCACAAAAGTGCAATGAGTGAGATACAGAAGTTACGAGATTTTTTAAAATAACTTCTTTAAATTTGCTAATGGAATTGAACTTTCAGGTCTTGTATGGATTTTTCTCAAAGACAGCTTTCTCTATATTGACCAAGACAACATTTTTTTACGTTTATTTATTTATTTTGAGAGAGAGAGTGAGCAGAGGAGGGGCAGAGAGCAAGCGAGTGAGAGATAATTCTACACAGGCTCCACACTGACAGTGTACTGCCCAATGCAGGGCTCAAACTCATGAATCATGAAATCATGACCTGAGACAAAAATCAAGAGTCAGACACTTAACTGACTGAGCCACCCAGACATCCCTGACCAAGACAACTTTTAATATTTCTTTAAGCTTCAGACTGGCTCTTTCCTGATTCTTGGCCTGATTTCCCATTTCTTAAAGCATTTATTTTAAAAATAATAATAATAAATAATTGTAGATTTCTCTCTGCTTCTCAAAGATGTAAACTTTTTAAAAGCCTCTTGCCAGTTTTATAACCTAGAAATGTTATTCTCAGGACTTAGGACCTTCTCTTTGAAATGTAAACACCAAGAAAAGAGCATTCCTATTTCCCAGTCTCTGTGCCGGGGTAGGGGGGGTGAGACAAGGTGTAAAAGCCTAACTCTGGTGCATGTTCTGTTCCTGGTTGTAAAACTACCTCCTGTCATAAAAAAATACTAGGTAGCTTACTTTTCCTTGGATACAGACAGTTAACAACGCAGGTGGCCTGTGTTCTTCCTCTCACCATAGAGCTTAAAAATCGTCCCACTCTTTTTTTCAGTGGAATTGAATTCAAACTGTGTTCTGGTTTCTCTCCCCTATTACAATAGTTTTGAACAAAATCTTCCTTGTCTCTTTAACTTTACCTAGTGCATTTTTTGCTTTGACAATGTCTACATTCATTTATTTTTGTAGTACATATATAGCCACCACCTTGCCAAAGATCTACAGTTGATGTATTTTTTCCTTTAATTAGATTAAATGAAAATTTTCATGGAACATTTTATTGTTACCTAACTCTATACTGGCTTATCAAAAATGTTATCAACACGTGACATATTAAATTGCAAAATATAATTTTTTAAAATCCAGATGATGGTGCAATCCCACTTACTTTTAACTAAGTTGTTCATAAAAATAAGACAACTATCATTTACTGAGTCTTTTCCTATGCCAGGTATTGTGTATAGTTAAAAACTCTATAAAATAGGTTCTATAATTACCCACATTTTTACAAAAAAGGAAAAGAGGTTAAATGACTTGCCCAATGTCACAAAGGTAATAAATGATACGTTCAAATTTAACATAAGTCTGTCTGATTTCAAAATGAATGCTTTTTCCATTAGTCCATATTCTAGACTTAGAATCACAGAATCATTAATTTGAACAAACTAATTTAATATAAGGTACTGTTTAGGAATTTATACCGATTCGTCAAATATAAGCATCTGTAGGTATTTCATTTGAGTAGGAATTAATTGCAATAAAACTTTTATAATCAGCAAGCTAGTATATGATCATTATTTGGGTATTTGCAAATTAAAATAAATCTAGACACCTGGTTTTATCACCTATGAAAGCTCTTCCACTTATTCTATAAATATTTTATTCATTTCAAAATGAAATAGGAAGAGTGTTAAACTCTTTGAGAAAATCGATCAGAAAAATTCTACCTGATAATCGAAGGGTAGAAGAATTTTACCATAAAATTCAGGAAGTTCAACAGAGAATCACTGAGATCAAGGAAAAAGCTTAATTAAATTTGACATCTATATTCAGTAATGTGTCCTTGTTCTCCCCATCTCTGTGTTGTCTTTGGGGTCTGTACTTATTGTGACATATCTTTGGGGGATATGGGATACTTCAAAGTGGCAGTTTAGGGTAACCATGTTGAAGCAGTTGCTTTGACATAGTCACGTTGATGAGCGAATATTCTGATGAGGTTTTAAAAACAAAACTTTGAACTCATTTGCCCTATTTCCATGTAATTTATAAAACATTCTTTTTTTTTTTCTTTTTAACTTACTCTTGAGCCTTGCCTCATTGCTGAACATCTCACCCAATCAAATTCCTACCTCTTGAAGAAAGATGGAAGATAGGGTAGGCATGAACATGGAAATTATTCATGTGAAAAAACAGTGCTCCGCTCAGATTCCCTATTCATGGTCAATGTACCCAACTCCTAGCTACCAGGAATATGTCTCCTAGCTACTGGCAGCTCAACAGCTACTTCCCTCATGGTTATAGGGAAATAATTTGCTCAAGGTTACACTTGGCCCCAGAATGTGGCCATAGCCAGTGACTGGCTGATGAAAGAACACTTAAATGTGAGGCATCTTTAAAAGGGCATGTCAGCCCTAGAACATGCAATATGATTGCCTAAGGCCTCCATTGTAAATGGACTGCTGATCAGCTTCCTTCCCTGTCAATTTCTGCCTTCCTGTTTTTTGTTATTGTTTTGTTTTGTTTTGTTTTGTTTTGGATGGGTATATTGCCCAAGAGCATTTCCAGGGAACTAAGCCTATGACATCACTTGAATTTTGAATGGTTTAGGACTCAAATTCTCTAACATTACCCTTAATATTCCATTGAGAAATTGATTTTATGTTTCATACTGGCACATCATAAGATTTTTATTCTTAGTTAAAAACACCAAATTTTATCTGTATTTGTAACTGGCTAGTAACTCTGTCTATTTATTTGGCTCACATATTGTGAGAGTAGAGGGCAGGATGGGAAGGTAAGAGGGATAGAAGAGGTTAATTTTGCTATAGTCTAATTCTTTTTTCTTTATGTCAGATACTCAAATTTTCAACTATAATATCAGAGTTCAACACAAATAATTTCTCATTA
This sequence comes from Panthera leo, assembly GCF_018350215.1. Lineage (NCBI taxonomy): Eukaryota > Metazoa > Chordata > Mammalia > Carnivora > Felidae > Panthera > Panthera leo. Next base: position 36,681,774 of record NC_056695.1, read on the forward strand.
TAAATACAATGCAAACTATTAAAATTTTGAAACAAATAAATATATTAAGAGGAAAAGTCCTACTTAATTGAGTTTAGAGACAACAAATAATGAGTTTTGTGGCAGACAGTGTAAGGGCTTATCGAGTTTTATAGTACAGTCTCTAATAGATATTGTCCCCAGGACGCCAATGAAAATACAAAAAACTTGGGAGGAAAAAGTCTTGCCTTTTAAACTATACTTATTCAGATTCTTCCCCTGATATTTCAGTATATCCACATGAATACAACATTGTTTAGAAGTCTGATAAGTCAAAGGCTGTATATATACATTACTGCAATACCTGGCAAATAGCAGACTGTCAACATATATTTTTTAAGAAAATTAATGAATGATGACTCACATGCAGTAATGGACTAGAAGGAACTAGCTGTGATAAAGCAACATTTTTCCAGCCTGATTGCCTCTGCCACAGAAGAAGAAAAACAACATGTACCTAGTCAACAGGTATATATATTTTTCTTTTTCCCCCTATTTTGGGGGATATTTGTGTTCTCTCTAAAATGTTAATGGTGAATATCAGAGCACAGTAAAGTATATACTGAAATGCACTAAATAATATGGAAGTACAAAAATTTATAAAATAGTATGATAGCTCCCATATACCTACCACCCAGATTTAACAGATATTAGAATTTTGCAATATTTACTTCAAAAATTTTACTTAGAAATAAATATAACAGATGTAGCTAACACCCTACTCTTCTCTTCCAAGTTTTCTCCTTCCATCAACAAAAGGCAACGCTATTATGAATTGTGTATATCGTGCTCATTGAATGTTTTATATTTAAAAACATTTACATGGTTTAAAATGTATATAAATGATATCATGCCATATGCATCTTTTTGCAGTTTGCTTTTTTACCATAGTCACATATGTAGATGTATCTAATTTATATTAATTAGTATGCTTTCCAAAATGAAGAAATTACAGCTTACTTTACTAAGGGATAGTTGGGCTATTTGTACTTTTAAGACTCTTAAATATACTGTTTTAATAAACATATTTATACATATTGTCTTTTATAAATGAGGACACATTTCTCATTTAGAAATAGTTAGAAATAAAATTTTTGGTTTGTAGATTATGCATATCTTCAATTTCACTAGGTAGTGACAGTTGCTCTCCAAAATTGTTCTATCAATTTACACTTCCACCAGCACTGCATATTAATTTGCTACTTCTTCCCAATCTTTGCCAAAATATAGTGCTAACTTGAGCATGAAGTGGTACTCATTGTGGTTTTAATTTAAATTATCCCACCATTAGGAAAGTTAATCATATGTTTGTTGGATATTGAGGTTTCCTTTTGTGCGATTTGCATGTTTATATTTTCCCTATATTTTGGGGTTTTTTTTCCTATTGATATGCAAGACTTTTATTTAATATCCATGATATTGCATATATATTTTCTTAATTGGTAGTTTGTTATGGCTGCTGCTATTCAAATGTTTTTAATTTTAATGAAATCAAATTGGTTCATATTCCCTTTGTGGCTTGTAATTTGTATATAATAGTGATTAAAGAGCATGCATTCAGGAGACAGCCTGTCAGGATTAAAAACCCATCTCTGCCACATACTGGGGAAATGTTTTTGCAAGTTGAATGCCATTTCTTCATCTGGAAATAGGAGTGGTGATAGAATTTACTTCTAAGGTCATTATGAGGATTGAATTAGCACATGCCAAGTGCTTAAAACAAGGCCTTAAAACAAGGGAAACCGTTCTCCCAGTGAGCATTAGTGATTATTATAACTGTTATTATTAGTAGTGGTGGTGGTAATACTATTACCATTAAAGAAATACTTCTCCAGCAGTTTAAGTGTCACATCTATTGATTTTGTTATGTTCAATTTTGATTTTCATGTTTGGATATTTCACGTATCCAGATTTGGTTGAAATATGAGAAAACATTTATTTTTATATAAATATTCAATCGTTCTAATCCAGATCATTTATTGAAGAGTCCACCAATTTCCCACTGAGATGTCATACTACCTCTGTTATATTTCATGTCAATTCTATTTATTAATTATGTATTCTATTGTAGTAGTCTAGTGCCCTGTGTAAAACTACCTGGATTTACTTACTATAGATTTTTAAATAATTGTTACCTAGAGTTAACTTCCATTTCTTATTATTCTTCACAAAATTCTTCATGATTTTTGGAACTTTATTCTTCATGTGAATTTTAGGATAAGTTTATTAAAAGTCTCTGAAAAGTCTTTTGGAGTTTCAAGTGAATATTTGAGAAAACATACATATTTTAATATGAGCCTCCCCATGTATGAGTATACGGTAGGCAGTTTTCTAAAGGTTTCCTTTGTTTTAATCTATTTAATTTTTTTTAATTTTTTTTTTAATGTTTATTTATTTTTGAGACAGAGAGAGACAGAGCATGAACGGGGGAGGGGCAGAGAGAGAGGGAGACAAAGAATCGGAAGCAGGCTCCAGGCTCTGAGCCATCAGCCCAGAGCCTGACGCGGAGCTTGAACTCACGAACCCTGAGATCGTGACCCGAGCCGAAGTCGGACGCTCAACCGACTGAGCCACCCAGGCGCCCCTTAATCCATTTAATTTTTAAGATAAAGGAGGTAAAGGCCATTTTATCCCCATCTGCAGTTGAAAGTATGGACTTGATCCATATATGAGTAACACAAAGATGAAAAGACTATGTCCCAGTTCTCAAGGAGTTCAGAGAAAACAAAAACATGTAAGCCAACAATGTCACTAAAAGATAGATGTAATTATGATGAGGAGAATGTACAAGATAAAATGGAAGCAGAATGGAGTCTTGGGAAAAGTATAAGTGTATAACAAATGGGCAAAGGGTAGGAATTCAAAATCTCGTAAAAAAAAATCATGACAAATAACATAAAATCAGGAGAAAGTTTTATGTGGAATGGGCACTGCAAATGCTTATTTATTCTTGGAATATAGAAGCCAAAGAAGTGAAGGAGAATGAAGGCCAGAATGATGAAGGAACTGTTGAAGTCAAATTTGAGCAGGAGAGTAAGATTTGCATGCTAGTATGACAGCACTGTGGGAAGGACAAGAGTGGAGTCAGGAACAATAGCAAAGAAGCTACTGCCATAGTTGAGGGAGGTAAGGGTGCTTGTAGTAGGTATCTGCCATGTTAATAGAATTGGTTCGTCTTGCTTCTGATTAACTGGTGCATGTAGTAGAGGGTGGGGAGGCTAAAACAGCTTCCAGATTTCTGGTTGGATGACTTGGCAGGTGACAGTATAATTCACCAAGCTATTTCAAGGGGTCCTTTTATAAATTAGTCTCTCTTCTTTGATTGGTCCTACTCTGCAGCCATAAACAGACACAGTTGGTTCCCGCTTAATGTATTTATGTATAAATATATATATGTGTGTGTATATATATATATATATATATATATATATATATATATATGAAATATTCCTGTAATATCCTTGTGTACCCTGAAAGCATCAAGGCATCGCATAGGAACATATTAAGAGAATACAGCTATAAGATTCATTTTAGAAAAAAAGGCAATGGAAGATAAGGACTGCATCTACCTTATAATTTCACTTATATAGGAAATTATATAGTACCCTTATTGAATATTGGTTGTCATAGGACATTTGAAACAAATAAATCAAAATCTGAGAGTAATATAAATGTATTAAGGACTTAGTATTTAAACAGGTCAGCCTTGAAGATATGGCTATACATAATACAAACAAGGTTGTCCTCTTCATTGACTAACTTTCAGGGCCCTCTAATATGTCAATATATTATATAGGGATAATCCATGCTTTTTACAGCAACCTAAAGGTCAAAATAGAGTTCAATTGAAACTACTATTTCTCCATTTGTAACCTTCCTTGAATTAGGGGAATCTCTCCTCTCAGTTTTTGGAGTCTCCAAAAGATGTCTCACATCTGCTTTTTATATAAAGTTCCTTACACTCTGACTTCTCATGCTCTCACTTGCGCACTCGATAATAAATTTGATCACATTAGTTAAGATGCCATGCTTCCCAAGGGTGCTAGTGTTATTAGTGCTTGTTATTGTCTGCATTGAGGCTCCTGATTTGCTACTGAGGGCAGTGACCTTTGCCCATAGAGCACCCATGCCTGATGCTGCTGTAACTGTGCAACATCTTCTTTCAAGAGTTAGCAGATGACTTGTCTTTCATTATATCCAAAGCTCCTGGTCCCAGTATGCTTTGCCCTCAAGCTCTGAAATGCATTTTTTTTTGTAGATATGTCTTCTTCTAGTAGGTCTACTTTTTTGCACGTCCTCTCTGCAGGACTCGAGATTGCAGCTAAGAAAGTTGTGTGGGAAGACAAACTACAATATTGATGCTATCCTGTATTAAGAACCACTTCATTCCTCCAACCTTGACCACTGCTCTTGAAAAGAACAAAGGAAAATTGGTTCTCTTTTCCTCCAGGATTATCTGTTCCCAAGAGAAAGTTAACTTTTAATGGAGACCTCATTCCTGCCCAGAAGTTGCTAGTTAGACAAACAAACAAAATTCAAGCAATATTTGGGAACTAAGCCACTTATTTCACATGGCAACCATCAAGATTTTTCTGTTCCACAGTCCTTTAAAACATTATTGTGGATCCAAATGAACTAGTAAGAGAGTTTCAAGAAAATAAGACTGTATAGCTTCTTTCTCCAACATTGTGTTCTAAATTTATAAAGGAGCCATTTGTTGCAATATCTGCAAAAATGTTGTGGATGAGGAAATAATAATGGTTGTGATTTTGCACAAGGTAATACTAATTACAAGATAAATTAACCATTTAATAACCAGCATTCCAAGGAAGAGACAAAAGTCCTAAATTACAGTGTTTGATGGTTTTTATGTGGTTTGGCTGATTTTAAGCTACAGTGTGATGTGACCAATCATGCAGTTAGGAAGAGCTGCTAACAATACACTCTCATAACATGAGCCAGCTCAGACACACTTGATTAAACTTTATTTATGAAGTTTTTAAGATATTTGGGAGAGATGGTTTGACCTATAGAATATCCACACCAATAATAAGCCACCCCATACTAAGAATAACTTATATTTCATAATGTCTTACTGCAAAAGGCAGTCTTTTCTTAAAAAGGAATCCCTCACTTTCCATACTGAGGGTTTTAATTGACTGCCTAAACCATTGCTATGTGATAGAAAATAAATGGCAAACATCTATAGACTACCAAATTGGTGTATAATCTACTATGTCCATCTACCTGGGTTTGACAGGAACTAAAAGGAAAAAGAAAGATTATTTCTTTCTTTGAGTCATTCAAGGAAAGAGATGTAAACTGCAGAGGGGCTCTACTCTAAAGTCTCCACTATTTGTGAGACAAAGGTTACTTCCAGAAACTTAAATCAGCGTATGAAAAGTGAAAGCAGGTGACCATGTCATATCCCTTTAACATGACTCTTGCTCAAAAGTAATAGCTCAATTTCACTCATAGACAAGTGAACAAATACACAGAAGGCAATAGAAAGATGTAGCTTTAAAGACAGAATCACTTTTGTCTCCAAAATATAGGTCGAATGAGTGAGTCATCGCAGAAGTGGGAGATGACATATGAAACTATTAATCTCTTCTAACTACATATTGAACCCAATTCTGACTCACATAGGAGCACATGAGGGGCAGAGCCATAGAGATAAGGCACTGGCCTTGCCTTTCAAACAGAAGCTAAATAATATTGTGTGGGCTTTTTATGAGTTCACCCCCATTTGAGAGATTGACCTGAGGTAAACTGCTTGGGAAATAGTATTTTCCTTAGATAGGCTGAGGTTTCTAACAGAATACTGTAATGCAATTTTTGACAATTCTTTTCCCTTCTTATTTTCTTACTACTGACAGGTAACAAGAGACCAGACTAACCTTTGGCTACTCCTTTAAGCACTCTCTAAACTTAGCTATCTCCTGTTCAAATACACTAGAACACAAATTATTGTTAGGTGGCAATAAACTTAACCTGATAAACTCATTCTAAATACTATTCTATTCTCAGTTATTGGCCAGCAGTCCAAGGGAAACCTGACCTTGGCCAGAACATGGTGATGGATCTCAAATGATGGCAGCTGAGGCAATTAGGCAACTCTGACCCCCACAGCAGTCTCTCTTGAAAGAAATATGAGGAACACACCTCCTCACTGCCACATAAGCATCTCAGAAACTGTTTCATATGAGAATCAACCAGAAGTAGGAAGACTTATCCACCTAAAGACAATAATGCTGAACCAGCACAGGCATGTTTCATGTAGGTCCGAGCACAGTGCAGGGAGCTGAAAAGCCTACCTGGCTAATAGTGACATACTGATAAGGGAAGAGAAAATAAAGAAATTAAACTCTCTCATTAAAAACAAAATAGTGGGGGGCTGACATGAGGTGATATGTGCACTTTATTTTTTCCCGGGAGCCATCCCCTCCCCCACCTTCCTGGGAAATGAGTGGGTAAAGGAGTAGAGAGGCTATCAAGGATAAGAAAAAGCTTGGAAGGAAAAATGAGAAGTGTCAAAAAGTGTGCATGGTAGTTGTTTTTGTTATCTTTTGTTGTTTAATTCTATTAGCGTACATAATTCTGTGGATGAAATTGATACTTTTCTACTTGACAAGTTGTTTATTGCCCATTTTTTCCTCCCCCTCCCTATTTTTACTCCTGCAAACCACTTAATAGTTAAAAGGAATATGTGGACATATCAGTTTTAAGATGACAAAAAATCTTTTACAAGATTAGAAAAATTGATTTAACACACATTTTCAAAATTTGATTGAATGTCAAAATTAGGTATATTTCATAAGGGGTTAAGAGTAGAAATTCAAATGTACAAGAAGAGATGGTGCTGAAAAATAGAGTAGATATTGGGTAACTATAAAACTAGAAGACTACTGTGAACAGAAGAAGAAAGAAACCAATTGATATCTGCAACTAGCAGACTATTAATCTTGGCAGTTATATTTTAGAACTTTCATTATCTCAGTAAAACCTGTGAAAATCAATACCTGCAATGAGTGTGACTTTCCCTGATTTCTTATGTCATAGTTCCTGTTACCTTCCATATAAACTCTCTTGGGTGGGACAAAAATTAAATCAGACCTTCAATGATGTCATTTAGCGTAGTCTATCATTTTTGTTTGTCTCATGGTTTTGTTGATTGTTACAGTGCGAACACGACACAAACACATCCAATTAGTATATTTCAAAATTTACAAAAATTATCTCCAACTAAATAAAGTGCCACTTGTTATGTGACCACTTTTCCTAAAATACTTTGTCAGGCAGTCTACAACAAAAAATAATTGTCATCCAGGTAGGGCTGAAACCACTTCTATTTGTGACTGTCTGTACCTTTACTTCACTTAGAGTGAATGCTTTCACTTTACCAGAAATTTTTATTTTATTTTTTTATTTTATATATATATTTTATTATATATATATATTTTATTATATATATATATTTTTTATTATATATATATTTTATTATATATATATGTATATATATATATATATATATATATAGAGAGAGAGAGAGAGAGAGAGAGAGAGAGAGAAGGGCAAAGGGAGTGGAAGAGACAGAATCCCAAGCAGGCTCCACACTGTCACTGCAGAGCCTGATACAGGGCTCGAACTCACGAACCATGAGATGATGACCTGAGCCAAAACCAAGAGTTGGACGCTCAACCAACTGACCCACCCAGGCACCCCACTTTATGGGAAATCTTTAAAGAAATTAGTACCATTCTGGATTTGCAACTTAGTAAGCTTTCTTGATATAATATTTAATTTATAGCTACCTAATTTGGAGTCATAAAATTCTTCACAGTATTTTCCTACCATCAACAACTTTATTTTTGGAAATGTGTTTGATTATCCTTAAGGCAATAGAATCTGAACACATTTAACTGTTCTGGCATGTTTCTTCCACTTTTTAAGATACTACCCTTTTTTTCATCCTCAATATATTAATAGGTATATTATTTGATTGCAGTTTTGTTTTCATAAAAAGTTATGAAATAGGGGCACCTGGGTGGTCCAGTCAGTTGAACACCTGGCTCTTGGTTTTAGCTCAGGTCATGATCTCATGAGTTCAAGTCCAGCATCAGGCTCTGCCCTGACAGAGCAGAGCCTGCTTGGAATTCTCTCTCTCTTCCTCTTCCCTTCTCTCCCTCTCTGTCTTTCACTCTCAAAATAAATAAATAAAAACTTAGAAAAAACTTATGAAATAAATATACTAAGTCATGAACCTGCCAAATTTCCAGATAACACCTTCTTCTGCCATTTGTATATTCTAAATCATCATGTAATTTCTTTTCTATCGCTCACTCTGAGCCTATCTTATGTTTTAGCCCACATCTTTCCTTATTTTAGTTTACATAACAACTATAACATGGATTTCTTTTTTCTTCAAGATTCCATTGATCTACTGTAAAGTACCAACACTTCTATCATAAGCATCTGCATAATGAGTACATTATGTTCATAGGAGTACAGAGTTTTTACATTCATGTGGTAATAAGAACTTTGAAATCCCTTTAGTAAAATCAAGGTGAACAAACCTGTCAACCAAATAAAATGATAAAATAATCAATTATATAGCAATACATCTGATATGATAATGTAATAAAGAGTTTTTGTAGTATGCATGGAGTATATAACAGTAAAGCCAGGTGATATAAACGCTCCTTTTAGAGTTTCCATTTTATTTTTTGAGATTCACTGTATGTCCACTCATTCATCCCATCTGCAAACAATAGTGAGATACACTGAAATGTGGGCATTTAAGTCTCCAAAGAGGCATTCTGTATTGAGAAGGGAGCATGGTTTAAAATAGGCTATTCCGTAGCCTAATTTTATCTTCAAAACACTTGACCCTCTGTGGTTGCAAACATGGTTTCCCAAGTTCTAAGATATTGGGTCCAAGGAGGCCTTCATAAGAAAAGAGATAATTATGGTCCGTAGAAATATTGCTCCTAATTAGCAATATCTTTGGCCTCTGGTGTATAATTTAGTCAAATTCTCAAATTTAAGAGTCAGGTCTTGCTAAACAGTTACCACAACCAAATGTTACGCACCTTTGGAAGTAATTTGAACAACCAAACAACCTCCTCCAACGTTGTATTTTTTAACATTTTTTTCTCTGTCAGATGTTTTTGTCCAACTTAGTTCTATTTACACAGTATGCTTCAAAAGAATATGACTATGTATATTTTAGAAGTATACACCACTTTACATTTACTTTTTGCTTATTAAAATTATCTGCTCTCAAATGGTTGCAATTAGATGCAGTTTTATGGAAAATTCTAATATTCACAGGTCTCCATTTTTATCAACTATTTTCTATTATATAAAACACATTAAATAAATTTAAAAAGCAAACAAATCTACATTTAGAAATTTCCTAAGCTAAGGATAACTGGTAAATCAGAAGAACACAAAACACAGACGGAGACCGAAGAAGAAAACAGAGGAAAGCAATGAAAAGGGAGAGTATTCCCATAACCTTTGCTAGGTCTGGACAAAGGCAGAGAAGGGCTGCTGAGCCAGAATTTTGTGATTCATTATGTTTAAGAGTAATGGTCTGTTAAGAAAAACTAGTGTATTTATTTACATCTTCCAAGAAGTGTGTTTTCCAGGAATTAACCAACTTAACTAGAGGGCAGTATGTCTCCAGGCTGAACAATATATTGAGCATTTCTTATTTCTAAGTTGTGTAAATATCTTAAGTGGCCAAAAGCCTGTCTCTGACTTACTTGATGGCAATAAGGTAGATCTCTGATTTTAGACCTTGGCATTCTTTATGCATGTCTGTGGCTGATGGAATGTTTAGAAAGTGAGAGTCAGAGGTTAATTGATTTGATTACCAACTTGAGAGACAAATCAATCAGCCAAATAGGTTAGCCAAATCAACGCAAATCTAACCCAGAAAGCATTGTATTTCTAACAATAAATATAGTTATCTCTCTCTCCTAATTATGATTCAGGGACTGTGATATAATGAAATCACAAAGTACTTCTTTCACGTGTACAAATGATTTGCTTAATGTGTATGTAAGATTCTTCCCACAATTTTACTGTACTTTGACAAAAATAGTTTTAAAGGAGGCAGTAAAGAAACCCAAAGCTAATACTGATCTCTCCAGTCAATTGCTTACGCTCAGTTACACTGTGAAATCATTAGGAATTAGTGATCCAAGAACTTTGCTATATTAGGCATGAAAGAGCAAGTGTTTTCAATGCTTAACCTTGTCTGTCCATCAGAGCCTAGGGGAGGTTGCAGAAGATGTCCCGATGATTACAAACACCATTACTGTCTGGGTAATGGTAATGCCATTACTGAGCTATGTCTAAGTAACATGCAATAAAAGCGACATAGTAACAATTTTCCAATTCATTTACTAATCAAGTAAACAAACAAATTTTGGGGGCATGAGTATTTAGGGTTGCTTTAGTTTGTTCAACTAAATTACCTAGCTTCACCATGTTCATTGATCATATTCACTGGACAATTTCAGTCTTGATGTGATTTGGAAAAAAATAGCCTGCTTGTTCTCATCCCATTATCCTTTCATCTATCATAGTCCTCTTATTAACATCTCATCTACTTTTGGAGGCAAATTTTACTGTGTGAATCTCTGGCCCTGACTTTGTTTCAATTTTCTATGCAGATTTAAATGCTTTAATCCAGTTATATCATCTGGTTTATTAATTGTTCTATCTTCCCGGTCATATTCTTTGGTATTTTGGTAAAATCTCCACCCAGCAAAGGAGAAGGCTGAAACCCTCTTCTTTCCTTGGGACAGGCAGCTGTAGGGCCTATTGGCCCCTGAATTAAAAACAAACAAACAAACAAACAAAAATTTCTATCTAAACTGAAGAGAGGCTACTGGCACAGATTTGGAAGTCCTGGAGTGACCTAATCATGTACATGAAGCCAGAGGCCCCACTCAGTACAGTATTTCTGTCATCGTGGTCATTTGGTCAACTTAGGCTATTCTCTCTGTCCTGGGAGGAATAGGTACTCTGTCTGCAGAACGAGTGATTCTAACCTTGATTCTTTAGCACTAGGCTTTTCCAAGAAGCTATATGCATACTCTTAGCAACACCTGCTAAACAATTCTGGTATATCTGGATAAATCTACATATCTTTCTTGAGAGGGAACATAAGTAACTGGCTATTGAAATCTTCAGATAAAGGTCTTTTGTGTGGGGTCCAATAGTTGCCAAAAGCATGTGAACCCCTGCTGTTGGACTGATCCTGCATCCTTCCCCTGACTTCAGATGAGAGTGCTGTTTGTCCTATGACCCTTCCCATTGCCTATTTACACGATAGATGCTCTCATGAATGCCTATCTTAGTATCACCTGACTACAGCTTTGTCCAAGGTTGTCTCATCCAGTAAAGGATTTGTTCAATTAACCACTGGCTAGCTAATGAAGAGACAATCAGTAATATACCTAAGCTTACTAACAGACAAGGTCTTATGGTTGTTTTTTTTTTTAATATTTATTTATTTCAAGAGAGACAGTGCATGCAAGCAGGGAAGGGGAAGGGAGAGAGGGACAGAGAGAATCCCAAGCAGGCTCCATGGTCAGCACAGAGCCCAATACAGGTCTCAATCTCACAACCATGAGATTATGACCTGAGCTGAAATCAAGAATCAGATACTTAACTGACTGAGCTATTCAGGCGCCCCAGGTCTTTTAAATGAATCACTGGCAACAGTGTCATACTTTACAGAAATTATAAAACTAGGCCATGTAAAGGCTCACACAGAACTGTTCAGCTCACATTTAGTCTGGGTGCTTCCAACTAATAGATATTACCCATTGTTTTTCTGGGTGCATTCCAAGAGTCAGGAAGTCTCAAAGTCAGAACAAACTAGCCAGATGAGAAGCTTATTGAATCCTATCCTGTGAATAATAAAAAAAACTACAAGGTATTCTCAAAATCCTTATTATATTCTTATATTCATAACATTTATAGAGAAGGTTTGAAATGTAAGTTTTATTGGTCCCAGTAGGGGAGAACCCATTCACAGAATATGAAGATAAAAATAATGACAATATGGAGTATTTATTACATGCTTACTATGTATCTAGTACTGTTCTAAATGCAATATTTATATCAACTCATTTAATCCACACAAAAACCCCTAAAGTAGATATATTGCAGCACCAGGGAGGAAATTGTGGCATAGAGAAGTTAAATAACTCTAAGTGGTAGAGCCACAATTTGAACTAAAGAGCCTGGTTCTGAAGCCCATGCTCTTAGGTGCCTCGCTTAATACTGCATCAAAAAACAAAAACAAAAACAATCCCAATACTATATAATTTTTAGTAGCTCCTGGCTACGAAAGAAATCTAGCACTCTTTCAGTTCTTTCTGAGTCTTAGAACTATAAGTCAATTAGAGGCTGGGTCTAATGCCTTGATAGTCACATCTAGTTATAAACTAATCAGAAACCATTTGGGAAGCAAGACTACCAGAATCGGAAGAGAATGAAGCATGGACAATCCTGTACTTCTCTAAATGGGAATCTCATTTAAAAGACAAACCTTATACATTGTGAATATAAACTGGGCTGAGATTTTTTTTTTTTTTTAACAGTTAAAGATGTCTACGAGCAGGTAGTTCCTTCAATGAGTTTACACATTGGGAATATATAATGATTCTTTTAGTTATTAGCTCTGTGGCTATGAACATGTTACTTAATCTCTTCATGTCATAGTTTAGTCATTTGTACAGTGAGTCATTTAGAAAACAGTACATATATGACAAGGTTTTATAATAATCAGGTGAGTTGATAGCTGTAAAATGGTTTGAAAATTACCAGAGATATGGTAAATGCCACGAAAATAGTACGCTCATATTATTATTATTATTATACAGAACTTTCAACCATTGTGGTCAGAAAAAAGTTGAAATAAATAACTATGATATCGTTCAAGTTTATGTTTTATCCATGATTCCATTACCATCTCCTCTCAGAGTCTGCTGGTTTCTTTTTGTAAGTAGAAAGGTGCCAACTAGTATTCCAACAGTCCTTAGGATCTTGATTTCTTCTTATACATTCCCAATCTACCCATACTGATGTTTTAGGTTCCAGTTTGTTATTATCCCCAAGCTTAATTCAGCCTCAGAATCCCAAAGGAGAGACAGAGCAATCACACAGCCCTCCTATCTTGATTCCCCCATTGGCACTGTGCTCTAGGCTTCTAGGCCATTCTTTGGGACTCCACAAAGCTGTTCACCTGCCATATAAGCCAGGACAGCTGCATCCGTAGGGGAGACCATCAGGCATACAATCTTATCCCAAATAACTCTTGTGCTAAACACCCTTACTCTCATTTTGCCCTAACCAATAATCAAACCTTATTTCCCCTAACTCCCACATACACCAGTCACTAACTTATTAAATTACCTGCAAGTTTTCATCCTTTCTTTATCCATAAATTTGACATTTGTGATTTTACTTCTCAACTCTGAACCTTGGCTCACCTAAAAAGAATCCAGATTCTCCAGACTTTTTTTTTTTTTTTTAATCCAAGCTATGCTGCTTCTAGCTGCCAGGAGAACTACTCCTGCAAATTAAAGAGTCCCCAGCAACCTGACTATCCAGTTCAGCTCTAGGGACAATGCCCTGAGAACCAGGTATCAACCTAGATACAAGCTATGCATTCCATTAAATAAGAGGTGTTGAATGAATACAAAGTGCATGATTTTAGTTGTGCAAAAATTTTTGTATGGCAAACAATATTTGCAATATTTTCATGTGTTTAATAATGCTCCTTTACAATTTATAACCTTTATCCACAAGAGGCAATACATGCAAAAAAGAGAGAAATTCTCCTGTATTAAATGTATGATGACATTTTTAATTCTGTAAAAAATTACAACTTGAAAAAGAATTTATTTATAAAATTAATTACTGATCCAAAGAATTTCCAAAGTTCTAATGTTCTAAACTTCATTTTGAAATAATTAAGTAATGTGAATTTCCTGAACATGAAACACAAACAATTGGCTTGAAGTCAACTTGGTAATATTTAAAATCATACGTATTCTTTGAAATATTTTATTGAACTAACAGAACATGTTTCAGGTCAATTATTACAGCCGATTGTGTTTCCCATTTATTTATTTATTTATTTCCAAGTTAGTTAGCATATAGTGGCATATTGGTTTCAAGAGTAGACTTTAGTGATTCATCACTTACATATTATACCCAGTGCTCATCCCAACAAGTGCTCTAAATTTTTAAACTTTATGTTGGGAAATAATTATCTATGAATATAGATACATATAGAACATTTCCGCATGATCTAGGTCTTCTAAGCAAAAGCATTTACAGTCAATTTAAGAATTTTTTATGTAAGGTGGCATTGCAGAATCATAAAGTTTACAGATATCTCTGTCTCTTGAGATGTTCCAGAGTGGTGAAGATAAAGACTTCTCTCTGGAGAAGATCTCCTATATTCAAGAGAAAAGATCAGGTCTCTATCTCCAAAACTAGATTCAGTTCACCAGCAGTTGGGTACATATTCAGAGTTTTCTAATTCTAGGATTAATCCCATTATTTATTCTGCATGTAAAGATACCATTTGACTTCCAGCACATCACCCTGTGGGGACTGGAACTCAGGGAACTGGTGCTATGAAGTTACTCTAGCAGATGTTTTATTTTTTTACATTTGTTTGTTTCTCTGGTTTTTTTTGTTTGTTTTGAGAGAGAGACAGTGTGTGCATGTGAGCAGGGGAGAGACAAAGAGAGAGGGAGAGAGAGAATCCCAAGCAGGCTCCGCATGGGCAGCGCAAAGCCCGGGACTCTCAGGGCTCCAACTCACCAACCATGAGATCACGACCTGAGTGGAAATTAGGAGTCAGATGCTTAACCAACTGCACCACCCAGGCATCCCTCTAGCTGATGCTTTTGCTATTACTAATGAACTGTCTTTGTCTCTGACCCAGGTGTCTTGTGATTTTATATATATTGTTATGAACTGAATATGTCCCCTCCCCCATCAAAAGATTTATATTTTTTATGAATATTAGGAAGTAGGACCTTTGGGAGATAATTAGATCATGAAGGTGGAGCCCCCATGAATAGGATTCATGTTCTTGTAAGAAGAAACATGAGAGCTTTCTCTCTCTCTCTGATCCCCACCATGTGAAGACACAATCAGAAGACAGTACCTTCAAAACTTGAAGAGAGCTCTCACCAGACACCAGAAAGTTGGCACCTTGATCTTGGGTTTCCTAGCCTCCAAACTGTGAAAAATAAATTTCTGTTGTTTAATCGATACAGTCTATGTTAATTTGTTATAGCAGCCCAAACTGATTAAGATAGTTCAGATAGGGGCGCCTGGGTGGCTCAGTCGGTTGAGCGTCCGACTTCGGCTCAGGTCATGATCTCACAGCTTGTGGGTTCGAGCCCCGCGTCAGACTCTGTGCTGACTGCTCAGAGCCTGGAGCCTGTTTCAGATTCTGTGTCTCCCTCTCTCTCTGACCCTCCCCCATTCATGCTCTGTCTCTCTCTGTCTCAAAAATAAATAAACGTTAAAAAAAAATTTTTTTAAAAAGATAGTTCAGATAGAGTTAGGTAAAACCTCAGACCCTTTACAGATTCTGACTTAACTTTATTGAGATATGCATTACATAAAATAAAATAAAATCATTTTAAATATAGAGTTTGATGAGCACTGTACATGTATACACATCTATAGCCACTGTGATAATCATCATATAGAACATTTCCATTACCCAAAAAAGTTCTATTGTGTTCATTTCCAATCAATCTCCTCCATACCCTCAGATACAGGCAATCACTGATATGTTGCCTAAACTATGGATTGGACTGATATTTCCTAAAATTTCATAATGGATAAAGAAATTGTGGTTTATATACACAATGGAATACTACTTGGCAACGAGAAAGAACGAAATATGGCCTTTTGTAGCAACGTCGATGGAACTGGAGAGTATTATGCTAAGTGAAATACATCATACAGAGAAAGACATATACCATATGTGTTCACTCTTATGCGGATCCTGAGAAACTTAACAGAAGACCATGGGGGAGGGGAAGGAAAAAAAAGTTAGAGAGGGAGGGAGCCAAACCATAAGAGACTCTTAAAAACTGAGAATAAACTGAGGGCTGATGGGGGGTGGGAGGGAAGGGAGGGTGGGTGATGGGCATTGAAGAGGGCACCTGTTGGGATGAGCACTGGGTGTTGTATGGAAACCAATTTGACAACAAATTTCATATTTAAAAGAAACAACAAACAAAATAAAAATAAAATTTCCTGTAAATGGAATCATGCAGTATATAATTCTGTTTTGGGCTTATTTCATTCGTGATTATTTTCATTAATGATTTCTGAGATCCGGTCATGTCATTGCTTATTATAGGAATGCATCCCTCATATTTACTGATTAGTATTCCAGTGTATGAGTATTCTACAATATGCTTATGCATTCTGCTATTAAGAAATACTCAGGCTGTTTTCCAGTTTGGATTCACTATGATAAATCTGCTATGAGCAGTTTGCAAGTCTT
This sequence comes from Panthera leo, assembly GCF_018350215.1. NCBI lineage: Eukaryota > Metazoa > Chordata > Mammalia > Carnivora > Felidae > Panthera > Panthera leo. The sequence continues at coordinate 36,698,365 of NC_056695.1, forward strand.
TGTATGGAAACACATTTTATTTCTCTTGAGTAAGTACGTAGGACTGGAACGATTAGGTTGCATGGTAAGTATGTCACTAGCCTTATACAATACTGCCAAACTGTTTTCCAAATTGTACCATTTAACATTCCACCAACAATGTATGAAAATTCCACTTGCTCCACATCCTCTCTAAAACTTGTACTGTTCATCTTCTTAATTTATCCATTCTAATGGCTACACAGGGATGTTTCACATGCTAGATACTGTCCATTTCCGTTTGGCATCCATTTCTATACTCTTCTATTCCCCCTAACCCTAAGTGTGACGGGAAACCTAAAGCTGTTTTTCTTAAACTCCCTTTGGCTAGGCTTCTCAATACAGTTTAGGTTCTTTCAGTGAGATTAATCTTAACACATTTGGAAGGTGTCACAGAAGTGGGGACTATCCTCGAACGGTGCAGTTGGACAAGTGGGCTGGGGGAGCAGCCTGATGCCATGATTTTCTCCATCTTACCAGATTCAAGGGAATGGGGAAGCTAAGATATCACGTGGTCAAGAAAGCATCCAGTTCCTGACCTCAGGGTTGCAGCCATAGTAGTGTATGTTCCTGAAATCAGAAACGGAGTGGTGACTTCCTGACTTTTATTTCTGTAGGCAACCAATGATTTTGAAATCACTTAATATTCTTAATACTTTTCTGCTTGGAATGCCTAGAGTACTTTCTGTTACCTGAACTCAGATTGACTCAACAGACATAAAGAAAAAAAAAGTAAAAAAAAAAAAATGCTTGTGAAATATAGACGGGAGATTTTAAGAGGGAAATGGTTCAGCATTCTGAATTTCTCCATCTTAATTCTCAGAGGGATTGTTTAATATCATGTTATCATTGTAATAATTTGTTAACAAAAATCTATCGGCCGTATATTAGCGATGCTGATATTTATTGAGAGTTTACTATGTACCAGGCACTGTAAGAATCAATTCAATGCTTATTACAAACTTAAGTCAGTCATAGTTCAGGCATTATCTTCAATCCATTTTAGCATTTCCTTTTCTGTACCAGAGGAGGATTTAAACCCAAGTCTGTCTGAAACAAATTTATACAATTTCACTTCCACCACGTGGCTTCTCAGACAAAATTTGTCACTAACCATACTTTTCTATGTCACTGGGAAAATAGGCATGTATGCTCCCAAGTCCTTGGTCTTACCTACAAACTAACTCACTCTGAATTCCTGTCTTCTTTTCAGGGTTGTAATGGAAATCATCATTTTCTCCTTCTACTTAAGGAAAAAACCCTAGTAGAACTGCTATGACCCAGCCATCCCTCTTCTGGGTACATACCCAAAAGAAGTGGAATTAGTACCTCAGAGAGAGAGCTCCACTCCCATGTTCACTGTGGCACTATTCACAATAGCCAAGATTCACAAGCGACCTACATGCTGTTGATGGATAAATGGACAAAGAAACTGGGGTATATACATACAATCCAATATTATTCAGCCTTAGAAAAGGAGATCCTGCCATATGTGATAATATGGATGAAACCGGAGGATATTATGCTAAGTGAAATAAGACCGACACAAAAAGAAAGATACTGTGTGATATCCCTTTTATATGAAATGTAAAGAAAAAAATGGATTCGCAGAAGTTGAGAGTAGAGGGGTAATTACCAGCGGCAGGGAGGTGGGAGAAAAAAATAAGAGATGTTGGTCCAAGGATGCAAAATTGCCGTTTAGTAGGATGAAGAAGTTCTAGAGAGCTAATGTACAGCATGATGACTATTGTTAATACTACTGTATTGAATAAAGAAATTTGCCAAGAGTAGATTTTAGATGCTCTCACAAAAAAAAAAAAAAAAGAGAAAAGAAAAAAGTTAACTGTGAGAGGAGATAGATACGTTAATTAGCTTGATAGATACATGAATTAGATACATATCATCTCACTCTATACCTATATCAAAACATCATGCTATATACTTTAAATATATAATTTTTACTTAAAATGTCCCTATTTACCATATACGATTAAGTTAGAGATCTCAAACTCAAAACAACAGTGCATAAAATAAAATTGATGTGTGTTTCTTTATTGTGTAACATTTGGATGTAAGAACTCCAGGACAGAAAAGAACTTCACAAAAAGACTGGAATTCAGACTCCTTCCATCCTGCTATTCCACCAGTCTGAGCATATAGCTTTCATTTTAGGGTTGAAGACAACTGCTCAAACTCCAGCCATCTTTTCTACCTACTAGCCCACAGGGAAAAGGAAACACTAAAACGTAAAATGGTATCTTCCTCATTCTAAGCCTACTTGCTAAAAACTGCACACACCTCTCTGCTTAGAGTCTATTGGTCATAAATTAGCCCTCTTTAAGGTGAGGTACAGGAGGTGGGAGGGAGAAGTTAAGAGATCATCTTACCTGCTAAAAGACTCATTCTATAAAATGTATACAAATCCATCACGATCTATAAGGTGTTCAATGACCTGCATCGTATTGATCTCTTCTGTCTCTCTCCTAGTCTCCCTCACCTCCAGACACTGGGCAATGCATTGTTTTACACAACTCTGTGTGTGACACTGAAGGTTCAATCAGATGAGCTGCATTAGAGATAAGGACCATGACCAATAATATTGAATAAAGAACTTAGTATAGGAATTCAATGCTAAGCAGGAGTAGAGGTGGTGAAGAAGTCCACACAAAACTGTTGTCTCTGAGCTTGAGGATAAGCCTGAAGAAGTATGACTCCCTTGGGCTAGGGGTCAGACAGAAAAGCTGAATATGGAGGGGAAAAAATGAGAAATCAGAACCACCAGGATGAGAATTTGCACCTGATTCTAGTGCCTCTGCTATCTGCTTCAATGCTAGGATTGCCCTGCAGGAAAAGCTGACTCCCCTGAGCACAGATCTGCTCACATGCCTGGCTCAGGATTCAGAGAACTTACGGGAGAAAATCCAGCAGGAGAGAAAGGAGCTGTAGGTCTGCATGTTGTCGCTTGCCAACAAAGGAAGCCAACACTGCCACGCGCTCAGCACCCCAGACCAACCTCCAAAACATAAAACACTACCGGTTCTCTCAGGTCTGGCTGCCAAATCACATGCAAATTCATCTTGTTGTCATCCACAATCCAGAACAATGCTGGGAAGGGGACGTTTGGAAAGGTAGTCAGAGCTCAGCTTAATTGGCACAGTATAAACCTGGATGTGTTATTTGGGTCTCATTTTTAAAACATACTTCTTTAAGATTCCTTTCTGTAACTCCTGAGACCAGCCTAACTACTAAAATGTAGCTCTGTAGCACTTCTCTTTTTTTCTTCAGTCATACGTAGTTTTTGTTTGTTTGTTTTTTTATTGCTTATATCAGCCCCACAAAATGAAAAAATAAAGCTTTTCAGCCTGGAAAAAGGCACATACACGTTTTTCACTGGAAAAAAAAAAAAGTTCTGAAATAGTGCCTGCGAAGTTAAAGATTTTGTCCATCTTCTCCCCATCTTCTCCCACCTAGAAGAGTTTTTGGCATTTATGGAATTAATTTCATTGAATTAATTCATTTGTACAATTTTAAAAATTAACTCTGGCAGTTTCCATATACACAGAAGTTTTTTCTTTCCAAAAGGTAACTTCCATGATGGCACACAGTAAAATGGAGGCCAACGTGGTGAGTGGTTGGTGAATCTCACCCAGCCCAAAGGTCTTGGATGTTTGTTACGCGGTAGATTTTCATCTTTCTTCCCACATCTTTACCGCATAAATAAATGTTGGAAGCAATGCAGTATTTTCTTTTAAAACAAATTTTTAAGTCCTTTCTGTGTTATGTAATAGAACGTATAAACAAATATGTCAAGGTAATCAGCAAGAAAAATCAGTTGAGTACTCTCTGTCAGGCTGCCTGGCCCCCATTAGCTTTTCTACACTTGTAATAAAAATATGTCTAGTGAAAGGAAACATACAAAGGACAAAAAGTATACTTCTTCCATAAAAATTAAATTTTCAAAGTTGTTCCCAACACACCTGTTTTCTCCCTAGAGAAGTCAGTACTTTGTTGAACTTAATTAGGAGTGAAATGAGTTGTTCAGGCCACAGGATAAAAAGGACCATGGGATTATTTAAAGTATTAAATTTGAAATACAATTTATATTTTTTCCGGAAAAATTTTGTCATATTTTCTGACTTGCATTTCAGAAATTTTTCAGTGTATCAAAATATTGGTTGATTTTAAATAGTACATGTTAACAAAGAACTTGCCTCTTTCAACTGTGCCTCTCCTCACATCAAATGTGAACTTGCCCAGTTTTTTCAGGTTGGACACATATTGAACAAAGTGTCTTTATGCTAATTTGAAATCACTCTGTCCTATGCTTAGCAATGAATTAATATCAAGATGGTTTTTCATTTTTGAAAAATGAACTGTGATTTTTTAATAAAAATAAGTCGAGTATTATTTATTATATTTGACAAGCTACTCAGCTAGCTAGGCAACATTTAGTGATGTCCCAGATAAAGATGTAGGTAACATTCTTTAAAAATAGGAGTCCCCGGGCGCCTGGGTGGCGCAGTCGGTTAAGCGTCCGACTTCAGCCAGGTCACGATCTCACGGTCCGTGAGTTCGAGCCCCGCGTCGGGCTCTGGGCTGATGGCTCAGAGCCTGGAGCCTGTTTCCGATTCTTTGTCTCCCTCTCTCTCTGTCCCTCCCCCATTCATGCTCTGTCTCTCTCTGTCCCAAAAATAAAATAAAAACGTTGAAAAAAAAAAAAAATAGGAGTCCCTGGTGAATTCTTAGGACTTGGCACTGTGTGTGATTGTTAGTTTTGCCTGTACCTCTGAAAAATGGCAAAACGTGAATCCGTTCATTAAAAAGCTGTCAGCCAACTGAAATTCAGAAATAGGCTACTAATGGTAATTAATTAAATTCTACTTTTTTTTCTTAGTGCGTTAAGTACATTGACTCAGTTACAAAAATGAAACCAACAACTTGTTTTTAAGTCAACTCACAAAATGTTGCATCAGGTTTAAGAGAAATCAAAAATTATTTTTAAAAATGTAAACCGAATAAAACATTGAAGTATTTATTCTTTCTCAACAGATAGTATCGCTTTTAAAATGGGATGGATAAAAGCAGCACATTCTGCGGTCCTGTGGATCTGTCTCTTGCTTCAACTTTCAGATTTGCCAGAATTGTTCCACCAAGGGGAAGGGTGCCGTCAACCCTCTGGCTAACAAGCACCTGCACGCCTCTTACACCTACCTGTCTCAGGCTTCTATTTCTACCACCACAGGGCAGCTCTGGAGTGTGTGGGCCCCTTCTCTTGGCCCTGAGGAGAAGCACAAGCACGCTCGGAGTCTCTGGAAGATACTAGTCCAGTATAGGCTCCACGCCCTCTTCCAGGACGTGCAGAAGCCATCCCAAGATGAGTGGCGTAACACCCTGGACACCATGGAAACTTCCCTGGTTCTGGAGAATAACCCAAACCAGGCTCTTTTGGTTCTGCATGCCTTGGGTTCTGCCCCCGCAGACCCCCATCTCTATGACTTCCTGTCGAACCGCGACCCAGAGGAGCAGGTGAAACTCATCAAGAAGATGGACAATCCCCTGACTAACCTCTGCAAGCTGGCTGGCCCCCAGCCTGGGTTTGGCGAGCGGCTCCTTTAAAGGCCAACCTTGAAGCATGACTTGGAGTCTTTGAAGCCCAGCAACCTTAGAGGGGCCCCTCTGACATCCCCAAGGTGCCAGGGCTTGGGCCTGAGCTTGTCCTGGGAGCTACTCAGCAGCTTTTTAACTAACCTAAAGCGCTCTGGCAGGTTGTGGGCCAAGTGGAAACAATAAATCTTTTTGTAGCCAATCAATAAAATTAAAAATTAAAAAATAATAAAATCTAGGGGCGCCTGGGTGGCTCAGTCGGTTAAGCGTCAGACTTCGGCTCAGGTCACGATCTCGGGGTCCGTGAGTTCGAGCCCTGCGTCGGGTTCTGGGCTGACAGCTCAGAGCCTGGATGGAGCCTGTTTCAGATTCTGTGTCTCCCTCTCTCTCTGTCCCTCCCCCATTCATGCTCTGTCTCTCTCTGTCTCAAAAATAAATAAACGTTAAAAAAATAATAATAATAATAAAATCTAATGGATAAAAAATATTTTGGGGCCTTTCTTTTGAATTACCAATTAACAGTTCACATTCCTTTTTTTTTTTAAGTGTACTTATTTATTTTGAGAGAGAGCGTGTGGTGTAGGGGCAGAGACAGAGGGAGAGAAAGAATCCCAAGCAAGCTCCCTGCTCAGCATGGAGCTCCACTAGGGGCTTGATCTCGTAACCCACGAGATCATGACCTGAGCTGAAATCAAGAGTCAGACGCTGAACAGACTGAGCCATGCAGGTTCTCCGAAAGCTCACATTCTTATAAGCAACACTGTTATGAAAAAAAAAAAAAAATCTAGATATGAATACATCTGGTTGCTGTATTACAGAAAACATCCAGGGAAGACTACGTTCTGCCCCTCTGAACAGATCTTCTAAACAGATTTCATCCACAAGTAAGAATTACTAAATATCCAGACATTGTCAGAAAAAGACAGATAAATGGAAATACTCAAAGTTAAATAGGAAAGACCGTCTTTCAGTTTTTACTTTGCGGTGATATGCTACTTGAGATATGCCAAGAGCTATAATGCTATATGTGGGATAGAGTTATTATTACCTGTATCCTGCCACAGGATTTAGAAAAGCTTTAAGGATAAAGCAGAATTCTAAAGAAGGGAGGTACAGGTTGGGAATGAGAGAAAGGTGGGACAAGAGGATCACGCATGTAGCAAGAAAGTAACGGCCAAAGGAATGCAGCTATATGAATTGTTACTACATTATTATGTATTAAAGACCATAAAACAGATGATACATTGATTTTTCTGCTAAACCAAACAACCTTAAAAGAGTTTCCAATTGGGGTGTCTGGATGGTACAGTCGGTTAAACATCCTACTTCGACTCAGGTCCTGATCTTGCAGTTCCTGAGTTCAAGCCCCGTATGGGGCTCTGTGCTGACGGCTCTTTGCTGACAGCTCAGAGCCTGGAGCCTGCTTCAGATTCTGTGTCTCACTCTCTTTCTGCCCCTCCCCTGCTTAAGCTCTGTCTCTCTCTCAAAAATAAATAAATATTAAAAAAAAATTTTTTTAAGTCTCCTATCTACAGGAAAGCTTCAGTGTAACAGATTCAAAATAGAAAGAACCCATAGTTATTTTACAGGGCCAAGGTTTTAATGCACCAAATGAAAAATAAACCCTAAAGGGAGGATGCAAACTAGCCCAGAGAGAAATCAGTCATATCACTCATAGGTGGTAATTGGATTTGACTGGTGAAATTTGAGTTTGAGAAGTGCTATGTTTTTTATTATGTAAGTGATCACAGCAACTTGAGACCAGATTAACTTTACCGAAAGTTTCTCCCCTTACAACTCAAATTAAATCTGCAATAGTGGTTGGGGAAACTGCCACATATACCCAAATGCTTTGTTCTCTCTGCATATCAGTCGATAAGTAAAAGCATTTTGTAAACCTACCTGGAATGCCATCTATGATAGAAAGTGCCATTGTATCTAGTAAAGGACAAAAATTATCCTTGTTCATCAGAGACCTCTGTATTGGAGACAAAAATTATCCTTGTTCATCAGAGACCTCTGTATTGGAAACTTCTACAGAAACTTACAGTTTTCTCCACATTGGAGTGGACCTACATTCTTGAATCACTAGGTAGCTTCCTGAAGATGGGATCATGGTGTGTGCAAATGAGTATTCCCTAGATGCCTAATAGAATGACTTGCACACACAGAAAAAGTGCTGTGTGTTGGATGAATGAATGAACAAATGAATTTTCTGGTCTAAATTGTGTTTATATGACTCAAAGCATAGTGACAAGAAAGGTTTGCATTAATTAGTAAAAGCAATACTCTTCCTTTCACTCTGCCCTAGTGGCAATAAGATACCCAGACTGCGATGACCTCTAGACTGTCTGTCTGACCTTATGTGTCAGCTTCAAATCACATCCTCCAAATACTCAGAATAATAAGGGTCTGCATCCGACTAGGAATGTTGAAGGAGATAAAAATCAGACTAAAACTAAGTGAAGGTTTCCGTGAGTGGTTCTTTTTTTAGACAAATAAAGAAATTCAGATGGAGGGGATACACTTATGTTTACAGATTCTTGTTGCCTGCCTGAAGCGTGCAGAATATCCCTTATTTTCTTCTGAAGTCATCCTGACATCAATAGCGCTACCCTCAAAAAATGTGAAACCTAATTTGAGAGAAGATCTACCAACACTCATGGAATATAATATAGCAATGAAATATAAAGCAACAAAGGGGGTAGCACAAAGTCATGGAAAGCTTAATCAAGGAAGGAGGGTTGGGTAAGACCTTGAAAATAAATAAGATCTGAGTGAGCTGGGATACATCTGAGTATAGTCCATGTAAACAAAACAGTCTTTAGAAACCAAGGTTTTGCATTTGCTCCGTTCTACATGCTTCTAATAGTTTCTTCAGTCTCATTCCAGAAATTGAATCTTTATTATTTCTGTATCCCCTCATTTTATGTCCCATCTGCACTGGGAAAAAAAAAAAAGGCGCCTCCTTCTCCTGATACCTGATTGTTCTAAGGTGCTTCAGAGAGTTTTCAAACTGTGTTTTAAGCTGATGCTTCCAAGATAAACAGGACCTCAGAGATAATACAGTTTAATCTCTTTATTTTACAAAGAAAGAAAGAAAGGTCTAGAGATAAAAGGTGACTTTTCCCAAATCACATAATAATTAGTGGCAACTCAGCCTAGAACATAAGTATCTAAAATCTGTTTAGTGGAAAAGTGTAATACTGGCTGTTCAGAATCCAAGGCTTGCTATCTCCCAAGATCAAAGAAAATTCAATATGGTGGCTTATAGCTTTCTTTTCTCTTACTAATTATCATTGTTGACATCATGAGACAGAGCAGGGGCTGGATTAGAGTCCCCTCAACCCTAACCACAAAATCCAGCATTCCTCAAGAGCTGAAACCCAGTGCCTCTTGAGTAACATATCTTGCAGGAATGTGGAAGCAGAATGTTAACCAAAGGAGGAACTCAACTACAAAGACTGGTGGACCGCAGGACTGACGTTTCCTTGATGTTCTCTGTATTATAATACTGAAAATTATGACCAGGGGTGGAGTTTAACAGGCAAATGAGGCACACAATGCATATTCTGTCTACTCTGCCAGTGCACCCAACTTCCTGTATTTCTACCTGTCCTATATGCTTAGATGTCACTCTTTTCCTGCCTTACTAGCTTCTTCAAATTTCCCAGGCCTTTGTTCTGAGAGCCAGCATGAAGGACACTTTCCTTTATGCTGTCTCCTTTCTGCTGCTTTGCCTGGAAATTCCCTTTTGGCCCCAATTTCTATTGCTTGGAGAGCCCAAGGACCAGAGTAGGTAACAATTATATTCTGATAATATAAGTACTATGATTATTGTGTGGTACATATCAATTGCTTGCAATTGTCCCTTCTCTAAACTCTGTATTCTTTTATCAGCATACAAGAATAAAACTTATAAATGTCTAGAGGTTTTAATGTATGTTCTTCAATTATGATGTGATTTCCATAGTTTCTCTATGTCAATTGCATAGATTAATATTTCAGGCATACCCTCTGGTCTCTTTATTTTCTTACGTCTAAGCAGAAATGATTACATTATTTAACTAGCTTCATCTGTCTGTGAGTTTTCCCGTGCCATTACCTAAAGATTTTGTGTATGCCCTTTGCCTTACTCTGTAATTGTTAAAATATATATAATTGATTGACTAGGTTTTATATAATTTTTCACTTTATTCCTTACCATTGCTTGTCACATTAATTTGCATTTTCTTCACTTAGTCCTGGAATATTTCTATTTCTTCTCTGCACCTGAATTGAATACTATATGGATTCAGCAGAAAATAATATATCAGTCTATGGAGCATCAACTTAAAAGCTTTCATGTCACCCATCCTTACCAAAGGATGCCAATGGAATCCTATGAAAGCAATTGGAGACTGTGTTTCTATACCAGAGCTGCGTAATTCAAGCAAGGCATGACCTATTCAACAATGAGAACAGCCTGATTCCAAGGAACTCAAGGGGAAACATAATTATGTTCCAGTAACCAGTCACATAAACCAGATATTGGTCCCAGGGTGGCCAAAAGCACACAACATTTTCTACTTATTAAAAAATTATATTTGCGGGAATGATTTGAGTGCTCATACTAGCTGCATCAATTTTTTTTTAAAAACTTTGAGAAAAAAAACATAGACTTTATATAAGAAGGAAAAAAAAAGTCATAGAGATGTCTTTCTGGTATGAAAGAGATAGCCATATACATGCACTGAAACAAGAAAGCTACAATTCTCCAATCCCTTCTTTATTTAAAGTTTAGAGATAATATTTAATGAGTCATCCAGTGGTCAATGGAAGTTCACCCAGTCTCTTATCTGCAATTCTGATATCCAAAAATCAGAAAATTGAAAAAATATATAATTAATTTGAGGCAGTCTGAAACCCCTATGCAGTCTGAACCCATTTAACCTCACTTACATTGATATAAACTCATTTATAATATTTATTTGTCCTACCTAGTATGAATATTCACAAATGTCCCTGCAGAAATATTTTATTAATGTGTTTGATTATCCAATGGCACTATTCTTCTCTGCTGTTTGTAGTACATAATAGACTACATTACTTTTCTAAAATGTAAAGATATTTGAATTCCAAACACATCTGGCTATACAGACGTATATTAATATTCTTAATGTATATAGCAATATATAGCTTTCAAATCCTTTTCACATGTATGATTCTCTATCCTCTTGAAAACGTTGAAAGTCATAGACACTTTCAGATTAAGAAGTTGAGACTTGGGGTAGCTTGGTGACTTCTCCAGGATTATGAAGCCAGCAATAGCCAAGCCTTGAACTTATGACTGAATTAAAGTTCAATCATTTGATTTAACCTAATGAGTGCCTGCTGTTGAGTGCCCACTGCACAGTAGGGTTCTCTCCACTTTCCCAAATCTGATTCATTATCTGAAGTTGTTTAGTATTTGAAGAGAAAAGCTATTCACAGATTTTAAGGAAAAATTTCTAACTTCGGCAAACATCAGCAATTATTAAATGTAGGTTCAAATATCATAAATGAAGCTGGTATCCTTTCACTTTATCATGCAAATGTTGAGACTCATACATTGTCTACCACTCAAACAATCCGACTACCTATTGAAATCTCTCTTCTTTATGAATGTTTCTGATGGTTTTAGTTAGCAAACAAACTAAATCCTAAAAAACAATAGTTTTCCAATTCTGAAATGAATGTAAGATTCATTTTAAGAAAGTTCTGTATAGTCTGTCTTTGTAACTATATCTCAAATCTTGCTTGTGTTTCTACCTAAGATAATGAGAACAGCCTGATTCCAAGGAACTCAAGAGGGAAACGTGATTATGTTCTAGTAATCAATCATATAAACCAGATATTAGTCCCAGGCTAGCCAAAAGCACACAACATTTTCTACTTATTAAAAAATTGCATTTCAAAGTATGAAAGTTCGTTTTCTTGGCTCCTGTAGTTTTTCTTCTTTGTTAATGGAAAGGATACCACTTAGGCCAGGCATTTTTGTGTAGTGACCACTAAAAAAAACAGTTCCAATCTAAACAGTGAGTGGATCAATTCACCAAAGATGGCAAGACATTCCTCCAGAACAAGTGTCCACCTAACACTTAAGCAGTGTTTCCCCTTTCTTGTTCCACAAGTATGGGTAAGGCCAGCTGACTGCTAGCCTCTGCATCACCATCACAGAATTCCTGAGTTAGAAGTACCCTTGGAGAACACTGACCTTAATGACCTTATGAACAGAAGCCCAGAGAAGAGAGGAGTCTTGCAATTGGTCACATAAACAAGTCACTAAGTAGAAGCAATTGAGTGAGATCAAAAAAACACCCACGCCAAGAACTTTTTGAAATAAAAGCAATTGTCTTCTGAACCCAAACTACTGACTGGAGTAGGGTGGGGAGGGGCACCAAGAATGGGTTTTTCGTAGAGTAATTTGGGGATTCCTAGGACAAAAGACAAGAAAAATATTCCTACCTCTTTCCTTGCTTTCTTTCTAAGAGAAGCAAGCTGATATATAAAGCATAATGGGGAAATAGAAAAATTTTTAAATGTTGTCACTCTTAATGAGCTAGCTATATCAACTAACATATGGGTGAGGAAAAAGTAGATTAAAAATGGATTAGGTTTAGAAGAAACCATGCAAAGTTGGAAAGTAAGAAATACCAACCTTGAGCCCATGAATACTTTCACCACAAACCTGTTTTATTCCAGTTGCCTATATATTCCACAAAATCCGATTCCGTAAAATCTATTCTATTACTTTCTCCTTGAATCTGTAATTTCTGACCAGTGTTTGTACCATTTTTTAACCCTACAAGTTAGGTATCCTTCTTGTATTTTTGGTACAGTCAGCACACATTTAGATTTACCAGTAAGCCTGCCATCCTTGAACTGGTCCCCTCATTTTCTGCCTGGTGCCTGGTCACATGACTGCCCTGAAGCTGAAAATTTAACCTCACACAAATCACCTACATCAAGACAGGGGCAGGGGTGTTTTCACCAGAAAGAAAAATCACCTAGATGCTGATACCAGAGAAAAGGGAGAATGGATTCTGGGCAGGCAAATAGAGCAGATGTCCACTACAGATGGCCTGGCAGAGCTGAGCAGAAGCCCCTCTCGCTGCCATTCTCTACACCACACCTAGATTTAACCAGAGCTGGTCTGCCACTCTCATATGAAGCACCCAGGGTGTTTTAATTTCAGGAGTTTTACAAGATGGGAAAAGGAGACCATTTTGAAATGACTAAGTAGAGGTAACTAGCCCAAGCGGGACTATTATAACCACAATTCCAACAATTTCATGAATATCAAAACAAATGGCAAAGCAAAGAAATATTCTGGAGGAGATTTAGCAGGTCAGCAATTGGTACCGGTGTAGGCTGACTTAATCAGCTCCTGCCACCAGAGAGGAAATAACAACAGGCTGTTCTTGAACAAAATAACGGAGAATTACAATTGTCTAAAAAGCCATCCAACCTGGTAGCCCTGAAGTGTCTCCTTTAGTGAATTTCTCAAGTAACAACCCAGCAGGCAACGGGAAAGGGCTGTTTATCTCCCAAGGTTCTGAGCCTTGTTTCTCAGCTGGTCTGCCTGTGGGGGCTTTGCCTGTAAGGTTTGCCTGAAGAAATAGGGTAATGTGATTTTGAATGTGCTGAAACACGTATTCATTAGAGAGAAATAAAATTGTCCGAAATTTTTTAATGGGTATTTTCAGAAACTTTAAGATGTTTAGCCCTTGCCCAGCGCTGGCTTCTCGCTGTACTGCAGAGAAGCTATTAGGGAAATGATTTAAGCACTTTTGGGTAATGAAGGTTTTTGTGTCTATTAGTGTGCTTCTAATTGCATATTTAAAGACGGAGGTACTTGGAGTGATGGTGCTACATACCCAATGACCAAGAAAAGAGCAATAGAGACAGCACGGTCTGTTGGATTAAAAACCCACAAGGTTCTACCATCCACCCCCTGCTACCAATAGAAAGTTGCTCAGCTGTGCCACACCGGAACTCCTCCATCTGTAGGAAGGCATAAATTACTGGTAACATAATGACAATAGGAATGTCATCCACGGGATGTAGACATATTATATAGATATATACATATTTATTATTTATAGTACCCTTATGTGACTACATCAAATATGAAAATTGAATAGGAAAAAATATGTGCTACTCGGTAACGTGGGCTAAGACTGAAAGTCTGAAGCATGATTATTAAAGGAAATGAAACATTCTACTGCTACAAGAGAAAGGAATTGAGAAGATAAATTATGGCCATCTTATGAACAAGCCTAGAATTAAAATGTCCCAAAATTCAAAACACGGGACTCTAAAGGGAACTTGCTGTGCAGGTTGTCTGAGTCAATGAATTTGTCATTGTAGATACATTCACTGCATAAAATGTGAGCCCTTTTAAAAAGGGGAGCTGAAAATACAATGGTTGTTGCTTACCTGGCTCATGCAATGGCACTCTTCCCTGTTACTCCATCTACTCCTCTGATCGGCCTTTATTAATAATTTTCTACTCCTCTGTCTGGCCCTTATGGGCTCAGGATTTTCCTGGGATTCCATTTTCAGGCCACTTTTCATACCGATCTAAACCCTTTCTTTGAGGCAATGCCAGTCATCCGTGATTTCAAATCCAGCTCTTTGCTACCTGTGCCCCAGGTGAATACTCCAGATCCAATTTGCCAGTTGCCCACTTGAACTGCAACCCTGAAAAGGCTCAACGGTACTCCACATTTCATCTGTGTTCAATGAATCTCATTATTCTTTTCCCTTCTTCCCCCTAATTTATTCTTCCTATAACTACTAATTTATTAAATAACAGTTCACTCAAAGCCAAATACCACTTCCCTACACAGACACTCTATTCACTCTCAAGGTCTATAAGTGGTATTATCAAAACACAATCTCCCTCGTTTCTATTACAAATGCCTTAGTTAAGGATCTAATTCTTTAAAATTTTTTTTAATGTTTAAAAATAAAAGTTTTTGAGCGAGAGAGAGAGAGGCAGAGTGTGAGTCAGAGAGGGGCAGAGAGAGAGAGACAGACAGACAGACAGAATCTGAAACAGGCTCCAGGTTCTGAACTGTCAGCACAGAGCACAATGTGGGGCTTGAACTCAGGAATGGCTAGATCATGACCTGAGCCAAAGTCAGACGCTTAACCCACTGAACCACCCAGGCTCTCCGTGATCTAATTCTTTCTTACTTACCCCTCCACCTATGGTCTCTTCTTTCCAATCCACATCTATTTTCCTAAACTGCAAATCTACATCACTGTCTTTATATCTAATATCTTTTCAATGACTACAGAAAAAAAATCAAACTCTTTTTAAAAGGCATTCTATGCATTTTCATCTAGCCCAAGCTGATCTCTGTCTTCAACATGTCACCTAATTCTTTGGACAAATTTCCTCTAACTCTGGGCACAGCATGTTTATCGATGCAGCCATGATGTTATTCCTGGTGTGCTCAGATTCCTTCCCTCCAACCTTCTCCTTGAAGAAAGCTTATCCATTGTTTAATATGCACATTAACTAATACCTCCTTTCCCATGACTCCGCAAATGATTGCTTGCTCCTGGCTAGATTCCTGTTCGTAGTCTCTGTTACTAGTTATCAGGTAGCAGTGAAAGTGTCTGTCAGCTTCCGCCATCTCTTCCTGTTCCACTCTAAGCTCCTCAGTGGTAAAGATAGATTTTATTCATCTGCTATGCACAGACCCTCTCACTCAGTACTGGGTAATGGAATATTAAATAAAAAGCAAGAGAGTTAAGCCAAATACATGACTAAAACAAAAAAAAATTAAGTAAATCAGATCATCTAGGTTTATGTCCTAAATCGTTAACTACCTTAATGATCCTGAAAAATAAGCTTTATACTTCTGTCAGTATGAGTTTTTTCATCTGTCAAAAGAGGGAGTTGGACTAGGTGTCTGACAAGTTTTTTCTCAGCACTTCTATCCCATAACATCCATAATTCATAGTTGAAGTTTCATGCCTAATTTTTTTAAGTTTTATAGAAATTTACCATATTCACTCATGAAAAGACAGTATTGCAAAGAGTCAGTGCCCCGACCAATATCAAAATATTTTGTAAAGTTTTAAAAATGTAAGCAGTGTGATCTTGCCATAGTACTAGACAAATAGATTGCTGGAACAGAATAGAGAACTCAAAATTGATCTATGCATAGGTGGTAAGGAATAACAGAATAGGACGCACTAAGCAGTGGTTAAAGAATAAGCTAGTTAAATATGCTGTTAGGAAAATTGATCATCCCTACGGGAAAAATAAACTTATATGACTATAATACAACATACCCAAAAATATATTACAGATGAATTAATGACCTAAAATATGGGAGATGAAACATTTAAATGATTATAAAATAATATACTTCTATAGTGTTCGCTATATCTTAGACACTCTTAAGTGCCATACGGACAGGACATTAATTCTATCAATAACCCTAGTAGGGAGGGAAATTCATTTATCATTTTTTATTATTCAATTTACGGAAAAGGATAATTATGGAACAGAGAGGTTAGTAAATTTACTGATAATAAGGGACTGCATTAGGATTTGAATTAAGCATTCAAATTTCTTGCCTCAGAAACTGAGCTCTTAAGCAAACTGCCAGCAGTGAGACAGAAGGCTTTCTTTTAAAAGAACTGAAAAGCACAATAGCAAAGAGAAAGACATGCAAATGTAACTAAAAACTTTTTTTTTAAGAATAAGTCAATTTCATGTTTTAAAACAAACCAGCCTGGGACAAAATACTTGCCTCACAAATGACTTGTAAATAATTGCTCTAACCCTAGATATAAATAAGAAAAAAAAAATCACCCAACAAAAGAGTACAGACAGTATATGAACCTACAACTTTAGAAAACCTAATCAAACTCTAATAAGTAAATGAAAAGACACTCAATACCACTGATAACCAGATAAATTAAAAAAAAAAGGAGATAATATTTTTGTCCTTCGGGCTGGAAAAAAGTCACTATAATTATAGTCTAACTACTGACAGATACTCTCCCTAAGAATGGAAATTGATCAACCAATTTGTAAAGCAATTAGGCAACACATAAAAAAGTTCAAAATGTGACTACTGTTAAAAAAAAGTGACCTAACATCTTCTCTTGTTAGTATCTATTCTAGAGAAATCACCAGTACATAAAATAATGAAAATGTACACAGATATTCATTGCTACAATGTTTGTAATAGTAAAATATTGGGAACACTCTAAGCATATATCAGAAGAAGATTGGGTAAATAAAAGATGATATAGATAGATAGATAAATCTAAAAGCAATTTTTGCATAAAAATAAGAGTTGTTCAATAGTGCAAAAACAGAATTCAATTGATATAAATGTGTAAATCACATAAAACAATATTATAAATTCTCTATGCCAACATATATGTTCATTTACAAGTTTATTTTTAATAAAATAATATATACCAGTTAAGATACGATTGTATCAAAAGAAAAAAGAAGTGGGTAGGTAGAAGCTGGTCAGTTTTATCTCCAATGTTATAATTTTCTTTAAGTTATTGTGTTTGTATATTACATAATTTTGAAAAAACATGAAAAATAAACTATTTTCTTTAATTATGACACAGATCGTATTATGGAAACCTATAGAAATTTCAAGGACTTTCAAAGTTAAATCTTAACAACCAGGTTGATGCAAATTATTGGAATTTTGAAAATATCAAGTAGGAAGCAGAAAGGGATGAAAACTTAAGCAAACTTTTTTTTTTCCCATCTATCATAAGGAAGTGTCATTAAATTATATTTTAAGCTACGGAAATGCTATTACAGATATAAAAGCAATCTGTGGTAACTGGAGGAGAAATACGTATCCACTAGCACTCTGATAAACTGCTAGGGTTTCTGCTTTTTTATTTCTTATTCTTTGGAAAAGCATAAAGGAACTGATAAGATGGTTTAATTAAAAGAAGTAGAAAAAATAGTGTCCTGGGAGATAGCCTAATAATACTGCCATTACTTCCACATGCGCTCAGCTCTAGGTCTTATTGCCTATCTGAAAGAATACAGCATATTATGAAGCAAAATTCTTTTTTCTCTGTGTTACTTTTATCCCTGAAATATACATAAGAGAAGAAAGGTAAATTTCCTTTTCTGCTCTAATTTTTAAAAATTCTGTTTGCAAGATTCACGTATTTGTTCTAATATAGACACTATGTGTAATTATCTCATCAACTGAGCAAACTATTTACAATCTTAAAAACAAAGCCTTATGCATAATTTTATTTAAGTCAATTTGTGATTCATTCATCTGTGAAAAATAGAGGCATGACATTTATTTAACAGCAGCTAGTGTGCTATGGGCCATTTTTCCTCCCTTGGCCGGGATACATTTTTCTTGTTTGGAATCTCATTGCAGTCTTTTCTCTGGGTAGAGGTGCAGTTTCATATTCTTTTATAGAATTCAGAGTTTGGTCACATGGCATAGAAATATCATTCTAGTTCATGCACCGTATCTTCGCTCCAATATTCCTGGTGATCAGTGTGCGTGCACAGCTCAGTTTCTCTTACGATTGGCACAGCAAACACTTTCTAATTTAGAAATGTCACAGCGAGTTGATATGACCCATCAGTGACTACATCCTATAAGTCAATGTAGATTACCTGATTACATAGTGTAAACACACACACGCTATGCATATAGTACACATATATATGGATGTATATATTCATTTATGTATTTCCATTTGATTACCGAGTAATCATTCTTACTCTATACTCTGCACTCACACACACACACACACACACACATACACATTCTTGCACATTTATGGGGTCTCAGGTGGAGTAAAGCAAGAACTGA
This sequence comes from Panthera leo, assembly GCF_018350215.1. Lineage (NCBI taxonomy): Eukaryota > Metazoa > Chordata > Mammalia > Carnivora > Felidae > Panthera > Panthera leo. Next base: position 36,716,856 of record NC_056695.1, read on the forward strand.
CACAATGAACAAAGCTGAAAGAGAAAAATAGGCTAATTTTATAATTATTTTTTTATATTTATTTTATAATTATAAATATAATTATATAATTATAAATATTTTATAATTATTTATAATTATTATATTTATTATTAGGCATAATTGAGGCTTAAAGAAATTAAATGACTTTCCAAATGCATACACTATACATCTACAATGCCCAAATCATTCTTCCTGGAGTTAAATCCACATAGCCAATGTATAACCTCTCATTTTATTCTTTATTCAGAATTCTTTTTTAAATTTTTTTATGTTTATTAATTTTTGAGAGACAGTGCATGCTCAAGCCAGGAAGGGGCAGAAACAGAAGAGAACAGAGGTTCCAAAGTAGGCTCTGTGCTGACAGCAGAAAGCCCCATGCAGGGCTCGAACCCATGAACCCTGAGATCATGACCTGAGCCGAAGTCGGATGCTTTAATGACTGAGCCACCCAAATGCGTCTTTATATGGAATTCTTAATGTAGAATTGGGTCAGAAAAACAGCGGGCTCCTCTAATGTTCTTCTGACTTTGAAGGAAACAGGTGAGGGAAGAAACATCATATCCACCCAGACGGATGATACAATTAGAAATGCCACAGATGCACGTCAACCTGTGTATTATTTACGTATGGCCATATAATATATCCAAGGAATGTTCAGATTCAAACTGTATTACAGCTATCCTTAAAATTCTTACCTCAGGCAACTAAGTGGCTCAGTCGTTAAGCATCTGACTTTGGCTCGGGTCATAAACTCACGGTTGGTGAGTTCAAGTCCCACGTCGGGAGAGCTTGACCCCGCTTTGGATAAAAAAACATGAGCCCTGCTTCAGGGCAGCCCCGCTTCTCTGTCTCTGTCTCTCTCTGCCCCTTGTGGGATTCTCTCTCTCTCTCTCTCTCTCTACCTTTCACTCAGTTGCTCTCTCTCTCTTTCCCTCTCAATAAATACATACATACATACATACATAAAATTTTCACCTCATTAAATGTTTTCATCTTTACATGATTCTCTTTCCCAGAAAGACAAAGCAAAGAAAAAATACAGATAAGAAGAAATGATTAAACCACCTGATGTTGATTTTCTTTTATACTGTCTCTTAGACCCGAGTTTACTAAGCACAGTTTCAACCAAAATGTTACCATTCAGTATTGGGGTTGAGATTTTGTTTATCTATAATACTAAAGCCAACTTTCCAGACTCTGGCACAATTGGTGGCAAGACCTCACAGTTTCGCTGAGTTGGGCCCCGGGCCTTAGGTAGTACTTGGGACAGAATTTTAGAAACTCTAGAAAAAACTCGAGTTACTTATTGAGAAAGAATCAAGTAAATATTAAATGTTAAAGCTTCCTTTTCTCTTTCTCTTTTTCTTTGAAAGTGAGACCAAGAGTTGAGTTACTAATAAAATCATAACCATTAGCCTGCTCAAATTTAATATACACATTTTCTTGTGGTCTTGGACTTGGAGAGGTGACTTAACACTCACGAGGGCAGAATTTTTCTTTTATTGAGGTGGAACATAGCCTTAAACATAGTATATATGCATATAGTCCAAATTAAAATTCTTATTTTGATATGAACACATATAAAAACTATTATTTTGCTGATATTTTTCAGAATTGTCTTCATAGTCTATGGCAAGAGAAAAAAGAGAACATTTTTTTAATGTCTATTTCTTCTTACTTTCACTAAGGCTTTCAACATACTTCCAGAGAATTTTATGGCGGATTTAATGCTGAGGAAAATGTTATCTTATTTTTAGTTGAATAAATTATTATGCCCCCAAATAAGCCTTTCCTTTTCCTTTAATTTGCAAACAACAGTATAATACCTTGTTACAAACTTGCAGCAATTTCTTCTCAGAAATTCGGGAGGAAAGTGACCTCCCTCCTGGTAACTATAAAATTTGTTTTGACAACCTCTGAACATGGGCATTCCATAGTCTGGAATTTTTGATCATCTGAACTCTTCCTCTCCACAGAAAACATTTCCCAATTGTGCGTTAACTTCCCTTGTACACTGAGCAAAAACAGACCTCAGTATATCCAGAAGCATCTTTGCAAGGATCTGGAGTTTTCATCAGTGATTTTTGTTTATCAAGTTTAACCCGGATGGAATGCCAGTGGACTAGTGTATTATTTACTAGAATGTACTCAAATAAGTATATATGTGATGTCACGAATTTTCCACGCAACACCTTTTCACTGCCAACTGCTTGTCAAAATATTTAGAAGTACAGGTTCCACCACCAATTTCTCAGGTGGCACCAAATTACTTTAGGTAGCAAATCCTTAGCATTAGCAAAGAATGTGTGCAAAAATCTTCTAGAGGACCTGCTTTCATGGCTAACATCATAGCCTACCGTATCATTAATTTCTATATCCGGAAAAGAAAATAATAACACCAGAATAACACAGTTCCTATGAGGTTTTCATGAGGTCAAGAGGAAGAGCTGAGATTTCTGGATGGCAGTGAAACAGAGTCCCGGGCAACCTGATGGCATCTGCCCTCCAGCCCCAGAACAGCTGCTTCTCCAATTTGTTCTTCAACCAAACTTACATGACTTTACCTGATTAAGGTAATCAAAAGTCAGAATGTTAAATATATGAATACAAAGATTATACTCCATTTCCCTTTTTTGCAAAAATCCTGCAGCTTGTAATGAATGATCTTTTATATACTTCACCTCCTATCAGCTGGCATGTAAGGTCCTTCATGACTGTGACACGATCTCTATCAATATCCAGTAACATTGATTACCTTGCTCTCTTGCAGACACGAAACCTCCAATAATCACGGAACCCAAAAAAAGGCTGGATTTCCTCCTCTCCTACCACCAACACCAGAAGCAACAACAAAAATAAAACACCTTTTATTTTATATATCAGTGTCTCATATCTGCATAATCTTTGCTTCCTTGTTTTTTATCTCCTACTATTCATCATTAGCCTTGCAACGTTATCTACAAATATATTTTAAATCTTGCTACTTTTCTCCGCTGCCTTTCAGTGCTAAGACCTAGAGTTTCAACCCCCTCCCTTCCCTGGATCAATGCAAGACTTTGAGTTGGGCTCCTTGCTCCCATTGGCATTTCCAAGTATTGTTCATGCACCTGAAGGGGCACCATTCTTATAACAGACATGGTATATTTGTTTATTTATTACAACACTTTTCTTAGGATGGAAGAATTGTCATATTCTGACAAAATCTTAATAATATGATAATACACATTTTCTGACAGGTAGAAGTGAAGTGTCTTAATAGATACTTTTTTCTAATTTACAAGAAAGCATTATGTGGGTTATTGGCATCTCTATTTCCTGCCTACAATCTATTCTCCACACAGCAAGCTGGAATAATCTTTTTTTAAACAGGTGCGAGATTATGTTAATCCTCTGTTTAAAACCCTGCTATGATTCTCATTATATCTTGAATAAATTTCTAATTCCCCACCATTGCTCCTCAGTCCTTAAAGAACTTGACCCTGGCCTATTTGCACAAGCTCGTCTTAAACCTATCTGCCAAATGTTCATCATAACTTCAGCCAACCTGGCTTCCCTTCATTTCCTCGAACATGAAACACTTTCCCTCGTCAAGTTTTATGCACTTGCTGTTTCTTCTGCCTAGAAAATTATTTTCTCTTATCTTCACATGGCTGGCTCTATTTCAATCTTTTCATCTTTGTTAAAATATTACCTCTTTGGAGAGGCCAACAGCATTAACTTTCTAAAGGAGTATTCTTTTCCCTTCCCAGTTAGTCTACCTTATCACCCTACTTGTGTATTTCATAGAATCTGTTGTAAGCCACAAACACACTTTTATTTAGTGGCCATCTTTTAATCTTTGGCCTTTCTCCGATAAAATATTAACCCATGTAATTAAGAATGTCCCACAATTATCTCAAACACCACAAATGGTGTTTGGCGCTTAGCAGGCATTCACTACATTAAAAAAAAAAAAATATTCTAATTCTTTTGGTCTTTTAGGTGACTTCTATGAACTGAATTATTTACCCCTAAAATTCCTATAATAAACCTCTAATCCCCAAAATTTGGATCTTTAGAAGATGATTAATGTTAAATGAGGTCATAAGGGCAGGGCTCTAATCTGACAGATCTGATGAATTTATAAGAAAAGTCTCTCTCTCTCTCTCTCTCTGTCTCTCTCTCTCTCCACACACACACTCAGAGGACTGATTATGTGAGGTCAAAATGGCCATCTGCAAGTCAGGAAAAGAGCCTTCAACAGAAAAGGAGCCTTGTTTGGGGCGTCTGGGTGGCTCTGTCCATTGAGCATCTGACTTTGGCTCAACACATGATCTCACCATTCTGGAATTCGGGAACCAAATCAGGCTCTGTGCTGACAGCTCAGAGCCTGGAGCCTGCTTCAGATTCTGTGTCTCTTTCTCTCTGCCCCTCCCCCACTTGCACTCTGCCTCTCTGTCTCTCTTTCAAAAATAAACATTAAAAAAAATAAGAAAGAAAGAAAGAAAGAAAGAAAGAAAGAAAGAAAGAAAGAGAGAAAGGGAGCCTTGCCAAAACCTCAATCTTGGGTTTTCCAGCCTTTAGGGCTACTTGAAAATAAATTGTTAAGTCACCTAGTCTGTGACTTATTATGACAGGCCATAGTCTTATTATGGCAGGCCACACAGATTAAGAGAGTGACCAGTGCTAAGCACTGTCTGTATGCCATCTGTGTACTGAAGCATAGAGTTATTGCCTAATTTTTTTCCCACTGTATCCCAAGTGTCTCACTAAGCCATAATAGGACATGAAAAAACAAAATGTGCTTTATGACCATATTTATGATCATATTTGATTTTGATTTCGATTTTGAAAACACTAAATTCTTGAGAACTATAGAAGAAATACAGTCAAATGATAGAGAAGAACTAGGATGAACTGCTGGTTCATGAGTAACAAAATTTAGATAGCTCTGCTCTCTTCATTCTCACTTGTTGACATGCTTTACATTTAGAGGATCCAACTCAAGTATGTTCTCCTTCTATCCTTCCCAGCACATTTAATTAGCCTTCTTGCACCCCCTAGGCCCAACGCATATACTCTTCTGTGGTACTGATTCAATTCTGCCTTGTCGTTAAGGTTATTAGTCAATACCTGATCTCTTCCACTAAGTTGGAATCTACTTTGGAGTCAGGGATTTGCTGTGTCCAGAAATCGTCCTCAACGATTTTTATTTTAAAGTGAATGAGTGAATAAACAAAATAAATGAATAAGCAAATGGGGAAGAAAGAAACACTGATACAAAAGTAAGGCAATTCCTCCCAATTGTTGGAAATTACATCCCTGAAGATACCTCATTAGCATGCCTGAGATTGGCAAATTTGAAATTCCAGAAAATAAGTAACAAAAAAATATATATATGTATGTTTTCATGTATGTATACATGTGTGTATATATATATATGTTTATATATATATGCATAATATGTGTGTATATATGTTATGTAAAATTTACAGTGATATTTTCTCACTCTGACCCTCCTGTCTCCTTAAGATAACTCTTGACTACATTCGGCCCACCCAGGGAATCCAGAATATTCCCATCTCAAGACCCTTAACTTAATCACATCTGTACATTTCCATTTGCCACTTTAGAAAACACATTCACTGATTCTGAGGATTGGGATGTGGACATCTTTCAGGAGCCACTATTTTATATACCACACAGCCTATTGGACAATAGTAGCAGAGCTTATGACCATGATTTTTTGGAACTGGCTATCAAAAACTAGTGAGGAAATCAATTTCTCATGATCTAGAGAGAGTGAGGGCAAAAAACTTTTTCATGTTCTCTTTAAGAGCCTGCACCAAAAGTATATAAATATCAAAATTTAAGTTAGTTTGCAAATATTAAACTGTGTTAAGTTCAAATAAGCATTGATTACAGATACTTAAAAGAAAAAAAAAAAAAAACAAATCCTAGGACTTTAAATAGAATAACACAGGGGAGCCTGTGTGGCTCAGTCAGTTAAGCATCCAACTCTTGATTTGGGCTCAGGTCAAGATCTTGTGTTCGAGAAATCGAGCCCTGGATCACACTCTGTGCTGGGAGTTTGGAGCCTGCTTGGGATTCTTTCTTTCCCTCTCTCTCTCTGTCCCTCCCCTTCCTCTCAAAATAAATAAATTAACATTTTTTTAAGTTAAAAATTAAAAATGGAAAAACATACACACAACTGCTTAGTTAATATTTATTCAGTATTTTCTGTATTTTATATATACATATATATGTATATATACATGTATATATACACATGCAATATATACAAATATATTCTTTATATATATATGGAGAGAGAAAGACAGAAATTAACTACAGAAATCTGCTGACTGCAAGCTAGAGAAAAGTCACTGGTGTAATTAAGTCCAAGTCTAAAGGCCTGAGCAAGAGTCCAAGTCCCCAGTATTAGAGGGCTGTGGGAATAAAGCACAGTCTGAGTCTAAAGGCCCCAGAACCAAAAGCAGTGATATCTGAGGACTGAGGACAAAAAAGATGGATGTTGCAGCTTAAGCAGAGAGGGCAACTTTGTCTTTCCTCCACCTTTTTGTTCTGTTCAAGTCCTCAGCGGGTTGGATGATTCCCATCCACATCAGTCTACCAATTCAAATGCTAATCTCTTCTAGAGACACCATGACAGACTCATCCAGAAATAATGTTTCACAAGCTATCTGAGCATTCCTTAGCCCAGTCAAGTTGACACATAAAATTAATTCTTGCAAAGTGTATGTACATGTGTATATTGTAAATCCTTAAAGAAAATATAAAAGAAACAATGCAAAGATAATTAGATAAAATGCCAATCGATGTTTTAAAATGTCAGTAGAAAAGAAATAGTTATATTTGAATAACCAAAAAGAAAAAAGAAAAAAAGAAAAGAAAGGCAATAACAGGGAACAGGACAAACAAACAAAAGAGATGGGAGAAACTGAAAATATATAAAATTGGTAGATATTAATCCAACCACCTTATAATTACATTTAATGAAAATGGTCAGAACAATTAAAATTCAGTGACTGTCAAATTAAGTAAGAAGAAATCAAGATCCAAGAATATTCTGTCTCCAAGAAAACCAATTTAAACATAATGACATATAGGTAAAAAGTGAAAGGATGGCAACAAATTTAATGATTAAATACAAATCAAAAGAAAGCTAGAATAGCTGTACTGATGTCACAAAAAAAAGTAGACTTCAGAACAAGTGAAAATACTGAGAAAAGAGGCCAATACATGACTATAAAGGGTCAATTCATTAAGAAGAAATAAAACTTCTAAATATATATGCACCTAACAACAAAGCTTCCAAACTCAAGAAGCAAAAATTTAATAAAACTGAATAGTTAAAAAGACACTTATACCTAAAGACTTCAATACTTCTCTATCACAGATAGAACAATTGGATGGAAAATCCTATCAACCAGCTTGATCTAATAGATATTTATAGATCACTATCCAACAATAGCAAAATAGATATTCTTTTCAAGTACATGTGGAACATTCGCAAACACAGACCATATTCTTAGACACAAAACAAACCTTTACATATTTAAAAGGATAGAAATCATACAAAGTATTCTCAGGCCATATAGAATTAAACTGAAAATCAGCAATAGAAAGCAACTAGGAAATTCTCAAATATTTGGCAATTAAACAACATAATGTAAGTAATTCATGGAACAAAGAGGAAGACTCAAAGGAATTAAAAAATATTTTTAAATGAATGTAAATAAAAATAAAATATCAAAATTTGTGAAGCTAAAGTAGTGCTTGGGGGAAATTTGCAGCACTAAGATATCTCTATTGGAAACAAAAGATCCCTGTGGTAGTTTAAAATACATTGTCAAATTCTTTGATTCTCCTCCCTTTCAAGAGGTGAAGCTCCTTCTTTGAGGATAGACTAAAGGTTACTTGATTTCATGAGGTATTACAAGGTCACAGTAATTAAGACAGAGTGGTATTGGTGTCATGATAGGCAATCAGATCAAAGGTCCAAAATATAGTCTGGAATTAGACCCACAGACATATACAAATAACAACTGTGACAAAGATACAAATACAATTAGGTAGAAAGAGCATAGATAGCCTTTTTAACAAGTAGTGTTGGCACAATCGGACTTTCATTCATCACAAAAACAATAAAACTTGACCCATACCTCACTCCTTTTACAAAAATTGGCAAAAAATAAATCATACCTAAAGAACTATAAAACTTCTTGAAGAAAACATTGGAGAAAATCTTTGTGACCTCAGATTAGGCAAAAAAATGCACAATATATAGAGGTACCTGGATGGTTCTGTCAGTTGAGTTGACTCTTGGTTTTGGCTCAGGTCATGATCCCAGGTCATGGGATTGAGACCCACATCAGTCTCCATGCTGAACGTGGAGCCTGCTTAAGATCCTCTCTCCCTCTCCGTCTCCCTTTGCCCCTCTCCCCTCCTTGCACTCTCTCTCTAAAAATAAAATAAATCTTTTAACAAAAATGCACAATGTATAAAAGAAAACCATGATTAAATTTTACCAAAATTAGGAACTTTTGTGCCCTGAAAAGAATGAAAAGAGAAACCATATGTTTGACAAAAGACTAGTACCCAGAATATGTAAAGTGGTTTCAAACTCAACACTATGGTGACAAACAATACTGTTTTAAAAATAGGCAAAAGATTTGAACAGACACTTCACTAAAAAGGATATATGAATGGCATATAAGTCTATGGAAAATTGCTCAACATCACTATTCAGAAAATATGAATTAAAATCACAGTGAGATATCATTAAAGGCTCATTCAAATGACTGAAGTTTAAAGGGAATAAAATAAAATTAACAATAACAAGCACCAGTGAGGATATACAGCTATTGAAACCCTCATACATCGTTGTTGGGAATGCAAATGGAACAGCAATTCTACTCGTAGGTACTCATCCAAGATAAATTAATTTTAGTTCATACCAAAACTTGTATATGACTGTTTAAAGCAGCTTCATTCATAATTTCCAAAAACTTGAAGTAACCCATATGTTCTTCAACAACTACATGAATGAACAAACTGCAGTACATCTATAGGATGGAATACTCAGTAATAGTAGGGGGAAAATGAAGAACACAATATGGATGAATATCAGACGCATTATGCTAAGTATAGGAAACCAGACCCAGTGTGGTAGGGTCCCCTCCCTAAGGAGAAAAAAAAAACAAAACAAAACTCAAGACAACCTGGCTATATGTGTACGTGACAACATCCCTCATGATCTTGTAACAGGAGACCAGTTAATCAGACTGCATTTTTCTGTGTGTTAACATATATGGGAAACAAAGAAATATAGAATATATAAAAAATCTATGCCACATGGCGTTCGGGACTCAGTTCTTCGGGTACAAACCCAAGTGAGCGGTGCCGGCACGAATGAAGTTGCTTCCTGGAAAGAAAAGCCTCAGTGTCACAACACTCTGTGTGAGAATCCTGCTACACCAGAGGCTGCATGAGACGTGATTCCATTTAGAAGACTTTCTAGAAAGACAAGACTGTCAGTACAGAAAAGAGATCAGTAGTTTCTAGGGGATATGAGGTAGGAAGAGAGGTTGTTTACCAGGGAGTACCCCGGGGGAACTTTTGGTTGGTGGAACCATAGTCGTAGACATTTGTGACAGTATGAACTTTTCAAAATCCATAGAGAAATCTGTGATGAAAACAGCTTTCCTTTTCTTTTTAGCAAACATTTCTTTCACAGAACAGTTACCATTGAAAAACAAATAATTCTCGAAGCAGATGCATACACACACACACACACACCGTCATTCCTTATTATTCATGGATTCCATATTTGCAAATTTGCCTGCTAGCTAAAATTTATTTGGAACCTCAAAAGCAGTACTTAGAATCCTTCATCGTCATTTATGGGCATGGGCAAATACAGGATTTTGAAAAATTTGAGTCACATGGTCTGCACCTTCCCAGATGAGACCGAACAAGACAACACTTTGCCTTCTTATTTCAACTCTCATACTGTAAATGAGCGTCCTTTGGGGGGTCTATCTAGTGCCACATTTTTCACATTTTTGTGCTTTTTGTTGGTGATTTCATTGTTTACAATGCCCCCCCCCCCCCCCCCCCCAAGAATACTGCTTCAGTGCTGTCTCATGCTTCCAAGGCTGGGAAGTCTGTGATGTGCCTTAGGGAGAAAATATGTGCATGAAATAAGCTTCATTGAGGCTGGAGGTACAGTGTGGTTGGCCATGAGTTCAGTGCTCATGAATCAGCACCATCTAGTATACCAAGTATCTGTTTACAAAAACACACATAAAACAAGATTATGTACTGATCATCTAATGAAAATGTTGTGATCAGAGGTTCCGAGGATTCGCCCTAGGAGAAATGGTTCAGTATTCATTATGTCAGTGTTCACAGTGACATAGGACATAACCACTGTGGCTAATGAGAGCCAAGTGTATTATATAGATTTATATACATGTATAAAAGATATACATAATTATATATTTGAAATAGCATTACATTTAATTCTAAATCTTACAAAAGTCAATAAGTGACCATTTTTTAAACTCCTAGACTAGGTTTCATACTTGTATAATCTTGTATAACTTGTACAATGCTGAAATCATTATTGCAGTCATATCCCTTCTGGAGCTTATTCTCAGTTCAAAGACTTTATGTAATAAAGTTTGGCATCACAAGTCACTTTTCTGTGGTCTTCTTCAAATTTCAAGTTGTTCAGTGATTTCCAGTGGGAAGGGTACAGCTTAATTCCCTCTTAGCGGTAGTGTGATTGCAATGGACATTTTGTTCAATTTACATTTTATCAGAACCCCGAATCTAATCTCTCCCTCTCTCAACCAACAGAAAGAATGAAAAGATGAGAAAAAAAAGTCACATATTTCCTTCTATCTAGTCTCTGCTCTTAACTTTCGATAAACAAAACCATATAGTGTTTCTACCTGTATTTTAGGATCATGGTTATCATCATTTATTCTATAATTAGAAAAGCATTATTGATTAGTCTTTCTTAAAAGTAGAGAACTTTTCTTTATACATGAAAGTTCAAGAATTTAACTATGCTCTACAGGGGTTACTTGAAATACACTCACATCTCTCTTAAAAGCTGATGTTGCATTCAGCACCAGTAAATACTTCCAGGCTTCGTTAGTTAAAGGGACAAACACATCTGCGATGGAAATTTAAACATTTAAAGCCACTGAGGTTTTTTTAAAAGGATATTTAAAGTGTTCTCAGAAAATCAATTACAATTAAACTGTGATAATGTTTGAGGAGGTGGCAAAGAAGAGACATCAAAACCAAAGCCTTCCCAGGGAAATGAAACATAGTTCCTTTTTCCTCCCTCCTTCCCTCCCTCCTTCCTACCCCCTTTCTTCCTCCCTTCTTTTTTCCTGCCTTCCTTCTTTTTTCCTTGTTCTTCCCTTCTTTTTCCCCTTTTTTCTTCCCTTCGTTCTTTCCTTCTTATTTTATTCATTTACTGAATGTTTATTGAGCCCTTTGCAAGTTTATATTCCATCCAGTTCAGTCTCTCTAACTTTATTTTTTATAAGCATATTTATTAGGACTAGTTCTAAACCAAAATGGGAAGTTTGTCTTCTCTGACTCTCCCCTTACGGTACCTACAACAGGTATCTCCCGCACCAGACTCAGAGAATCTCTTTTCCTCATGGCAGCCAAGTAGGGTACTTACAGCTTATCCAAGTTTGAAGGAGAAAAATCACGCTGTACATGCTTTTATTTTTCCTCTGTGATGATGATAATACCTTTGTAAACTTTAAATAATAGAGCATTTGTGATCTTTTTAAATTCTGTTGTAATTTCTCTAAGGACTAATGATTGGGAGCATTGAGTCTTTTGGAAATACTAAAAGAGCTGAGAAAAAAAATCTTAGGGAAAACGATAAGGAATTGCTTTGGAAATATCGGAGTACTGAACAGCTCTTGCTTATAAATTGGAAAAGACTTAGGAAATTCCACGGAGATAGAATTGTTTCTGGCTAAGGGCTTTATGTAAGGGATTTACACATTTTCTACTTTTTTTATTGTGAGTCATGGAATACATATCCCGTGAAGAATGCACATATGGGACTGAAACACTTTTACGTGCGTGTCTGGGCGGCACTGGAACTCTTTCAGAAAATGAATACGAACCAGTGAAAAATTGTCAAATATTTAACCCATTGTAAAAATGGACCTTGGGGCTACTGAACACACATTGGGAAAATAGCAAGATTTGGCTTAGGACTCAGACTGTGGGAGGAGATGGTCCTCTGTTCAATTTTACATTTCCTGGTAGGAAATGCTGGGGCATGCAACTTCAAAGGCCTTTTGTAGGGTATTACTCTATAAAAGTCCATTTCCAGCCATGCTATTATATGCAGCTATTGAAAGCATGTATAGAAGGGTTTTAGGGGAGAAACGGACACCAACTAGCTCCTTTCACTCTGAATAAAGGTTTGTTAATGCAATTAATTCAACAGATTTTTACTAAAGGACTCCTGATGGAGGCATTGCCTTAGACACCAGGAGAAAATGATGAGAAAGCAATGGTCCCTGTCCCTACCAAAGAGCTCATTGCTTATCTAGGCCAAGACATACCAAAAATAAACCAACAACCAAATAATTAAATGGCAAAATGTATGCTATGTTATTAAACTGATTCAAACACACGTGCTCACATTCATACACGTACTGTGGCTCCAACTAAATTTCACAATCATTTGGCTTAACTCCATGTTAACCAATATGCTTTGCTTTTATCATCAATATACTGTAGCCTTGTATGATAGTTCATATCATCAGAATATGCCATATTTTGAAATTTGCTATAATGTCATTCTGCTTTTTCCCAAAAAGACTGTCCATACTATTATGCCCATTACACTGTAACTTTGATTTAGTAGCAAGAGGCAGAATTTTTCACAGAGTATTAAACCACAGATCTGTAGGTTTGACTTCTAGGCTCAGTCATTCATTCTTGGTATGATATTGACACAATCATCTAATTTTCTGTGGCTTCCTCATCTGTCCAATAGGAAAATAATACTTTCCCTGCTAACTAAAAATAAAACAAACATAGACAAAAAATATTTATTAACCAATAACAAGACAAAGTAGCAAATATCCTTAATTTTCACACTAACATGCAAAAACTTCTTTTACCAATTTTCTTACCTTGAAGTGTCTGCTTATATTAATATTTGATTAAACAAAATTATATAAATAAATGTGATAAAGAGGTCTCAAAATTTCACATTAATGTGCCCAAATAAATTTTAAAATTGAGAAGCAGGGGCGCCTGGGTGGCTCAGTCAGTTAAGTGTCCGACTCTTGATTTCATCTCAGGTCATGATCTCATGGTACATGGGATCAAGCCCCTCAGGGGGCTCTACACTGGTGATGCAGAGCCTGCTTGGGATTCTCTATCTCCCCCTCTCTCTCTGCCCCTTCCCTGCTTATGTTCTCTCTCTCTCTCTCTCTGTCTCTCTCCCTCTCTCTCTCCCTCTTCCTCTCCCTCTCCCTCAAAAAAAAATAAGAAAACATTCTAGAAAATAAAAGTTTTAATAAATAAACAAAATTGAGAAGCAAAGATAATATGTAACAGAAGTGACTTTTAAACTATGGTGCTCAACTTGAGATCTTTATCAGAGATATTTTAATTAGTGCCATGAAGTCATTATACTTTATCCTATAGCTTCCCTCGTGTCAAACATGTCAAAGTGCTTTTAAAAGAAAATAGAGATTCAATTCTATCTTTCAAGGAAATATGATTTTATTTTTATGCCAAACTTCTCAGAGCTTATTAATAATCCACAAAGGAAATGCAGAGCCACAAAGCATTTTCACAGAAAGCATCACCTCAGATGCAAAGGAAATAAAAAGCCACCTGAAAACCCACAACTTTTAATGGCTCTTCTTTAATAATGAAAAAGCATTCAATTCTCTGTTCAATAATCCTATTAGAGCCACCACTTTGAAAATTTATACCAAAATAATCAGTTTAAAGTAAACGATTTTTCTCAGAAAGCACTTTTGGTCTGAAATCATATTTCTCCAGTTTTTATCTAGTATGATTTTAAGGGCCAATCCTAAGGCATGATAATAGAATGCTGACTGATCCTTAATCAAATATCAGCTAGTCACTACCGCAACTGTGAGCAGTTCTAATAAAATGTAATTTTGTACTCTCTTTCTCATCTTCTTTGCAGAGACGGTTGTTACTGCATAGAAATAGTAAATAATGGATTATCATACCAATTGTCCCTAAAGATTAGTGTGTGAATTAGGGAAATAAAAACCTATCAATCCCTTCTTTTTAAGTATTTTTCTGAAATTGAATTTGACTGCAGGACTTTCTAGCTATACAAAACAAAGATTAATTCTTAACTCTTATTTGTTCCATCGACTACAGATCAGGTTGTGTTTTACTTGATATTCTTTCAAGGCCTGACCAGGAAATATGATAAGGCAGAAATTCTAGTAAGCTAAGAAACTGGGTTTGCCAAAACAGCTAAACAATCAGGCAGGGAAGAACATCATGTGCAAGCTGGGCTAGGCTCAGTCAAGATGCTTAGGAGAGAACAGGAACAGCTAGGGGAACACTGGCATACAAAGGGCAAGTACAGAGAGCAAATTTGGTTATGCTTCACATTGGTTTCTATGAACTCCATTTAAAAGGTGCAGAGAGAAACAAAAGGCAACCAAATTGGCAAAGAAGAAATCAAACTTACAATATTTGCAGATGACATGATACTCTATGTAGAAATCACAAAAGACTCCCCCCAAAAACTGCTAGAACTAATACATGAATTCAACAAAGTCACAGGATATAAAATCAACATGCAGAAATCTGTTGCATTTCTACACACCAGCAATGAAGCAGAAGAAAAAAAATCATGGAATTTATCCCATTTTCAATTATAATAAAAACAAGAGGATACCTAGGAATAAACCTAACTGAAGAGGTAAAAGATCTGTATTCTGAAAACTATAGAACACTTATGAAACAAATTGAAGAAGACACAAACAAATGGAAAAGCATTCTGCACTCATGGGTTGGAAGAAGAAACATTGTTAGAATGTCTATAATACCCAAAGCAATCTACGCATTTAATGCAATCTCTATCAAAACACCAGCAGCTTTTCTTGCATAGCTAGAGCAAACTATCCTAAGATTTGTATGGAATCAAAACAGACACCGAATAGCCAAAGCAATCCTAAAAAAGAAAAACAAAACTGGTGGCATCATGATTCTGGATTTCAAGCTGTATTACAAAGCTGTCATCGTCAAAACAGTATGGTACTGGCACAATAACAGACACATAGATTAATGGAACATAATAAGAGAACCCAGAAATGGGCCCACAATTGTATGACCAACTGATCTACAAAGCAAGAAAGAATATCTAATGGAAAAAAGACAGTCTCTTTGGGAAACAGCACTGGGAAAAATGGACAGTGACATGGAAAAAAAAGAAACTGGACCACTTTCTTACACCACACACAAAAATAAACTCAAAATGGATGAAAGACCTAAATGTGAGACAGGAAACCATTCAAAATCCTAGAGGAGAACACAGGCAGCAACCTCTTTGAACTTGGCCACAGCAACTTCTTATTTGACATGTCTCCAGAAACAAGGGAAACAAAAGCAAAAATGAACTATTGGGACCTCATCAAGACAAAAAACTTCTGCACAGCGAAGGAAACAATCAATAAAACTAAAAGGCAGCCTGTGGAATGGGAGAAAATACTTGTAATTGACATATCTGATAAAGGGTCAGCATCCAAAATCTATTAAGAACTTATCAAAGTCAACACCCAAAAAACCAAATAACCTAGTTAAGAAATTGCCAGAAGACATGAATAGATATTTTTCTGAAGAAGACATCCAGATGGCTAACAGACACAGGAAAAGATGCTCAACATCACTCATCATCAGGGAAATACAAATCAAAACCACGATGAGATACTACCCCACACCTGTCACAATGGCTAAAATTAACAACACAGAAACTCCAGATGTTGGTTAGCAAGGATACAGAGAAAGGGGAACCCTCTGGCACAGTTGGTGGAAATGCAGATTGATACAGCCACTCTGGAAAACAGTATGGAGGTTCCTCAAGAAATTAGAAATAGAACTACTCTATGATCCAGCAATTACATTATTTGTTATCTACCCAAAGAATACAAAAACGCAGATTTTAAGGGCTGCATGTACCCCAATGTTTATAGCAGCATCATCAACAATAGCCAAACTATGGAGAGAGCCAAAATGCCCATAGACTGACAAATTAACAAAGAAGATGTGGTCTATATATGCAATGGAATATTACTCAGCCATCAAAAAGAATGAAATCTTGGGGCACCTGGGTGGCTCCGTCAGTTAAGCATCCAACTTTGTCTCAGCTCATGATCTCAGTTTGTGAGTTCAAGCCCTGCGTCAGGCTCTGTGCTAACAGCTCAGAGCCTGGAGCTTGCTTCAGATTCTGTGTGTCCCTCTCTCTCTGCTCTTCCCCAGCTTGTGCTCTATCTGTCTGTCTCTCTTAGAAATAAATAAATGTTAAAAAAAAATGAAATCTTGCCATTTGCAATGACGTGCATGGAGCTAGAATGTATTATGCAAAGTGAAGTAAGTCAGGGAAGGAAAAATGCCATATGATTTCACTCACACATGGAATTTGAGAAATAAAATAGATGAATATATGCAAGTGGAGGGAGAGAGGGAGGGAAACCATGAGAGACTCATAATGATAGAGAACTGTAGGTTGATGAAAAGAGGTGGGAGATGGGCTAGATGGGCGATCGTACTAAGGAGGGCACTTGTTGTGATGACCACTGGGTGTTGTATGGCAGTGAGGAATCACTGAATTCAACTCCTGAAACCAATATTGCACTCTATGTTAACCACGTTTTTTTGTTGTTGTTGTTAAAAAAAAGTAATAAAAAACTAAGTAGAAGTTGCAGAGAGTAAATGTGCACAGGCGAGGGAAGGACACTACTTTTAAATCCGCTTTCCTGACATGGATTTAGGAGGAGAACAAAGGGCAACAAGTAAAAATAGTAGAAATGTCAAATATTTATTAATTTAGACTGCCGATTCTTCCGCTGGTCTTCACTACTGCCTTTTCTTTCTCCTCCATGTCACTTCCCTATTCAAAACCTTGAAGTTGCCTGGTTGATAAAGTCCACGATGCCTGAGTTTCAGACTCTCCTGCTTACGTCTACCTACTGATCTAGTCTCAGCTCTCATTACCTCATGCTTCCTAAAATAGAGTTATTTAGTCTTACTTCTAAAACTTCCACAAACCAGACCTAAAACTTTAGACAAACTAGAGTGTTCACTTCCCCAAACTCATTTGTTTCCTCACCTCTACACCTTTATTTACACTCTATTTTTCTGCCTGGAAAATCTCCCTCACCAAATGCCATCCGTACTCATAAAGGCTCTGTCCAATGTCACCCTCTTCCAGAAAGCCTCCTGAAATTCTTATCTCAGCCCCAATTCATTTCTGCCTACTCCTCGCATCCACAGTACTACACTATTCCTTTTATTCTAAAATATATAGCATTCTGCACTCCCTCACAGTTACTTATACGCCTTACAACCGGAGTAGTATAAACTACTTGAGAGTAGAAATCCAATGTACACACTTCAGTTCTCCACAGTGGTTAAGAAAGTGCTGTCTTGTCTTAATAGGTTCCCGTGCCTGTTGCATAAATTAAGTCTTGTTCAAAGTTATCTCCTCTGAAAAATAAAGCCAATGGACTATTAAAGGAAATATTAGGAAAATAGATGGGTGATAAAATTTTGGATGGGGAGAAAAATATGGCTGCTATCAAAACCAACTACAATTCCCAGGGAATTGTTAGCTCTTTCCTCCTTGGTTTCTTAGGCAACTGAGCCAGACAACTTTTCTATGTGATACGTTTGTTATACAGTGTATCTAACACACTCTGACATTGATTAACTGCTTGAAACTTTACTTTAGAAAGAGGAAGAAATAGCAGAATGCATTATTTTTGCTTTTTAAAATTGCTTAGCATCAATTGCGTGAGGATATTTTTTATGGTAACTACCAGATAAAGGCGAGTGCATCTAGAGTGGATGGATGAAAAGAGAAATAGAGAGAGGGAAACAGAGAACACAGACGAGAGATGGAGATTATATATAGTCATGGTTGACAGAATGACTTACTTGTACTTGCTTCAAGCACAGGTAATAATCTTTCATTTCCCATTGGCTAGAAAATACATCAACTGAAAATTTCCTCATCTTTATATATTATATATATATAATATATATATATATGAAGAATATATATATATTCTTATATATATTATATATATAAGAATATATATAATATATATAAGAATATAAATATATATATATATTTCCAATTCTTATATATATTATATATATAAGAATATATATATATATATGAAGAATATATGTGTGTGTGTGTGTGTGTGTGTGTGTGTGTGTGTATAATCTCAAGGCCTTATAGCAACTGTGTGTGTGTGTATATAATCTCAAGGCTTTATAGCAACCAGAAATATCCTACATTTTAAAATATTAATAAGTACTTTGTTGTCAGTATATAAAACAAAATATATAGAATACATACTAAGACTCTTAAGAGCTATAGAAAATTTTAACTCATTGGAAATGAAAGTGTCAAAGCCACATTTTTATTTTTACGTGTTGTACCAAGAACATTAACTTCTAAATTTTCAAATATTTCTTTTTTAAAATGACCAAATGTTAATATTCATTTTGTTGAACATTCTGAATCAATAGAAGTAATAATAATTAATTACGCTCCTGAAAGCCATCACCTGTTAGTATTTCTGTGCTAAGTTGCTCTGTAGGTTACCTTCATACTCTAAATAATATGCTTACATGGCTATTTCTTATCACCCTTAGATAATTTCCATTGATTTTCAGTCATGATGGATGAGGATTTATTTCACATGATTCCAACCACCCTTCCTCAATTTTTCTAGTTAGATTGTTATTTTTAGTACCTATGCCTTTATAACATATATTACACTTAACTTTTAATTTTTTGTTCCATCAACCATGAACTATATCCTTGGACTCCTCACTTTGTAAAATGATGCTACATAAAGTAAAATGGTCAAGTTTTCAAATCACAAGGGTAAGATCAAGCCTCTTTTGTTTAATAAAGAGAAGGAAGGAGACTGTGTCCCTACCCTCTCTTCCTTAGGGTGTCACCTTGAAAACCTAATAACTCTGATAAGATGTCAGATCTTTTAGTCCCTACAATGCAAGGTTGTGGACTGCATGATCCTTGAAACTGTGAACATACATGTCCAAGATTAAGTGAGAAGTCTCTGGCAAGTTATTCAGGAGACAGCCACAAGGTTATTCCTCTTATCTCTCAAGGAGATAAGAGAAGTTTTCATTATTCTCTCTGACTTTTCTGTATAAATCTGTGTGAAAGTCTGTCCAGACTTTGTAAACATTTCCATACTGCCTTTACATTCGCATCAATCTCGCATGTTTACTCACTGATAAATGCATTCTTTCTTTCTCCTATATTGGTATAAAGAGATGGGGGAGAGGGGTGTCTTTTGTTGGCATAATTATTTTATCTCATCTTTCCAATAGTTAGGAAGACTTGGACCCTTCCTTCTCCTTCTCCTAGTCAGTATAACTTCACTTTTTTACATTGTCAAGGCTAATAGAATTCACAATCTGTGTTTAATCAGAATAGTTCCCATACGTTGTCTGTAGGTTGATTAACATTGCAAGTCAATACAATAGTTTAAACTGTTATGAATATGCAGATATTATTCATTACCAAGTAATAAAATGATAATACATATTTTTATGCAATTCAAAGGAGAATATTCCTAGCATCAAGATCAAAAGGTCTATCCTTCACGCCAAATTATTTTCCATGTTAATCTACCTCATATTTGACATTTTAGTTTTCTTATATAGTTTTGAGGCTGCTCCTCCCTGTTTTGTTTTCTTTTTGAGAGAATAAACATATATTCTCTTTAGGATATTCCTGATGTCTGTATCTTCCCACTTATTCTGTCTAAATATCAAAATGCTTATCACTATTGAAGACATTATTCTTAGAACCCACTGAACCATTCTAATTTGTACCAAATTTCTAAAAAGAGACCAACTGTTACACTGTGATTTTTTTTTTTCATTTGATGCCTGAATCGATTCCACTATTTCTTGTATGATGTATCTTTTTTTTTAATATCATTTTATGGAATATACCCTCAAATCACTTTGTCATAAAGAATGCATAGATAATTAACTTTCCCAATTACGACATACAGAAAAATGACTTCATCTAAATTGATTGATAATTTGATTGAGATTATAATTCTAATCTCAGAATCATTTTCACTTAGAACTCCGAAAGGCTTCCTCTCGTATATTCCCAAACATGCTAGTTGTGACTTATGAGAAGTCTAACATCATTTGAAAAATGCTCTTTTGCAGGTGGTTCTTTTTGCTGGTGGCTTTGGGTTTTGATGATTTTTTAATCCAGGCTCCCTTCATTGCAGGCATCCAATCCCTGACGTCTTTGTCTCTACTTCATCTGTTAGCTCTCTCACTTTTTATCTTCCCAGGATTTTTTTATGATTGCTAGTGAAGAAAAGGCCAACAATTTGGCCTTGGGGAATCTTTAAGGGCCCAGCCAAAATAGAAAAGGTGCCAAAAAGATATGATAGAAAAGTCGAGGAGGTAAGATGAGAACCAAGAGAGAATGGTTTGGGGGAAGCCAGAAAAAGGGACGCCACAGCAGTGTCAAAAGTGAATGAAATTGTATATTCCCCAACTTTGATTTCATCTCTAGGATGGTGAAAGCATCGCCTCAGAATTCCTCAAGGTTTTCCATGATTCTGTCTCTACTGCAATCCAGGAACTCTTATGGCTGCTCTTAGATCATATCTTCACAGAGAACTACTGCACTTCTGAGCTCCTCTAGGCCAATATTCCAGTTTCTGACCACAGCAAAGGAAACCTCACATACTAAGAAATTTTTTAATCCTCTATGTATCTATTGGTTTACATAGGAAACACAGACACAAGAAATAGTCTAACAAGCAGTGAAAATAATACCTACAAAGATGTAACCAATGCTGTTTTTAAAGTAAAATCATAGATTTATTTATATTTATTTTTAAAGTTGATTTATTTTGAGAGAGAGAGTGCATGTGTGTGTGAGCAGCAGAAGGAGTAGTGAGAGAGGGAAAGAATCCCAAGCAGCCTCCATGTCTAGCACAGAGTCCAATATGGGGCTCGATATCACAACCCTGAGATCATGACCTGAGCTGAAATCCAAAGTTGGATGCTCAACCGACAGAGTCACCCAGATGCCCCTAAATTTACAGATTTAAATAGTCCAAATACTATTTTCAAAGAAAAAACTAATGCCCTTAGTCTTCAGGACAACTCAGAATCTAGTCTATGAATCATCTTGAGTTATTTTTGCACTACATGATCATAGAAAATGTTTCAAAGTAGCTACAGATCTTCTAGATCCCTCTTGGAAATTTAGAAATCGGCTACAAGCGAAGTCCTCTTTACCACCTTGTGATTTGACTCAGACACCTACCCATTAGTCTTCATAAGCAAATATATTTGTGTTTAATAAGGATATTCTGCCACTTGGAAAACATAGGCAGCTGAAGAATTTCCAGGATGAGAAGAACATCTTTTTAATAAATGTAACCATTAGAAAACATAGTCAGAATTCTGTGTATGCATTCTAAGCAGGTTACCTAAAATCACAGAATGCCTAGTTAAATTCAGATTTCCAAAAACAACAAACAATTTTTAGTATAAGTATGTCCCATGCAATCTTTGGGACATCTTTCTACTAAAAAAGTACTTGTTGTTTATCTAAAATTCAAATTTAAATGAATGTCTTTTTTTTTTTTTAATTCGGTGACCTTAGTTCTAGCACAATTAACATATATTCAGTCAAAATATAACTTTTATATTAATATTGTAATTCTAATTTACCCAACAAACTATGACTACCTATGGGGGTGGAACCATCAAAATGACTTTTTGGAATAGCAAAAGATAACAAGGACCAGTGTCCTAGATTGTTCCATGGATATAGATACACACACATACACACACACACACACCCTCTAGAATTTCTAGAAATTACTATAAGGGACTGGGATTTCTAAGTGAGCAAGGAGACTTTAAACTAGAGGTAACTGAATATTAGTATTTATATAACTTCTATTTATACCCTTGGGTTGATGGGGCCTATAACCTTCAAGATACCTATATAGTGTTTTAATGTCTGCCAAATACAACCAATATACACCCTATTTTAATAAATGGCACCCCCATCCATCCAGTTATTCAAACTGGAAATTGTGGATGCATCTCTGATTTATCTCTATTCCTCACCCCTCACATCATGCTAAGTCCTATCAGTTCTACTTAAGTAGCTCAAAATCTGTTCTCTTTGTACATTTGCCACTATCAACACCCACAATGAAGTCCCCATCCTCTCTAACACAGACTTCTGATGAGAGCCAGCTCGTTTGCCTCCCTCCATCTCCTCTAACTCCCAATCAATCCATTTTCTACATTGTCATTGCAGTAATCTTTTAAAAATGAGGTTCTGATGGTGGCCCTTCCTTGTTCGAGGCCCTTTCATGTTCTCTCATTCTTCTTATGATATAGGCCAAAATCTTTAAGCTGGCACTGCATGATTTAGGCTCTTTCTTCCTTGCTGATTTTGGGAAAGCCTTATTAGCTTTACTAGTCACACAGACAAGGATAAATCCCATTATTCCACATTGTCTCAGTACCTGTTTCTCTCCCTCAGGGTCACATCAAATCAACAATTAATTATTTAGGTCATAATGTATGTCATATGTTTGTGTCATTATTGTTTGATGTCTGTCTTCCCTATTAAACTGTAAGCTTCTCATAAGCCTAGTTGTTATCTGTAGTTCTCCCTTACTACATTGCCAGTGCCTAGGCAATGCCTATATTTATGAGACAGAAGAAAAGTATTTACTATATAAATAAAAGAAAGAAATGTGCAAATATTTGTAGATCCCCCATAAGTAGCTATTACAATGGGGATTTGTTCCCACCTAATGCACTTGCATTTCCCAGCAGGGAAGAAGTTGTATTAAAGAGATTTAAAAAAAAAATTTAAGTAGATTTTTATATCCTTTCTAGGAATATTCATTTGAATATTCACACCTTCTTCTCCTGCCAACATGTCTCAAAGTCACACACTGAGAAAAAAAATTCAGAAAATTCTGAGAACAGCTGGTTAGCATATTTCTTGATTTTTTAAAACTTATATAGAAAATAAGTAAAGATAAAGTCATGAAGATCAGGCCTGTGTATCGTCTTTTCAAAGAGGGAAACTGAATATAACCCTTTCAGTTGAGTTTGCTTTAAAGAAATCAGTACGTAACAAATTCTAGAAAAAATCTCCTTAGGTAAAGGTTAGAGACTGTCAGGGGACCTCAGTTCCTTTTCTGTTGTTCATTAAGTGAGCTCAAACTAAGGCTATTGAAAGCCATTCAAGGTTGGTGGACCCTGACCATGATTCCAAAAAAGTGGAATTTGTGCACCGGGGAGGAGGAGGGTAAAGAGTCCTATGCTATTTTCAAATCTTGATATTATACTCCCAATTTCTTTGGTTTTATTGCTCATCAGGGCAATTTAAAAGACAAGAATGAGTAAGCAACAAGGCACTGTTTAAATAGATCATTCAAGCTTACGATAAAATCTAATCACTACATCTAATGACAAAGAAAAGGAAATCACTAAAGAAATTATTTCAAGTGTATTAAGAATAATACAATATGCTAAAAGTTAAACAAGTGGCTGCCATTTTATTGGCACTATTTGAACAGATGTAAACAAATAAAACATCTGAAAAGGAGGAAGGCAGTAACTTCTGATACCTTAGACCATCTAGCATAAAATATATGCTGCCTTATATAAATGGATCTAAAAGAAATTCAGCTAAAACTACTGAAATTAAGACAGCAAGTATATTCATTTTCGAGGGCTACCATAACAAAGTACCTCAGACTGGGAGACTTAAACAACGGAAATTCACTTCCTCTCAGTTCTGGAAGCTGGAAGTCTGAGATCAAGATGTGGGCAAGGTTGATTTCCTCTGAGGCCTCTCCCTTGGCTTGCAGATAGCAAGCTATTCTGTGTCTGTCTGTATCCTAATCTCTTCTTATAAGAACAGCAGTCATATTGGATTAAAGCCCACCGGTATGACCTTCTTCTACCTTAACTACCTCTTAGGAATCCCTGTCTCCAAATACAGTCACGTCTGAGGGACTATGGGTTAGGATTTTAATGTTTGAATTTTGAAGGGACATAGTTCAGCCCATAACAAAGCATATCCATTAAAAAAAAAATCTCCTATTGCCCTTCTACTTCTATTTTTTTTTAATTGAGGCATAATTCACATACTGTAAAATTCACCCTTTTAAAATGTACAATTATGTTTAATAGGACTCCTTGGGATGAAAGTCTACATATATCTGCTTCCAGAAGGAATCTGAGTTTTCTTAAGTATGGTTTCATGGAAACCCAGTAGGTTTCAGAAAATGATAAAAGGAATTTAGTTGAGACACTGACAAAATTAAGAGGTGCCATGTATTTTTAGCAGTTGAATAGAATTTTTATACATGTATCAAATTTCAAAATGGTGACTTCTATTATTGCCTTTTAATTTGTTACCTCTTCAAACCAATGGTTTATTTAAAACTTGAAATTCATATATAAGAGTTCATTTCCCAACTCAACCAGATTTATTTAAATGATGGTGGAGCATGGCCAAAAAATTCCCCATCCCCCCACAAGCCCTCCATAATGGGAAGATGGCACCTGAACAGCTTTCTTCCAGAAGGAAGTACACTGAGGCACTCATGTGTGGAACTGAACCCAAATGCCCCTAAGCATTTGTTTCATAATGATAGGTCCCTGTCCCCCAACTAAAATATCTCTTTGTTAAAACGTAGCTTTTTCCTTTCTCTTTGTGTGATTTGTTTGGAGGTTTCCTGTTCTCCTAAATGATAAACTTTGCTTTTTCTATAATAAAAGAAGTAATATATACTTTCTCCAACAGGAAATCAGATAGTCTATACTCCTTACCCCACCACACACAAATACACATAGGGAAAGAGAGAGATATGTACATTTAAGGAGGATAAATACTCAGCCTATACAATGATTGTAATCTTTTAAAGAAAAATAGGTACATTACATCTACCTGTAGTAATCTTAAAAAAGTTGTCTAATTTTTTAAATGAAATATATACTCCATTTATATTTGCTGTTTGGTTTTATTAACTGTAACATTTCCATATCTGATAACATTTTGCAGAAAAAAAAAAGTTCCACCAAGTAAGTTGCTCTTACTAGAAAATTAGTAAGTCACATCATAATTTTATTGAGAGTAAAATATCTTATTGTAATTCACTAGAATTGCCTTTTCCTTGGTCTAGAAACAAGCTATTACATAGCAGCATCCAATTAATATTTCTTTGTATTTTTCCACAGGCTGTTGGTATTCACACAAGAGTAAAAAGGGGCACTTAAATCAGTGCTATTTTTCTTGATGGCTCCATTGATCCAAAGCCCAATGAAGTCAATAGGATTTTGTCTTTAGCAGAAATGTTGCAATGTTGCATGTACATTATCTCCATGGGAAAATACAGCCAAAAAAAAAAAAATCTCTTAACTGGCCCAAATGGCTCAATTACTTTCAGACACCCAGCCTGGTTTATTTTAAAACATATTAGAGGTTTCACTAATCTTTAAAGCGAAAATAACAATTTTAACATAACTTAAGTAAAGCTTATAATAGTGCTATAATGCATCAAAAACTCGACTTTTTTTGATATTTTATGAGTTTCCTCCCTGTTTTGAAATATTAATTTTCTTTGGCTTCATGTCAACTAGTTTCCTTTAAACTGATACCATAGTTCCCCAGTACTCCTGGCTGGGAAATAAAAATAAACCAGTCCTGAAGCCTTTCTTCACTGATTGTCAAGGCAGATCTGATTACACTAGAGGCCTTCCTTCAGTTTCAGGACCGAAGCAAATGCTTCTCTATGTGGAACACCAGTTAGAGTGGCACGCATTTCCTCTGATCTGACTCATCGTCACCGCAAGGTGAGACTATAGGAGAAAATAGGAAATATTCAGAGATGTTTTCTTCTTAACAGCTGAAGTCTTAGTCTTCAAATGATTATCCTGAAGGTGTATCACCTCACAAAAACAATCAGGTCCAGAATCCCACCCATAAACAGGTCTCTCATTTAGGCATCTGGGCTGTAGAATTAGACACATTCCATTTTTTTTCTTTCTTTGGAAAAGTTATTTTCTTTGTGTCTGTCTCAGTATCCTAATCTGTATAGCATCTGTAAGGACTGCTGTGAGGATTAACTACAATGAAACTTTTGAAATACTTCACACACAGTAGCTCAAAAAAAAAAGAAAAAGTTATTTCTAGAATAACTTTACAATTTGTCCTTGCATAGATAAATCTTTTTTTTTTCTTTTTAATGTACAATAGCCTGAACAACTATTGTCACAGCAACATTTGTTTTCCAGAAAGCCCTTGGTTTAGGGTAATTAGATATTTATTAAATATGACAGTCATCTCTTAACATACACAGAGAGTAGACAATATCTGAATTTAGAGGATTAGACTCACTCAAGAAGAGAACACTACGTGTCAAAAAATAACAGAATATAGCAGAAAAGACCTTGTAAGCTGAGTTTGAACCAACATTCTCAGTGTAATCAGCTAGGTCAAAAGAGAAATAAATTTCATTTTTTTAATCTAGAAACATGTCAACACTATTGCTCATATGTTGAGTCATATATTTAATTTTTCTCTGCTTTTGGAAAAAAGTGTTTTGTTTTCTTTATCACTGTACAATATCTCTTCCCTTTTATTTTTTTCATTTTCTTATTTTATTTACTCACCAGATAAGGCACTAGACAGAACTGAATTATGAAGGTTTTTAGAAGGGACCTCAGTCCAATGAGGAAGGCAGATAGATAAACCTACTTCCTTAGTGGGGACATACACATTGTGTCCTACTGTTTGCCATGGTTTTTATTTCTAATTGTTTTGCTTTGTTTCTCAAGTCCCAGTTTAAAAAACAAACAAACAAACAAAGCTGATTCAATTGTGTTTAAATCAGAGAACAAACTCAGGGTCACTTACCCAGTCACATATTACTATTCTAGTGCTTAGTCAAAGGTTAAAATTGATTGAGGCTGTCAGGACAACTATTACCACTCCAAAAAATAAATTTCCAAGGATTCCTTTTCAGATGCTAAGGAACGACAATTAAGTTATCGATGGCACCATTTCCACCCTCAACAATCATCCGATACCTCAATGGGACTCCAATGCGGCCAATGCACGAGGATCCTTATTCCACTCTTACAGTGACTTCTTTCATTAGAGCAAGTTTCTATGCCAATATACCCTATAGTAGATATTGAGGAGGCTTTAAAAAATGAGTACAATTGGACATTTTTCACAGCTTAGCTACATTATGGCTTATATGATCAGTAGTGTTTAAAACAGGCTTTATACCTTTAAAAGTCAATTCCTTTTTATAAGAAAAAAGAGAAGCAAGATAATATTAATGAAATGCCAGTCCAGGCATAATATATCTTATAAGAAAAAGTGAAGACCAAGACAAAGGTCAGCAAATTGTTCTGTAAATTTAGAGCTAGATAGTAAATATTGTAGGTTTTGGGGGCCACACTGTCTCCGTCACAACTATTCCACTTTGCCATTGTAGCATAAAAATAACCACTGGCAATAAACAAATGATTATGCTGTTGTCCAATAAAACTTTATTGATGGACCCTGAAACTGGAATTTCATATAGTTTTTGTGTCTTGCAATATTCTTCTTCACTTAATATTTTTTCAACCAACTTAAACATGTATACACTATCCTTAGCACAGAAGGTAGAATAAAAATAAGAGGCAGGCCAAATTTGGCCACAGGCCCTCCTTTGCCAAAGCTTGACCCGAGATATAAAGAATTTGCCCAGTCTGAACACAATGAGATCCCTCCTTTCAATAGTCTCTTCATCTTACCTACACCTCTTGCTAGTCCTCTAAAGAAGAGAGATACAGACAGTGATGCGAGAACAAATCATGGGGAAATTGGAAAAATTGCAAGAAAACCCCTAAGAACAAAGGGTACATTTCCAAGTTTCAATGCCTCTTTGGACAGATACATAGTCACAACAGTTAAGAGAAATTGGATAGGTTTTAATATTTGGGTTCAATTTAGTTTGGAATCAGGTGGAGAATAGATAGGAATCAAGTCTGGATCCAGTAGTATGGATTTCAGCAGGAATTACATGTAAGTACAGTTAAACTATAAATTCAGGAACCAGGGTCATCACCTGTCACCTCATTTTTATGCCACCAGCATTTTACCCAGCTGCTACCCATGCCTATATTTCCATCATCTCCAACTCAGATTCCCCCCAATTTTTAAAAGCCATATTAAATACCACCTTTCCATTAACACCTTGTTTCCTCCATACAGAAGAAATAGTTTTCCTCTGTCCTTCAAAATCATCTTACATATTAGTGGAGACACATTAATTCTTGAGATATACAAAAGCCAGGTAGCAGTTAAGCCCTTGAGAAAGAACATCCAAGTGGAAATTAGAGGGAATCAGTACACCAGTGTGACAAATCTGGGTTCAGAACATAAGCTGTAGGTAAGTACTGGAAATTGACCTGAGGTCAAAATATCCCAAGGAAGTTACAAGTTAAGGAATGTTTCAATCAATCTGGATGTTCAGACTGCAGGTGTGACAATGCACTAATAGATCTAAGCCAAAGCTACAACTCCAAAATCAACCAGCCTGCAGCCACAGATCCAGAGATTTTGCTCTTACTAGATAGTAAATAGAGGCTATACAGAGACTATAGTACTAGGTCCCAAGTCATGAAAACTGAGAATAGGGTTCCCAACCAAATAAGGAGTAGTAATTACAATCAAAGAACTAGAACAACTATTACTCCTACTGTTAATTACTACTAACAAGAGTCTTGTGGATTTACACCACGCCTAACACTAAATTAGGTGTTTTATGTACATTAGATCATTTAATCGTCAAAATAATTTTATAGGGGAGGTACTATTATTAGCCCAAATTTACGTATAAGAAAACTAATCCCAGAGCTTCAGTGTCTCTCCCAAAGTTAAACCGCACTGGTGTGCTGGAGAAACCCAAGTTTCCTATAAGCCAGTGGAATTAGCCAGATAAATCTGCCCAGGAGAGTGAATGAGAACTGAATGTGTGGTTTATCTCTGATTCACCAGTTTTCAGATGCAACTAAAATGAAGCATTGGAAGAATCTCAATTGTTTGATTTGTCCCAGGTTTTGGCCATGAATCTTCATTTTCTAAATCCTATTTGTAAGAAAGCCTGGAGATTATGATAGGCAATTAAGATTGGCTTAGAAATTACACCAAACAGGGCCTACTAGTTTGTCCAGTGGGAAAGATTGATATACAAATGAAAGGGAACAATTAAGTAACTGGAATTAAAATAAAAACTTAAAAAAAAAAGAAAGGGAACAAGACAGGGTTTATACATGAGATGGGTGAGGGAAAGTAAGTATCACGGGATGGTTTGCAGATTTCTGGTTTATAACATTAGATGAGTAGCAGAGACTTTTAAATGAGAAGGAATAGTGAATAGTTTTACATTTCTGAAAGATGCTAAGTAACACAAGAACTGAAGAATTAACATTGATAGCAATTCCACTTCTGGGTATTTATCCATGAATACACAATTGAAAACAGTACTTCAAAAAGATATCTGCATCCCCACATTTATTTCAGCACTACGAACAATAACCAAGATATAGAAGCAACCTAGGCATCATCACTGATGGCTGACTGCCTAAAAAATATATACTAAAATATATATAAACACACACACAATGGAATATTATTCGGCCACAAAAAAGAAGGAAGTCTTGCAATTTGTGACAAGGATAGAGCTTGAGAACATTAGGCTAAGTGAAATAAGTCAGACAGAGAATGACAAAAACTGCATGATCTCATTTTTATGTGGAATCTAAAAACAAAAACTCATAAGAAGTTATCAGAAGTGGAGGGTGTGGGATGAGTAAAATGAAAAGGAGTCAAAAAAATTAACATTGACATTGAATTTTTCCAATTAGAAAGTCATTGGTGACCTTGACTTACACTCTTTTAGTGGACTAATTGGGCCAAAATGCAGAAGTAGTGTGGTCGAAAGCAAAATGGGAGTGGAAATAATGAATAAACTCTCAGAAAGAAGTCTCAAGAATCATACCCTAGGCCACATTTTCTCAAAGTGGACAAACAACATTTCCTCAACGTAGACACTACTGAAAGCAAATATGAGGTTCCTAAGATATTTTTTTTTTTACAAATAAAAGCATTCAGAACACATACACTAACTCTTCTACAACTGTGATGTCTCAATTTAGATATTAACTCTTCTAGAAAACCGGTGCTAAGACCTACAAGACTAAACCTTGCTAAACCTGCAAGACCGTTGGGAACCCCTCTCATGTATTCCTACCACACCCTGTGATTTACAGCAGTTTAATGCATACTATATTTCATTGAAATATCTTATATCTTTTGTCTCCTTCATAAAGACAATAATATTAATGGTTTCATAGTGTTGCTTAAAAAATAACACTTGGCCCATAGGAAGCACCACATAATGTCAGATGCCTGCTATTATCATTTCATCATGATTACTGGCTGAATGTCAACTACCCTGAAGGAGGGATAGTTTTATCCACGTTACCTAGAAGAAGTATGAGTTTTCAATAAATTTTTGTCAGTTGTTGATGAGCGGAGAAGCAAATTTACAAACTATCAATTAATAAATACTATAAAGATAAAGTTTGAAGTTGACTTTTGAGAGTATTTTCTCCTTTCTCAAAAGGAAAACCATTAGTGACATATAGGATTGCAAAGGACAATATTTCTCACTAGAACTATAAAAATCTCTAATGCTCCCAATATCTGTAGAAATTAGGCAAAGGTAGAAGTAGCCATTAAAACATTTAAATTTTTGCCACTAGAACTTACCTTATCATGAGAAAGCTTCTTTCACAGAGTGGAATTTCTAAAACACTTCAAAAAAAAAGTAGGTGGTTTTATGAATATCTTAAGACATAAACCTTCTGAAGAACAATTTAGCAATATTTATCGGAAGACTTAAAAATGCAGCAATTCCTTTCTAGAAACATCCTCAAACAGTAATAAGAACATGAATACATGTTTGTTTTTAAGGATAATTGTAACAACATGATTTGTAATAGTTAAAGACAGTAAACAGGGACACCTGGGTGGCTCAGTCGGTTAAGCATCCAACTTCAGCTCAGGCCGTGATCTCACGGTTCGTGAGGTTAAGCCCCGTGTCAGGGTCTGTGCTGACAGCTCAGAGCCTGGAGCCTGCTTCGGATTCTGTGTCTCCCTCTCTCTCCGCCCCTCCCCCACTTGTGCTCTGTCTCTCTCTCTCAAAAATAAATAAAAAATGTAAAAAAAAAAAAAAATTTAAAGACAGTAAAGAATCTAATGCCAATAATAAGATTAAATAAATTATTCCACATTTGTACTACGAAACACTGAGCAATTATTTAAATTGATATTTTTATGCCATGTTTATTATAATGAAAGATTTTCATGACATGATAGGCTACAAAACAATATGTAAAGAATAATGCCATTTTTGTTTTATCGAGAGTAGCAATAACAATAGGGAAAGACAAAGAGTATTAGTAAAATGGTAAGCCCAAAAGCTGATAATCTTTCTGGAGTACTTCTCTTTGTATTCTAGCCATCATCTGATCCTGTCCTTTCTATTTTTTAAATGTTATCTACACTTACCATTCTCTTCATCATTATTGTGATAATCTTCACTTAGAAATGGCGTTATTTTTCCTGTTTTTGCAGAAAAACTAATAACTGATGTCTCTGTCCCACTGGTACCCTTCTCAAGCCCACACTCCACAGGGAAGGTAAGAGAATGGTCTTTCTTAAATGCCAGTGTGAATAGCGCATGATGTTTTCAAGGCAAAGTCTATACTCTTTGGTGTCACATATTCAACAATTAAAACTATGATCCCGACCTACTTACCTCTGCAACTCATTTCACATGGTTGCTCTGTCCCTTTACCAGGTGAATTCAAACCAAATTGAACTATTGGCATGTTTCCAAAGTTAACCATGGTCACTTCTGTACGACCCAAAGCAAGATGCTTTATCCACCAGAAACAAGTTGTCTCCTTATCTAGTGGCTATTCATCCTTTGTAGATAAAATCATTGCTGTGTAAAATCTAACTGACTATAGGCTGTTTTGCTAATGAAGGCATTCATTTCAATGATAAACCATAGCTCCACATTCAGAAATGGATAAGGGGCATGGAGACTAAAACTTCAAGGGCTCTGCGTGCTTTTCCATGAAGCTAAACAAGAACCAAAATGAATCAAGCAAATAACCCTTTACTGAATGAACTCAACACATTTCTGATCCTTTGGGTAGGCAAAGAGAGTCCTTATTTGAGAAGGATATTGAGAGTCGATTGTTTTGTATAACATCAAATGTTGATTTGCACTTAGAACCGATAGGACTGGCCAGAAATTGGAGAAGGG
Source organism: Panthera leo (assembly GCF_018350215.1). Taxonomy (NCBI): domain Eukaryota; kingdom Metazoa; phylum Chordata; class Mammalia; order Carnivora; family Felidae; genus Panthera; species Panthera leo. The sequence continues at coordinate 36,749,627 of NC_056695.1, forward strand.
AGTCTTGAGAGAAAAATGGAGGTGAGCACTATTGCAGAAGGCCAGAACCAATGGAGGAGACTGACCAGTGAGAAACTGCCAGGTCAGAGTGACCATAGTAGAGGTGGTTGTGTTCTACTTATATCCCCTCTGACAAGAAGATGCAGGTGCTCCCACCCCCACCCCCACCTCTGTGAGCATTGGCTGCTAACAGCTCACAGCGGCACCCTTCTTCTGAAAATCGCCTCTTAATTATGGTAGCACCAATACAGAAATGCCTGGGAAGATATACCCTCCTCTCAGAGATAGCCTGCAGCTGACTAGCACAGAGGTACAAAAAGACTGGTCCTTTGTCCTCAGCAAGGACAGTAGTGTAGTACCATTTTGGTTCTAGAGCTCACTATGGGGTCAGTTGAATCCATGTTTTTGCCTAGCTTTTCCCTTTGTCCTATGTCTTCTTTCCCTATGTCCCTTGCTTCTTTCCTGTACAAATTACACTGGAGCCTCTCCCTAATAAATCATTGCCCAGGAAACCTTGTCTCAGGCTCCACTCCTAAGGAACCCAGCCCAAAATAGCGGCCTATGACTTTTCAAGGCTAAGAATGTGAAATACCAAATTTTAAGATGTTTTTATTGCAGAGATGAAAACTCTTCCACTGACCTCATCTTATGAAGATTGTGCTACACACACATACCCATCAAAAGGCACCCTACAAAAATGCCTTCTATAAGTTTTCAGAGGAAATTGAAGATAAATGGCTGAGTTCCACATAGGGTTGGCACAAAACAGAAGGAAGAAAATAGCTACAGTGAAATAGTTCACTGGAGTTAGGAACTCAAAACCAACTAAAAGCACTGGGAATTCATGAAAATTATAGGGAGGGGAAGACTTCACCCAGAAAATGGGAATTGTAGCACATGCATATTGATACTTTCCCCCATATCCCTTAGGCTCACCTCAATTTATCTGCTGCTAGTTCCCAGCATCCTTGCAGCATATGGCTCTTTTAGTCTATCTGAGGGCTTTCTCTAGTACCGCAGAAGCTTGTTCCACCACACACAGGTGAAACCAAGAATTGCAAGGGAGATAAAGTTCCAAGAGGCAATACTCAACCAAAAAGGGGATGGATAAATACCCTGGCCTCCCTGGCCGAATAGGCGCTCCAAGAATCACCAATAGGACTAAGTCTCAGGTGTCCATACTAATTAACTCATTAACACATGCTCTATTGTTTTTTTTTCTCCCCATTCCTGTCTCATTTCTTCCACTCCGTCACTTGTGCTTCTCGGAATTACCTCCCTAATTTATTTAGGAGGTAATAATAAATTACTGTACCCAAATCCTTGTGTCAGTGTTTTGGGAGAAAATAAAATTTAGGTAGAAATCAAGCCAGTTTTATTTAAATGTGTATTTCCTTGAAGAATTAATTTAAATATCACTTCTCTAGGAAGATTTCTATAGCCTGCTCTCTTCAAAACCTGTGCTTCCTTATTACTCCATGAATAAGTCTAATACATTGGAATAATGTGTGTGTTCTCTCAAGGATTGTGAGTTCCTTGAAGTTCGGAACAGTGTTTTATATCCATCTATATCCTCAGTGCCAAAAGCAGTGCCATTAATTTTGATGACTGTTCCAGTTAGAATTATTTCTTCTGTTAATAACAACTTAAGCCATAAAAGGAGTAGGGGGAGGATTTATTGTATTAAATAAGTAAGGAGTCCAGGCGTAGATATTCAGGCTTATTTTCATTCAAGGCTCAACTGACAAATGATGGCACCAAAAGTCATTTTCTTTACTTCTTTGGAGATGCTACGTTGAAGTTGGCTCCATTTTCCACCTGATTTCACAAAGACTGCAACAGCAGTAGTTACTAATCTTCTAAGGTACATATCCAAAGAGAAAAACAAAGACTCTTTATCCTAGCACACCCAGAAGAAACATCATTGCATCTTACTGACACTCAGATCACACGACCATCCCTGGCCAATCACAATAGCCATAGGAATGCCATGTGTTAATTGGCTGAGATCTGTGTCGCTTACTTCATGGTTGAACTAGAGGAAGAGCCCCACATAACGCAAAGGACTGAAAAGGGATTGGAGATATTTCCTGGAGGAAAATCGGAAAGTTGTTAGCAGAAGAGAGGAAAATATATGCTAGAAAGCAAATAATAGATGTTTAACTGCAATAAAATAAAAAATGATGAATGGTATTATATTGCAATACCACAGAATTTCTCTGTGATTTCCGCAATTGTATATCATATTTGTATGTGTGTGTGTGTGCGTGTGTGTGTGTACATATATACATGTATATATATGCATATGTACATATCTATCACTTTACATAATAATATGTATAAAGTGGCAAACTAAAAGAATCATTTTAGTCTGGAAAGTTCTATCTTGCTTGATTAGAGCTTTCTTTGTTTCCTTACTCAGGCTCAGTGCTATCGTCTGCTTGAGTGGATAGGAACATTTGTTTTAATAAAAACTTGCTTAATACTTGGAACTATGACAACATATTTAAATTTATTTCTCGGACAAGACTGGGTGTAACCTCCAGGGAATAGATTTGCCCCATTAACTAGAGCTCTCATCGACTTCAAATATGGAGAGAGTTGATGTTCTGAGAATGAGTGTTAATAGGTGCTGAAAGAATGGGCACAATTTAATGTTTATAACAAATACAGGAGACTATAATGTGAAAATGTGTCCAGGGAAATCCAACACTTCCTCTGCGGTGTGTATTTTACCAGTTAGAGCATTAGAGAAATTAGTATTGTAGTTAAAGTGGAAAATAAAATCTCACCTTAGTTATAGTCCCCATTCTTTAGATTTCAAAATTAAATGAAAAATTCTTATTGGATAAAATAGTATTCAACTACACTATAATCTCATGAGATTCTTGTGGACATGGAGAGAAAATGGCAATTAAAAAAAAAACAAAAACACCGGGGATAATATACATTGGATTTGTTAAAGAAAGACTTACAAAAACAATCCTAAACAATAAAGAAATCCCTTTAAATAGCAAGAGGCCTAGTACAGTTTAGGCCATGTATTATTCTTATATTTTTCATATATATATTCTTTTCAGAAATGTATCCTAAAATACCCAAAAGTGAGAGTAATGAAAGAAAACTTAGCCTGTTTTATGAGTTTCACTCATGTCTCCTTTTTCTTCACCCCATAAGTGCTGGTAAGCCTTCCCACACATTCCTGGAGTGCAAAGCTGGGTCTGGCACTTTCTGATTCCATATGCTTCTATGCACTAAAAATCAGTAAGGATGAAGCTTTATCATCTTCCGCATAAATTAGGGGTGTGATTTGCCAATATGACTGGGCACTAGTCCAGCTGTCTTGAAAAATCAAGAAAAGGAAGTGAAGAAAGTTTTTTTTTTTTTTTTTCTATCTCAACCTGGGAAGGGAAGACACAAGTTCAAACTAAATGGAATCATTTAGTATTTCAGACCCAAAGTACTAAAGTATCTGTGACTTTATGGGAGAAGGAAGAGATCCTTGCTTAAGTTATGGCCACTGCTGGAGATCATTTGATGATATAGTCTATGCCTTGTCAAGGATATTGCCAAATTTTAAACCCAGGTTTCTTGGTCATTGAGCAGAGTAGGGTGCAGAAAGTGAAGGAGGAATGTTCAAGATACAGCATCATTCTCCCTTTGGTTTTTGTATTCCTTAAGCATTATGCCCAAATATATGCATATAAAACTTAGGTAACCTATCACATGAAGAGTCAAATATAGCTGTCATTGAGGACGAAGTCCTAGATATGGAGCACAGGAGAGCTCTAAACCAGGAGAACCCAGAGTTGCGGGCACAGAAAAAAAAAGCTAGTAGATTACTAAATATAAAACTGAGAAAAGCTGTTCTCATCGTCAATATTTTATTCATGGACCTAGGAATCCTAACTTTGGAAGAAACAACACCATATTATACCAGTGAATCAATCACTGACTCCGAGCATATACTATAGCCTACAGGACATAATTCCAGCTAGAAAGTGCTGTCACACAGCTGATTGTTCCAAAAAAAAAGCCATTTAACTCATCTATCAGGTCATCTGTGTTCCAGTGATGGGGAACATGATAAGATCAGTTAATTCCATAGGCATGAACCAATCTCATATTTTACTTCTTGTAAAATGAATTCCCATGTCAAAAGCAATGCTGTGTGAGTTACCTTGACAGTGAATAAAGGCAGTCTAAATATTCATGGATGGTAGATTTTGTAGAAGCATTTTGGGCAGGGGTATAAAGTGTATATTGAAAATATTCCAAAAAGAAAAAAAAAGAAAAAAAAAGAAAAAAAAAAGCACTGAGCTTTCCACAATGGAAGTGATCAAATGTAATCAGTTTTCCATAGGTAACTGATCCTCCTGAGGAATAATGCCATATTGGAGCTAAATGTTGGCCCCTGCTATCGGCAGGTAGGGCACTCAGCAACAGCTCTAACCATATTGGTTTCAGTGAGTAAAAATCCAGTTTGCTGAACCCATAATGATTTTATTAATGCATCTATTGGGCAAGAACAAGGTAATGGGTGAAAGAGGATGACTGACATTCACAGAACAAGTGATCTTAACCACCTGATTATTAAGATTCTCCTTTGTTAAGAGTACTCTTTACTGAGCATTCACTGGGGATACAAATATCTTCATACTCTGTGCCCACATGGAGACATTCATCCATATACCACTTATGCAGACCACCTCAAGACCAGTTTTCCAATCGTGTTCCCTCTAAACCAAACTATTAGTCATTTCAGATAGTGTCAGCATGTCATACAGGAATATATGTAATCCAGGACCAGAAATATTCTTCCTCACTATATTGGTCATAAGGAACCTCCCATTAAATAACCATAAGTGTGGGATGAGAAAAAAATTTAAAAGTGTAGAAGCAATAGACACTATGAGAATCTGTGTCACTTGTAAATGCAACTCGCTTATGCCTTTAGGACTTGCTCAAGCCTGATCTCATATAAACCACTACCACTTAATGGTGGAATAAAGCACCACGTACTCAAATTTATGGCTTAATAAGTCAGACAACACCTGACTTTTCTGATGGTCAGATCGGGTTACATGATAACTTGATAACCCATGACAGTAGTTCAGGCTCTTCTAGGACCCAGTAGCAAGCTAGAAGTTTCTCGAAAATAGAATTGTCATCTGAAAAGGGTGGCATGGCATATTCCAAAATCCTAAATGTTTGCACTGTGATTTACCTATAGGTCCTGATAAAAATTCCGTAAAACTTTTCTGTCTGCCACAGACATTTTAAGTACCATTAGCTCTGCCGGGTCATATGGTCCATGCACCTGAATCTTTCTCTGGCCCCCACTAAAAATTGCAACCTTTCCAGTTATTCAATAGTGAGATCTATGTTATCTATATAATCTAAAGAAGCTCTTGAGATAGAGACATTGAGCTTGTTTTTCCACAGAAGTTGCCAGACACAGCAACCTGTCCTTATCTTGGAATGACACATCTTAACACACCCCAGACCATTTTCCTGAGGTACGCTCCTTTAAAATTTTGTGGAAATACAATTACCCTCTGATACACATGTATCCTGCCAAGATGTCTAGAGCAGTTACTACTTTCTGTTCATCAGGTACAAGCATTGATGTAGTGGAGGAGTAGGATGTTTGATGAAATGCAGAGACAATCAGAGTCCCTACAGACTGGTTACGGCCGAGAGCTGGAAGGTTGCCATAGCCCTGGAAGTAGGATGGGGAAGGTGCATTGCTCGCCATGCCAAATGAAAATACACTGTTTTAGGGGGTCTTTAGTAACAGGTAGGAAGACAAAAACATGCACCAAATCAATAACTGTGTAATAGAGGATGTTTTGATCTGCTCCAGTGAAGAAACCGTATCTTAAACAGCTGCTGCAATTGATTTACCAGATGATTAATTAATTCTCTAACATCTGTCTTCTTCTGCACAGGCCAAATAGGAGAGGTGATTTGGGAATTTATTAGAAATGATCGTTTCTACAATCTTAAGTTTCTTATGGTGGCACTAGTCTTGAAACCCTTCCGAGAATGAGGTGTTGCCATTGGTTTACTATTTTTGTAGCTATAGGTTATTCTAGAGGCTTTCTCAAGTCAAGGAACCAATATAAGTATTCTGGCAATTTTTTAGTATGTCTATTCCAATTAGGCATTCTGTAACTGGGAAACAGCCACACCGTGTATTTGGGGATAACCCTGCATGAGACAAAAACAACCTAAACCTTATTAATATTCTGATCTCCAAAACTCTCCCATCTAATTGATGGGTCACAGTGGCATTTTGTGTCTCTAAGAATTATTAGCAGTTCAGAGCCAGTTTCAAGCAATACCTGAATTGTATGATGACTTTCCCTTTCTTAAGGCACCTGTCACCCTTAAAAAACGGCCAAAGATTCTTTTGGGGAAAGCTAGAGAAAGATATACTGGATGAGTTTATATGCAAACTATCCAGCTAGAGCCACACCTGCTTTATCTGACCTACGTACATCAGGAGGCAGTACTCCTCTGCCTTAATCATCCCAGGCTCAGATACCAGACAACTAGAACTCACCCTTAGAGTTTAGAGCCCACTGAAATTATTCCAGCTAGCCAGTCCTCAACTGTTTACATTGCACTGCTTTGCCTTTCCCACAGAAACCCCAATAAAGGCTCTGGCCTAAACCTATCACTAGCTTCTGCTTCCCAATCAAAACTTGGTGTTCCTCCTGTGGCTCTGTGTGGCAAGCTGCGACTCTTATTTCTGGGGGAACTGTGAGTAACATTAAGCTTTTAATGGCATTGACCTCTTTGCAACTTCACTCAGTCTCCTTCATAAATTAAGAGCTGGGCACAAAATACACTGTAAGTGTGAACTGGCACGGGAGTGGTAAATGATTCTTCATTCTGATGATCCAAGTCAAACTTCTATTCACCGGACATAGAGCTTTTCCATCAATTACAAATCAAGTAAGACTTGAATAATGTGCCCGTATATTGCAGTCTTGGGGATGCCGTGATCAACTAGCTAAAGACGATTGTCTCTGTGGTTGAAATCCTCTTCCTGATTACCTGATTACCACTTCAAATGTGCTACTCATAGTAATTCCACCTATATTGTCTCAGTTAAGTGCTATCACTTGGCCTCTGCCACCTTGACACCCCATCATCCCAGCGGAATTCAGAGATCCTGTTTTAATGGCACCACTTCTTACTGTCATTCTTGGCCTGCAGGGAAAAGCTACTGTAGAGATTTTTAAAGACAACGGTCCTCCTTTCATCAATGTACTTCTCAAAGCCTTCCTAAGAGAAATGTCTTCTAGACATATATAGGTAGGTGAGCCAGTCTTATGAGATAAATATAACCCCTCATTCAAATATCTATAAGCCTTTCCATAGTGTCCTCTATAGGATATCAAAAGAATTCTGGCAACTCAACTTCATTTTAGTCAACTAACCAAGCCCAAAGTTGGAACTACTTACCAGCCACACAAAGTACACTGAATGAGAATCTCTGCTTAGTGAACAAAACTCAATATATTCAAATTGACCCAACATTACATTCTCCCACCCTGATCCAATACCTTTTCAATCCACTTCCATACATATTCCCAGATTTCATTATATATGAATATAAATCGTATAAATTATTTTGGTGCGTATAGCAGTTCTTTTTCATATCATAATTTTCCTCTGATCCCCAGAAGCATGCCAGAATCTGAGTCTTGCCATGGATCTAGAAAGAAGGAAGCAGAAGTGGTGAGGTATCTTTAAGGAGGAGATCAGCATTATCTGGCAAATTAAGTTCCTCAAGCTAGGACAGTTAAGTTCTTCAGTCAAGGGGAGACTAATTTTCCCAGACTTGGGACAAAAGGTGCTTCTACTGGCAGATGAGGCTCAATAAAATGTAAAGATTCAAGTTCCTCTACATCGTCAAAACCAGCCCATGTATCTCCATCCCAATATTCATGGCCCTACTCCTTCCCAGTCAATGCATTAATTCTAATATAAGAAACCCTGAGAGATTAGATTTAATTGTAATTCAGCTACTCTGCACATTAGACTTTGATCGTCAGAAATTTTGTAGGAAATATGGATTTTTCTTAGAGCATTCGTAGAAGCTTTCTAATCCATTACCCAAACTTTGATTTGGGAATTTAAAACCCTGAGCTCATTTTCATTCTCCACGGTTTCTAACACACTTAGAACCAACCAGCCAACCATTATATTTATTTTTATTAGAAGTATTCTATAGCAGCAACTACTTGGTGACTCAAAGCCTTTTTTTCTATAGTCGTTTGATTATAAGTGAAACCACAGGTGATAATTTAGGAAACCATTTTACCACAACATGTCATGGACTGTAGGTGTCCCCTTTGCTATTGGCAGCAAGAACATTAATGTCTTTAAATCTAATAAGACCAGAGAATCAATTATAAATTATCATCTTTGGGGCGCCTGGGTGGTTCAGTCAGTGAAGCGTCCGACTTCGGCTCAGGTCATGATCTTGCAGTTTGTGAGTTCTAGTTCTGCAACGGGCTCTGTGCTGACAGCTCAGAGCCTATAGTCTGCTTCAGATTCTGTGTCTTCCTCTCTCTGCCCCTCCCCTGCTCATGCTCTGTCTCTCAAGAATAAATAAATGTTAAAAAAAATTAAAAAAAAATAATCATCTTTAATGGTCTGTTTTCTCAGAACCAATTCTGATACCAATAATTGTAGTAATCAGTATTCAATCATGAAAGTAGAACACATATGACTCATTTGGAATAAGAGATTTATTATAGGAATAAGATTCTATGCAATTGTTGAAACTGAGGACACAAGTTGCAGGATTAGAGAAAGAGACTTTTGGAAGCACTGATGGGAACAGACAAATTGGAGTTCTCTGAGAAATCCAGATCTGGTATATCCAGCTCCTAAAATGGGACCACAAGGATAGACGGTAGAAGAGAGAATGGAAGCCTTTTGATTTTGTATTTGTTGTCAGTCTGGAATCTCTATTGTTCAGGAATGGCATTTGTAATGGAGTTCTTAATATGTACAAGGGACTTGAGGTCACATTTGCAAAACTGTCATTATTAGTGACAATGAAGACCTCTAGCTCATAATGGCTCCTGCTTCCCTTCCACCTTCCAAATATCACAAAAATTTCTCTTTGGGCCAACTTTAACTTATAACCATATGGAAAAAGGAATTCTGGGAAATATAGTTTCAGCTTAGCCAAGTTGACAGTATAAAAATACCACAGCATATTTTCCATATTTAAATCCTATTAGACTTAAATCATGTGCCATTGGTATTAAATCATGGGCCTGTTGGCTTTTAAGTTACGTGCCAACTCTGACTAAAGAAAAATGGTATGGATTATGAGTTTTTTTGGTTGCAAGCCACAAATATTGGCTCTGGCTAACTTGTGCAAAAAGAGAAAAAAAAAACCTTATTGGAATAATATTACTGGGAAACTCACTATTTTAATGGGAATGCTAGAGAAGATGGTTTGAAATTTAAAAATATTTTTAAAAATAAAAAGAAAGCAGGAAAGCAGCAGGTAACTCTCTACTGCCTCATGTAGCTTTCTTGTCTGAGAGGAATGTACAGTTTTGCTTTTTTTTTTTTTTTTGGCATGGGGATGGGGGTTGTTGCTCTTGATTTTGTTTTCTTGTTTTTTAAATCCCAAATAGCTCTGTTCAAGATTCTAACTCCTTGGAAAGAATGTTTTTGTCTAATTAGGCTTAGATCACATGTTCACTTCTTGGTACTATTGAGAGTATAAGATCTGGCAAAAGTATCCTGCCACAGCCTTCAGGAAGCTCTTCATACTTCATAACTAAATTGTTTTATATAGTTTATGGTTTTACCCACCTTGTGCAAAATGGTGGCAAGGTAACTCCTCATAAGGAAATAGGACTGATGCTAAGAAGGAGGAATAGTTATGGATCAACCAAAAGCTTCTAATGAATACTTCCTAATAAGGGCTTCGAGGCAATGTGCAGAACGAGCAAAAAATTGCATATGATCTATCAGCACTGGCTTTCACAGTTGCAAGAAAGAATACTAATAGCAAGATGGCTGAACATTTTGCCAACAACCCTTGGTTTTGATACAGCCTCTTCAATTCACAAGACAGCTGAAAGAAGGTTATGATTACTGAATGGAGAATGTTCAAACACTTCCTCTGCCAGACTTTGAAGGCCTGTCATAATCTAGATCCAGGTTTATTTTCATTATTTCAATCTTACATTCCACCTGTGGCACATCAGCCCATGGTGGAGAAAGCGATCCTTCAGAGTTGGGCAAAACTGGATTTGAACACCATCTTCACTCTGTGACAGCTGTGTGGACTTTAATGTTTTCTTAAAATTTTTGGCATCCGGTGTCCTCAGCTATCCACTTGATAGTGTCAGTGACAGAATTAAGTGGAAAATCAAGCTAACAAACACAGCGTCAGAGTCAACATGGCGCTTAGTGCACAGGGAACATTCCATATACACTAACTCTTTCTGCCTTTGCTCCCATAGTACCCCTTTCTTAAAAATCTTCTGTTACTTTTACCTAATTGAATCATGCACTCAAAATACAGCTCAAATGTTATCCTTTTCTTGAAATTTTCCAAACAACATAAAGTTTTCAACCTCCATATAGCTTCTTATATGTTGTATAGTATTTATCTATAACTTATAGATAAACACCATATAACTTCACATATAAGTGCAACATTAGGCACTTCATTATCTCTTTATTTTTAAGTTGTTATTAATTAATTATTTTATGCATTATAGCATCTCCATGCTGGGTCATTATAATTATGAATATCCAAAACCTTCTTAACACTCAACATGTGAATGTTTTTCCTATTTGCTATTTACTATTTGCCAGGTTCTAGCTTGGAAATTGGTAGCACAAAAATAAATAAGGCACTATTGGTGCTTACTAGACACTCACAGCCTAATGGGGGAGATGACTAGGCAAATAGTCAAAATCAAGAAATATTCAAGCATCTACAAAAGAAGAAAAAAAAATTACTGTTGGAAAAACTGTAAATAATTTACTATGACTGGAAGGTAGAGTGAGAAAGGGAAACAGTAAGATAAGAGATTAGAGAGGCCAACCAAGGAGCCATCATAAAAGGCCTTCTATATCACCCAAAAGGTTAAGACTTTATCTTAAACTCAGTGAAGAAACACTGAGGAAATTCAGCCAGAAAGAGTTATAATACGTATCCACAAAAACAATAAGAAGAATAACCATAGTAATAGCAGTAACCAAATACTGAGCACCATTTAATGCAAGCACTGTACAAGATAGATAACTTATTTAATTCTCAAGACAATGCTCTGATGTAGGTATTATAGTCCCAATTTACCAATGAGGAAATTGAGGCTTAGAAAGGTTAAACAGCTTGCCCAAAGTTACAGTTAGTAAGTATTGGAACGGGTTATAAATCCATGTCTGTCTCATTCAAGAACCCACAATCTTAACCACAATGTTAAGATTTATGTTTTAGAAAGATCACTTTGGCAGCAGTGTAGAGAACTGATTGAAGGAGGCCAAACCTAGAGGCAAAGACTCCATTTATGACTACTGCACAAATACAGTTTTAAAAGGTTAAAACCCCATTTCCAGAGATAGTAGCACAGATAGAGAGAAAGAGATGAATTTAATAAATGTGAAGGAGATTTCACAGGCAAGAGTTAGTAACTGGCCAGATATGGGGATGAGAAAGAAAAATCAAAGGTAATAACCAAGTAACTGAGTTGATGTTATATCATCAATATACACTGTTTGGGATAGAGAAATTGAAAGATAATGAAATAAGTCTGAGGTGGGGCAAATGCAAGATGGCAAAAGTCAGTGTTGAGATTGTGGCACTTCGAGAAAATTCATATCCAAGTAGGTATCTAGGAAGAGATCTGACAGGCCTCAGGACATAAGTTGTGGACGCAGCCGTGGAGCTAGAAAAAAATGAACTCAAGGAGAATCTATAGAGTAAATAAGATAATGAAATGAAGATATAAAACATTTGAAACATTAATATTTGAATGTATTTTGGGTACAAGATGAAAGTTTAGCAAAAACTGAGAAGGAACTTCCACAGGATTATGAATACAACCAGAATAGTTTTTTAAAGTGGGAGTTGCAAATAATTTGAAAAGTTGTAAATAATGGCGAAAGCCACAGAAAATAACTTTTCAATTCTTCATGGAAGAGTTACAGGTGATTTTATATTATTCTTTATAAGTTACTTAAGTATATTTTTAAAAATACAAATTTTTCAATCGTAGAATGAAGCATTTCTCATAAAAGTTAGCAACAAGATCACTAGTGTTCATGCAAGAGAAGATTCATTGAAGTGCACTGAAGACACAAAGACACATGGCAATTGATGGAGGAAAGGAAGAGAACAAAAGCACAGTTATTTTTTAAACTAAATAGAAAGGAGAAAGAGAGAGACAGGGTAAGAGATGGTCAAGAGTATCTAAAATGTACAAAGAGTGAGTTTTGTGTTTAAGATGAGAAACACTTGAACATACTTATATTGTTAAAGAATAAAAGGCTGGCAGATAGAAAAAACAAAGCTGCATCGCTCTGCTTGCCAGCCAAGAGAGAGCAATCTCACTCAAGAAATGCATTCGAATGAGACTTCCCTAACTGAAAACAGAAGGTAGAAGGGGGAGTCGGTTCTGTATTAGGAGGAATTCTAAGAATGAGGAGAACATTGTCAAGCGTCCCTTGGATTTGGTCATGCTCTGTTATATTTAACGAAAATATGGGCATGATAGAAAGGCTCTATCAAGGTCAGAACCAAGTAGGGACACTCTCCCCCGAGCATGCTTGGAATTGGCAACTTTTCCTTTAACACTATGCTGAGGAGCCAGATTTACTAGATATGAAGAGGTAGAAGACAGCAGAAAAAGAAGCTGACTAACGGAGCCAGGTTCCTGGCCAGAAGCTTTTCAGTGGATTGGACAAGAAGTTGAGAAATTTTCCGTTTGATAGCCTCTATTCTCTCTGTGAAGTAAGAAATTAGACCCTTCATTGGAAGGAAGGAAAATGTAAAGATAATGTCTGATAAGATTAGGATAACAAATACATTCCAGTTTGCCTGGGAATTGCCTGGCTTTTGTACTAAAAATCAATGTCCTCGAACCCTCTAGTCTAGTCTTGGGTAAAGTAGGACACTGGTCATCCCAGATGAGATTGTCATCAGTTATAGTTGTTGAAGAGAATGAAGAAATAATTAGAAGATAAACTAATAATAAATAATGATAAATAATTAGAATCTAACTAAGGCTGGAGATCAATGATTTATAATCATTCCAATGCATTTAGTCCTGTGATTTAGCAATTTCCTGTGCTCAGGTCTGTTTCAATGCATCCCAAATGGTGGAATAGAAAGGCAAATATTTTCAAGAGCTTTAAACACCAAATATCCTTGTTGTTTCTAACTTCTGTACTTCCTGAAGACGAGGTAGGACGAGCTGGGGCACTTAGAGGGAATGAAAGTAGATTCAGAAATTCTGGTGTTCTGTCTTGCCTAAAGGGAAAGGTTCTCATGGGACTCTCTGATGCCATGCTGGCCCTAGAATTTCAATTTATGTTTTCCAAAATGATAAATCACTTATTTCTTCCTCCCATAGGAAGCAAAGCCAGATGAGACCAGTTTTAAAGACTCCAATACTATTGTGTTATTGCCAACGGAGTAGATAAAGAAAGAAAAATAAATCTTCCTCTGTCTTTAAATCAGAAGTAGAGAACAGAAGGACATTTTAGCAGAGAGGCCTAACACTTCAAGATATATGACTGCATCTCTGAGTCAAAACGGCTTGAGGTCATCAGGCATGGTTTTAAAACCTAGCTGTGTGTCTGAACCACCTATGGAGCTTCTTAAACAATTACAGGTGCCCAGGTGTACCTCAGACTTCCTGCAGAATCTCCGGGGGCTAGGCCTTGAAATCAATACTTGCAGCAGGCTTCCTTGGAGTGGTTCTGATAGACCACCAGCATCAGCGTCAAGAGATCTAGGGCAAGATCCAGAACAACATGCAACACTTGAAAGCTGCAATGGGAGCTCTATGAAAGTTTCTGTCCCTAGAGATGGCCCACTCATAAAAGAAAAATAAATTAGAACCATCCTCGAAACGCACTGGAAATAGATTTCTTTCTTCCCTAATCCTTTTTTTTTTTTTTTTTACAATGGGTTTCATTTTCTCATACATAACTGATCAACACTATTTTTAGTTTTGCTCTTTCAGTGGCAAGGAATGGAGACTAATTTAATCTGCCTCAAGAAGATGAGAGTTTATTTTAGGAATATATGTAGACTAGGCCTGGAACTAGACAACACTGAGGAACTAAATCTAAAGCAGCTCTAGGGACCAACTATATAAGATTGCTCTCTAGGGGCAGAGAGACAAAGAGCTATGTGACATAAAATGTACCTCCCTAGAAACAGAGCTTTTGAAACGGGTAGTTTTCATTAGAAGGGGATGTGGGTAGTGGGGTACAGTGTGCATTTCTAGCACAGATATCTATGCTGTTTTTGTAAAATATTTTTTTACAGTAGAAAACTGAATCATGTTTCCATCTATGTCTTTATAAATACTTGAAGACTGTGTTTGTTTTTATTTTTATTTTTTTCCTAAATGTGCGTCAGATTCACTTTATCCCACATGCATCACTCCTGCTGGGACAATGAGAGCTCTTTTTACAAAATCTTTAAAAATTTCCCATTCAAGAGACTATACTTAAGCAAATCAAACTTACTGGAACGTCTGAGGCATATGCCCAGGTAGATTGTAAAGTACTTGAAGTCAGATTCCTCCCCTACTTCCCCTAAACACATAACTATATGACTAGCACAGCCAGACCAGACAACCTCTTAGGATTTTAGAAATGATAAAGGAAAGCCATAGACACTAACCCACCCACTGTAATGGTGAAGGATGACTATAAAACAAGTCTTCTGTCTCCATAATGGCTTCCTACTCCAAATTACCCATAGAATGAAAATTGATTTGAGTAAGACTCCAAACTTATAGGGCTTCAAACTAATCATATAATAATTTTAGATTTGAGGGCAAAGAGATTTTAATAAAATATTATTTGATCCAAATTCTCTGAAATACAACTAAAAACATTGATTTGTTTGCCTTGTTAAATGGCTGAAAAATTACAAGCTCAAGTAATTTTGTACTATCTACAGATTAATATACAGATTAACTTTTTGGCTTATTCTTTAGGCAGTTCCCCTTACATTGTTATTGCTTGAATCTGTTTACTCCCATAGTTCTTTATCCTAATATCCTCTCAGAAAGCCAAAATATTCTGCCAAATTCAACCTAAAGTCATGTCTTCAACAAATTACTATTGGGCCTATGAATGAGGTAATAATGCTGAATATGGTCTGTGCTCTCCAGGTACTAGCTGTTGATTTGTTGGGAAAACAAACACATAAACAGGTAGCTACATTACAATGTGAAATGTACAATGCTGGGTATTGTAACAGCACTGTAGAGGGGACACTTGCCCCAACGTGCAGAGGTCAGAGAAAGCTTCCAGAGGTATGTGACATAGAACTGAATCACAAGACTTTTTTCTGCTCGGTCCCTAACCTGTGTTAACAGCCTTGTGTCTTTATCGCCATCAGCAAATCCTGGTAAATACATCTTGATTCCATAAATTTCTATAAACTACCATTATTTCTTACCTAGACTACTACAATAGCCTCCTGCCTATTTTTCCCAATTGCATTTTTTATTGCTACATATTTTTTTTCCACATGGCATCCAGAGTAATCAATAAAATCATGCTACATGTTTGTTGAATTCTTTCATGACTTCCCATCACATTTCAGATAGTAACCAAATGTCTTCCTGCAGCTGAAAATCTCATAGATTAATTGGGGCCTGCGTGTGTCTTTCCAGTCTTCTTTCCATTTTCCTTCCTCACTACCCTCCAGTCCCACTGACTTTCTTTCAGTCTCTCAAACAAAAGTTCTATATCCCTTCAGGGGATATGCCATTTGCCCTGTTTGAGACACTCTTTCTCCTCTCAGCCTCTTTTTTCCTCAGGCTACTTTTCAATTTTCAGGTCTGAAGGTAAATCCCTCCCCTTCAGAGATTTCTGATTATCTAAAGTAGACTTCCCTTGTATTCTGCCTCCAACCTTTGTTTATATCTTCATAGCACCTATTACCACTTGAAACAGTATATTCATAGCTTGTTTATTACTTGCTGTCTGTCTCCTCACCAGGTTGTAATTTGCTCCATAAAGGCACAGACCAAATCTATTTCATTCACCATTGTACTCCTAGAATATGGCATTAGAACTAGGCATTCATTAAGTTTTTGCTGCATGAGTGAATGAGTAAATTCATGCACTTTTGATTCAGCAAACCTTTGACCACTCACTATTTTTTAGTTGACTTCACTCATGCTCCCACCTCTCTCATGAATACCCTCCACCCAGGCACTGCTTCTGCCGATTGTTGGGGACCAATTCAGAATTCCACTTCCTTCATGAAATCTTCCCTAATTTCGCCAACACCACTCATCACTCTTTTCTATGAACTGTGCATAGGATTTCTGCTTCTTTTGTGCCTGTTTGCATCATAAATTTTTGTGTACTTGTCTATTTCTCTTACTAGATCATAAGTCCATTAAAGCCAGGAACAATGTCTCTGTCACTTTGAATCGACCATAGCACCAGTTTATCTTTACCAGCAGTGACAACTCTGTAATGGTGATAAGTAGGTCAACTAATAAAATAATTTTGGGATAAGTTAAAAAGAGAGACCTTTCTGGAAGTAGAATTTAAAGATGGAACTTAATATGGCTCCAGAATCATTTATTATAGGTCTTAGGTGAGCTTTTGTCACTTCTTATGTTTTGTATTCACTCTTAATATTGGTATCTCGATCACACTGTGTCCTTTTTCAGTGAAGCTGTCAAAACCCATCTGGCTGGTCAGCAAAATGTTGGTGCTGCTGTGACACCTTGTCAACAATGACACTCTCCATACCTGCCATATAAAAAATAAAATAAAATAAAATTAGTGTGTTATACAAAAAGGAGAATCGCGTCAAGAGTAATATGAAGGAGTTGTTACGAAGAAGACTTTCTGTAGTATCTGGGAACAGCCCAAGATAGACAATATTCTATAAATTCCTATGATCAGTTCCACATAATTTGTTTTCGCATAAACACTGAACTCAAACCCAGGTTTCGATAACTAGAGACGCTAAGAGATATTAGCTTTAGCTTTAAAAGAAACCTCAAAAAGGGATTTCAATTAAAGAGTAATATGGTATGTACACATTTTCAATATAATTCATCTACCACCTACCTTACATATTAAAATCCAATTTATACAATTTAGATTTCATGAAATAATAATGCTAGCCACAGTTATTTGTAGCACAATGAACATTGTTGAAAGTCTAAAACATGACAGTGACCTTTATATTAGTCTGTATTACTACCCAGAAAAGGCAATTTTATTTCATAGCCTATTGAATATAGGAGACATTTTCAGATACATCTAGTTTAAGTGGCAAAATTACAGAAAATTACACATACAGTATGATAGCTTTTTTCCTACTCTAAGGAAAGCACCTAAATGCCTTCAAATTCTGTAAAATCATTGCTCTTTTAGAATCAGTGGTTCCAAAATTATCAGACGCTGTCAAATTTTGCAACCATATGTGCTTAGTTTATGGTTAATATATCTTTATTGATGACCATTGATTTAACATAGATTATTAGGACTATTACGCTGGACCTAAGCAAACCTCAGACAATAACATCCAGCATCATTCTGTTGAGACGAGAGGGGAAAAGGACAGTAGGAAGTGAAGGAAAATACGCCCCATGAGATCATCAGCAAGGAATGCCTGGAGGAAGACCAGGCCTTAACCACTGTCAGTTCCTAGACACTTACGGGTCTTTCATCTCTAAATTTATCTAAAGTCTCTAATTTTATTAATGTATACTAGTTACATATGTTCCTTGATGGTTCTCTAGAATTGTGATTTGTATGTTTGACAGATAGCTCATAATTCTAATACTGAGAGTTTGAACAAATCTCCCTATCACTCCTTTTCACTTTTGTGATTGGATGAATGTTGGTCTTCTTTCTCATTCATCAGCATTTGACTTTTCAGACTGGAGTTCAATATTTCTATTCCATCATTTTTCAGAGTTTAGAAATCTCCTTAGTCATTTAAATTGCCCTTCCTGGGAGCTTTCTAGCTGTTTTAGGGTGTTACCATTCTTTTTAACTCTGTCAAAGCCAGGTCATCCCTGCTATTTGAGATCTAAGATTTTAATATCCCAGCATTTAAAGATTTACGCATTTTCTAACAGATGCAGAAATCAATGGGAAATCTCATGAGATCTTGGAAGCTATAAATTAGAAGTAACCCAAGGCTCACACTGTAGATAGCTAGGCAGCTAATATCTACCTGGTGGGCTAGTCTTATCTCAGTGTATCAGAACACCTGTCTATATAAAAAAGTCTTTTCTAACTTGTTGTATACCGTGCTATTTCCCATGTTAAAACTACTCCTTAACATGCTAAATTTACCTATCTAGGGAAGGAAGTATATTAGTACATTGTGATCTGATTTAAAAATAAACTATTCTTCAGTCCTGAGAGATTAGTGTGCCAAACAGGTAAAATTTAATGGAATAAGGGTGTCAAAAAGTGGCTGAGTTTAAAGAAATATATGCAAAAGTAGGCCTGGGTAGGGTTTCTCGGGAGCTAAAGTATAATTATGTGTAAGCATCCAGAAAACAGGTCCTCAGAGATAGGGACCTGAAAAGAGGGGTAAAGGTAATAGTAGCAGATGCAAGTAGGTTTAAAATTAGTCCCAAATAAAACATTGCAGTTATCTTAACTCAAATGGCACAGTCGTATAAGAGACAAATTGAGTCTATAATATAATGCACTAAGTAGCTGCATAAATATAAATAATTACTTTAATCTTGATTGTTAACCCTTACAAACTGATAACACATTAAAAAATACTGGCAAAGTAGATCTTCAGTTAAAAGACATAGAAATTCATTCTCTTTTTAAAGGTCATTCTTTATTTTTTAAAATTTACATCCAAATTAGTTAGCATCTAGTGCAACAATGATTTCAGGAGTAGATTCCTTAATGCCCCTTACCCATTTAGCCCATCCCCCCTCCCACAACCCCTCCAGTAACCCTCAGTTTGTTCTCCATATTTATGAGTCTCTTCTGTTTTGTCCCCCAAATGTCTATCAATGGATGAATGGATAAAGAAAATGTGGTATATATAATGGAGTATCACTCGGCAATCAAAAAGAATGAAATCTTGCCATTTGCAACGACGTGGATGGAACTGGAGGGTGTTGTGCTAAGTGAAATCAGTCAGAGACAGACAAAAATCATAGGACTTCACTCATATGAGGACTTTAAGAGACAAAACAGATGAACATAAGGGAAGGGAAACAAAAATAATATAGGATTCATTCTTAATAAAAAAAAAATTTGTGCAAATAATCAAACTCACTATTAAACAAAGATATACAAATTAAAATAAGAATAGAAGATATTTTTAACCAACAAAATGGCAAGAATTAGAAAACATTATCCTAAAGACAGTAGCAATACACCTGGTAGGAATATAAATCGGCACAAACTTTCTGGGAAATACTTTGACAATACGTATCAAGGTCCTCAATAATACCATAGTGTTTCAGAAATCTCTCCTTTGGAAATAATCAAAGATGCAATAAAGGACATATTACCAGCATTACTTGTAGCAAGAGAAACTAAGAAATAGATCGATATTATTATATAGATGCATAGAAGCATATCCACAGGGTTAGATAAATTAAGGTTGAAATATAAAAGAATATTATATAACTACTAGACATTGTTTTTAAAAATACATAACTATGGGGGGTACCTGGGTGACTCAGTCGGTTAAGCGTCCGACTTTGGCTCAGGTCATGATCTCATGGTTTGTGAGTTCAAGCCCTGAGTTGGGCTCTGTGCTGACAGCTCAGAGCCTGGAGCCTGCTTCACATTCTGTGTCTCCCTCTCTCTCTGCCCCTCCCCCACTCACACTCTGTCTCTCTCTCCTTCAAAACTAAATAAACATTTTTGTAAAAAATGTAATTATGGGGAAAATAGCTGTGAATCTTAAGAAGAAAAGTGTGGAAGAGAACATTAAATCTTATGTGAGATTTTCTCTGAATAATGGAATTGTACTTGATTTTTTACTTTCCCTATACTTTTCTGTATTTTCTACAGAATGATGTACTCCTTACCTATTCTGAGGGAAGGGAGAGTCACATTTGTAAAACAAATGAAACTCCAAAGGAGAACTTCTTAGGTCTTGCTAGTAATAGTAAAATGCTTCCAAGAAAGTAGAATCCAGATAGGAACTGAAGTCTGGACACATTAGGATAGTATCAATGCTAACTTTTCTCCATAGTCTGAAAGTAATTTGAAAGACAAGTGCTTGCATTATTACCTTACAATTTTTAATCTTGAAATTATGGATTCTAAAAGACAGTGTCCCTCTTACAGAACAAAAACTTAAAGACTATTAACCAGAATTGATCGAATATTAAATGCTTTACCTGTATTAATTTTTCTTCACAACCCTATTTCTGCAGATGAAGAAACTGAGTGCCAAAGAGACTAAAGGACACATGGTTGCCAGTAAATAATAAATAACACACAGTTGTCAAGCAACAGAGACAATATTGGAACCCAGGAAGCTAGACATCAGAGCAGATGCTTTTTTTTTTCAATTTTTTTATTTAAATTCATGTTATTTAACATGGGTAGTATATTGGTTACAGGAGTAGAACCCAGTGCAGAATGCATGCTTTATCCATTAAACTATTCCACCTCTCTGATGGTATTGTGCCTCTTAAAGTTTCTAATTGACTAAATCCATTAGTTGCAATGGGCAGTGATTTATTGCTGACCTACTTACTTCTCTGTGACTGTATTCACCAGGGCTACAGCTTATCTGGTTCCAGGCCCCTGAGACAATCATTTGTGCCCATATCATTTGCATGAGAAGTTTACAAGTGAAGGAGTGGGATGGGGGTGGTGTTAAAAGAGTGACCAAAAAAGAATACTTAATTTCATAAAATAGTTTTAGGTTATTGCACCAATCAGTTCTTTCATTGAGTTTGCAGACGTAGAAGGATGATTGGCTTCTGCAAAAGTCCATATAACACACCCAACACGAGATTGCTTTCCCCTTATCACTTGCTCTATGGGCAAGAGTCTAAAATTCAGGGTGTAACTAACATTTTAATGAAACACGTATTCCTTGTGTAGCTTCAATGTTATGGTTGGTTTAAAATTATTAAATTCTGAAACTGTCTGTTTTACTTTGTCTTCCAACTGGACAAAAAACTTTTTCCTATAACTAGGAATCTGCCATTTAATAGCTGTATAAAAATTCAGTTGTCAACAAATTCTCCATCAAAAGCTCTCCTCAACCATCCTATTGCACTTTTAAATAAATCAGAAAAGCATTCTACTTCAAATGAGAAGCAGATTGAATATGCAATAAATTCCTTCTTTTATGACAATTTTCCCTGGAGCTATGTTTATCAATACCACTGAGATGCTGCAAACTTTTGTTGTAAGATCAAAAAATAGAAGAGTTGATACAATGACCATAGAAAGCTTTGTTCTCCTTTGTTTGAACTTAACAGAGAGAATGTTGTCATATTTTAAAATTAAAATAAAGGAGATAGGACAACTGGCTAGTCAATTATTTAAGAAAAAATAATAAACCAAGTCTTTTCCTCAGGCCTTCAAAAAAGAAGAACAAGAAGAAGAAGAAGAAGAAGAAGAAGAAGAAGAAGAAGAAGAAGAAAAGAAGAAGAAAAAGAAAAAAAACAATCATATAAAACTTTAGCTGGATTACAGATATAAATTGAAAAAACAAAACCATAAATAATAGAGAAAACATGGTCACATTATTTTATAATCTGGAGACATGGAAGGCTGTCCCTAAATTCAATATAAACCAGAAGCTATAAAGGAAAAGACTGATATGTTTTATTGCAAACAAATAAAATTTTTTTATCAAAACAAAGTCAAAAACAAAGAAAAATGAGGGAAAATATCTTCCAGACCTGTGAACTACATTGAATTATGTCAATTTTTTAAGACCACTTAACAGTAGAGTGGAAAGAAGCAGGATAGGTGAAAGAGACTTCCACATTTTACCAAATAACCTTCTAAAACAGGATGTTTGCCACAAACATGTATTTTTCTTAAAATTCAAAAGTAAAGAAAGAGTGAAAGAGCTAAAAGAAGAGTGAAGGAAAAGAAAATTTTAAATATACCATATTTTCCGTACATATCAAAATTGCCATAGTCTAATATCTTCCACCATTGAATAACTAAAAGAGGCCACAATGATTTCCAGGTGCAAACACATCTGAATTCAATCAACCAGAATGACATTTTGGTACTCTTGACATTCAGAAGTCATATGCATGTTGCTTTTTAGAATTTTAAACCAAGTACCAACCATTTTTACTCCACCTGCTGGTCAGAGTATATGTCATAAAGATGCATTGGCATAAATTATTGCAATTAGGATTTATATTGATTAAATGAGCTTCTTTCAGTTTGTAAACTATACTTTTCCTTCATGACAATGTGTTTTGTTTTTCACTCTGCTAGAAATTGTTCTCATATCATACTTATCAGAGAAACAACGGGATTCTAAACTTTGTAATCAACATTGAAGAGGGCAACATACCTGCCAAGATCAAATTTCCCAGTGACCTCCAAAATTCATAGTCACAGATCATAGTCCAAGCTTTGTAAACAGTGTGTATCAGCTACAGTCCGTGTCATGAGGAAGAATAAAGAGATCAACTAGGTACAAAACTCTGGTTTTTTTGTTTTAATATTCTTTTCCTTGTCCACTTACTCTTTGTACGTGTCTTGCAAATGCACAGTATCGTGCTTTTTTTTTTTTAATGTCCATTTATTATTTTTGAGGGACAGAGAGAGAAAAAGTGAGAGAGAACACACACCCTCGCGAACAGGGGAGGGGCAGAGAGAGAGGGAGACAGAGGATCAAAGTAGGCTCCTTCCACCCTGACAGCAGGAAGCCCAATGCCAGACCCTAACTCTGGAAACAGGAGATCATGATGTGTCCTAAGCCGAAGTCAGTTGCTTAGCTGACTGAGCCACCCAGGTGCCTCCCCCCACAGTATTGGTTTTAAAAATAGCAAAAGAGGAACACATGGCTTTACAAATTTTTATAGTTCGTGAATTTATATTGACTCTTGCAAAAATACAAAAATCAATTTGTATTTTTGAAGCATAAGTAATGCATTATATTAATTTTTAATTTTTTGTTTACATTTATTTATTTTTGAGAGACAGAGCACTAGTGGGGGAGGGGCAGAGAGTCAGGGAGACAGAATCCGAAGCAGGCTCCAGGCTCTGAGCTGTCCGCACAGAGCCTGATGCTGGGCTTGAACTCACAAACCGTGAGATCATGACCTGAGCTGAAGTCAGATGCTTAACTGACTAAGCCACCCAAGCATCCCTATATTAATTTTTTAAATATGATTCTATGAAACCAATATTATCTTAATCCAGGATTAAATATGGAACAAGATTTATTTCCTCTAGGGTTAATTTTCAACTCTACTAAGAGACATTTCTTATTTTATTTTATTTTGTTTTGTTTTATTTTTTTTAATTTACATCCAAATTAGTTAGCATATAGTACAACAATGATTTCAGAGGTAGATTCTTTAATGTCTCGTACCCATTTAGCCCATTCCCCTCCCACAACCCCTCCAGTAATCCTCTGTTTGTCCTCCATATTTAGGAGTCTCTTATGGTTTGTCTCCCTCCCTGTTTTTATATTATTTTTGGTTCTCTTCCCTTGTGTTCATCTGTTCTGTGTCTTAAAGTCATCATATGAGTGAAGTCATATGCTAGAAACATTTCTTGAACAAGATACATATAAGATGAATTAAGGAAAAAAAGTCAGAAGATTGGTTTAGCCATGTACATGAAACAATCTTAAATGGCTAATTTTAATTTTTTTTTTCAACGTTTTTTATTTATTTTTGGGACAGAGAGAGACAGAGCATGAACGGGGGAGGGGCAGAGAGAGAGGGAGACACAGAATCGGAAACAGGCTCCAGGCTCCGAGCCATCAGCCCAGAGCCTGACGCGGGGCTCGAACTCACGGACCACGAGATCGTGACCTGGCTGAAGTCGGACGCTTAACCGACTGCGCCACCCAGGCGCCCCTTAAATGGCTAATTTTATAACACTGTTGCTGCATCATCAAATTCTGGTTATATTGAAACAAAATTCCAAGCTAAAGGGATTAAGTATTTAAAATGTATTCTAATGATGAGTATCCAGGATCTATAATTCTTTTCTTGAAAGAATGATAAAGATTGTCTTTTGGAAAAGCTCCTTATCACATTTTTTTAGAAACATCTGAATTCAATTTACATCTAAAGAGTAGACCTCTCTATTCAGTAGATCATATTATCAAAACAAATTTTCATCCATTGAAAGATATTGATATATTATTCCCACTAATACCCAAAAGGAAGGTAAAACTCTTCCTTTCCAACAAGAACATTTAGATTAAGAGCTGAAAAAACCCATCCACTAATATGGCAGCTGATCAAATGCATGATTTTTATTGGAATCTTTTCCCCACTCTGTTGGAAAGTGTCTAACATTGTAGCAGATATTTCCTTTGAACTCTTGCCCAGAACTGGATTCCTAATATATATATTAGCAATGTATATACATAGGCACCACTGACTTTCAGTATTTTTGCTCGAAGACTATACAACATGTTGAGAATTTTTTTTCTAAAAAAACTTCTTTACTTACACCAGGATGTGTTGCATCTTACTTGTAAAAGTGTTGACACCATACCAAAGCTACCAACGATGAAAATTCTCTGACCCTGGGGAAAGCAATCAGTCCGATCACATATTTGAACTGAGTAGTTAAACATGCCAAGGCTCTTCTGTCTGTTTATGCTTAGAGCCGCAAATTTAGAATAAGAAACTACCCAGCTTTGATTATTCAATAATAATTTATTAATAGTTGAAAATAATACCGGGAACCTTGGTACAGATGAATAGAACTAATTCCTCTCCTTGAGGAGCTCCTATTATACAATCCACCCTAGTCTCACCTTCCTTAGGTGTCCTGGTGTGGATCCATGAGGGGAAAGAGAGAAAGCTAGTTGGGGGATGCCTTCGTTCCTAGAGTTATCCTCAAATTTGATGTTTCTCTAGATTAATTCACCTCAGTTTTCCAAATTAATGCCTTTCAGTCTAAAAAGAGACATTCACCCTCCTTTCAAATTGTCCACATTAATCCCTTTAACTGAATAATGGCTAACTGTACCTGCAGGATACCCTCTCTAAAACAGAAAACATTTGATTCTCAGACTGAGGTAGGTTTGTGACAAGTACGTGTGAATTTGCTCTGAGAAGTTACTGGTGGTGGTTTTTCAAAGTGCAATCCTAGCAGTGTGTTGAAGGAAAAAAAAATCTTTTTTGTCGATGATTCAGAGGAGTTCTCAAACTACATGTTCCTATATTTTAGGTGAGAAGAAACCCACAATTTATTAATTATCAGGTGCTTATTATGGGTTATTTCACATAATCCTCAAAACAGTCTTATGTGTTGGTGTCTTTAGTCCAATTTTGCAGAAAATAGAAAGTTAAAGAGGCAAATAGCTTGCCTGAGGAATTCTAGGATTCAAACATAGGTCTGTATTGCTAAAAAGTATGTTTTACTGCTATTATATCACAAGGCCTGAACATGAAACAACAGGTATAAATGCATGTATCTTGAAACCATTTCCTTTAAGGTGATAAAGCACAGATAATGAAGACCACTCTGAACAAAAAAACCTCTGAGCTTATTTACTCACCAGACAAAGGACGAGAGTGCACACAGGAGTGAAGAAATTCTTTAAGTTGGTCATTTAAGGAGAACATATCATGGTGGATGAGGAATTCATGGACTCCTTGTTCAGTTAAGTTCATTGTTCAGTTATCCAGAACTCTGGATAAGACAGAATGAGTCCATAAATCTGTGTGCTGTTGGTTAAAAAATTTCTATTGCATGTGGTCAGGAAAAGGTCTTCAATAAGAAAAAAAGTTTCTGCAAATGGAGAACTCAGAGTTTATGGTCATTTACCAGCTTCAGGTGATTATAACCAGTTATGGTGAAAAGTAGTATTCAGGTTTTTGGTTGTTGTTTGTTTGATTTTTAAGGACGTTAAGGATTTTTTTAATATGTCCATGAGGGAATTAGCAAGGTGGCAAATCTGGTTCAAAGGAGAAACACTTGTATTTATAGCCACTAAAAGAAAGAAGGCTAGGATAAAATTGCTAAATTGTGTGCAAAACTGGTTAATGTCCTCTAGGGCAATACTGTGAACTTTATCTTGTAAACTCTTTTACATAAAAAGAAAATACATTTGCATATCTACTAGACAAAATTTATTTGCATCATTGTTTATTGTAGCATTTGCATCATTATGTTTTCTGTGAGTTAACAGCTAAATATATAGAAGGGTAAAACACCCCAATCAACAGTAAACAGTAAGTCAGACAAACCTACATTTTCCTGAAGAATTAGAAAATTCTTAGGTGGACATATAAGATAATGCCTCAGTAAAACATTGAAAAATATGTATTTATCTTTTTGTCTCTTTCCAAATTTGGGTATTTTTTCCTCAATACTCCTCCTTTGTATTAAAAAATGATCACCGATGAATTATTTTGATCACAGAAATGCTGAACGCATATGTTTTTGGCTTGTTGTCTGGATACAAGATTTACAATATTTGTTAACTTGTATAAGCCTCCTTATATTATGGCCAAGAAATGCTGAATTAAATGGTAACTAGCAACTACTAGAATCAGGCAATTATCTTCTATCTGGAGATTTTATAAGGAACCTAGGATGGTTTTCACAATGATCTCCACCATCCAGAGGTGTTTTGTTTTTTTTATTTGTTTGTTTATTTGTTTGTTTGTTTTTTGAGTAACTTAGCCTTTATAAAGCCGAAAACAAACAAACAAGCAAACAAAAACCTAAAGCAGTAGAGGATTACCTTACACCAATGGCAAGATATGGACCGGAAGGTTAAATGAGAAGGTATCAGGTTAGGATTTCAACATATGAATTTTAAGGGGACACAGTATTTAAACCATATCAGACCACCTGTTGAGTCACAAAACAGGTATCAGTACATTTGAAAGGATTAAAATCAAATAGAAGATATTATCTGATAACAAAAGAATTAATTTAGAAATGAAAAATAAATAAGTATTTGGAAATCACACCATACACTTATAAATAACTCATCAATAAAAGAAATCCCAAAGGAAATTAGAAAATATTTTAAACTGAGTGATAATGAAAACATAGCATATCAAAATTTGTGATACACAGTTAAATGAATGTTTACAGGAGTGATTAGGTTTAATATCTTATACAAAGAGTTAAGGTCGAAAATCAGTGACATAAGTTTCTACCTTAAGGAACTAGGAAAAGTAAAGTGAACCTGAGGTAAGCAGAAAAAAACCAAAAAACAGTAAAAATAGGAATGGATGTCGACTAGGTAAAAAACAATCTGAAAGAGATAACTGATAAAGAAAAATTTGTTATTTTAAAGGATTCATAAAAATTGGTAAATCCTGATTAAACTGACCCCAAAAAAAGAGTGATAATTTCCAGTCTCGGGAATAAAAAGAAGCTATCACTACAGATTTGATAGACATTAGAATAATATTGAGACAATACAGTGAACAACTTCATGCCAATAAACTCAACAAAAGAGATAGATGGAAAAATTCCTTTTCCCAAGAAACAACTTGATCAGAATATTGACAAGATAGGAAGTTAGAAAAATATGAGTACTATTCAATCTATTAATGAAATTGAATACATATTTCAAAACATTGCCACAAATGACTGAACTAGTGAATTCTATTAAATATGTACAGTGGAAGAAAACACTAATCAAACAGAAAACTCTTCCCAGAAATAGAGGAGAGTACTATCCACTAAATTTATGTTTAGAATAAAAAAAAAAAACCACTAATTAAACAGAAAACTCTTTCTAGAAGAAGAGAGCACTATCCACCAAGTTTATGAAATCAACATTGCCGTGTGTAAAAAAAAATCAAATAAGGTCATCACAAGGAAAGGAAAATATAGACCAATATCCCTCATGAACATAGGTGCAAAAAATCCTTAACAACATACTAATATATCTCAGAGATACTGCAAGTTTAGTTCTAAACCGCCACAATAGAACAAATATTGCAATAAAGCAAGTCAAATTAACTTTTTGGTTCCCCAGTGCATATAAAAGTTATGTTTACAGTATACTATAGTCTATTAAGCATTCAATAGCATTGTCTAAAAAAAGTGTACATACCTATTAAAAAATATTTTATTGCTAAAAAATGCTGACCATCATATGAGCTTTCAGCAAGTCATAATCTTTTTTGCTGGTGGAGGGTCTTGCCTCCAAGTTGATGGCTGCTGACTGATCAGAGTGCTAGTTGCTGATGGCTAGAGTGGGTGTGGCAATTTCTTTTTATTTTGTTTTTTTTTATTTTTGTCAATTTCTTAAAATAAGACAATAAAGTTTGCCACATAGATTGACTTTTCCTTTCATGAACGATTTCTCTGCAGCCTATCATGCTGTTTGATAGCATTTTACCCACAGTAGAACTTCTTTCAAAATTGGAGTCGATATTCTCAAACCTTGCCACTGCTTTATCAACTAAGCTTATGTAATATTTTAAATCCTTTGTTGTCATTTCAACAATCTTTGTAGCATGTTTACCGGAATAGTTTCCATCTTAAGAAACCACTTTCTTTGCTCATCCATAAGAAGCAACTCCTCATCTGTTCAAGTTTTATCATGAGATTGCAGGAATTCAATCACATCTTCAGGCTCCATTCCTCCTTCTAGCTTTCTTCCTATTTCCACCACATCTGCAGTTACTTCCTCCACTGAAGTGTTAGCCCTTCAAAGTCATCCATGAGGGTTGGAATCAACTTCTTCCAAATTCCTCTCCATGTTGATATTTGGATCTCTCCCCACAAATTACAAGTGTACTTAATGGCATTTAGAATGGTGAATCCTTTCCAGAAGGTTTTCAATTGACTTTGATTAGATCCATCAAAGGAATCACTATCAATGGCAGCTATAGCCTTATGAAAAGTTTGTTTCTTATATAATAAGACTTGAAAGTTGGAGTTACTCCTTGATCCATGGGCTACAAAATAGATGTGTTAGTAGGAGAAAAACAACATTAATCTCATTGCACTTCTCTATCAGAGCTCTCAGGTGGCCATATACAATGTCAATAGGCAGTAATGTTTTGAAAGATTTTTTTTTTCTCAGCAGCAGGTCTCAACAATGGAACTAAAATATTCAGCAAACCATATTGTAAACAGATATGCTGTCATCCAGGATTTGTTGTCCCATTTTTAGAGCACCAGCAGAGTTGATTTAGCATCGCTCTTGAAGGCTCTAGGATTTTTTGAATGGTAAGTGAGTACTGGCTTCAACTTAAAATCACAAGATCCATTAGCCCCTAACAACAGAGTCAGTGTGTCCTTTGAAGTTTTAAAGCCAGGCATTGACTTCTCTCTAATCCTAGATGGCATCTTCTTCCAATGTAAAGCTGTCTCATCTATATTAAGAATCTGTTGTTTAGTGCTAGTGTTGTTGTGTAGTGTTGCTTAATTGAATATTCATTAGCTATTATTATTAACTAAATTTTCTCAATAACTTGCTACAGCTTCTGCATCAGCATTTGCTGTTTCACCTTGTACGTTGATTTTATGGAGATGGCGTCCTTCCTTAAACCTCATGAACCAACCTCTGCTAGCCTCAAACTTCTCTTCCTCACCTCTTGCAGTCTTCAGAGAATTGAAAAGAGTTAGGGTCTTGCTCTAGATTAGGCTTTACTAAGGAAATGTTGCAGCTGGTTTGATCTTTTATCCAGACCACTAATACTTTGTTCATATCAGCAATAAGGCTGTTTTGCTTTTTTATCATTCATGTGTTCACTGGAATAGGACTTTTAATTTCTTTCAAGAACTTTTCCTTTGCATTCACCACTTTGCTATTTATCACAAAAGACCTAGCTTTTGGTTTACCCTGGCTTTTGACATGCCTTCTTCACTAAGCTTAATTTTCTTTAGCTTTTGATTTAAATTGAGAGATGTGTAACTCTTTCCTTCACTTGAAGACTTAAAGGGCACTCGTGGGATTATTAATTGTCCTAATACCATTATTGTTGTATCTCAGAATAGGGAGGCCCAAGGAGAGAAAGAGACGAAGGAATGGCTGGTCAGTAGAACACTCAGACACAACATATATGAATATAAGTTCTCTGTCCTATGTGAGCACAGTTCATGGCTCCCCAAAACAATTAACAATGTAACATCTAAGATTCCTGATTACAGATCACCATAACAAATATAACAATAATGAAAAGTGTTGAATTATTGCAAGAAGTACCAAAATGTGACATACAGACACAAAATGAGCAAATGTTGTTGGAAAAATAGCAGTGGTAGGCTTGCTCAGTGCAAGGTTGCCACAAACATTGAATTTATAATACATAGTATCTGAAAAACACAATAAAGTGCAATACACTAAGGTATGCCTATTATGCATACCAAATCCAGCAATATGTAAAAAAAACATCATGAGCAATTAAGCTTTATCCCAGGAATGCAAGTTTTAACATCTTATAATGAAGGAATATAATTTAGAATATTAAAAATAAAGTAATTAAAAATAATAACAAGAAAAGAAAAAACCAGATGATCACCACACTTTATAAAGCACTTTTAATATTCAATAGTCATAAAAGTGGAAAATCTTAGGAAACTATGAATAGAAGGAAATATTTCAGCTGATAAAAAGGACTATCTATGAAAAATATAGCTAACATAATAATTAATGGTTACAAATAGAAAGCTTTCCCCCAAGATCAATAACAAGACTGCATTATCTACTCCCACTTTGTACTGAATTTCCTAGTCAGCTCAAGAAAGAAATAAGGAGAGAGACAGAGACAGAGAAGAGAGAGAGAGAGAGAGAGAGAGGTAGCAAGAGGGAGAGAGGTTAGAATGAAAGAGAAAAAGTAAAATTTTCAGGGCACCTGGGTAGCTCAGTTGGTTGAGCATCCAACTTTGGCTCTGGCCATGGTCTCATGGGTTTATGAGTTCAAGTCCCACATTGGGCTCACTGCTGTCAATACAGAGCCCTCTTGGAATCCTCTGTCCCTCTCTCTCTGCCCCTCCCCTTCTTGCACTCTCTCTCTCTTAAAAATAAATAAACATTTTTAAAAAAAGAAAAAGTAAAAATTTGTATTTGTCAGTCAACATTAATTACACTCATAAAATGCCTAAGGAATCTATCAAAAAGATACTGGAACTAATAATAGAACATAGCAATGTCACAGGATAAAAGGACAATATTTAAAAAGTAATCACACTTCTATATATTAGTAATAAACAATCATTAAGTGTAATTTCAAAATACAATTTATGATAGTATCAAAACCATTAAATACTTAAGGAATAAATTTTTAAAATATAGAATGTACAAAATAGTGGTAAGAGAAATTTTACAAGACCTAAATAAATGAAAACATATATTGTACTCATCAACTGAAAGACTCAATATTATTAATATGTCCATTATCTACATTTAGATCTATATATTTGAAGTAATCTCAATACAAAAATAAATAAATAGTTCTAAATCTCATGAAACTGCAGAGGACCCAAAATAGTCAAATCAAGGGGTGCCTGGGTGGCTCAGTCGGTTGAGCGTCCGACTTCAGCTCAGGTCATAATCTTGCAGTCCATGAGTTCGAGCCCCGTGTCGGGCTCTGTGATGACAGCTCAGAGCCTGGAGCCTGTTTCAGATTCTGTGTCTCCCTCTTTCTCTCTCCTCCCCCGCTCATGCTCTGTCTCTCTCTTCTCAAAAAATAAATAAACATTAAAAAAAACTTTTAATAAAAAAAATAGTCAAATCAATTTTGAGGAAAAAAAAGAAGGAAAGAAAGAAAGAGAAAGGATGTATGCTACCTAATTCAAGACTTACAATAGTAATTAAATCAGTTTGTATTGGCATAATGATGGGCATGGAGATCAATGAAACAGAACAGAGTTCAGAAAAAGACCCACATGTATATATGTTAAATTGATTTTTAATTAAAGCTATTGAGTAAATTCAATGAAAAAGTATTTTAAATAAATGGTACTAGAACAACTGGATATTCTAACAGGGAAAGACAAAAATTCTTACCTTGCCCTCTGCCACCCACCATACACAAAAGTTTATTCAAAAGGACTCATAAACCTAAACATATAAAACTATCAAACTCCTGGAAGAAAATATGGAAGAAAATCTTAATGACCTTGGATTAGGCAAAGATTTCCCAAGACACAAAAACCACAAAACTTAAGAAAAATAATTGATGAGTTGAACTACAGCAAAACAAATACATTCCTAGCTTTGAAAGATATCAAAATGAAAAGACAAACTGGAAAAAGAGAAAAGATTCATGTATGTATATACGACAAAAGACCGTATCCAGAATATAAAATAATACAGATTGGAGCAAAATTAAATGATAGAGAATAGTAAAATAATAGAAAATATTAACAATGCTAATAATTGTTTTTTAAAGTTTATTTATTTATTTTGAGAAAGAGAGAGAGAGAGAGTAGGGGAAGGGCAGAGAGAAACAGAGAGAGAGAATCCCAAACATGTTGACAGTTCAGGGACCAGTGCAGAGCTTGATCTCATGAACCACAAGATCATGACCTGAGTTGAAATTAAGAGTCAGACGTTTAGCTGACTGAGCCACCCAGGTGCCCCAGGAGTTGGTTTTTCAAACATAGACAAAATTGACAAATATTTAGCTATACTAACTGCCAAGAAAAGAGAGAGGACTCAAATAAATAAAATTGTAAGCAAAAGAAGAGATGTTACAAATGATATCAAACAAGTAAAAAAATCATGAAAAATTATATGCCATCAAGTCAGACAACCTAAAGAAATGGATAAATTCTTAGAAATATACAACCTATCAAGATTGACCCATGAAGAAATAGAAATTCTGAACAGACCAATAATAACTAAGAAGATTGAATCAGGGGGTGCATGGGTGGCTCGGTTGGTTGAACTTCTGACTCTTGATTTCAGCTCAGGTCATGACCCCAGGGTAATGAGACCAAGCCCCATGTCAGGCTTCACACTGAGCATGGATCCTGCTTGATATTTCTCTCTCTCTCTCTCTCTCTCTCTCTCTCCCTCTCTCTCTCTCTCTCTCTTTCTCTCTCCTTCTGTACCTCTCCCCTGATCATGTTCTCTCTCTCTCTCTCTAAAAGAAAAAAATAAAGGGGCGCCTTGGTGGGTCAGTCAGTTAAGCATCCGACTTTGGCTCAGGTCATGATCTCAAGGTTCATGGGTTCGAGACTGACATCGGGCTCTGTGCTGACAGCTCAAAGCCTGGAGTCTGCTTTAGGTTCTGTGTCTCCCTCTCTCTCTGCCCCTCCCCTGCTCACACTGTGTCTCTCTATCTCTCTCTTAAAAATAAAGAAAGAAAAGAAGAAAAAAAATGAAATCAATAATCAAAAATCTCCCAACCAAGAAAAGTCACCACCAGATAGTTTTACTACTAAATTCCACCAAACATTTAAAGAAAACATAACAACAGCTCTTCTCAAACTCTTTCAAAAATTTGAAGAGGAGAGAACATTATGAAACTCATTTTATAAGGCGAACAACTGCCCTGATACCAAAGCCAGATAGGGACACCACAAGAAAAGAAAATTATAGATCAATATCCTTGATAAATATAGATGTAAAACTTTCCAACAAAATATAAGCAAACCAAATTCAACAGCACAATGAAAGGTTCACACACCATGATCAAGTGAGATTCATGTCTGCAATGGAGGATAGATCAACATATCCAAATGAAAAAATGTGATATCCAACATCACAGAATGAAAGATAAAGATCATATAATCATCTCTATAGATGAAGAAAAAACTTTTGACAAAATTCAGCATCCATTCATTGATAAAAACATCCAACAAACTGGATATAGACAGAACATACCTCAACCCTATAAAGACTATATATGGCAAGTCCACAATTAACATTAAATTCAGTGGTGAAAGTCTGAATATTTTTCCTCTAAAATCAGGAGAAAAAAACAACAATGATGCCTACTTTCACCACTGTTATTCAACATAGTACTAAAAGTTCTAGCTAGACAAGGAGGAGAAATAAAAGGCATCCAAATTGGAAAGAAGAAACTAAAACAGTTTGTGTTTGCAAATAAGATGATCTTATATACAAAAAACCCTAAAGACTCCATGAAAAAAAAGCTGTTAGAAATAATAAACAAGAGGTGCCTGAGTGGCTCAGTCAGTTAAGCCTCTGACTTCATCTCAGGTCATAATCTCATAGTTCATGGGTTTGAGCACCATGTTTGGCCCTGTGCTGACAGAGCCTGGAACCTGCTTCAGATTCTGTATCCCTTTCTCTCTCTGCCCCTCCCCTGCTTGTGCTCTGTCTCTCTCTGTCTCTCAAAAATAATTAAATGCTAAAAAAAATAAATAAATAATAAACAAATTCAGTAAAGTTGTGGGATACAAAATCACCATGCAAAAATCAGTTGTTTCTATACACTAATAATAAACTATCTGAAAAATAAAAAAAGAAGAGAATAATCCCATTCACAATAGCATTGAAAAGAATAAAATGCTAGAAATAGATTTAACTAAGGAGGTGAAAGACCTTTACACTGAAAAACTGTAAGACATTGATAGAAGAAATCGAAGAGGACACGGATAAATGGGATGATATTGTGTTCATGGGTCAAGAGAAATAACATTGTTAAAATGTCCATATACCCAAAGCCATCTAGAGATTCAATGCAATATGTATTAAAATTCTAGTGGAATTTTTCACAGAAATAGAATAAACTATACTAAAATTTGTATGGAATCACAAACAACCCAAACAGTCAAAGCAATCATGAGAAAGAAGAACAAAGATAGAGGCCTCACACTTCCTGACTTCAAAACTACACTACAAAAGTATAATGATCAACACAGTATGGCACTAACATCAAAATAGGTATGTAGACGAATAGACCAAAATCGAGAGCCTACATGCATACATGGTCATCTGATATTTGACAAGAGAGTCAACATACTCGATGAAGGAAAAGATAAATCTTCAATAAACGGTGCCGGTAAAATTGGATATTCACATGCAAAACAATGAAACTGCACCCCTATTTTAGACCACTCACAAAAATTAGCTCAAAACGGATTAAAGTCTTGAATGTAATACCTGAAACCATAAAAGTCCTAGAAGAAAACATAAGGAAAAAGCTCCCTAATATTTATCCTGGCAATTTGTTTGTATGACACCAAAGCACAAGCCATAAAATCAAAAATAAACAAGTTGGACTACATCAAACTGAAAACTTCTGCACAACAAAACAATCAACAAAATTAAAAGGCATCCTACAGAATGGGAGGAAATATGTGCGAATTATATATCTAATTAGGGGTTACTATAGAGAGAAATACTTGTAAATCATCTTTCTGGTAAGAGGTTAATACACATGGAACCCATACATCCAGATGGCCAACAGGTACATGAAAAGGTTTCCAACATCACTAATCATTAAGGAAATGTAAATCGAAACCACAAAAAGATATCACCTCACACTTGGGAGAATAGCTATGATAAAAAAGCTAAGAGATAACAATTGCTGGTGAGGATGTGGAGAAAAGGGAGTCCTTGCGCACTGTTGGTGGGAATGTAAATTGGTGCAGCCACTAGGGAAAACAGTATGGAGTTTCCTTAAAAAATTAAAATAGAACTATCATATGATCTAGCAATTCTACTTCTGGGAATATATTTGAAGGAAATAAAATCACTATCTCAAGGAAATGTATGCAGCTCCATGTTCATTGCAGTGTTCTTTTTTTTTTGTTTTGTTTTACAATAGCCAAAACATAGAAACAATCTAAGTATCCATAGGTGAATGGCTTAAGGGATAAAGAAAATGTGATATGGACTATTATTCAGCGATAAGAAAGAAGAAAAATCTGCCATTTGTAACAACATAAACGAATACTGAGGGCCTCATGTCAAGTGACATATGTCAGATATGAAAGAAAAATACTATATTATCTCATGTGGAATCTCAAAAAAAATTTAATTTAGTTTAGTTTAATTTTATTTAATTTAAAAAATAAAATAGTAACTTAACCCTGCTAAAGAGGCTCTATCTCTTTTTCCCTCATCTCATATCTATATATGTCACCAGATTATAAAGTGATTTCAAGATAAAAATATCAATTTAGGGTAAAAAATATCAAGACAAAACAAAAGATCAGCCTGAAAAGCTCTATGAGGTAAGTATATTTATAGTACTTAAAGAGATAAAGGAGGATTAAAAATTCTAACAAGAGAGTTCATTATGTTAAAAAAAGGCATATTTATAAAAAAGCATAACTTATAAAGGGACAAAATATAACATAGAAATAAAAAAATAATCTTTGGAAATGAAACTTTGTATTAAATAGCAGATTAGGGGCGCCTGGGTGGCTCAGTCAGTTAAGCGTCCGACTTCAGCTCAGGTCACGATCTCATGGTCCGTGAGTTCGAGCCCCGCGTCTGGGCCATCAGCCCAGAGCCTGGAGCCTGCTTCCGATTCTGTATCTCCCTCTCTCTCTGCTCCTCCCCCGTTCATGCTCTGTCTCTCTCTGTCTCAAAAATAAATAAACGTTAAAAAAATAAATAAAAAATAAATAAATAGCAGATTAGTCATATCTGAAGAGTAAATTAGTGAGGTAAAAGGGTATGAAAACAAGCAAGAATGCAAAACAGAAAGACAATTTAGAAAATAGGAAAGCGTTGTTAAAATGATGTGAAATATTCATCCAGAAGGAATTCCAAAAATAATATGAAGAATTGAAAAATGGTAAGATTGACTCCATTAATATCCCTAATTGTTTGCCACTCCCTGTACCATATTCTTTACATACGATTTTGCTGTTCCTCCCATAAAGAGGTTGAAAATATCTTCCTACCTTTCAATTCCGAGGTAAGCCATACGGTTTGACTTAGCCAATGGGTTGTTAGCAGATATAACATGAGCAAAGACTTGAGAAGTCCTTACACTTCCTGCTTATCTCCTGAGCTCTGTGAATGCCAAGAGAACATGCATGACCGGCATCCTGGAAGATGAACAATATGACACAGAGCCAAGTTACCAGCCATCCCAACTGAAGACAACCTAGATCAGGTGGCAAAGTGCAGATCCCAAGTATGGGAGTAAACCTAGCCAAGATAAACAAAGATGCCTAGATAATCCACAGCTGATCACATAAGCATGAGCAGCCTGACCAAATCAATCAACCTTAACCCAGATCAGATGAATCCCACAGCCCATCATTTAAATTAACGTTCATCGCTAATCAAAACACAAGTTTTGTCGATGTTTGTTATGCAACATTATTGTTACAACGGAGAATGCCTGTAAGAAGATAACCCATATTAAAAGAACGGTGAGAATTTTCCAGAACTGATGAGAATGCAGCACGTTAAAAAATGTGACATCTTGGTGAATTCAGGAATGGAAACGTTTAGTGGTCTCGATTTAGAGGAAGGATGCCCAAAGATGTCTCAAGAAGTGTGAACAAATTTTTAAAAACAGGACTACTCTTACTTCACTATAATTTAAAATATATTAATATCAGCCATGCAGTTCTTTGAGGTAGGAGAATAATACCATAAAATCAAATTGTCCCAGGTCTGATATGGCAAATGATTGACAGGCACCAACATCTCTACCTTTTCACCACATACTACTTTCCTAGGGCTGCTGTAACAAAGTATCATGAACAATGGACAGCAATTTATTGTCTCACAAATCTGGAGATTAGAAGTGTGAAATCAAGCTGTAGGCAAGCCTGTGCTCCCTCTGCAGTCTGTAGAGGAGAATGAATTTTCCCTTGCCTCTTCCAAGTTCTGGTAGCTTCCCAGCAATCCTTGACTTTCCTTAGCTTGCCAGCTGCACCTCTTCAATCTCTACCTCTGTTATCACATGGGTGTTT
This sequence comes from Panthera leo, assembly GCF_018350215.1. NCBI lineage: Eukaryota > Metazoa > Chordata > Mammalia > Carnivora > Felidae > Panthera > Panthera leo. The sequence goes on from NC_056695.1 coordinate 36,787,853, forward strand.
TCCCCCTGTGTCTCTTCTCTTCCTAGAAGGACACCAGTCATATTGGATTAGGGTCCACCCTAAACAAATGTGACCTCATTTTGACCAGACTATATTTGAAAAGACCATACTTTCAAGTAAGTTCACATTCACAGAATGAGGCTTTGGATTTCAATGAATCTTTTTGGGTGACACAACTTAAAACATAGCAAACTCTATTTCCAAAGCTCATAAAATGCATCCACGGTTCTTACGTTGCATGTGCATTCTAATGTGCTCAAAGATCATGTGAATATTCTAAGTGTCAATTACATGTACTTGAGAGTAGCGTATGCACGCTATTAGTACATGCTGGTTCTAAATTAAAATTAATGTACTGTCATTCACGACTATTAATCAATGAATATGAAATCATATTCTTTTGACTAAATTAGCTACAAGTATTCAAGATATATGAGATGAAGTATTTTTCAGAATGTGACGGAATTCTTGGGATAAGATTGTGAATAGAGGTGGACTGTAAGGCTTTACATTATTGGATTCTGAAGGATCATAATATTCTTTAAGATGCTTTCCAAAAGAAGAACTTTTTCAACTAAGAATCAACGTTTATTTTTACATTCCAACCAATTTGTGTGCGTAATAATCGAGATTATTATGAATAAGTTTTAATAAAATGTCTAGCAGAATTCCCACTGACTACATTTAATATATGTTAAATATTGCCTTTTCTGTTCTTGGAGTTAAGATATTTTTAATCTTTGTTTTTGTTATAGAGACAGAGTTTTAGATTGAATTCTGGTGGAAATGATTCATTCCTTTTTAGTCTTGATCTCTCATGTAAACTTTTATAATTATTTATATTCAACATACTTGGTGTTTTAAGCGCTCTGTTTTCTTTGGGAAAATAAATTTGTAGGAAGCTCAGAGTTCATATTCTCACTAATGACCACACATTTGTAATTAATCAGAAATAAAATTGTTAAAAATTTTGAAACAGAAATGTACACAAAAACCCAGAAACTTCCTCCATTGTATAAGATAGATGTTTGCTGTGGCAATGCCAATAGACATTCATCTGACAGGCACCAACCTCAACTATTTTAAACATACTTCCTAAAATGTTCCATGATAGTAAAGCTCCTTTCCAATGTGACATTATTAAAACATAGAGTTTAGAGAAATAAACCTCAGCATTTCTTCAAAGCCAATTTCCATGAGGTAGCTATTCCAAAGATATCATCAAGAACTCTGTTCTTAGGAGTGGAAATGCAGATGAACAACACAAACAGATTGGACAAGACTGGCAGATCTTGCTGCCACTCAGAGGTTTTGCTAGCTAAAGATGATTAATTAAATACAGAATTGTCTCGGTAAGCAATATGGTAAACATTAATACCATGGGCATCTAGAGAACATTGTCATTTCTTTAAAATTAGTGTACAATAGTCAATAGTCTCTAAATGGGTGACAAGTAATTAGCAGGATTTTAAGTGAACTGATCTCTATGTACCAGATGATCAGATAATTTGTTAAAGTATTACAGCATTCCAAGTAGGAAACAATAAAAATGAACGATGAACTTAATGCTTTGTGGGTCAAGCCAGGCCAAAGAATGCTTATTGCTAATAATTTCCTAGAGCACCAGAAAGTATTGCTGAATTTGCCACTCTTGAAAGCTAGTCAGCGCTTTGTTTTTGCGCAGCATTGGTTTCCTATTAGAGGCATCAGATAAGAGTTTACATTATGTTGAATGGTTTTGTGGCTGCCTGTGTTCCAAAATTCTATGTAGTTCTCATTCACCTGAATCGTTATTCATAGATTTATTGAAAGGACAGAATAGCTTTAAGAATGTCAAAGAGGAGGGTGATATCAATCTACAAAATAGACATTTTCCCAGGCACGGTTGCATGATATATTTTAATGTGGTTTATCTAATGTTTAGTACCAAGTCTTTTAATCAATGAATACCTATTGAATGCTTGTGATGAGTCAGTTCATTATGCTTGGTGCTGCAGATAAAATACAGAGTAAAATCCAGACACAGTTCCTACCTTTAGTGAACTTAAATTCAGGTGATGACATCATCAAATCTCAGAAAATGTACACGTGTGCAACTCTGAGAAACGCGAAGAAAGAGAGGTACATCGAGCTGAGAGCATGTTTAACAATAGGAGCTAGCTTTATCAGAGAAGACAAGGAAAGCTTCCCTGAAGAAATGATGACTGCACAGAGATTTAAAGGATATTAACCAGGAAACTAAGAAAGGAAGAGCTCCTAGGCAGATAGAATAGAAAAGGTCAGGAGAAAGCAGTTGTGACCAATGAACCAATGTCAGGAAGACCTACCTTCCTGGGGAAGTCTTGGAGGTAAGTCAGACACATGAGGATTGGTTAGCAAATAATAATAAAGGAGGCTCAGTACAATGAACTAAGAGATTCTATTTCATAGGTGACTCACAGATACAATCAAGGCCTCTGTGCCAAAACTAGAGGCATTCTGTACCATCTCACAAAAAGGATACAAAAAAGAATAACATGTTGCTTAGGAATTGAGAAATATTGAAAAATTAGTACATAAAGGCACAGACCTTTAAAAATAAAACAAAAATGTTTAAGTCATAAAAACAATCTAAACAGATGAATACCAGTGATGTTCTAGCTGTGGAAATTCATTATGATCTTCACAAACATGGCAAATCCTTCCACAATTGAGATACAGTCAAACCAGGAATAAACCATTGGATGAGTGGTATTGGATCAATCCATGGAACATAATAGAAAGTTCACAAAGAGATCCTAGTGTTTATAGAATGATCATGAGTGATAAAGTCAATATACATGCTTAAAAATTCCAGATATATTATAGATTAAATTCATGTATTCATATATTAATTCAAGATTTATTAGAGACCTACTGTGGCTTTTGTAGGAAGAAGGAATACAGTGATGAAAAGATTGACTAGGTCTCTGCCTCGTGGAACTCGGGTCCAGTGTGGGACAATAATTTGAGAAACAAGGAAATCTATAAAATCAGGTGCAGAGTTACTACAATAAAATAACCAGAAGAAGCCTTTCTGAGGAGACACCATCTGAGCTGAGTCCTGAATGAAGTGCATGTGAGAGCTCTGTGAGCGACTAGAGAAAACATTTTCACTAGGAAAAAAAGGAAGTACAAAGGTCTGAGGAGGTGTAAGCCTAGCATGATTGCAGATCAAAAGACAAAAGTGGTGGCTGGAGGGAAGAGGGAGCATGATCTGGGGAAAAGTTTGAGAGGAAGACAGGGGCCCAATCATGAGACACCTCCCAAGCAAAAGTTTGGATTTTATGCCAAACGAAAGGGGAAATCACTGGAAGGTTTTGAACTGTATTGTATATGATTTACATTTTGTAGATATAATACTGGAATGTCTATGGAGGACGGGCTTCAGAGATAAGAGTGCAAAGTGGGAGGTCAGTTGGGGGGTTCCAGAAGCAACGTGATAGCCAACCAGCCAAGAAAAGAAATGGTTTCAAAAATGAAGGAGTGATCAACTCTGTCAAATGCTTCTGATGGTTGGGGGGATAAAACTCTGATGGAGTAGGTACAAGAAAGTAAGTGTAAAACAATTAAACAAATATTTTTGGAAGAAATATAAGAAAATATATCCAGACACTACAATGAAAGATTGAAATAGTTCACAATGGAAGAATAAAAAACAAAACCTTTCAAAAGCAAAAGATACCACACATTTAGTCAAAACAAAAATAGATTGCAAAAATATTTTCAATAACATTAATACGTGTAATGTAAAAAGAGTTTTCACAATCAATGAGAAAAGGCAACCAATAGAAAAAAAACGGATAAATGTTATGAATTGGAAATTTATATTTGAGGTAAATCAAACATCTATGAAACAAATGAGAAGATTCTCATTCTTACTGATGGTGAAACAGCAATGAATATACAATGGTATGTTTTTGGTAGGAAACACAATTTTTGAAAATAATCTGATACTGTCTGATAGAATTTAAAATACACTTATCTTTGGCACAGTTATTCCAGATCTAGGAATTTACCCCATAGGGAAAGAATGCACACACACACACCAGGAAACAATCGAATGTGAATACTGATCAAGCGGGAAATAATCGGACCAACTTCAGTTCATATACCCACATAATATCCTACAGACTTTTAAAAAATGTTAGATTGATATCAAGGGACCTGGATTTCTACAATGTATTGCTTGGGGAAAGCAAGATGCAAAGGAGTTTGTATAACATGATTTATATACAACACGATTGTGGTACTGTCACCAAACTATTAATGATACTTCTCTCTGATGAGGTTTCTAGTGATTTTCACTTTTTTTATATTTAAGAGGAAAATTACTAAAACACATTCCAAGTATGATTTGTCACAAAAATTATAAACGCTAGTAGTAATTGACCTTAATTTCTATATTTATCTAATCGTGTATTTAGACAAAACAAGCATTGAATTTCAGATAGGTACCACTTACCATCTAACATTTATATTTAATCCTTTCTTATTTACAACATTCTCATATATGCTATTGAATTCTCACAATCTCTGACTAGCATCATTTCAGATAGAAGAAAAATTAGACTTGGGGAGGGCAAGCATTAAGTGATTTGTAGGGTCCAGATCATTTAATTCGTAAATTAATGCTTTCACATTAATTTCACATGTAAAATTAAACTTACTAGTATGGATTAGAAAGTAAAGTAAAGGCTTGTCATCTCAAGTCTTATCAAGTCTTAGACTTGAACTAAATGATTAGCAAGGCAAAAAAAAAAAAAATCCTCTTCTAGCAGATGCACAGGTAAAGTACCCCCTTGGTAAAGTGTTTTGGTTCAAAACAGTGATCTGTTTTCAGTTGGAACTCTAGTCCTCATATTGCAGTGTGGAGGAACTTTCCCCGAATAGTACTCTTGACCAATCCTTGCCTTTTACTCAGTTGTCCCTGGCAGATCAGGAATGACGTAACTGACTGGGGAGTCCTAGAAAAGAAAACAAACATATAGGTCTGGGCCACTCTGGGCTCTCCCTTGTCAGTGCTTGCTTGAAGAGAGGGAACACTCAAGTCTTAGTCTTGCAGGTAATGGTCCCTTTCTCCATGATGTCTGTCAAAGTTAGTGTAAAATACTGGAAGCCAAAGAATTAAGTCAGGTTCTCTAACCAACTCAGGAACAAAGCTGATGTTTTCTTTTTTCTTGCCCATCTTTTAATTGTATTCAAGTAAGGGGAAGGAAAAACAACAACAGAAAGTATTACAGATTGGTCCCCTTAAACTTGAGTATTTGATTATTTGGGCCAGGAAATTTGCTAATCATATATAAGCCCTGGTATGTGAAGAATAAAGTAACATCTGTGGAGACTGGCTGTTTTTGGCCAGGATGCATGGCTTTAGGCTATGGGCTTATTGCACAAGGCCATAAAAGTTTTCAAACATAGTTGTTTGTAACACACTGTATTACATTTCATAGTTGGTTTATACTTTGTGCATATTGCTTTTATCAGGTACATCTGGGAGAACACCTTCAGTCTTTGGCTTTGTAAGTATGGGCGATACAGGAATTTAATTTTGTTAGGTCAATTTGTCCAAAGGTGAGTAGCTGTTCTAAATAGGCAGGGCTCATGTTAACAGGGTCTTAAACATAGGAGTTCAGATTTCAATATGTATCCTCAGCTGTGGCAAAAAAAAAAAAAAAAAAAAAAAAAAAAAAAAAAATAGGGAAAGAAATTCTTCTAGCATTCAAGACTTTTAGTTATTAAGACACAAGAACATTTTGCTAAGTCTGCAAAGCAGGCCAGATTTTAAACTTCATAGGCAAATGATTTCTGCATATACTACATACACTAACAAGACTCTAGATTTAAATTTTAGTGGCAGCCATGAAAGGCCATGCCAAAAAGCCCATATTGCTGGATTTATATACTGAGCCTCTATCGTCATCACTCTGCCTTTTCCTGGGCCCAGAGTGTAAGAAATGGGATGAGCAAGGATACATCAATCACATTGTCATCCTGATCGTTGAGTGCCTCCTCTACAGTGAAGGCTTCTGGGGGCATCTAAACACATAGAGCCAACTCCTGAAGAAGCATCCACATACCTTTCCTTCACACGATTTGCCTCCAATCTTTCAATCTTGTTTCTCTCATGTTCTGACCAACAACCATCACTTCACCTCTGCCCAAGACTACTGCATGCATATCTTTACATCAGACAACTTACCCCTCCACACAAAGTTATTCAATTGTTCCTTCCACAGCTCTTCCCAATGGAAAGATTTCCCTTTGCCACTGTTCTCTAGGACTAAAAAGGAGGTTTTATTGTGACAGTAGTCTGCTTTTTCAGCTCATGTCAGAATACTGAGCAGACCTATGAAAGGGCTACACCTGAGTTTCTTCCTGCTGTAAGCTGGTCATAGGGAATGCTCATAAATAAATAGCTGTTGGCTGAAAGAGAGGCATTGACAGAGTTAGGTGACACATAGGACTAAGCCACTCGTTTATGCATCTGACACTAGTTCACATATCTGAATCACATACTCTGGATCTAGTCAGGCCCAACTCCAAATGATAAACCATGATGGATTGCTTTTGTGCCCACCTGACCTATGACCATAGTGGATCTGCCAGATCCCAGGTCATGATAGGCAACTCATTTTCACAGTAATTTAATACCCGATGGTCTGGTTCTCAGTTGCTACTGGCTCCCAACAGCATGGCAGAGATTGCTTTTCAACTAGATCACTATTTCTCTTCTGCATAAGGCATGGCCACGCTTTATAACTGACGGTAGGACCCTCTCAACCTCTGGGCTCCTCTCAAAACATCAATCAAAGTCACTGAATAAACGGATCAAAGAAGTATTCCTCAAAAATACAAAGAATGAAACAAACACGTTCATCTAATTTTTTCAGTGGTAAGAAGTACAACGTGAAATAATGTCATTCTCTTCAGAGAATTGTTTTAGTATGGCCCCAGATCGTTGGACCCTTAAAATCTTCACTAATTTTATCCATCTTTGAATCATTGTAGGGGGTGTTCCCCATCCTCTGGCACCCATGCGTTTTACCAAGGCATCGAAGAGAGGAAAATTAGTAGAGAAATTGAAGGGGTTTTTTTCAATATGGTAGCAAATTTAAACTTTTAAACAATTTCTTTATATGCTACCATTTGAACTTTCTGGATAGAGATCTTCTGGATATCCCAGCCTACACTGAGTTAGTAGTTGGGTAACCCTCTTAGCATGCCTTTTTTTTCTTCACATTATCTGGAATATTTACTAAAAGCTATCTAATTCCAAAATCTCTAATGTAAATATATGACTAGATTTCATTTTCGCTAAGGACCATCTGACAACTCATTTTGAGTTTGCTTCAGAATTTTCTCTCAACAGATGAGGAAACTGGAATATTTATCCTCACAGTCTTTTCTCTTACCTACTTAAAGTTTGACTCTTAGGACATTAAATCCCTCACTTACAGGCTGCCCTGTGCATGGGCTGCATAAATTTTTATAGCACTACAGAAAGCTCTAAGGCTGAGAGCACAGGAACACAGGACCTTAGAGTCAGCATATGTGTAAGATGGGACGGACATCAACAATGTCTACTTATCTTATGACTTCCACATTGTTTTTCTTCCAATTAAAAATAAAAGAAAATTCTATTTACACATAATTTGCCCAGTTATACCCATAATTGCACTAGGCTCAGTAGGCATCTGTTTGTCCATATCTTTTCCCCAGAATTGGTATCTCCTTTTTGATATCAAATTTCCTCACATAGCTCTAAAGGCATTTCGTCATATGCCTGGCAACTACTTTTTAGCATTCCTATCAACTATAGTCTTCTACCCAATGAGACATCATGTCCAACCACTCATAATTTTACTGATATGCTCAGAACCATGTGTCTTTATTCATAGTGCTCCCTAAGTCTGGAATAAAATTGAAATCCTTATCCTCCAACATCCAATTCCATCATGAAATCTGCCTGTACACTACCCCTGTAAGAATTAATTGTTCAGCATCTTCTCGTTAAGACATAATTCAATTTGCTTGCCTCTATTGAGGAGGCAAGTTTTTAGAAAATAACTTGTTTTTAGAAAACAAAATAGTCATTTTATTCTATTGTATATATTATGTCTGCCTCTCCACCAATTGGGTCGTTAGGTCCCTTTTTACATTTCCCCTCTCTGCGATATCTAGCGTGGTATACTGCAGATGAGAAGTACTCAACAAAGCATATATAAATATGTATTGAATGAATGAAAGGCAAATCATGTTTTCAATGGGGAAGTGAATAGAGCTGAGAGCTGTTGCCATTTGTCCTGCTGCAGGCACTCTTGGGTCTTTGTCTCTGTCATCAGATAGAGGGCAAGAGAATGAACAACAGTGATATGAGGAAAAGAAATGATGGCAATTGTCACAGGGGGTGCCACTAGTTTGCAAAAGCTAGTTTGTACTCAAATGCCAGAAGAAGCCATTGGGCCTGTTTAGGTTACGATATTTTCAACTTGCTAGCCCTATGGTTCTCATCATGCAAGACAGACTGACATCTTTTAGTAATCAGAGAGAATTGGTTTACTGAGGGACCAAATTTCCTAATCACGTGGTGAAAATTTGTCCAAATCTTTGTTTATAAAAGATGTCAAAAAGAATCAAACAGGAGGATAATAACAACCAAGTGGGGAAGCAGAAGACTACTTTGCAAGCTGAAAACTACAAAGGAAAGTGTGGTGGTAGTTTTCACCAGTTTCCCGTTTTCTCTTACTCAGTTAAAAACAAAAAAACTCAAAGAATCTAGGAACTGTATATTATATTTGAGGTACACAAAACATTTTGAAACACAAGAACTCATTAATTAACAGAAAAATTGAATTTCATCAATTTTTTTGAAATTCAATTTACTATAAACAATTAAATATGAAAATGCTCAGTACAAGGTAAGTGCTCAAAATATGTTAGTGTTTAGTTTTCTTTTTTTAAGTTTAGAAATATATTTAATCTAGTTAATAATATTGAGTTAGCAAAAGACTAGCTCTGTTAATATTTCCACTACTATGTAGATATAGATAGTTAAACACAGATCTAGATCCTCCATTCAGAATTCGCATATTTAGTGTAGGTAAAGTCATGACAGCAAACATTTACATCACAATTATCAGTTTGTTACATGTAATATCCAGCTTCCTTAGGGAACTAAAAGAAGCTAAGTCCATTATCCAAAATGTTACATCAGAAAAGAATCCAAGAGATACCACTAGATTTGAAAGAGTATATGTAGGCATCTTATTGTGGTAATATTGACAAGACTACAAAAAAAGGGACATAAAATACCCAGGTTCCAACCCATTTACATATATATATATATATATATATATATACACACACACACACATACACGTATATATATATATATATATACGTATATATATATACGTATATATATATATATACATACACACACATTATTTTAATTCTAGAATGGTCTCTTACACATGGAATTCACAGGTACCACAGAAACCACAGTTCATGAATTTCCAACGTTTCCCTAAGGGAGGTCATTTATTCATTTCTAAGAATCCCAACAAATTTTTTGACAAAAAGGAGAGGAGAGAGGAAAATATTTCTAATTATAGCAAATTAAGCTTGGAATCTGACATAGCAAAAATGACACAAAATGTTTACTCCAAATAACTTAAGTAGCTGTTTTTATCGGTTTTCTTCTTTCAAATGGAAATATAAAAGTAGGAAAAATATAGAAAATGGTCCATGATAGATTAAATCAAATGATCATCCTTGTTCTCTAACATTAAATGATTTACTGAGATCTGAAATTACCATTATGACTGAGATTTATGTAGGGAAGTCATTAGGCTTTAGGCTTATTTACTCAGTATTACAAAATTACTCTGTAGGTAAATTCTCATGATTCCACATATCTGCACAGTAAATCTCCCACATTTGATTAAGAAGCAAGTGTACAGAGCATAATTTGCCCAAGGGTCCTTCAGAGATGGACCTGCAATTAGAAACCAGTTCTCAGTATCACCTACCAGTCCCTAGCTCCTTCCACTCATCAAGATGATTCTGAAAAGAAATGGTCTTTATATATCAGAAGCATAGTTCTAAAACTTCAACGATGTTTTGTTTTTTTTAAATAATAAACCTACAAGAATACCTTTTGCATGCTCCTGATAAATAATGAAGACACATGAAGTCTAATTTTTAAAAATGATCATGAATATAGGGCACCTGGGTAGCTCAGTTGGTTAAGCGTCTGACTTCCACTCAGGTCACGATCTCAGATTGTGATTTTGAGCCCTGCAATGGGCTCTGTGCTGACAGCTCAGAGCCTGGAGCCTGCTTCAGATTCTATGTCTCCCTCTCTCTCTCTCTGCCCCTCCCCCATTCGCATTCTGTCTCTCTCTCTCAAAAATAATCATTAAAAATGATCATTAATAAAAATTTTGAAATTAAAACAAACAAAAAAACAAAAACACTTCCAACCAATCTCTTCAATGAATTTTGAGACACTGATTTCAAATTAAATAATTATTTACTCTAATTAACTGTGGGAATAGTAAATTACAATAACAAGACACAAGTGGTGACATTTTTCTTTGTTTCCTTCCCACTTCTACTATTAGTCCTCAGCCACCACCCCCTCACCGCCCCCCCCCACCCCCGTCCATCTTCTATCCTCATGACCACCACGGGCATCTTTTCATAACCTGGCCCTCTTCTTGACATTAACTATCCATAACTGCTCATGTATATTATCTAATAATGCTTCCTATTTAAATTTCACACAGGAGTCTAAAACAAACAAAAGTCATTAAGACCCAAATAAATCGGGGCGCCTGGTCTGACTTCGGCTCAGGTCATGATCTCACCGTCCTGGGTTTGAGCCCCGCGTCGGGCTCTGTGCTGACAGCTCAGAGCCTGGAGCCTGTTTCAGATTCTGTGTCTCCCTCTCTCTGTGACCCTCCCCCGTTCATGCTCTGTCTCTCTCTGTCTCAAAAATAAATACACGTTAAAAAAAAAAAATTAAAAAAAAAAAAAAAAAGACCCAAATAAATCAACCTGAAGTGGTGCCAGTCTAACATAGTGACAGTTTATGAGCATATTTCAGATGTAGGGTTCTATGAAATACCTCTTATTCATAAAAATGATAAGGTTATGTGTGGTATGAAAATGTGGCAGAATAGTCATTCTCACAATTTGTGATTTACCATGTAAAAACTGGTAATGCCTTGCGTTAAGTAAACTCATCCATTTAAATGGTAAATACTTCCTAAGTGTTAGCTATTAGCAATGACATTTGTTCACACCTAAAAGTCCTTCAAGATTCTGTTGGTTTACTTTTATTCTTTATTTGGAATTATAGTAGTGATTCCTGCTTTCTGTAAATATTCAAGGCAAAAAAGAAACATCTAAAGTGAAAAAGACTCTTCACTCCTTTTATCGTGTGGGATAATATCAAATTCATAGATTAGTAAAAGGAAAAAGAAAGAATTGAAATTGACATCTATATTGTGTGGCATCTTTTTATCCAAAAACAAGAAGCATTAAAGTATTTTCCATGCATTCCACACCTCAATGCAGTAGAATTATAAATAATATTTTTACAGACGTCTATACATTCCTTTTAAAAAATGTTCTTGCTTATTTTATGGTTTTTATTTAAGCAGTATATTTTCTTCTATTTCATTTGTTATATTTCCTTTCATTATATTTGCTAGCAGTATATTTTCTTCCATTTTTTTAAACAGTATATTTTCTTCCATTATATTTCCTAACAGATTTTTGTTTGTAAATGGGAAAACTGTGGTTAATTTTTATGTATATATATTATGTTTGTACCTGATCTTGTTTCTTAACTTTCTTATAGTGTGTAAAATGAATTTTAGTCAAACTTCTTGTGTGAATGCATATAATATTATCTCTTAGTAATATGCATGCTAAAGGCTTTGTATTTTTCTCTGAGGACAGATTTAGTCATATAACATAAACTATGATATTCAGTGTTTTCATTATCCTTATTTTCTAGGTATTTCAAATATTCTGTTTTGAATCTTTGTTCAGAAAAAAGTTGAGGGGCGCCTGGGTGGCTCAGTGGGTTAAACATCCAACTTCGGCTCAGGTCATGATCTTGCAGTCCGTGGGTTTGAGCCCCGCATCGGGCTCTGTGCTGACAGCTCAGAGCCTGGAGCCTGCTTCCGATTCTGTGTCTCCCTCTCTCTGACCCTCCCCCGTTCATGCTCTGTCTCTCTCTGTCTCAAAAATAAACATTAAAAAAATATATATGTTAAAAAAAAATGTTGAGAAGTTCATCATTTAGTTCTTTTTCTTCTTAACTTTTAGGTAATTGAAGTTTTAGGTTCCTATTTTTGATGTTTAATTTACTGCTACTTGTTTTAATGTTCATTTATTTTGAGACAGTGCAAGCAAATGCATGAGTGGGGGTGGGGCAGAGAGCGAGAATCCCAGGTAAGCTCCACCCACACTCAGTGCAGAACTTGACATGGGGCATGATCTCAGTAGTGTGAGATCACGACCTGTGCTGAAATCAAGAGTACGATGCCTACTCGTGCCCCGATTTATTTCTACTTCTATTCAATCATGGTCTATACCATTTTTACTACTGAAATTTACTGACATTATTTCGAGGCTTAATATTTGGTCAAATTTTGCAAATGTGGTTTCCAAGAAGTTTGCTCTCTGAATTGAGGATACAAATTTTGGTATGTTTACTAGAGCTACTTTATTTAGTACTCTATATTCTATATTCATAAGTATTTTTGACTACCCTTGCCATATTTTTGTATTTATTCCAAATTTCCTAAAGCTTTTGCTTTATGAATGTTATGCTATGCTGTGGGACATTAAGATTCATGACAGAGCTCTCTTGTGACCCCTCTTTACCCTGCTGAATATATTTTGTCTTGAAGTCAACCTTGTCTGATGTTTGTCTTTGTGTTCATCTGGTGTATTTTTGGCTTTCGTTTTCATTCAACCTTTACCTTACCTGACTTCCTGACTTTATTCACTTTACCACACTCTATCCTGCTTTATTCTTTTGAGCTCTAATTTCAATTAAACTATAGATCCATGAGGCTTGGTACAATATCTTTTTTTCACCACTGTGTCACCTCACAATTAACATAGTATCTGCTGCTTACTAATCACTGTTCAAGACTTTGGAGGCACTTTGTTTAGATGTAGCTCTGAATAAGCATACAGTTGAATTCCTTTTAATCCTATCTTAGAATCTTTCGAACTGATGAACATCCTCTTTTTTATTGATTGATATGATAGATATGTTTGATCAATATTTTGACACCTAATTTTATGTTGTTTTTCCTGTCTTTAACTGGCTCTTCATTTTCTAGCTTTTACTCACTGGTTTCTATTTTCTTGGAAAGTGTAAAGGAGAATTTTCCTTCTATTAGTTAATTTACAGCCTATATTAAATATTTCAGGGGCAATTTCTATGACTTTTAATAACATTTTGGTATCTATTTGTTGATTTATTAGTATTTGAAAGTAAATACCATGAAAGATAATGAAACTCATGCATTTGTATTTCTATTCACCTTTTATTCTTCTGCTTATTGTAACTCACATATATATTTTACATTTTCAGAGTACATTAATTTTATAATATATTCTAAATATGTCACATCCACAGTTGCTTACTTCTGTATTTAAATTGATTGATTCAATATAAGTATTCAATATATGACTACTTATCTTTTCACATTACTACACCTGATTTCTTGAGCTTTTTATGTTTCCCCCAAAATTTTTACTTGGAAAAATTTTAAACTTTTGGACAGATAAAATAATATACCAATAAATAGCCATATACTCTTTACTTAGATTCACAATTATGTCCCCACAATGATTTTAGTTATATATACTTCTTTTGTTAGCTATTTATTTCCATTATTTATTTATTTATCATTTATTTATTTTAAGGGTTTTTTTTGTTTGTTTTGTTTTTGCTTTTGATCTTTTTTGAGACAGAGAGAGAGCAGGGGAGGAGCAGAGAAAGAGAGAGACAGAAGATATGAAGCAGGCTCCATGCTGAGAGCAGAGAGCAGACACAAGGCTCAAACTCACCAATTGTGAGATCATGACCTGAGCCAAAGACAGACACTTAACCAATTGAGCCACCCAGACACCCCTATTTATTATTTATTTATTTATTTATTTATGACACAGTGATACTTAATCCTAAATAGTGTATCTCCTAAGAATAAAGAATCTCCAACATAGTTACAATGCTGTTATTCATAATATTTAATATCCAGTCCATATTCTAATTTCTTTAATTGCTTCAAAATAGACTTGATAGTTTCACCGTTGTTGTTCTAGGATACAATCCAGGATCATTATGTCCCTTAGTTCTCTTTTATTCTAAAGCAGAAACACAACTTGTTTTAGGAACATTGACTTTTTAAAGATTCATGCCAGTTTTAGGCAAAATATTCCAGGTTCTGAACATATCCAATTATTTCTTCTGAATATCATTTAAATTGTTCTCTTAATGGATATTAAGGAATGCATTTGTTGTGATGAGCACTGGGTATTATACGTAAGTAATGAATCACTAAATTCTATACCCAAAACCAATTTTGCCATATATGTTAACTAACTAGAATTTTAACTAAAAACTTGAAATCTGGGGCATCTAGGTGGCTCAGTCGGTTAAGCATCCTAATTCAGCTCAAATCATGAACTCACAGTTTGTGAGTTTGAGCCCCACATCAGGCTCTGTGCTGACACCTCAGAGCCTGGAGCCTGCTTCACATTTTGTGTCTCCTTCTCTCTGTGTTCCTCCCACACTCTCACTCTGTCTCTCTCTCTCTCAAAAATAAAGATTAAAAACAATTTTTTTAACTTGAAATCAAAATAAATAAATTGCTCTCCTATCCTCTGTATTCCAATAATTTATTTCTACAGAGTTGATTTGATTCAGATTAAAAATTTTTGATAAGAATATTTTATAAGTGATGTTTTGTTTTATATTACATCACATTAAGAAGCACATGATGTTACATTGCCCCATTATTTTCATCACTTGATAAGGTGAATTTAATCAAATAACTAAAGTTTTTTTCTTTTTCTAATAATTCATAGGGTCTTATGCATTTGAGAATGTGTCTGTTGCCATTTTATATGTGTATGTTTTAATTATAGGATATAAATATTTAAGTCATATCTTTTTTAATTCAGACTTTTGTGGACGTTGGTCTACTATTTTCTGGTTTTGTGACATTTCTGTGATTAGGTGGATGCTAGTCTGATTTTTGTCTCTAAAGGCAATCTGCTTTTAGTGCTTAGAGAAAATAGTAATGAATAATCAGAATTTAACTTGGTGTTTAGCAACTATTATGAATTTTTCTTGTGATTGCTGCCACTTTTGCTCTCCCTTTGAGTGTGAAGTTTTGGGGAAGGTTTTTTTTTCTTTCACATCGTTTAATACTATCTCTGTTTCATTTGCTATTTCTCTTATATAGTACTATTTTTTTTTTATTTGAATAGAGTTGAACTACAATGTTACATCAGTTTTAGTTGTCCAACATTGTGATTCAACTTTTTTATACATTATGCTATGTTCACCACAGATGTAACTACCCTGTGTCACCATACAACACTGTTACAATTTCACTGACTGTATTTTCTATGCCATGCTTTTGAGTCCAGGGACTTCTTCATTCCATAACTCAAAGCCCATATCTCCCACTATCCTTCTGGAATACTACTGAGTATATTACATAGTCTTCATCATTCATAGTAATCATTTTCTTATTGCTGGGAGGCAATTCTCCATGGATCTCTCATATTTCTGCATGTATTATAAGCAGAGTTATTAAGTTTCTTTTCGTTCCAGACTATTTTCAAGAATACTTACGTAGCAGAAAATGTTGGAAGATAAAGACAGTCTCCCTGCAGAAGAGAAGACAGATTTCGTTGATATCTAGTCCAATAAGGGTACTATTTCCTTCTGGAGCAAAGGTCAGGCAGATTTGGTTACTGCCTATTTTAAAAGATTAGGATTAGTTAAATTCAGCATTCCTCAAACGTGATGTAACCCAAAGCATTTGCAATATCCAACTGAGCTAATCTCAGGACTATGGGTTAAGGTCACACAAAAACAAAGTTTGTACTACTTACAAGGCTGTAAGTAGTTAAGTCGTTTGTCTCTGAACCAAAAATCTTGTGCTTTCTGCCAGCATCCACAAAAATATGATGGGCCAATTAACTTGCAAGAAGGGTAATATCTTGGACTTTTCATAGTTTTTGACTCATCCATCACTTTTATCTTTTTTTTCTCTTCCTCATGTTTTAAATAATTTTTATAACAGTTTTCTAAGACCCATTGTTTTTTAATCAGGTTACATAATCTCTGAGTTTCATTTTTCTTATCTGTAGGAGGACAATAATAATAATTTTGCTTCATAGTGTTATTATGAAGATTAACTTAGTTATGTGTCACTGAGAACAGTCATTGTTACATTGTAAGTATCCCAGAAATAATTACTGATTATTTTATGATATTCTCATTCGTATTTTCTACTTAAAACTTCATATCTAATAGTTTCATTTTTCTCTTCCATTTTTTTTTATTCTCAAGCAGTTTACTTTTCTTATCTGAATATGTCTTATTACTTGGTAATCTTATATCTGGTTTTGGAGTTATATGTGTTTTTCAATTTTGAATTATGTAGATGTTGTTGACTAACATTTCTTTGTGATGCTCAGGACTAGATATCCTGATATGTAGTCAGAAGTAGAGAGAGTATTCAAAGCAAAGAAGAAATGCTGAAGGTTTTATGGGGGAAAAAAAAAAGAATAAATGAAGATAACTGTATAAAGCATTCTTATAGGAGAGAAATGGAAAATAATGATGAAAAATATTATATTTGAGTTGACTGTGAGATGCCTTCAATCTAAAATGACAAATTTAACTTTAGGGGGAAAAAAAGTAACAATAAATAAATAAATAAATAAATAAACAAATAAAATGAAAAATTTAAACTTTGTCCTGTTAGCAATGGACATACTATGTGGGGTTTTTAAATGTTTATTGCAGAAACAATTAACTAATTAACATGGCATTAATGTATATTAGAACTTCCCAACCAGGATATAGCAGCATACTCTCGCCTTCAAGGCTTGTGTTTCGAAATAACTTTTCCAATCAGCCCTCAGAATGGATGGAACTTTCTGAGCCAGTTGCTGCCAAATGAGCAGCCTCCTCTGTTTATCTCAGGATGCTTTACAAATTTATTATTTTCTATATAAGCCAGGAAGTAAAAATAATTGGGAAGCACAGGTTTGAAGGATGGTCGGGGAAGGGATAGACTAAAGATAGGGGAAACAATGAATAAATAATAAAGAAATAATAAAGATGGGGGAAATAATACATAAATTAATATTTATGTGAATGATGATAAAGGGACAAACTGGTCACAGGCCTTCAGAATGAAGAGAAAAAAGCTAATTCTGAAAATGGATCAAAGTTGAGCTGAATTGAACTTGGTGATTGAATAAAAGAAAAGACGGAAAGCAGATTAAAATTGTACCATGGATTTCCTTCCTGGGTGATCAGTTGGATGATAATACCTACCAGCACGTCAGGTATTAGAACCAAGAATCCAAGAAGAATGATTAATCTAACTATGAGACATGCAAATAAAATAAAAGACGTGGCACTGTAAGGACTTGGAATGAAGAAAATCACAAAGATGGACACGAATATCTGCTATGTGTACATATTCCTTAGGTGAAAACAGGACTCTCTAAAGATATGTAAACCTAACAGCAATGACCAGATGGTCCTGTTCAAATGCAAGTTACCAATCTAAACCAAGTGAAGTACCAATGCAATTTGAAAGCGATTTATTAGCAATGCAAATGTCAAGCTAACTCTGATTTTCCCAAAAGCAGGATAAACAAAATAAATGAGCCATTAGGCGGCACAGGTGAGACACTCAGGCTTCAAGGACCCTGCTTTGATTGCTTTGAAAGGCAGAGAAAGGCAGCATAACAAGTTTCCACTTGAACAGAGTGTGTTTATTCAGCTTGATGCAAGTCAGAGGAAATAGCCCTAATAGTTTTGAATTGCTATAAAAGGTTGCATGCACTTGTCAAATTTATGCGTTTAGGCCATAAAAGCAAAAGAGTCTTACAGAGGCATTTTCTTAATTAAGCAATTTATGTATAAATTCACGGATAGAGAAGAAATGCAAGCTTCACATACATCACAGCATGTGCCCCAAATGACCTCTCTTCCATTTTTCAAGCATAAGATTTCCTTTTCAGTTTTCAACACTAGCTCAAAGATTTCTGCCTCAAGAGAAGCATCTCCTGAACACCTCTGCCCATCACTTCTGCCAGCTAATGACTTCTAGCAACTTGTACATACTTCAGTTGGAACAGTATTTTCTTTCATAATTATTTTTCTATCCCTCTCTCCCCCTATTCTGTGAGTCTGTGTTCTTGTTTTCAAAGGCAAACATTGTACACGATTTGTGTCATCAAACCTTCCACAGAGAGATTCTGTGTCTACTCACAACCAGAATCAAAATAGAAAAAAGATGATCCTTAATTCTTTAAAGTTCACTGAATTTTTATTGAGCTCATAATGGCTCTTATAAATTTGATAATAGAGTGCAGGATAAGTATGTTAAAGGAAAATTGTCCATAATGGATAAAATCATGACTCTCAAAAATATATAGTAAATACATATTAATTATTTTATTTAACTAATTATTAACAATGGAATCAGGTAGATACTACAACTGATTCAAAGCAAGTATACGGGGTAAAATTCCCCAGTAAAGAAATGTTGAAATGAATTTACAAATGGATGCAAAACTACCTTTTTCCCGTGGGAGGAGACAGGAGGAAAGTCAATTGAACCTCCACCAGACAGAATTTATTTGCATGTCTAAGAACAAGAATTATTTTGCATTGCTATCAGTTATCTACTATTTTCAGTGTTGTAAAATAGCTCAAAGGCAATGAAAGGCTCGGCTCACATAACTTAGAAAGTGTGCTCTAATCTAAACAATGCATAGTTTTCCACTAGAGACATTAGTCATCTTTTTTGCTTATTCTAAATTTCCTTACAATTAGAAGTATCATCTTAAAGATGGAGTGAGGAATCACATGTTCTTAGATTAGAGGATCAATCTTTGATCAAAAATTGGTTTCCTCAGTTTGTAAGAAAATATGCCTAACCTCCTCACAACACATTGAGTTCTATCATTAGCCTTTCCTTAACAACAACAACAACAACAAAATAGCATTAATTGAGAGCAGACTATTTTTCAGGGAGTGTGATGAATACTTTGCCTACAGAAGTCCTTCAATTCTTGTGTCAACCTGATGAAGTAAGAATGTTATTATTCTTATTTTATAGAAGAGGAAACTGAACATTAGCAAAGGCTCTACATTGCATAACCAGC
Organism: Panthera leo; assembly: GCF_018350215.1. Lineage (NCBI taxonomy): Eukaryota > Metazoa > Chordata > Mammalia > Carnivora > Felidae > Panthera > Panthera leo. Next base: position 36,807,335 of record NC_056695.1, read on the forward strand.
ATGTACCAGTCCTGAGTTCTAAGCAGAAAGCTCTAGATCTCTACTGTCCATTGTGGCATCTCATTGCCACATTGAACTATTGAAATTGAAATGTGGTTGGTCTGAACTAAGATGTGCTATAGATCTGAAACACACACTGGAATTTTAAGACTTAGTATCCAAAAAAGTTTTGAAAGATAATAGTTTGGCCATGTACAAGAAGAAATGTTTTCCCTCTACTTCTCTAGCTTTGATGGCTAACAACAAGCAGATTAATAGAAGAAAAGTATGGAAATTTATTAATTTTTAATATTACATGCCAAGAGGCAACAGGAAAAGAAAAAGTGACGACTCCAAAATGTGATGGGATTTGAGAGGTTCTATACCCTCTTAACAGGAAAAAAGGGAGGGGATGTAGGCAACTTAGGAGAGAGTCAATAATTTTTAGAAAAGGTGAATGAACTCTTACAGGAATAAATGGAAAACATAATAGCTGTGACAAGTTTGTGTGGGTGTGGTATCCAAATCCAGTTTCCTCCTCTGTGATAAGACCCAATCCTCCCAAGTTGAGATTTTTGCCAACTGAATTCCTTTTGGAGGACCTGTCTTTAGCAAACTTTTACCTGAATATGTTGTTTTTCAAATGTTGTCTTCTCACAGATACCATATGTTTTCACTCTTATGTGGATCCTGAGAAACTTAACAGAAACCCATGGGGGAGGGGAAGGAAAAAAAAAAAAAAAGAGGTTAGAGTGGGAGAGAGCCAAAGCATAAGAGACTCTTAAAAACTGAGAACAAACTGAGGGTTGATGGGGGGTGGGAGGGAGGGGAGGGTGGGTGATGGGTATTGAGGAGGGCACCTTTTGGGATGAGCACTGGGTGTTGTATGGAAACCAACTTGACAATAAATTTCATATATTGGGAAAAAAAAATGTTGTCTTCTCAGAATAATCAATAAAGCACAGCAGCATAGTTTAGGGTGGCATGTCCTGAAATTTTTCAGATAGATTGGATTAAATAAAGTATATTATTAACGTTACCACCTATTTCTTTTCATATTTTTTTAAGTTTATTTTTTTAGTTTTAGAGAGACAGAGACAGCAGAAGTGGGGGAGGGACAGAGAGAGAAAGAGAGAGAGAATTCCAAGCAGGCTCCACACCACCAGCACAGAGGCCTATGTGGGGCTCAAACTCAAGAAACTGTGAGATCATGACCTGAGCAGAAGCCAAGAGCTAGACACTCAACCAACTGAGTCACCCAAGTGCCCCATAATTTCATCTTTTTAAATACAGCTACTAGAAATTATATAATCACCTATGTAGCTCACATTATATCTTTATTGGACAGCACAATTCTAAAATCTGCATTCTTAGTAGCAGACTTGAACAACAGAGTTTTGTCAGCCTTAAATATAAAATAGTTTACTAGCAAAATGAATTTATTCAGGTAAACAGAGGAATTGCAGTTCAGGACATGCAAGCTATGATGAACCATAGGCAAGTCAGAAGAGAAAAGGAAAAGTTCAGCTTTGTTAGAAAGGAGGAAGTTGGGTGGGTTATTTTAAACAAAAGTTCATTGGAGAAAACAAGAGTTTCAGGTTGTGGCAGTTTTTTATTAACTACAACTGGTGGTTAGTGCATTGTTGCTGAGACAGGGAGGGATCTTTCTAAATGAAAAATGTATTCTCATATCAAAATAATTCTTATCTTCCTTCTTCCTGCTGGTTATGCAAGCTGCAACTGGTACTGTGGTACGTGCATGAAAGCTCACCTTGCAGGGTTTTCCAACTCCATTTTTTTTAAATTTTTTTTTTAACGTTTATTTATTTTTGAGACAGAGAGAGACAGAGCGTGAACAGGGGAGGGGCAGAGAGAGAGGGAGACACAGAATCTGAAACAAACTCCAGGCTCTGAGCTGTCAGCACAGAGCCCGATGCAGGGCTCGAACTCACAGACCGTGAGATCATGACCTGAGCCAAAGTCGGATGCTTAACTGACCGAGCCACCCAGGCGCCCCTCCAACTCCATTTTAAATGAAGTTTACTTTATGTATTTTCACAGTTGACAACAAAAATCATATAAGTTCCCTTTTTTGAGCAATTAGATGGGTTCTGGTTCAAGATGGCAATGTAAGAAGGTCCTGAACTTACATCCTCCCATGGACATAACAAAATCAATAGCTACATATGGAACAAATTCTTCTGGGGGGGGAAAAAAAAAACAAACACCTGACCTCAATCAGAGCAGAAAAATAGAAAAAGAAAAAAGAAAAGGAAAAAAGTGAAGATTGCTTAAGCGACTTATAGTACAACATTAATCAGACCAACATTTATACTTTCGGTGTCCCAGAAGGAAAAGAGAAAGAAAAAAAGACAGAAAAATTATTTGAAATAATGGAAGGTGGAAACCCATTTAACCTGGGGAATAAAACAGTCATCCACATTCAGGAAGTCCAGAATTCCAAATATAAACTAAAAATACCCATACCAAGACACCGTATAATTAAAATATCAAAATTTAAATACAAGGAGAGATCCTTAAAAGGAGCAAGAGAAAAAAAAAACCTTGTAACATACAAGGAAACCTCCTTAAGACAATCAGCAGATTTCACAGCAGAAACTTTGCAGGCCGGAAAGGAGTGACATAATACATTCAAAATCCTGAAAGAAAAAGCCTTCCAACCAAGAACACTCTATCCACCAAATACTCTATCAATAAGATTTGAAGGAGAAATAAAGACATTTGTGAACAAGCAAAAGCTAAAAAAGTTCATCAACTATAAACTGACCTTGTAAGAAATGTTAAAAGAACTTCTCTAAGCTGAAAACAAAATGGTGCTAATTAGGGGCAAGAAGACATATGAACGTATAAATCTCATCGGCAATGGTAAATATATATTAAAGATAGAGGATTGATCACTTGTAAAGGCAATATAAAGGTTAAAAGATAAGGCAGTAAAAAATAACTGTAACTACAATAGTTAAGAAACATGCAAGATAAAAAAATGTAAAATATGACACCAAAAACGTAAAATATGGTGGTGAGGGAAGAGTAAAAATGTAGCACTTTAGAATGCATTCAAACTTAAGTTGTTATGAACTTAAAATAGATTTATAAATAGACGCTGGTATAAGTGGTATAAATAAGCCTTATGGTAAGTACAAAGCAAAAATGCGTAACAGATATAATAAAGATAAAGAGAAAAGAATATAAGCATATCACTAGTGAAGGTCATCAAACCATAAAGAAAGAGAGCAGGAGAAGAAAGGAACAGAGAGGAAGTGTAAAACACCCTGATATCAATTAACAAAATGGCAATAAGAATATACCTATCAGTAATACTTTAAATGTAAATGCATTAAATTCCCTAATCAAAAGACATAGAGTGGTTGATAAAAACAAGACCCATCCATGTGCTGCCTGTAAGAGACTTACTTTAAATGGAAGGATACACACAGACTAAAAGTGAAAGGGTGGAAAAAGATATCCAATGCAAATGAAAATATAAAGAAAGCTGGAGTAGCTATACTTATATCAGACAAAGTAGTCTTTAAAACAAAGATTGTAGGGGCGCCTGGGTGGCTCAGTCGGTTAAGCGTCCGGCTTCGGCTCAGGTCATGATCTCGTGGTCTGTGGGTTCGAGCCCCGCGTCAGGCTCTGTGCTGACAGCTCAGAGCCTGGAGCCTGTTTCAGATTCTATGTCTCCCTCTTCCTCTGGCCCTCCCCTGCTCATGCTCTCTCTCTCTCTGTCTCAAAAATAAATAAATGTTAAAAAAATTTTTTTTAAATAAATAAATAAAACAAAGATTGTAATAAGAGACAGAGAGGGTTATTATATAATGATAAAGGGATCAATCCATCAAGAAGATATAATATTTATAAATACTTATGCACCTAACATATAGGCACCTAAATGTGTAAAGCAAATATTAACAGATCTAAATGGAGAAATTGACAATAATACAATAATGTGGAGAAATAATACAATAATAGTAAGGGATTTTAATACCCTATTTATATCAATAGACAGATCATCCAAACAGAAAATCAATAAGGATATATCAGCCTTAAATGACACATTAGACCATATGGGTTAAACAGATATATACAGAACCTTTGTCCAAAAGCAGCAGAATATACATTTTTCTCAAGTTTGCACGGAACATTCTTTAAGATAGATCACATGTTAGGTCAAGAAACAAATCTTAATAAATTTAAGAAGCTTAAAATCACATCAAGCATCTTTTCCAACCTTAATGGTATAAAACTAGAAATCAATTACAAGGAAAAAAATGGGGATTCCACAAATATACGGATATTAAACAACATGCTACTGGACAACTAAGTCAAAGAAGAAATTAAAAGAAAAATTTTAAAAATACCTTGAGAAAAATGGTAATGAAATACAATATATCAAAACTTATGGGATGCTGAAAAAAGCAGTTCTAAGATGGATACTTTTATTGATAAATGTCTATATCAAGAAACAAACAAGAAAATCTCAAATAAACAAATTAACTTTATACACAAAGAAAAAAAACTAAGCCCAAAGTTAATGGAAAGAAGGAAGTAAATGAAATAAAGACTAAAAGAACTACAGAAAAGATCAATGAAACTAAGAGTCACCACTTTAAAATGATAAAATTGAGAAACATTTAGCAAGACATGCCAAGAAAGAGGGACAACTCAAACAAATAAAATCAGAAATGAAAGATGCAACATTACAAACATTACCACAGAAATACAAAGCATCATAAGAGACTTCTATGAAGAAGTATACACCAATAAATTTGATAACCTCAAAGAAATGGATAATTTCCTAAAAACATATAAACTACCAAGACTGAATCATCCAGAAATAGAAAATATGAGCAGAAATATTCTACAAGTAAGGATATTAAATCAGTAATCAAAAACCTCTTAACAAAGAAAATTCCAGGACCAGATGGCTTCACTATTGAATTCTACCAAGCATTAAAAATAAATACCAATACTCCTCAAACTCTGCCCAAAAATAGAAGGAACACTTCCTAACTCATACCAGCATTACTCTGATACCAAAACCAAACAAGGAAATCACAAGATGAATACTGATAAATAACCCTGATGAACATAAATGCAAAAATTCTCAACAAAATATTAACAAACTGAATTAAATAATTCATTAAAAGGATCATATAGTATGATAAAGTGGAATTTATTTCAGGTTCAACATCCACAAATCAATCAACATGATATACAACATCAATAAAATGAAGAATAAAAATTATATGATCAAATCAACAAATTTGGCATAAGCACTTGACAAAGCTCAAAACCTATTTATGATAAAAACTTTCAACAAAATGGGTACAGAAAGAGTGTAACTCACATCATACACGCCATGTATGACAAGCTCATAGCTAACATTATACTCAATGTTAAAAGCTGAAAGCTTTCTTCTAAGATCAGGAATAAGACAAAGATATCTACTCTTGCCACTTTAGTTCCACATAGCATTGGAAGTCCTAGCCAGAACTATTACACACACAAACACAAACACACACACACACACACACACACACACACACACACAAATACAAGGCATTCATATTGGAAAGGAAAAGGTACCTCTATCACTATTTGAAGATGACATAATATTAAATATAGAAAACCTTGAAAACCTAACCAAAAAACTACTACAACTAATAAAGAAATTCAGAAAATTGCAGGATACAAAATCAACATGCAAAAATGAGTTACATTTCTTTACACTAATAATAAACTATGAGAAAAATTAAGAAAATAATCCCATTTACAACTGTATAACAAAGAATAAAATATATAGAAATAACTTTAATCAAGGAGGTGAAAAACCTATGCACTGAAAATCATTAATAAAAAAACTGAAGAAGACACAAATAAATAGAAAGATATTCTATACTCATGGATTAAAGAATTAATATTTTCAAAATGTCCATACTGCCTAAAGCAATCTATAGATTCAATACAAGCCCTTTCAAAATTCCAGTGACATTTTCCACAAAAATAGAACAAACCACCCTAAAATTTGCATGAAACCACAAAAGATTCCGAAAAGCCCAAGCAATCTTTAAAAAGAACAAAGATCTCTGATTCTCTACTATATTACAAAACTATATTAATCAAAACAGTATGACAATAGCACAAAAACAGATACAGAGATCAATCGAACAGAACAGAAAGCCTAGAAATTAACCCATGTATATATCATAAATTAATTTGCAACAAAGGAGCCAAGAATATACAATAGGAAAAAGACAGTCTCTTCAATCAATGGTGCTGGGAAAAGTGGACAGCCACACACAAAAGAATGAAACTTAACCAGTATCTTACATCGTACACAAAAATTAACTCAAAATAGATTAGACTTGAACATAAGAACTGAAATCATAAAACTCCTAGAAAACATAGTAAGTTTCTTGACATCAGTCTTAACAATGATTTTCATCAACAGCAAAGGCAACAAAAGCAAAAATAAACAACCACATCAAACTAAAAAATTGCACAGCAAAAGAAACACTCAACAAAATGAAAAGGCAACCTACATGTTTAGAGAAAATATTTGCAACTCGTATATCTGACAAAGGGTTACTATCTAAAATATATAAAGAACTCATACAACTGAATAGAAAAAAAAATTCAATTAAAAAAACAGGCAAAGTATCTGAATAAACATTTTTCCAAAGAAGATATACAGATGGTCAACAGGTACATGGAAAAGTGTACAACATTGCTAATCATCAGAGAAATGCAAATCAAAACCACGACGAGATATTACCTCATACATCTTAGAATGGCTAGTATCAAAAAGAGAAGTAACAAGAACTGAAAAGGATATAGAGAGAAGGGAATCCATGTGCATTGTTGGTGGGAATGCAAATTGGTGCAGCCACTATAGCAAACAGAATGGAGGTTCCTCAAAAATTTTTAAATGTAACTACCACATGATCGAGCAATTCCATTTCTGGATATTTATTCAAAGAATACAAAAAGACAAATTTGGAAATATATATATGCACCCCCATGTTCATTATAGCATTATTTACATAGCCAAGATATGGGGTGGCAGGTGTGTGGGGGGGAAACCTGTGTTCATCAATTGATGAATGGATAAAGCAAATGTAGTATATATTTACAATGGAATATTATTCAGCCCTAAATAGAAACCTTGCCATTTGCAACAACATGGATGGATCTTAAAGGCTTTATGCTAGGTGAAATAAGTCAGAGAGAGAAAAACAAATACTGTATGACCTCACTTATATGTAAAATCTAAAACAAGAAGCTCATAGACACAGAAAACAAATTGACAGATTGTTGGTTCCCAAATGTGGGAGATAAAGAGATGGGTGAAATGGGTGAAGAGAGTCAAAAAGTTTAAACTTCCAGTAATAAAATAAATAAGTCATGGGAATGTAATATACAGGAGGGTGACTAAAGTTAATAATACTATATGAAATGTTGGAAATTTGCTAAGAGAGTAAGTCTTAAAATCTCATCCTACACACACAATTTTTTTATAACTATGTATGATGACAGATGCTAACTGTGGTAATCATTTCAAAATACATACAAATAGCAAATCATTTTGTGGGGCGCCTGGGTGGCTCAGTCGGTTAAGCATCCGACTTCGTCTTAGGTCATGATCTCACAGTTCGTGGGTTCGAGCGCTGCATCAGTCTCTGTGATGACAGCTCAGACCCTGGACCCTGCTTCAGATTCTGTGTCTCCCTCTCTCTATGCCCCTTCCCCACTCATTCTCTCTCTCTCTCTCTCTCTCTGTCTCTCAAAAATGAATAAATGTTAAAAAAATTTTTTTAATTAAAAAAAATCATTTTGTTACCACCTAAAACTAATATAATGTTATATATCAATTATACCTTAATAAAAAAAAGTTCATTTATAAGCTTTTATTCCACTTACATCAATTTAATTCACTTGTTCTTAGAATTGTGTTTGAATGTAAATTTATTAAACAAGTTTATTAAGCAAAAATAGCCATTAAAATTTATTTTTTTTATAAATCAGGCAAGTTTTAAAATATTATAGAAGCAAAGAACCTAAAAAGTTAAACATATGGCTTTTCTCTTTTGCTTTTTTTTTTTTTTACTGCTTGGTATAATATACATTAAGCAATTTATTTTTTATTGTTCATCTCAGTTTATTCTTAGTTTCAATTTACAATTTTATTATCTTAAACATCTAGTAGAGATAATATAATCTTATTCAACTAGTAAATCTAACTAGAATAAATGTATGCTCATGTTACACTGAATGTTGATAACTCAGAAGACATATCCATTTTTATTAAGCCAACAATATTAAACTAATCTTACTTCTCAGAGATTTACCCACATCACTTGTGAATGTAAAAAAAAAATTGGGTTGGTTTCTATATTTCTAGGAATTTTAGAAATTAATTTAAATAAGTGGCTGTTTATCTCTAATCCAAAGTGAATAGAACCCCTTTAAAAGATTTTATAAAGTAATTTTTAAATTCTCTCTGGAGATAGAAAAATATTATATATACTTAACATATATGCATACATACACACATGCATTAACATATAAACAGATACAAACATGGGTGCCTGGGTGGCTCAGTCAGTTAAGCTCAGCGGGTTAAGCATCAGACTCTCGATCAAGAGTCAGTAAGGCATAGTAATATAAAAATCACTGATTTATCTCTACTTTATCTTGTTATCCAAATGGTGTCTCTGTCAGAAACGTGATGAGTTTACCTATTAAGTAAGGTATAAGTTCTTTTACCAATATTTGTGAAGACTTTTATGACTTTCTTTTGCCCTGATATATAATCTTTCAATGACGCCATAGACTACCTTTTAGGCTGAGGACACAACCAGTGACTGTCTGGATGTCTCCGAAGCCATCTGAGTGGATAAAATATTCAGTCTATTTCCAACCAAACTTTTGGCCTCAAAAATTTACTTCCCTTAAGAGTTCTTTAAGAGACCCTAATGGGGGGCCAGGACCTAAAATTCAAATGACAGAGGGGCTGGAACAGGAAGCGAAACATTCCAGCAGGGTACAAAAAGGGATGGAGGTAAGGGGTTTGAAGGCCATATTAAAGGGTTCAGGGGAACTGGAGGGAAGATCAAAGGCAGCAGTAAAAGGAAAAAGAAGGAATAGAGGTGATAAGAAGAAAGAGGTTTTAAAGGAGCCAGTTTGTGGTGATGACCTTGTTTCTGAAAGAGGTTACTTAAGTTCCAAATTATCTTTAGTAAAACCGTACCAGCAAGAAAGGAAGCAGAAAAAATTAGTTGCATATATAGTCGGTGGGGTCAAAAAGGAGATTCTCAGACGACTGAGAGGCTCCCATGTTCTTAACTAACGGTACCTTTATACTTACGAACAAAGAAACTTGGGATTTTTAACACAGCTTCTGTTCCTTGCTGTGGAACAGAGTCTCTTATAAACAGACGCCTAAGATTCTAAAGCAAATATTATAGACAGTTTCTTGCCTGAAACTCTAACCCAGCCTTTTACAAACAGAGAAACCTAGAAAGCTAACTCAGGCTCCATTCACCTGGGACTCAAACCCAGCTTCTAGAGTATACTCAGTATCTTAGGAACCAAAATTGTCCTTACCAGTTTCAATAGACATTTGTCCACAGCTATGGTTTAGGAGTTGGACCCACCAGTGGATCCCTAATTAATCAATCAAGAATGAAGACAGAGCCTTCAAACGTGCCCACTTAAGGTCCCGAGTGAATGATCCAGGAGTCCAATGATGAATGTGATCCTATCTGAATCATAGCACCAGAACTTCCAAAGACAAAAACAGAGGTAGACAGTTATGAGGTAAAAACAGATTTTACTGAAGAATAGTATGGAAGGGGAAAAGAAACCCCATAAGAGAACCAAGCTCAATTCTGAATACAGAAAGGGTAAGTGGGAATTTATGGCCAAGGAGCAGGGTTGGAGGCCAGTGGATGAAAAATTACCAAAGAGGAAAAGTTAGAGGTAAGGAGGATTCTGGAAGAACTGACCCTAACAGGATCAGGATTGCTGAAGACAGGCCAGGGTGATCAGACATCAATCAGCTGGGATATGGTGTAGGATGAGGAACCTGATCAGACATTGAGAGTGATCAAATAGCAGACAGCAATGGAGGGAGGGGGTCCTTGCTAGGCTGACTTAGCAGGGTTCTTGCTAGAACTGGATTTTATAAGGAAGTGCACAGATGAGCCTAGAAGTTTCTGGAGCCTGAGTGAAGTTTGTTCAAGCAAAGCATCTTGGTCAATGATATGATTAAAATGTTTATTCCTCAAAATATCTGTTACCATTATATTAGCCACATGTGATTAGCAGAAAATTTTCTGCTTAAATTATAAAATGTTTTAATAATTTCCCTCTCATACAAGAATAGACAATTTCACATTTACTCACCCTGAAATAGCAAGAGCATTATTAACACCAACGTGGGTAGCATGGGGTTTGACATATATTGTAGCAGGGAATAAAGTGTGTACCTGGGTAAGAAGGCCTGACTTCAAGTCCCAGCTCCATACTAACTAACAAGTAACTGCCTGAACTATGATTTCCTCGTCTATAAGAAGGAAAACATTTAACTTTGAGGTCTTTTTAGCCAAAAGAATTAATTAGTTCTGTAATCATTCTGGACCTTCACCTGTTACCTTCTGTAGCAAGACTTAGAACAGCTGTTCTCAAACTCGAGCATTAGCAGAATTACCTGGATGGTTGATAAGCTTCCTGTCACAGGGCCCCACCTCCAGAGTTCCTGATTCAGTAGATCTGGGGCAGAGCTAAGAATTTACATTGCTAATAGGTCCCTGGGGATGTTGGGGACCATACTTGGAGAACCAGTGTAATATGGCAACATCACAGAGCCGTTCATGTGCGGTGGTACCCCAGGGGCTTCAGGACAGAGTGAACTAAATCCTATTCAAGAGGTTAACTGAAAGTTAGGGATTTCTTAAAGCTTTTTATGGAGAGTGATTCTTTTCTATATGTTCCCATCCAGGAAGGAGAGAATTTAGACCAATAATGCCATGAACGATTATGTTTCCTGCTGGCATTTTGCCTTTCTTTTAAAGAATTATGCGTTCTAAATGGAAGTGTCAGATCAGGTTCTGAATTTTTTTATTGACTTGGTTTGAAACTCTATTGCACTTCACATGGGTGGTGGGCAAAGTCTCCATTTACACTATTACGAAACAGACACACCTAAACCCATGTTTCTATTAATGAGCTGATGTACAATATGTTACTTTCAAAGAAAGGTCAATGATAAAAGGAATAAATTTCCCCCCTTATTTGCTATTTAAAATTTTTATTTATTTTTATATTATCACAAAGTCTGCTTTGTGCCTTTCAGGGTAAAGTCAGCTTGTTCTAATTACATTTATAAAATAAAAGCTTCCTCTGTTCCCCTAATGTTTCAACTTTTATTGCTTCGCATCTGGCTATTTTTAGGGCCTAATATGCAACTTCATGGTTCTTTGAGAACACCAACTGACTGTGCAAATACGCACTGAAGCTGTGGGAATGTAGGTTGCCTTGTCCAGACAATGCTGACAGAAGCACTGTGCATAGGAGATGGCAAATACGATTTTTAAAATCATAACAATGGCAAATGCATTTACCTAGCTGGGAAAATAATGTGGATTGTTTTTGTTGTGGTTCTTTGTTAGGCTTCGTTTTCATAAGTTTATAGCTATTACTAAACGTGCTGTGGGCAAAAAATCTGCCTCAGTTTCTTTAAAAAAAAAAATTCAACCTAAAATTATCTATTAAAAATTTTGTATTTTTAGGTTAATTTCCTCTTAGGGACTCCAGTTAAACCTGATCTTTGTGAGAAATGAAATTAGGAGATATTCAGATCCTTTTTTTTCTTTTTTACCCATAAGTTATAAAGTGATTGTGATTATCCTTAAACTCACTTATTTGGAATTATCGGGAAAATGACAAAGTCAATTACCCAGATGGCATAATGTAGTTAAAGTACCCAATTGACAATGGATTTTGTTTTGTTCCTATTCTTTTTCTGAAGTTTGGTTTATGTGGATATATCTATGTCTCTGGTATGATTGATAGTTCAGCCATTTTAATACTTATTTTTAGGCTTTAGAGCTTTCATGATTATTGTCCCCTATCCTCGTCATTAATAATAGCCATCTGCACTTCTTTTCCTTTAATGAGTGGAGTGATTTTACTTTATCATCAGTATGTTCTGGGAATAGCACCGTTAATGCTATACTCAGACAAAAAAAGTGCCCGAGGTAATTATGGAACCCATCTGAAATTTCAAAATTAAAATATTTCCCCAAGCTTTGTAATATTCATTTCAGGCATAAGCTCACCACCATTTTTAACTAACAAATATCCAGTAAAGCACTTCTATCAAATCAATTCTTTTTTGAACCTGAAATGAATAAAATCAGTGAAAAAATTAAAGTCGGCTGTTCTAATGAATGGTGTTATTCTAACCAGTGCCCCAATTAGAGCTAAACTTTATTACTTTTTAAAATGTCTCTTACTTTTCCTCTTTTTTAAAAATTTAAAGTAAACCTGAAAGTAAAAAGAAAAACTGAGTCATAGTTGCTAATTAATAATACCTAGTATCAGGACTAATGTCTACACATTTTGGCTATGTCTGCACAGTCCTTTAAAGGTCACAGTTTCTTAAAAATCTGAATTCTCTAAAGGGTATATTTTTGTTCTATAGCACCAAATAATGATTTTGGCTCTGTACTTTCCATTGTCTTAAGTCTTTTCATTTATGTCTCTTAAGATCTATTTCTTTTTTTTTTATGTTTATTTATTTTTAAGAGAGAGAGAGACAGAGTGCAAGTGGTGGGAGGGGCAGACAGAGAGGGAGACACAGAATCAGAAGCAGGCTCCAGGCTCTGAGCTGTCAGCACAGAGCCCAATGTGGGGCTCCACCCCATGAACCATGAGATCATGAAAGCCAAGGTCGGACACTTAACTGACTGAGCCATCCAGGTGCCCCTTAACATCTGTTTCTACTCACAGCAACTCTGACACCAAATGTGTAGAAGTTTCCTTCCACGTCAACCAATTTTCCACCTCTGTGGAAACCAACTGGTTGTCTTACAATTCAATTCAATTCTGACACTACCTGGAGTTAAAGCATACACCACAGGTTAAGGGCTCAGTCCCCACAGGATGGTCCCCCAGTTCGTATGCTACTCATAAATTCTCATCACACTTCTGAGCAACTGCTTATAAACCAAGAATCCCCGTGACCTCCTTCTCAGGTTCCATACCTTGCAGAAAGGCTCACAGAACTCAAGGAAACAGTTTACTTACTATTACCAGTTTATTATAAAGGATACAACTCATGAACAGCCAGAAAGTGACGTACAGGGCAATGGGCCCAGAGCTTTTTCTGCCCTTCCCAGGGGTACCATCCCTTCAGCACCTCCATGTGCTCTCCAACCCAGCAGCTCTCCAAATCCTGTAGTTTAGGTTTCCTATGGAGCTTCCATTACATAGGAATGACTGAGTAAATCATTGGCCATTGGTAATTCCCTCAATCTTCACCCTCTCGCCACTCCCTCGAGGTCAGGTGGGTGGAGATTAAAGCTTTAACACTACTCACATGGTTGGCTGCTCTGCTAACCAGCCTCCGTCCTAAAGGTATCTAGAGGCCCACCAAGAGTCACCTTATTAACAAGAACTAGGTATGATTGAAATAGGCTCCTTATGAATAACAAAGGACACCTCTCTCACCCTATCAGTAAGGAAATTCCAAGGCTTTAGGAGCTCAGAGTCAAGAATTAGGAATGAAGACCAAATACATATTTCTTATTATGTCATACTATCAGTCATCATTAAACTTTACAATTAAGGCATGGATAGGTTACAAATTCCAAATTGCTAGTAGAAGACACCCAAATCTCAGAATTACATTTGAGGAGTAGCATAATGAGCCCTGTAAAGTCAAGTCTGATATGTTCATCCATTCTCTCTCATCAATCAAGAAGTTCTAATGTAACCAACTTGATGTCATATCACACCGTATTATCTCAAAGTTAGTCACATTCAACTAATCAAACATGTTTATTGTTTTTGTTTTTCATTATTATTGCTATGAATATCATCACTATTCCTCTTACTCAAGATGTCACACACAGTCAGTGCACGATGGGTACCAGACAAGAGTCTAGTTTCCATTTGATAATAGGCACTGCAGCCTTAAGTGAGACTCAGAAAAAAGAACTTGGAACAGTGCATCCAGATAATCTAGAAAGCTTTTAAAAATTGGCACTGCGTAATTCTAGTGTCTTATAGACAGAATCTATGCCTCTGATTATGATTAGAACTACAGCTCTTTCGTTACTCATTTTCAATGTTCCTATCTTCCATGATTATTTTCTATGATTCTGCTTTGATAGGTCTGGGATGCGGCCCAGAAATTTATAGCTTTGAAAGCTCATCAGGTGATTCTTCTGTGCAATCAATTTACAAACTCTTTAATCATATAGGTGGAAAGCTTAAAGCCCAGAAAGTGAAGGGACTTACCCTGTTAAGGTGCCTGAAATTTTACCATCACAATTTTCTACCTCAGAACTTTAAGACTTCTCAGTCTTCAATATTTAAATGGAAATATTTTCAAGGAAGTTTGTGTCAACCATATGACAGTAAGATCAAGGACCAAAACCCAGTATATATAATTAGGGAGAGTTGAGATTCCTAGGGAAACAAGGACACTGAGATTACATTCATTTTCACTTACACTATTGCACTGAAGAGTGCCAATGACCCAGGAATTAGGTAGAACAGGGGGTCTTTGCCCTGTTGTACAGGGATAATGGAACTGGAGCTCTGAAAGTTTCAGTGACTTTCCCCAAATTTATACAATGTTATGCCAGAGCTGTGGCCTAAATCCCAAGTCAGGACCCCATACTCCACATTCTCTCTGCCATTTGTTGCCGAGTGATTATCTAATTTCCACTTTTATTTCAGGATGACCCCTGTAGTGGGGAATAGGTGCATAAGGGAAATCATAGTTAAAGATTTTTTTTAAATAGTTCTATCAGTATCATGCACAAATCCTAACATACGATTAGCGATCAAAATTATTTTATATTTATAGTTGTCAAAATAACCCATAAATGTTTTCATCTTGTTACTTCCCACTTATTTTGCCATCTTTCCTTCAATCGAGTTTACTTAAAATTGTAATCCTGTTATTTGACAGCTTCACTTTCCATATCATAGATATGGATACATCAAGATCAATCTTTGTCCCACTGGTGTGTCATAATTTAGAAACGTAACAATAGGCTAAGCATAAGAATAAAGGAGTAAAAAGTTCTTTCTTGTATTTTGTTTTATTTTGTTTTGTTCTTCAGCAGAATATACCAAGATAGAATTTCTTTTTTTTTAATGTTTGTTTATTTTGAGAGAGAGAGAGAGAGAGAGAGAGAGAAAGAGCACGAGTGGGAGAGGGGCAGAGAGTTAGGGAGAGCCAGGATCCTGAGCAGGGTCTGAGCTGTCAGCACAGAGCCCAATGACAAAACGTGACATCATGACCTGAGCAGAAATCATGAATGAGACGCTTAACCGACTGAGCCACCTAGGCGCCCCTGAGGTAGAATTTCTGAAAGAGTTCATAGAACTTCTTAGCCAAAATCCTTAACCTGAAATTCAAGCCCTCCGCAATCTGACCTAGTTATCTTTTTTTTTTTCCCCCAAACTCCTTTCTCATTACTCTTCTCACATCTGCAACATTCCCCTAATGTTATGGAGAATGTGTGCCCCCGCCCACCCAAATTCATATATTCAAGCCCTACCCTTAATGTGATGGTATTAAGAGGTGGAGCTTTGGGAGAAAATTAGGATTAGATGAGGTCATAAGGGTGGGGCCTTCGTGATTTAGGTTAGTATCCTTGTAAGTCAGGAAAGCCTGTCTCCTGTCTCTACTCTCTTCCCTGTGAGGATGCAACCAGAAGTCATTGGTCTGCAACCAGTATAGGGCTCTCACCAGGACCTGACTGTGCTAGGACCCCAATCTTGGATTGCTAGCTTCCAAAACTCAGAAATAAATCTCTGTTATTTATAAAACACCTAGTCTATAGTATTCTGTGATAGCAACCTGAACTAAATCACTTCATCTGAGCAAGCCAGTGTCCCCATGTAGTTCCTGTTCTTTCTTACAAAAGTATTTTTTTGTACATTCTGTTTGCCCTCTCAATTTCTGGGGTAATCATATGCTACCTATTTCCCTTAATGGGAACAATTCTCTTCTTCATATGTGTTACACTTATCATTTCTACTCCAAACGGTAGTTTTTTCTGGTCATTGTCTCTCCTACAGGACAATGCTTTGCCCAGTTGTCAATTATTCCATACACAAATGATTGAATTGATGAATGGATTATTGACCAGATCTTTAAATTTAGGACTTAATTTCAACTGTTTTTATTTTTATTGAGCAACTTAGTACAATTCACATTTTCCATGCCCATTAAAAACAACAATAACAACAAAGCACTGCAAAAAATAAATCTATATGATTCCTAAATACATCATTTTAAGTCTATTTTTTGATGTGATTACTGTAAAAGTCATTGGTACCTACTTACAATTGAAGACTATTAAAAACAAAAAGGAGTAATTCTGTTCTCTCCTTGTATACTTTTGAGTCAATATTCCCAATTCCTTTTTCCCATACTCACATCCAAATTTATAAAGATAGAGTGATCAGGGCACCTGGGTGGCTCAGTCAGTTAAGCATCCGACTTCGGCTCTGGTCATGATCTCACAGTTCGTGAGTTCAAGCCCCGCATCGGGCTCTGTGCTGACAGCTCAGAGCCTGGAGCCTGCTTTGGATTCTGTGTTTCCCGCTCTCTCTGCTCCTGCCCTACTCACACTCTGTCTCTGTCTCTCAAAAAGTGAATAAATGTTTAAAAAAAATTTTTTTTTAAATAGAGTGATCCCTATAAAATAAATAATATTTTATTTAAGATAAGAAACTGCTGCCTTAAGAATTATTGAAATGCAATAATGATTTGTTAGGGTTTCATCTTAAAAGAATCACCCCAATTTAATTAAAAAAGAAATGTTGAAAAAGTAATTACTTATTCTAAATAACGTGAGAGGCATCTGGGTGGCTCAGTAGGTTAGGTGTCTGACTTCGGCTCAGGTCATGATCTCATGGTTTGTGGGTTCAAGCTCCGCATCAGGCTCTGTGCTGACAAACCGGAGCATGGAGCCTGCTTTGGATTCTGTGTACCGCCCCCCGGCCCCTCCCCCACTTGTGCTGTCTCTCTCTGTCTCTCAAAAATAAATGTTAAAAAAAATTTTTTTAAATAAACAAAAAATTAAAAATGTGAGGGGCACCTGGGTGGCTCAGTCGGTTAAGCATCTGACTTCAGCTCAGGTCATGATCTCGTGGTTCATGAGTACAAGTCCCATATCAGGCTCTGTGCTGACAGCTCAGAACCTGGATTCTGTGTCTCCCTCACTCTCTGTCCCTCCCCCGCTCACGCTGAGTCTCTCTCTCTCCCTCTCTCTCTCTCAAAAATAAATAAACATTAAAAAAAAAAGGAATAGAAAAAATGTGAAAGAAATTTCAAAAACTTCAAGCTGTTTGGGAGCATTTTCTCTGTGAGTTTTCTTAAAGTGCAGTTAAGGGAGATAAGTTTTTCTAAACTAAATATGACTTAATAAGTTTATGCTTCTGCTATTTAACAATTAATCTTAAAAGGGAATAAAATTATGAGGTTTATGGGTTTTGCCTAAATATCTTAATTATAGTTTTTCTTTTAACTATACTTCTAAGAAATTCCATGATAAAAGAGAATCTTAATTTTAAATGTAGAATACTAAAATAACAAGGTAATCAGGATATTAGATAATAGGTTGGGTCAAGAAAATGACATTAATTCATTTCTTAGACAAAGTGTTGTGACTTTACTCTTCAGAGTTGGTAAGGAGATTATTGTCCTGTATAGTGAGGATTCTTGCATACTTTTCAGTTAAATTCAGATTAACTGATGGAATGATGTGAGCATCTGGGCATACATTAGAACAAAACTCTTGATGGCTTTGAATGAAACTACAGTTATGTGACAGATTCTTCAGTAATATTAATACATAATGAAGGAAATGCAAACGGGCCTTAAATGCATAAAAAATGCCATTTTGTTTCTACATATTTATTCTAAAGAAATAACCACAAATGTGAACAATGATTTAGCAACTCAGCAATGTTTATAAACTCAGCAATAAACCCTGTTTACCACAGAGAAAAATTAGAAAGGGCCTGTTTCTAAGAAAGTGAAATCTTTAAATTATGGCTTATTTATACAATGGAAGAGTATGAAAAATGATGTAAAACAATGTAGTGGGGTAGAAAACTGTTGATATACTAATTTTATTTTTTAAATTTTATTTTAATGTTTATTCATGTTTGAGACAGAGAGAGAGAGAGAGACCACGAGCAGGGGAGGGGCAGAGAGGGAGGAGACACAGAATCTGAAGCAAACTCCAGGCTCTGAGCTGTCAGCACAGAGCCCAACGCAGAGCTGGAACTCAAGGACTGTGAGATCATGACCTGAGCCTAAGTTGGACTGACGCTTAACCAACTGAGCTACTCAGGGGTCCCGATATACTAATTGTAAAATCAGATCGTAAAATGTAACTTCATGATCAGATTTCAAATTAAATTAAATTAAGTAATACAATAAAAATAAAATAATTCTCTATTTGTTAGGTACGAACCAAACTGCCGTAACAAAGATACCCCAAAACACAATGACTTAAGCAAGATAAAGGCTTATTTTTCACTTATGTAACATCCATATGAACTAGGACATGCAGTCACCTGATCCCCATGAGGATCTTCAGGAATCCGATATTTCTTCAGTCTTGACAATTCATGAACCCTAGGGCACAGATTTTAATTTTTTTCTTTTGAAAATAGGGGTTCACAGATTTGATGAAAGGTTTGAACCCTCACCTCAGAAAAATGTGCATGTGTTTGCCTGTGTGCATGTGTGCGTGCACACACACACACACACACACACACACACACACACTTCTACGCTGTTTCAGGCTGTCTTCAGGAGTTCACAGATCTCTTACTAGTATCTGCATGGCTGAAGCTAGCTTATGAGCGAATTTATTTAATTCACACTGAAGGAAAGCTTGAAGGGCAGCTAGAAAATGTAGTCACTACTTGGGTAGCCATGTGCCCTCTTAAAATCTCAAAAGAGAGTGGTGGTCTATTTCTATAGGGAAACAAGGAAGAGGAGAATGGGTTCTGGGAATATTTAGCTGCCTCTGCCACAAATTGCATAAAAATACTAAATCTACATATCAGATACTAATACTATGTATATCTGGATGATGAAATAATGAGTTATTTTTAAATTTTCTCTTTCATTCATTGTATTCTTTCACATTCACTTTATGATATTGGACATTTCCATACTCTTCTGAATTCCTAAAGACATCCTTTGTAATCTAGTATGTGAAAATAATTGTAAATGATTCATATGTGCTGTTGAAAAGTATGTTTTCAATTTACAGGGTTCATATATATCTCTTACATTAAGTTTGATAATGAGTTCTTCAAATCTTCAGTTCCTATACTAATTTTTGCCTAATGAGAGAAGAATATAAAAATCTTCTAGTATAATTAGGAAACATTTAAATGTTTTCCTTGCAATGAAATAAATATTTGCTTTCTATATTTGAGACTGTGTTGTCTTTGCCCATAAAAGTATCATTTTATACTCCTGGTGAAACATTTCCTTCGTCATGTACTGACACCATTCCTGTTAATGGTTTTGCATTAAATTGTATTTTGTCTGATATTTATATTGGCACACCAGCTTTCTTTTGCTTAGTATTTCTCAGCAAATTTTTTTAATTTCCATATTCTTAACATTTCTGAATTATATTCCTTTATGGATATCTCCTGTGCATTGCATAATTTAATTTTCTCTCTTATGTAATCTAATTTCTGAATAATTTTACTTTTACCATCATTAATTTTTTGTCTTTTATTTACCATTTTTGCTTATATTTTCATCTTTTCTACGATCTGTTGGATTGAGTTTGCTGGGGCTTTTTTAAGTGTTCCAAGCCACCTTTATTTAGAAATTATGCACTCTATTTTTATTCTTTAAGTAGCTAACTTTAAATTTTTAACATGGATACTTAAAAAGATTTAACGTTAATCAATATCTCTATTCTCTTCCTGAATAATTGAAGGGCCAACTCTGATCTCTCATCCTAAACTACTTCTATATTATTGTAGTCTAATGATCAACCTAATATATGGCTGAAGTGAAAAAGGGAGTTTTCCCAGCTCAGTCTGCCATGTTGACATGAGATCTATTTTAGACCTTTTATCCCATAAATTTTTATACCTCCATATAACAAATAAGTAATAATAAATAATAAATAAATATTTTATATTTATAGTTATTTACATTTATTTAATAATTATTAAATTATTTATATTTATATTACTTTATATTTATAATTATTTAAAATAAATAATTTAAATTTTTATACCTCCATATAATAAATAAGTAATAAAAAGATTATTTTACAGGGTATTTCTAGAGAGGAGAGCCAATTAAGTGAAATATGATTCTGGAATTAAAATATATTTTACTGGAATAAAGAGAATATAAGGCAAATGACTAAATATCAAAAACAATATGAAAGTTCAAGTCATTTTTCCTAATTTAAGAAAAAAAAAAGCAACTTACGCAACTGATCAACAGCAAACAAGTTGAAGATACAAAAGTTGAGGATGTTTTTGCTGAGAGATACCGTCAAACTTCTCTTTCA
The DNA here is from genome assembly GCF_018350215.1 of Panthera leo. NCBI lineage: Eukaryota > Metazoa > Chordata > Mammalia > Carnivora > Felidae > Panthera > Panthera leo. The sequence goes on from NC_056695.1 coordinate 36,828,154, forward strand.
GTTATGATCATTATTCCATCCTTATTTCATGATTTTCTTATAAGAAGTAGAACTTTTAAGCATGATTTGTAGATATCAATGTCTAAAGCTGTAAAACATGAAACATACTGAGCTTCAAAAATGAGGAAGGAATTAGAAACTCTGCACCCCTGTCTCACCTCTGCTGTATTTTCATCTAATATTTTAGGCATAAGTAAAGAGGTGAGTAATAAAGTGGCATTATCTGAGAGGTGCCAAAAGTTCTGCCTATTCCCAAATCTTCCTATTTAGCCTAAAAGTCTCTAAAAAACCACCAAAAGAGTCACCTTCAGGTTTCAATCATTTTGTTTCAAAAAAAAAAAAAAAAGATATATGCACAAGTCCAATATATACATTTGGTTGTATTAATACATAAAATACAACTCACGAATTATGTAAATGTTTTCTACTTATCTTCATTTGGTTTGAATCAATGTATCCCTTTTGTTGTTTTCTAAAATTCCTTATCAAAAACAACAGACCATGGGGTGCCTGGATGGCTCAGTCAGTTAAGCACGTGACTGACTCTTGATCTTGACACAGGTCATGAACTCTCAATTCATGAGATGGAACCCCACATCAGGCTCTGTGCTGACAGCATGGAGCCTGTTTGGGCTCTCTCTGCCCCTCCCCCATTCGTGCTCTGCTCTCTCGCTCTGTCTCTCTCAAAATAAATAAACTTAAAAAAAAAAAAACTCTTAAAAAAACAACAGATCAGCTAGAGTACACTATGATAGAAGTCAAGAATGAGTATACATCTGACAGGTAGGTATATTTATTAAAATCAAGAACCTAAAATACAATCTGTTTCTGGTAGTCTATGAACTGAGGTTACATAAATGGCATTTACCCTTGTTGAGTCTAGAATTCAAAATAAACTTCTAGAGGCGCCTGGGTGGCTCAGTCAATAAAGGTCAAGTGCTCAACTCTTAATTTCAGCTAGGTTATGATCCCAGGGTCCTGGGATGGACTCCTGCATAGGACTCCGTGCTGAGTCTGGAGCCTGCTTCAGACTATTTCTCTCTCTCTCCTTCTGCTCCTCTCCCTTGCTCCTTCTCTCTCTCTTTCAAATAAAAAAAAAAAATAAAAATAAAAAAAAACTAAAACCAAAACAAAATAAACTTCTAGATGTCTCAATGATAATGATGATGATGATAGCAGCACTGAGAGTCCTCCCTGTATAAGTGATTCACATAAACAACCTCTTTATATTTATCACATTCCTATGAGACAGGTAACTATTATAAGGTCATTTCACAGGTGAAGAAACTGAGACTATGAGAGTAATTAACTTGGTCAAGTTCCCATATTAAAATATGGTAGACCATATTTTGGGTCTACCTGCTTATTTAGGTCAGGCTGCTTATTTTCAAAGCTATGCATTTAACCATTAAACTAAGAGTATCTCCTGACTCTGCTATGTTTACACAGCATCTATACCTTCCCTTGTTCCACTCTTAAGAGGCCCCCAAGTGTCCATACCATTTCTTTGCTTTCCCTATGGCAAATCCATATGGCACAGCAAGACCTGCGAGGTACAATTCTCACATACACTGAAACATGGGTACAATGGGGAAACCTGCTTTAATTATTGCCAGCACCCTCTCAGGGACATTATTCAGTGAAAGGTAATGTTGAAATAAAAGTTGTCCCCAGGTATGAAACAGCCAATTTTGTAACAAGTGTAATCATGAACAGTCAGTGACTGTTCTTGGATGTTGTCCAGCACACGCACCATGAGAATGGCAATTCTTTGTCTATTGCTTATTTTAAATAGCAGCCAGTGAGGATTTGGATAGTGACAGGGTGTTTAGTGTTTTCTTCACATGTAGTAAGTAGAAAATGCCAGCACACTTTTTCACGATACCAATTTTATCGTCTTTAAAAGACTGAGATAGCCCTTGCTTATTGTTGAAATCATGTTTGAAAAGAATCTCCAGCACTCTCAGTTTAAAGAAAAAAAATGCCTGTTTGTTTGTTTTTGACTTCTTATGTTAAAAACATATTGCGTGAAAAGATATGATTTCATCATCTTCAGACAGACTGTCTTCTGCCTCTTTCCCAAGTGTGTTAGCAGAAATCAAAATGAACAATATTTAAAAGTAAAGTTATAAATATTTCTAATGGAGTGAAGAAAAACATCCAGAGAAGAGCTGCTTTCTAGAACTACAGTGACCTAGATTTAGGACCCACTGGGTTCTTAAACTCTGTTCCCACTGTTATATTTACCTTGACCGTCTATTAGTCTTTTAGTACAGTGATTACATAGCATATTTCCGAATAAAAGACCCATGTATACAAATAGTTGGATTTCTTTTACTTTCATAACCTATATTACACAGATGTTCAAAGAAAATTCTATCTTTAACTTCTCTTCAGAAAATGTTTTTACTTCTCTCCAGAAAATGTTTTTAAGGATTCAAAATAAAAGTAATGCCTCACTTGTAATCTTATATTGGAGACTGATGACACTATATCATCTTTTCTCTTATGGATAAAGGACAGGGTTTTTTCTCCTTTTAGCATTTAACAACGAACAAAGGCATAAAATAGCAATGGAGTGTTATAACTCTTTCACACAGCATTTTACTCTCATAATACATTTGTTAGATTGGTAAAGATTAAACAAATTTTTTTGTAAGCCTCATTTTAAGAAGGTGGCATTATCACATAAAATGCTTCAGTAAAATAGTGTCCTGTAGTTCAATGACTGTCATAATATTACAGAACCTTGTTAAAAAGTAGAGATAACCAGAAAGTATTTGCTAAGGGGAAAAGGTAACTGTCCAATTAAATAGTTGCTTTCATAGAAACAGAAACTTAAATAGTCAATCCGTCTCTTCTAATAAACTTCTTCCAGTCTTAGCAAAAAAGAGTTTGTTTGGTCAAGTTTTCTTCCTGTATTTGGAGAAATTAGAATATGTTCTGAGATTATGCTATAAAATATGGTGAAGAAAATAAGAGAATAAGTAAAACATCAACCAAAGTATAGCACATGACCTTGGGGTGCCTGGGTGGCTCAGTCGGTTAAGTGTATGACTTAGGCTCAGGTCACAATCTTGCAGTTCGTGGGTTGGAGCCCTGTGTCAGGCTCTGTGGGGACAGTGCAGAGCCTGCTTGGGCTTCTCTCTCTCTCTCTCTCTCTCTCGCTCGCTCCCTCTATGTCCCTCTCTCCTGCTCCTCCTGTGTATTGTCTGTCTTAAAAATAAATAAATGAGGGGCGCCTGGGTGGCGCAGTCGGTTAAGCGTCCGACTTCAGCCAGGTCACGATCTCGCGGTCCGTGAGTTCGAGCCCCGCGTCAGGCTCTGGGCTGATGGCTCGGAGCCTGGAGCCTGTTTCCGATTCTGTGTCTCCCTCTCTCTCTGCCCCTCCCCCGTTCATGCTCTGTCTCTCTCTGTCCCAAAAATGAAATAAAAAAAAAAAAAAAAAAAAAAAAAAAAAAATAAATAAATGAACTTAAAAAAATAAAAATAAAAAAATGAAGCCCAGCACATGATCTTAATCCAACATATCCATAGCCCTCTGCACACACAAGCATACCCCCTACTGCCCCACAATTGAATATGAATCTAAAACTCAACTAACAAATACATGCATGTCTCTGGGAGTGGACCTTTGGTAAATCATTATAAAAAAGCAAAGAAAGTAAATAAAATGTTAATTGTTAGTGATAACTCACAATTGTAACCAATGAAGGAATAAAATACCTGACACACTGATGACTACAAAAATCATGCACATGTATGGGAAACAGAGTTCAATGACTAGCGAGTATATTAGTGACTCATGATGCTGTGTACCTAGATTGTAGAAAGATGCAATGACTTTGAAATGATGCGAAATAATCAGCCTGCAACCCTTGTGATGTCTGTTTCTTTGCAAAAAATGTGTGAGAGTTCAGAAAAGTGTATTGATGTCCATTTAGCTCACCAATGACGCAATCCAGATGGTTACTAGGCAGTAAAATTATCTTCCCAAGAGACAGTTGCACAGATTGTCTTATCTGCTTCTGCAGTCTGAGTTATCTGTTCTCAAAAGTTCTCGAAGTATATTCTGGTTGAGAGGAAAGTTGCCAGCCTTTAAGGTAAAATCTGATGGAATAGTTCACGGGAGAAGATTTTTAAAGGACATTCATTCACTTAACATACACAAGAAATTGCATGTTTTCAGGAAATAGCAGTTGAATGCAAAATGTTAGGGAATCTTCAGAAGATATTGCATATAAGAAATGGCAGTGCTGACCCTTTAGGAATGTGTCTTCTTCTGTATTGTATGAAATGAAGTGTCTACTTTGCCATTCTTCAGTAATTTGATCATGAGACTGTATTGTAATACCCATGGAGATGAAACCTGAAGCTTACGTTTTTACTCTTGGCAATGACTCAGACACTAGAACTGAGAACGTTCTGACAAGATTTCCGAATGATGCCAAGCAATATCTCTATGTGACAGACCTCGATATAAATATATTTTTCTTTTAAATCACTCACAGACTTTTTAATTTAATTTTATATTTAGAAAAAGTAAGAAAGTCACCTCCTGAATGTTTAGTGGCAGAGTAGAAACAAGTGGTCGAGGTTCTGATCTTTCATAGGAAAAGAGTGCACAGCTTTGGAGTCAAAGTTAGGGTCTAATCACAGCTCTGTCATTTACCACGCATGTGATACTAGGCAAGTCTGTCAACTTTATTGAACTTGTTTTCTTATCAATGAAGTGGTAATAATACATGACTTATAGGACTGTTGTGAGGGTTCAATTAAATCACAGATATGTAGGGGCGCCTGGGTGGCTCAGTCGGTTAAGCTTCCGACTTTAGCTCAGGTCACGATCTCGCGGTGTGCGAGTTCGAGCCCCGCGTCGGGCTCTGGGCTGATGGCTCAGAGCCTGGAGCCTGTTTCCGATTCTGTGTCTCCCTCGCTCTCTGCCCCTCCCCCGTTCATGCTGTGCCTCTCTCTGTCTCAAAAATAAATAAACGTTAAAAAAAATTTTAATAAAAAAAATCACAGATATGTGATATGCATGGTATACTGTCTTGTACAAACTCCTCAGATGCATTCATAGTATAGAAAGAAAGTCTAATTGTCTTCAGTACAAATATAAGGTTATACCAAGACTATACCTGAAGTCCAACCAGATATAAAGGGAAAAATTGAGTATCAGGATTGCTCTTGTAAGGCTTGCTTGATGACAAATTATTGGTTTGACTTTGTGCCTTCATTGAACCGATTTTGACTGAGAAATCAACCAAAACAGTTCCTGAGAGCTATATATATTTTTTTAATTAATGTTTATTTACTTTGAGAGAGAGAGTGAGTGGAGGAGAGGCAGAGGGAGAGAAAGAGAGAGGATCCCAAACAAGCTCATGCTGCCAGCAAAGAGCCCAACGTTGGGCTTGAACTCAGGAACCGTTCAGATCAAGATCTGAGCCAAAACCAAGAGTCAGAGGCTTAACCAACTGAGCGGCCGAGAACTGTGTTAACACAGATTTCAGTTTTCTCTTTTCTAGGTTCATCTAATATACAAAGGTAAATAAGACCAAAACCCAATATGTATATTGAATGCTTAAAGTTTCTATTAGTTGTAGTATTTATTCAATGAGTAGTCAGAGACAAGGGCTACTCAGCAGATGCCAACAAGATAACTACCTTGTCTTTTCCAAATTGCACTATTATATTTTAGAGCCTCATCAAAGCCACATGGTCAGTGTTAAAAATTCCAACCATGGCAGGAAGTTAAGGAACAGGCTAGTTAAAAAGGTAGTTCTTACAGGAATAACACTCATTTGAAATTACACTCTAGTTTAAAAAATAAACTCTAAAATGCAGTACAAAACCTCACTATGATGGGCAAATTTTTGTGAGCCTGGAAGAATTTTTGAACACATGCTTTAAAAAAATGATTATGGTCACATCAGTTTAAATTAGACTGAGAAATAGAATACTCAGCTTTGTTCTTAGGAGGAGGCAGTCAGGCAAGAGAAGTACATTTTAGTTAAATGTCATATTCAGACAATACAATTAAAGTATCTGAAAATGAATAAACATCTTCTTGAGTTTCAGAAGAATTGGGCATAAAAACTTTTGCAGGATCCTGTTGCTAACTAAGATATCAGATTTCAAAATATGCATATTAAAATTAAATGGTTCTTTCAAAACAGTGAAAATAAAAAACCATTTGTATACAATCGAGACAGGTAATGATGCAAAAAATTGCTCCATAAATCAATCAGCTCTCTATACTTGTTTCATTAAAGGATAATATACTGGGATATCATTTCAGCAACATTGCCAAAGCTTTCCAGAATTTGATTTCAATCCAAAACTTTTAGCAGAACTCAGCACTTTAGAAACAAAGCAACAAAGGGAAAAGGAAAATCCAGTGCACGTGTACATTTCCATGATATTTAGTGTGTAACAGCATAGTTGCAGCATAGTGGTCAACCAGTCCCCCTAAAATACTAAAGAAACTTGAAGGCAAGCTGAAGGGTTCTGTTCAATCCTCCCATAACAATATTGTAAAGGCCTTAATATTTGTAAACAATCCATTAGTTTCATGTGCATTTATAGTTATGTAACTGCATCTTTCCACAAATTTTTGAAAGTCTGGAAGTAGACTGTGGGGGTTGGAGAGAGGCAATGTATTACTCAATCATCAAATACTTAACAATATGCCCAACAAACCATGAGGCTATTTGAGTGAAACAACTACATCCTTGTCTGTTGTTGCTTCTAATCAATTATCAGGATTCACTGACAAGATACATACACTTCATCGTGTTACTTTTTCAAAGAGTCACCTACATATACTGAATTTAACATACACAATGATGTAAAAACTTAAAGAACTAACAAATGTATCTGAAAAAATAAAGCCTCAAGAACAGTTGAGTGTCAGTATAGCATAAGCAAACACTCGGAATTAGAGAATACTTAAAATCTCAGATCTATCACTTACTAGAAATCAAGTTGAATCTCTGTATTTCTTCTGTTTCATCTATAAAATAAAGGGCATAACATTGAAATGGAATGTCCCTATGCCTTTATTTTAGGGTATGATCATTTCCCTAGAAAATTTAAGGTAATTAATGAAAATATTCAAAACTAATAAGAACCCAAGAAAAGCAACAACAACAAAATAAATGATTTTCCAATATTCCAGCATGACCTTTGAGAAAAATATAATTAAAAAATATTATGCCATTAAAAATTTTTTAATAAAATAAAAAAATACTATGCTGCAAATATTGAGTATCTAGGAATAAAGCCTATTAGAATTGTATAGGACAAAAATGAAATACATCATCAAAAATTTACTGAACAATATGAATATGAAAGGAGACTAGAAAAAATGGAAAGACCATGTCCCCGATGAAAAAAATTCAGTACTTCCTAAATTAAGTTTACAAAGTCAAGAATTTTAACAAAAACTCCAACGGAGTGTTTTGCATCTTGACAAGTTGATTTTAAGGCTCATGGGCAGAAAGAAAATGCAGAAGGAAACTGACCAAGACCACCTTAATTTCCCCTCAGCTTAGGCACGTTCCTTCCTGATTTGAAGACTTCCCCTCACTTAGATCATTTACTTTAGAAAATTTGAATTTTCTAAATTCAATTACTCTGCCATTCTGAGATATAAACAATTATGAATTGAATTAATTATGAATTCTTACTCTGCCATTCTGAGATATAAACAATTTCCTCCAAGCCTCTTGCCAGTTTCACATCCCAGGAATGTATTTGTCAAGAACCTGGAAACCATCCTTTTGAAACATAATCATCAAGTAAGGCAGTACCCTTTTATCCCAGTCTCTGAGGGGAGATAGAGCCGAATTTCCACTAAGCACCTAACAGCAGATACAGGTGGTCTGGTCACATTGACCAACCTCCCCCTCATATCCTGGAATACTTTTCTACCAGCTCACCCCAGCACTTAAAGGTGCTCCCATCTTTTGTGTCAGCACAATGGAGTTCAATCTCTCTCTCCCATTGCAACAGGTATGCCAGTCTCCTAATGGGGTCAAAACTTGGAATCCCCTGGAGAGGTTTTTAAACCACAGACTGCTGGGTCCTACCTTTGGTTTCTGAATCAGTAGGTCTAGCAGGGGCCAAGAATTTGCCTTTTTAAACTTGTTCCCAGATGCCACTGATGCTGCTATTTTGAAAACCAGATTTTGAGAAACGATTACCTAATTTTCACAACGCCACTGTGTTTATACAGTGGATCCTATTGTGTGTCAGATGAAATGTATTTTATAAATTATTGTAATGAGAAGGTACCATGGCTGCTTCCATGTTATTACCGCATGGCCAGGCAGACATTGGCAATCTTGGTGTTGCATTTCCAAAAATATCCGTGATCTTGGATTATTTTCTATTATGCTCTATATTAGTTTCTTAGGGCTGACAACCTAAAATACCATGAACTAAGTGGCTTAAAACAACAGATTTTTTTTCTCTCACATTTCTGAAGGCCAGGAGTACAAAATCAAGTTATTGGCAAATTTGATTCCTTCTGGAGACTGTGAGGGTGAATCCGTTTCATGTGTCTCTCTTAGTTTCTTGTGGCTTCCAGAAATATTTAGGGTTCCCTGGTTTGCAGATCAAACATCGCTCAAATTTCTGATAGCCTCTGCCATCATGTAGATGTTCTCTCTGTGTATTAACTAATCAAATCTGCAAAGACTTTGTTTCCAAGTTCTGAAGCTCTGGGTGGACGTGAATTTGAGGGGACACTATGCAATTCAGTACATGCTCTCACCTGGAGTTTCTTAACTGCTTTGTCGTCCATGATGGCAAGTGACAAAATATGGTCTCTGTTATTTTTTAGCCTTCAGAGTGGCTGGGAGCAGTGCAGGGCAGACGGAGTCCACATCCTCGGGCACTATATCAAACCTCAACTGAGTATTCCGTGTGCCATACAAACATGGTCATTTTCTATGTATGCCACGATAGGAAAAAGATTGGAAAGCGCTATAGCCAACTGAGCTAAATAAATACAAAGAAATGAAGGTAATAATGTTATACTCCTCTTTCACCACAATCAAATCAAATTATGCCAAGTCCTCCTAGGAAGTAAGAAATCCTGTAGGAAAGAATATTAGTCCTCTTGTACTCCCTTCGTGGAGAAAATTAAATGGTCCTACTCCAAAATGGTCTCATTGGAGTTTTATACTCCTTAACAACTTTGAGGTTCCATTATGTTATATTTCAATAACTGGCAATCTTACAGGAAACATTTTTTAAACTACTACTATGTGTCTGACTAAGGATGCAAAGATACTATATCAGCTGAAGGAGCTTAAAAATTCAGTGGGAGATGCAATTCAAAAGAGATAATTACAAAACAGTCTGTTAAATTCAGATACTGAGATCTACAAAAGGAGCTGCACCTTATAAAATGTGTCCACACAGATCTCATTTATTTCCCCAATGCCCTGTGAGATACACAGAGGAATTATTAAGCCCGCCTTAGAGATGAGGAAATTGAGACTCAGAGAGGTTAGGGAATCTATCCAGGGTCATATAGCTAAAGCAGGAACCCAGGTTTTAGCTCCTCCTCCATTGCTGTTCCACTAACACCACTTTATCCATCTCGCACAGAGGATTTAGGAAACCACAGCAGGGTTCTTTCCTTCTCTGTACAGACAGGGAGGGGAGGAGGGTAACCTCACCAGTGCAGAGAATCTTGCGCGCTGTTACCAAGGCTAAGCTTAAAAGCCATAAATTTATGACAGACATAAATATATAAAGAGCTAAGTTTCTAAGAACAGTAACTTGTCGACCTAGCAAGAATATAGTCCTCTTTTGCAGACGACTGACTCGAAAGTCATCCGAAGAAACCCTGTCTTATTACTGAGTACTCTCCATGGTCTTTTATTCGTCAGGTTCAGAAACAAAATGTTACCACTTCAGGAGTCCGCAGACAAGCCTTTTTGGAGCACCAGAGCCCCAGTCAAGATCGTAGTCCCAAGGTCCTCTGAGGGCAAGTGGTGAAGCCAGGCCACACAGGACTAAAGAAAAGACAGGGTCAACCACAGCACTGCAACACTTTCAGTCTCATTTCTCCTCAAAACTGGCTGCAGTTGTGTCAAATTCCCAGATAGTTCGCACACTTTCCATCCTCACACTCATGCAGAAACAAAAGCAAAAACAGAAACGCTTCTTTTAAATACGTTCCCTATGCAAGCAGAGCTCCTTCCCCACTAGTCCACAACCCCAAACAACTCTGCATTCAAAGTTTCCAAGGAGCAAATGAAGATTTCCCCGAGAGCTATAACTGCTAGACCTACAAAAGAGGTGTGTGTGCGTGTGTGTGTGTGTGTGTGCGCGCGTGTGTGTGTGTGTGTGTGTGTGTGTGTGTGTGTGTGTGTATGTCTGCCTTCCTAAACTCAAACCAGACATGGGAGATGAAGACAACATAAGGGAGATGTTTTCACTGCTATTAATAACATTTTCACTCTTTAATGTCAATAATGTATGATTTGATGCTTATATAAAAAATTCAAATAAAAACAGATACCTCAGGAATAAATCCAGAGCGTCGCTGTTCTGCATGCCCACAATCCCAAGTTCTCTCCCTGTCCAGTGGCCAGGCTTTGTGTTCAGCCTTTTGTTCAATTCCTATTGTATACATTTGCATACATATGTGTGTACTTATACATATGTATCTTTGGGGTTTTCTTTTTCATGAATAAATCATCTTTACAAGTTGCTCTGCAACTTGTGGTTTTCAATTTAACAATGTCTCCACAATTTTACTTGTGTCAGGGCATAGGGAGCAATCTCATTCTTTTGTAAAGACGGCTTGTTATTCCAGAGTATAAATGACTCATAATGTGTTTACTCACCGTGTTTACCCTGCAGTGCCACTGCAAAGTTTTTCCATGAAAATCCCACCATCTCTGGTGGACATCATTCCCGTTCTCTGCCTCGTGACTGGCCTTTAAATATATTACACACCAGTGCTTGATATTTGGAAAGCATCCCAGTAAAACAAGATGGAAGTTTATATTTCTTATTTTCAGTTTTGTATAGAGCTACAAATTTATAGACATGAAGTCTGTGACACCTGAAAAATCAGCCAATAGAAAATCCATATGTTTTAATACAATTGATTCCTATTTTCCATTAGAGTTGCATATATAGAGAAAAACCAATATAATGATCTCTTCTTGAAACAGCACTCATAAATTACCATTGATGGAAAGAGTTTTATTGCTAAAAAGATTACAGAGTATGTAATTTTAAACATTATAAACAATGCATTCTCCCTAGTGTTTAAGTTTTCACATTTTATAAAGTTCTTAAGCACTCCCTCAGAGCCAAAACAGTCTGATCGGGGATTTCTTTGAGAAATTGTTTCAGGATTATTTTTGTTTTCAAGCATCTGTCTTCAGAGGGAAATGGCCCTCCAGCCCCAGGAAACAGTCACCTCTTGAAATTACTATGCAAAATTCACTAAATAGGGATAAATTAATGATTCACAACCAAAACCCTAGATCACTCTCTTTCCAATCCACAGTTTACTTCTAAAATCTCATCCAGGGGCACCTCAGTAGCTCATTTGGTTAAGCGTCTGACTTCAACTCAGGGAGTTGGAGCCCTGGGTTGTCAGGCTCTGGGCCCACAGCTCAGAGCCTGGAGCCTGCTTTGGATTCTGTGTCTCCCTCTCTCTGCCCCTCCCCTGCTTGTGCTCTGGCGCTCTCTCTCTCTCTCTCTCTCTCAAAAATAAACATTACCAATTTTTTTAAATAATAAAAAAATAAATATCATCTAAACCAAAGAAAGGTAGTCCTCTTGCATTGAAGAAATCTTCAAAATTGTATCAGAAAAACAGGCTTTTTGAGATGAGAGAGGGGGTTGGTTGAGGATGTACTGCTTAACACTTAGGAAACAGAAACAATAGACCACAGGATCAGATGAACTGATCTGTCACTGGCCAGGAATAAATGGCCTTATCGCTCCACAGGGAATGAAAAAGTCACTGGAGATGGATCTTGTTTCACTGGCCCTACTCTAACTTTGCTAAGGATGATGCTGAAATAATAAATCTATACTTAAACTTTTGTTGCAGTCATATTAATGAGAATCTTAATACTCCTCTGTTGTCATCTTTCCAAGAAAGGCATGATCAAAACTGAAAAAAAAAAATGAATGTATACTATCTCCCTCCCTTCTTTCTTTCTTTTTAAATTTTTTTTTAAATTTTTATTTCTATTTTTGAGAGAGAGAGAGGCAGAGTGTGAGCAGAGGAGGGGCGGAGAAAGACAGACAGAATCTTAAGCAGGCTCCAGGCTCTGAGCTATCAGCACAGAACCTGACGCAGGGCTCGAACCCAGGAACCATAAGATTATGACCTAAGCCAGAGTCGGATGCTTAACCGACTGAGCCGCCCAGACACCCCTCCCCCTCTTCTTTCATTCCTTCCTCCCTTCCTCTCTCCATCCCTCCTTCCCTTCCCTTCTTTTCTTCCATCTTTCTATCCCTTCTGCCAGCCTTTCTTTTTCTCACCCTTGTTGGGCAGGGTTTCTCAACCTCAACACTACTGACATTTGAGGCCAGATCACGCTCTCCTGTGGGGTAATACCCTGTGCATCACAGGAAGTTTAGCAGCCACCCTGACCTCTACCCACTAGGCTCCAGCAGTACCCCCTCAGTTTGGACAACAGACATGTCTCCACATATGGTCAAATATACCAGGCAAAATCATCCCCTTTGGAAATCACTGTTGTAGTGTTTGTTAATTATGACATTTACTGCTGCAAATTCTTAACCCAACCTACTCTATCCACACACGTTGTCAGCCTAGGAACTGATGTTACTTCCCCCCATGCCAGGTAGTGTCACCTCACGCACTATTCTCAACATCCTGCTCACCCCAGGAACAGCAACATAACAGAACTATTACAGTAAAAGTAATTATCAGCTTCTGTTCTAAGTGCTTTAACATGTTTTAACATAATCCCTGTGTGATTCAGTTTCCTCACCTGTAAAAAGGAAATAGTAATAGTAATTACCTGCAGGATCCTGTAAGAACCAAACAAATTAATGTATGGAAAGCATTTAGTTGGGTCTGGCATTTAGTAAATGCTGCCTTAAGCATTAACGATCCTTACCTTTATTGTTATTGTTACCATCTTGCCAATTCAGTCTCACTACTGCCCTGGCAAATGGGGGAACTGGGATGTAAACACGAATCTACTAAACCCCCAAGCCTGGGCTCCTAAGCATTGACGCTGCCTTAAAAAGAGAAGCACTAAAAATAACGTACGAAGAGGTATATTTGTAATTTGTACTTTTCTAGGATCAAGATTTTAGGAGGCAAAGAAAAACAAGAGAAAGTAATTTTATGCTTTACTTTAACCCAGTGTATCAAAAGTATCATAATTTCAACATGCAGTCAATATAAAACATCAATGAAATAATTTACATATGTATTTTTGGTACCCAGTCCTCAAAATCCGGTGCTTACAGCTCATCTCAGTCTGAACTAGACACCTTGCAAGTGCTCAACAGCCGTATGTGGCAGGACTGTTATATTGGACGTACAGGGTCAGACTCAGGACAGATCAAGGAAACTATACATGTGAAGAGCCCCCTCCGCATCATGTGCCAGTCATGTGGTTGAATGTCTTGACATCCTCACTCAATGGGATCCTCTTTAGTGAAGTGCCTATAGCTCGCTAGCCATTGTATAGCACACACAATTGGAAGCGCTTGATGCTTATTGAACAGAAGCATGAATGCAAAAATGAATAAATGCATGAATTTAGGACAGAATGACATAACATAAAAACCAAATAGCAGGCTGCATATATATTTTTTTAACCTTAGAAAGCAGGCAAGTTGGGAAATTCAAAACCTCTATTGTAAGACTCATTTGGCTGCTGAGAGAAAAGTGTCAGAACTATAACAGATGCATCACTCAAGTCTCCTGCTGTCAATCTGATAAAATCCTGAATTTTTTCACATTAAAAATGCACATTAAATTTTTTTATGTATTCACATCCCGCCTGTAGAATTACATGATTGTATAAAATTCATTTTAAACTCTCTTGAGGATAGAATGTAAGTAAAATCTCTTCAAAAAATTTTACAGAAATACCACACAAGAATGGACGGTTGATAGGAATGCCAAAGTCTGAATTGTGGCTAAATAACAAAAGTAGGAACCTCAGGTAACATGCTTTTCAAAAGTGAGTAAATATTCTCAGTCATTTGAGCTATTTTGTTGAACACGATTCCTTATTCACTTTTTTCTTAAAATATGGAGCCCAAGCCAGGCATAATATTCCAGATCATTGAACAAGCACAGGATACAACGGAATTATTAACTCTTTTAATACATTTTGCAATTATAAATCTGTTCCCCATACTAAATTTTAAAACCTCTGCTAACTCACTTCTATGGGTCATTTTCTTTTTTTTTCCCAATATATGAAGTTTATTGTCAAATTGGTTTCCATACAACATCCAGTGCTCATCCCAAAAGGTGCCCTCCTCAATACCCATCACCCACCCTCCCCTCCCTCCCACCCCCCATCAACCCTCAGTTTGTTCTCAGTTTTTAAGAGTCTCTTATGCTTTGGTTCTCTGCCACTCTAACCTCTTTTTTTTTTCCTTCCCCTCCCCCATGGGTTTCTGTTAAGTTTCTCAGGATCTACATAAGAGTGAAACCATATGGTATCTGTCTTTCTCTATATGGCTTATTTCACTTAGCATCACACTCTCCAGTTCCATCCATGTTGCTACAAAGGGCCATATTTCATTCTTTCTCATTGCCACATAGTACTCCATTGTGTATATAAACCACAATTTCTTTATCCATTCATCAGTTGATGGACATTTAGGCTCTTTCCATCATTTGGCTATTGTTGAGAGTGCTGCTATAAACACTGGAGTACAAGTGTATGGGTCATTTTCATATACAGGCCCACAAATCAAACATTGCCCAACCTCTGCATAAACATATGTAAACGGAAATGCATACTACATAGATACATAGATGTAACACTAAATTTTAACAGTGTCACATGAGCTCCTATAACATGTAATCTTCTTCGATTTCAGTCATAGTTCCAGATTTTTAGGTCAAAATTCATTTTACTCTGATGTCTACCACATTAACTAACTTTTCTAGCTTTCTGGCAATCACAGATATGATCAGCACACCCATATCTTCATTCAAATATTTATGAAAATATTAAACAAGGCAAAATTGAGGAGGAAGTGCTGTGGGGTGGCACTAGGTGCAATAGTTCTCACATTTTGTGTGCAAAAGAATCACCCTGGGGAGCTTCTTTAAAATGCAGACATCTGGGCCTCTCCTTCAGTAATTCTGATTCAGTGGGTCTGGAGTAGGGCCTAGGAATATAAATTTTTAAAAAGCACCTGTGGAAATAAAGGAAGAACACCAAATGAGAGCAAGCAAAGGCTATTTATTCCGAGCTTGCTCTAGCAAGGGAGTTAGTCCCATCTCTTGCATGTGGCAGACAGGCAGCGAAGCAGAAAGCCTTTATTGGGGCGGGGGGGGGGGGGGGGGGGGGGGAGGGGGGGGGCGGGGATAGGAACGAAGGCTTCAGGTGCTATGGGCTGAATTTTTGTGTCTCCCTCCCAAATTCAAATGTTGAAATCCCGACTCCCAGTGTCATGATACTAGGAGGTAGGTCCTTTGGGAGGTAATTAGATCATGAGGATGGAGTGCTTATAAAAGAGACCCCAAAAGCTTTCTCACCCCTTCTGCCATGTGAAAACAGCAAGAAGGCTGCCTATGAACGGGCTCTCACCAGACACCAAGCTGTCAGAACCTTGATCCCAGCCTCCAAGATTGTGAGAAATAAATGCTTATTGCTTAAACCACCCTTTGTTATAGCAGCCCCAACACCTGAGAAATCAGATATGACCAGATTGAAGGCTGTCGGCATGGGAAAGCTGCAGGCAGGCAAAGGAGAAGGGGGCCATTCCATGTGACTTGTTAGAAGAACGTATTTGGCGTTCTCCCACTAACCCTAAATTGGAAACAGGGGTAAAAATGAGGACACTTGCGGTTATTAATCAAGTCCTGACACCTTGGGGCCAATTGTTATAGGGGTTATTTTTTGGCTTCCTGGGCTGTTAGATACAGATAATAATCTGACTTCCTGCACTAGTTACTCTTCCCAGTAGGTTGGCTTATTAAACTGGTTGCTACAATTTATAGGTCAGAGTTCTATTCTTATATATAGTGTGATCATTGTCTCTGATGCTCCAAGAAATTCTGATGCAGGAGGTTCTCACACACGGCATGCCAGATGTTTAAAGAGCTTATCTTTATCTCCCTGTTTGACTCTGGTTAAACCAGGCTCTCCACCAGTTGACATTTCCCCAACTGGCCCCAGTCCATACGGATATTAAGATAAAATGACCAGTTGGAATAATAACCACTTCTTTGTGTAGCCCTTCACAATTTACTATTTTTTACATTCTTCTTCACATTTAGTCTTCATATCACCTTCATTTATAAGGGGCATGATTTTATATTTCAAACTAGTGGAGCATGCGTTCTCAAATATTGCTAGCAACAATGAGAAATGGCCCAGTCACTTTGGTTGGCTTCCAGTTGGGAAAACTGTTTCAAAGTTTCTTATGAAGTTAATATTCATCGACCATATGACCTAGTAATGCTACTACTGGATATATACCCTACTACAATGAAAACTTATACTCATGCAAAAATCTGTATGTGAATATTTACAATAGCTTTATTCATTAACGCCCAAAACCAGAAACAACTCACATGTCTTTTAAAATGGGTGACTGGATAAATAAACTGTGTCACACCCAAGCAATGGAATACTACTCAGCATCGAAAAGAAATAAGCTATCGATTCAAGAAACAACATGGAAGAACCTTAAATGCATTTGCAAAATGAAAGGCTACATAGGGTCTGTTTCCATTTATATGACATTCTAGAAAAGGCAGAACTGTAAAGATGGAAAACATCAATGGCTTCTAGTGGCTTAGGAAGTATGAGGGAAAAGTAAATTACAAACAGGAAGCATAAGGAAATTTTGAAGATGGTAGAACTGCCCTTTAGGGAACAGTCATAGTGGATACATGACTCCATACATTGGTCAACCTTCATGGAACTGCATTGCACAAAGAGTAAATTTTACTCTTTGCCAATTTTAAAAACTCAGCCAAGATATTAGAGAAATCTAAAATAGAATGCAGCCTGTGACAAAAGAATTTAATTGTATGAATAATAGAAGTACACAGAAGGGAGTGGGTAAGAAAGGAGCTGACCTAAGTTTGCAAAACAGTGACTTGACTAAACACTATAAAGCTAAAGATAAAAGAACTATATACAAACACAGTACTCTAGGTGGTAAATTTGTTTCTCAGTGGGGTATGAGTTAGTAGTTCTGACACCACTACATATATATAGATATATATAGATATATATAGATATATATAGATATATCTATATATATGTGTGTGTGTGTGTGCGTGCATGCGATGACTCAAACAGATATGCAAATAAATTACAAATAATGGAAAAAATTCCTGGAGGCCCTACTCTTGAAAAAAAAGGCAAGGTTTATAACATAGATAAAATATAAAATTGTTTGGGTCCAGGACATGGTAAAAAAAATGTTTGTAGCATGAAATTTGAGTCCTAGAGAATAACACATTAATACAAGGGAACTGGGCATTTCTAAACATGATACAGAAAATACAGCCTGTATTTCTTTCTGCTTTTGGTTTAGAGCTTATCTATAGCAAGAGTGGTCAATGATAAGATAAAAAATATAATAAACCGTTGCAAGTATTTCAAAATAGTAGCAATAAGTAAAATCATCAATCAAAAAAATTGAAGGCTTTAAACCACCATGTAACATGATCCTATTACTACCTGTTATTGAAGTCAGCATAGTGATTACAAGAGATAACAAAATATATAAGTGCCAGATGATCAATGGTGATGGCTTTCCAAAGATTGTGTTTTGTGAAATGAAAATAAAAAACTGCTAACCTATGATCAGAATCAGTTTGCTCCTATGCTTTTCAATGGTATTGGAGTACATCAAATGAAGAATGCTGTATGGTAGGATCATTTTAAACATATCATAGGTGAGGAAGACCACTCCCCTCATTTAACCTCAGGTTTCAGAGATGGGATCTGCTTTCCATGACATTTATTTACGATGTACACTCTCTGGGGTACTGAGCACATTCACTGAATTTTGTGAGCCATCTAGTCCATTTTGAGTCACTCTGACGCTCATTCAATGACAAGATTGAAGCATGTTTCACCATTCCATGAGAATTTTGCTGTGTAAATACTATGGTCTTCATCAGAAAGGCAAAGAGTTCAGTAAGTAAAGCAGAAAACCTTAAGCGCAACTACCGTGAAATCGGAATTTTGAGTATCAGTCTTGCCACTTCCTTGTTGTAGACAAAGCTCTTACTCCGGGCCTGTTTCTTTGGCTGCCAGATCCTGATATTGATCCCGCCCCCGTTCTTTCCACGGCCTGTCAGGAGGTCCAAATGAGATTGTGCAAGCATCAGTGCTTTGTAACCTCATTACATTCATACATAGGAGAGTTGCCATGATGACCATAACTATTAACAAGAAAATTCTTGACATGAATGAAAATTGAAGAAAAACTCTTTATAATGACAGAAACATTACATAATGAGTGATTTTTACATTGATCAAATGATGTCGTTCTGAAAATCACCAATATGACCATTAAAATGTTCTTCCAATTATAGAATGTTCAATGATAAAGAAAAATACAAGAAAATTATAATGTAGTAACTCAAACAATTTATGAGTATCAAAAATTATGGGGGCGCCTGGGTGGCTCAGTCAGTTAAGAGTCCAACTCTTGATATAGATAGGCTCAGGTCATGATCGTAGGGTCGTGGGTTCAAGTCCCACGTTGAGCTCTGTGCAGAGTGTTGAGCCTGCTTAAAATTCTCTCTTTCCCTCTCTCTCTTCCCCTTTCCCCCCTCAAAAAAATTATGATTTCTTTATTTTGGAAATGGAAGTCATGATACTCCCCTTCTTTCCTTGCTTGACTTAACTAAGAAATAAATAAAGCATGCAAATTCATTCACACAAAGACATTGGAAATTTTCCTCCTGGGTGTACCTCTGTGATAAAAGGTTGTGAAAGCTGAATATAAAAGGAAAGAGTTATTGATGGTAGAATCCTGTCATCAGGGAAAGATTGACCTCTTTTCAATCACAGGAGATGGCAATTATCTGTTCTTACATAAAGCTAGATCTACTTTTGTCAAGTTAATGAAAGTAAATAAAACAAGGATTCTTTTGTTAATCCTGGAGATCAGATGATATAAAGAGAAAACCCTAGAAAGAAGATCAAGAGGCCTATTTCTAATCTCAGTTCTCCCCTGTTACTAGCTACACTGAACTTCAGATTTTTTCACCAATGTAGTAACATTACCCCACCTACTCCAAAGGGCGAGTGCAGAGAGAGACAGAAAATAAGAAAAAAAAAAAAATGTCAAATGAAACAAATGTGAGAGTGCTAAACAGTGGAGGTTATCAAGAGTGAGATTACAGTTTTCCATTTGGGAACTAATCGTACCACTCAGTAAACTCAGTGCTTAAAGTAAGAGTCTGCCCATAATCGAAAGATCAAAGTCTTAAAGACTAAATTCTTGGGAGTGGTGACGAATTTAACTTCTATCATTTCTTAAAAACATCAGTTCCTTTTTCGCAGGAGCACTGTGTCCCACCAGAGAGGCCGTTGTCCTTACCCAGGGGTCCACCTCTGCTCCTTAGTCTCAGCCTGACTGAGAAGAGGTGGAAATAAATTTGTGGAACTTTCTCTGTCAGCACCCTCTCAAGAAATTGAATGTTACGTCCATTGCCCTGGGACACTGTGGCAACTACCTGTACACTTTTCCATAGGTCCACTGCTGAAACAGGACTTAGAGACTTTATAGAGCCATGATCACTCTCAGCCTCAGTTTCCTCACCTGAAAAACGATATTATGCTAGATTATATCTTTGGTCCCTTTCTGCCCTAAAATTTCATGCTCATGTTCCGAATTGACAAGAAAGGAACCATGCTTACTTGGCTCCCAGTGGGAAACACTCCTGTCCCTGCAGAACACGGAGCCACTGTGCAAAGAGGCTTCTGAGTCTCCCAGGAGTGGACCCAGGATTTACGGGGCCTGAAAGTCATACATCTGGGGTGGGGGATTCTGCAAGCAGAAGAATACAATATTTTGAATATAAAATTAAATAAAGAAGACCTGTTTATTTACAATGAGAAAAGGAATTACAACAAAATTATAAATTTTAAAATGCTGACAAATAAACCGCAAAATCAAGACAGCATGTTTTTCTTAATTAACTGCTGATATACCTCATAGGACTTTTTCCTAGTTTTTCAGCTGTGTGCTCTTTCCTTCTTTGTATGATAGTGGTATTTACAATTCTTACATAAAGAGAATAAAATGATAATTTTGTTTTTCCTCTATCGTGGGCAATCCAAAGTTGTTTTTTATTATCGATGCTTAAGATGCATCAAACATGTGACTGCACACACACGTGTACTGTTTACACTACTGCTACCAGTGTGTGCCTGCAAATGCAAGGCTCCTGAGAACTTCTGTATGTCTCATTACTGTGAATGCTACAACATTTCTGTTGTGGTGAGGCACTGATAAGAACCAAATTCTCCACTTACAGCTTTGCCCACTGATGAATAAGTATTTCTGGAAGCTATTCTTGAATTAGCATAGCTAGCAATAACTTCACTATACATGAAAGTGGCTCCAAATCACATAAATACATAGCACCGACCCAAATTAAGTGTATCCTTAATTCAACTTTTCATTAATGAGTTCCAATGCCTATGGTCATTCCAACACCATGTGACAGGAGGAGTCATTTGTAGGGAAAGTAGCATTGGGAAGATGCAGAGGACCTCACAAATTATACCTGGAATGTCTAAATTTTGAAACTTTACAAGGAAAAAAAAATGTCCTCTCAGGGCTTTGGAAAGCACAAGATGAGAGCTGCTGAAGGTTATATGTCATTATATTTTCATGGAAAATCTTCCTCTGTCTCTCTCCAGGTGGCCTCAGCCTGCCCCTGTCAGCAGCAGCCTCGGTTGGAAGGAGGGAGACTCAGATTATTATCCAAAAGAGGACACCTGGGAAAGTCAAGAGAAGGAGCAAATTCTAGAGTATTTGGAATAGTTCCTAAAGATAAGATGGATGTAGTTTGAAAATAGTTACTGCCTCCATCTTGCATGAAGGACGGTAGGAAACTAGACAGCTGCTTTCCTAGGTATAAGAAGAGGAAATGACCAAGACTGGGTTAAAACTGGATTCTGCCAAAGGGGCCAGAGCATTTGTGTGCACCAGAGGCTGCACCAGAGGCTGCCAAATGTGAGATGGGGTAAGAGTGTTGGGAGCCACGACTGGTTAGTGATATCTGTAGGGCACTGAATTCCAAGGTGGTACCATTTTTTTATAATTTTTTTTAATATTTAATTATTTTTGAGAGGGAGAAAGGCAGAGTGCGAGCGGGGGAGGGGCATAGAGAGAAGGAGACACAGAATCTGAAGCAGACTTCAGGCTCTGAGTTGTCAGCACAGAGCTCGACGTGGGGCTCAAACCCACAAACCGTGAGATCATGACCTGAGCCGAAGTTGGACGCTTAACCAAGTGAGCCACCCAGGCGCCCCAAAGGTGGTACCATTTAATCCAGATATTCAACACCCCCGGCTGGATATGTCAATCCAAAGCAGAGAACATGAGCAAAATGATTGGAGATAGTATATAGAGATTCAAACTACATTCAAACTACTACTAGTATGTAGAGATTCATACTACACGTTATGAATATATACATGTACACACATACACACACACACACACACACACACACACACACACACACATAAAACTGTAGGCACGTAAGAACAAGTAGAGAATATAGCTCAGGTGGAAAACACTATGTCCAAGTCAGATACATGTGGGGAGAAACTAAAAAATACCATAATCAATGAAGGAGAGGCTTCCCTCCTTCCCTCTCTCCTGGTTTTCAGCAACTCAATGGTATGAGCAGGTAAAAGCAGGTAGTCACGTTCTGTTACGTAAGCCTAAGAAGGGTTATTTGCAACTCATAACCACAGCACTGCTAGAAGAATCTGGAAATTTTTCTGGTTTGCCTAGATAAAAAAAGATAAAACATGATCTCTGCCTTCCCAGTGTATATGTTTACATGGAAAACTATATTAGGTCACAGAACCTGACTTGGAGATTTGCTTGCAGCAATCTTACGGGGAGCGCTCTCAGGAACAGTACCAGTAATGAAATGAGAGTAGCAGAATTGGGCAGAGAGAAGTCAAACCATAGTGCAGTTTCAACAGAGCTGTTCAGGCTATTCCCCAGAATACGCTAGAGTGAGAATAAGTTTTCATAGTTGCCTTGAAGTGAGGACATGAGGTCTTTGTACCCCTCCAGTGGGCCAGTCATTGGATGGAGGTTTCCCTGGGGAGGGGTGTCACCTTGGGTGAAGCAGCTCCCTTCAGGTCCAGGGTGGTCCCCAGAGGGAGGCTCAGCTGTGAGTTCTTTGCAGCCAGCACTCCCCATAGCTAGTAGTATGAATGTCATCATCCTGAACAAGCAATCTGTCCAGCACATCAAAATGTACACTCCAGACGAAGTATGAAAAGAAACGAAAATAAGCTCGAAAACAGTAGTGTAAGATCTGGAATTTAGTCCTGGTTGATGAGTCAATTGCAAAATGAGTGGCGTGGACAGCAGAGAGCGAGCATCTTTCTGATCATTCTCCTCTGTTTGAGTATCTTCTCTGAGCTGAGATTACATGTCTCTCACAACTTATGTTAAAATGTAATGAGTGCCTTGAAAATTGTGAGGCATGGAGCTAAGACACCAATGACCACTGGGAGAAGAGAATAAAGATAGGTGTGCTGGGGTGGACCGTGCTGTGAGTGTTCTCATTGGAAAATCACAATGGAGGACCACAGTGTACAGGAGGGCATTTCAAGGGCAACAGCTACCCTCGAAAAAGACGGCAAACTGCAAGCCCTAGGGAGAGGGAGAGAGCTTTTTAAGTCGAATTTGCTATTTCTTCCTATTTTACTAGCCCCTGCTGCTCATGTCCTGTTTTGAATATTCTATTTCTGTTTAACTGCATTCTGTAATTCTGTCCCCCGACAGCAGCTGCTCGGCACTTGGCAAACTCTGTGGGCAATTCAAGGATTTGTTTACCTTTGCTCGGAAGCTCCATGACACTTGTTCTTACATTCCGATACAGGCAACAGAAGGAGAATAAATGCATAACATAGAGAACCAACTACCGTTACCTCAAAAATAGGCTGGCTCGATGTGTGTTTTCCCTTAACTGCAATTAAATATTTTTTATAATAGTGAATGCCAAATAAGTGCAATGGTCCAAGAGAAAATAGAGAAAACAAATGCTAACAGCCGCCATGTGGCAATCCCAGTTGTATTTGGATATAATCATTAACTTTGATTCTCAAGAATTTACAGGGAAAAATAATGTTATTCTCTCACATTACTCAGGAACCTTGCAAATGAACTCTCTGTCAAGTGATTTCAAGATTTGCACTTGAAAAATGTGGAAAAGGATTAGGAAGTTAGCAGGTTGGGATTGAGGGATATCTTTTGTTTTTCAAAACATACCTAGCCTGAGCTTTTAAAGAAAAGTGGCTAGCGCAGGATAGAAACCTTACAGTCAATAATCCATGGTTTTATAAGGATGGCATTTCCTTGGAGACCATGATTTTGAACGATATTATTTTTATTTTATGTACGTTAGCTGAATTCTTGAATCAATTTTCAATTTCCAGACACAGAGAACCACTTATTTAGAGTACTAAAACTTCTTTTCTCTTCTTCCTACCATAGTATCTTTTTATTTTTACAGACCCAACTAGATCTGCTAAGGCCCTGAATTCATACATACCTGTGGCTCGCTGTTTGACTTTACTGATCTTCATGAAATAAGGATCGCTTTCCACACTGTTTGCATTGGGTTTTTGTTGTTGTTGCTGTTGTTCCTGATTAAAAAAAAAAATATGACGAGCAGTACCTTAAGTGTTTCTTTCAATTTACTTTTATTATTCTGTTAAGTATTCCCTTCCTAGAGAGCCAGACGGACATTTTCAAAAGATTTTATCCACATGACCCAAAATTAGGTGATTTTGTTCAGTCTGGGAAATCCTGATTATACTATGGGTCATTTTATATTTCACTCCACTTGACATTTTTTTTGGGGGGGGGACGGAGCGCCTTTCTCTCAGAGTAGATGACAATGGCCACTCTGGTCCCATTAGGACTTTAAGCAGAGCGTATACACGGGCGCCTGGGTGGCTCAGTTGGTTAAGCGTCCAACTTCGGCTCAGGTCACGATCTCACAGTCCATGAGTTCGAGCCCCGCGTCGGGCTCTCTGCTGACAGCTCAGAGCCTGGAGCCTGTTTCCGATTCTGTGTCTCCCTCTCTCTCTGACCCTCCCCTGTTCATGCTCTGTCTCTCTGTGTCTCAAAAATAAATAAACATTAAAAAAAAAAAAAAGAGTGTATACACATAACAGTTACCCTAAGATTAAATAGGCACTTGTAATATAAAATTCCTCTGTCAATTATAACTTCCCCTTGTGGTTTGTGAATTATTTTATATGTTTGAAGTATGTCCCTATACCAAAGTCAGGCCTTACAAGTTCTTCCCACTTCCTCTTAAGTATGGAAATTAATCATTTGGGACTATAATTAAACATAAGATTCACAAGAAAGGAAATCTAGCACAGAGAGTTTCCTACAGACATGTTAGATAACACTTAATGGAGCATTTTATACCCTGTTAGGACTTTATGCCATGTAGTCTGTGTATAAAGTGGTTATTGAAATGGTTTTAATATTTTAAAAATTATATAATTCCTCATCTAAATAACAAAGTTGGGAGTGACACTATAAAACAGGCCATAGGCAAGTAATGTATGATACTTGTTACTCTTAGTCATTACATTAATATTAATAATACTTATAAGGAATTAAACTATTAATTTTTCATAAGACCTAAAAAAAGTCATATTATTGCAATAATTCAATCACAGAAAACACAAAGGGTGCAGGATTCCAGCTGAATGCAAATAGAATTTAAATATGTATGTTTCAGTTTAACCACATCAGTATTTGCTGTAGATGTGGCTTAGTTTTTATTCTAGCTACGTAAAAGAATTCAACCAACTTTCTTCTTTGCATACAAAGGAAATATTTTTTGCAATATGGTTTTCTGCTTACCTGAGCTACAGAAATTTCTCCTACCCTGGCCTTTCATCCATCTTTTGAAACATATTGGAGCCTGTCCTGAAGTGAATATCATTCTTATAGAACCAAGATTCTTGCTAACTGAGAAAAGACAACTTTTTTGTGCTTACTCTCACACAATCTGGAGCGTTTGTCATTAGAGAGAGCTGCTAGCCTTACCATAGACACCCCAGTCATACCCTCTTTCTTGTAGGGATTATAGTTGTGTTTGACGTAGCTTTTTCTGCCTGGAAGCAAATATAACTGAGTTATCATACCCCTAATTGTGAAAGGGAGGATTGAAACAGCAACACCAGAAGTCAGTTGATCTCAAAGGTAATTCTTCTCACTCGCCTCTGGATAACGCTGGGTGGTATTCACTCACTATTTCTTTGGTCTGTTTAAGTCATCTCCATGCTCCATTTACACATTCTCAGTGTAGGGTCTGCCTCCAGGAGTGTTGGGACATGCCAAGTGCCTACCTCCTAAGTCAGTAAAGAATTTCCTGACTATATTAGTCAGAACGGGCTAGGCTGAGCTCTGGTAAGAAATTAACCCTGAAATTTCAATGGCTGAACAATACAAAGATCTCACGAAGTCTGATGGCCTCCTGCAGTGACTCAGCGATCCAGCTATGTCTATCTCGTGGTTCTGCTTTCTCAACAATTGCAGAAGAAGGTGTCACCTAAAGATCATACAGTTGCTCATCCGTGTTGTGGCCCAGAAGTGACACAGGCGCTCGCACCCTCAACCTATTGGCCAGAACTAGTTGTACAGTGTTTCATCTGCAGCCAGGGTAGGTGGGCCAGGGTGGTTGAATTCTTGTTGTACTCACCTTTTTCCCAGTATAAAAGAAATTGTGGGGACATTTACACAGATCAATCTCTTCTGATCCTTTAAAAGAAGAGAGGACCAGGAATATAGGCCTTTCTTGAACTGATTCTTTAGTTTTGATATTTATGAAACAAGCGTAGCCATTAGCTTAATAAAATCTGAAACTTCAATTAGATATAAAATATTTTATAGGTCATTTTTAAAATACTTTTACATTTTACTTTTAAATTTACTTTTAAATTCCACTTAGAAATGCAAAGACTAATATTAGTGGAGAGACACTGATGTTGCAATGCCTCTTTAAATTTTTTAAAAATTTTTTAAATTTATTTATTTATTTGAGAAGGGTGTAGAGAGAGAGTATGAGCAGGGAGAGGGCATAGGGAGAGAGACAGAGAGAGAATCTCGAGCAGGCTCCACACTCAATGCAGAACCTGACACAGGGCTTGATCCCATGATCCTGGGATTATGACCTAAGACAAAATTGAGTCAGACGCTCAACCGACTGAGCCACCCAGGCACTCCTGAAACTTTTTCCTAGAGCCCTGGCTTCTCATCTTTGCACTGGTAACATGACTTTATCATTATTGATGATTAGTTTACCAGTTATTAACTTATTATTAATGTCTATGTTGTATCCACCCAGTCAAGCTGCGAATCAAGAAGGCCTCCTGCTCCTTTGTCTCATCCTTCATATGCAAGTAATCATCAAATTCTGTCAATTCTACCTCTTCAATATCCCTCACATCCATTCATTTCCTGGCTTTTCCATTGTCACAATATCTAATTTCACATTCCTACCATCTCTCCCCTGCATTTCTGTGAAAACCTCATAACTGGTTTTCCCGAATCTCATATTGTACACCTCCAATCCGCTTTCTGCCATTCACCTAGATTCTATAAATAAAGCATTGTATGTGTTTGTGTATTCAAATGTGGTCATATCATTGTTATCACTCACTAGATGAAGTCAAACACCCAGCCTTGCCATAGCAAGACATGATATGTCGTGCTGACCACTCCGGATTTATCACCACCAACCTCACCCGCTGCAGCTACTGAGATCAACTTGTTTTTTCTCTGGAACGCTCTTCTCTCATTATTGGAGAGTCACATGCATCTCCATATGACCTTATGGCTCCCAGTTCTGACATTTCTTTTTATTCTCCAGGACTTGATTTAGCAGTAATCTCTAAACATGGGTGAGGTTTTCTTCCTTCAAGCTTTCATGCCATGTGCTAGCCCCATCATAGCTCTTGTTGCACAAGATGGTAATTTTTCCCTTGATGCGGGTCTCTCCAACTATATTGGAATTGTTCAAATTAGAGTCCAAAGAGCACCTTTATCTGAATCATGTACAGAGCTTGTTAAAATTATAGATCCTAAGATGCCACTCTAGATCTACTGAAACAGAATGCATGGTATGAGGTCCAGGGCTCCATAATTAATTACCCAGATTATTCTGAGGCCTACCAGTGTTGAAGAACCATTACTGCAGGCTATAGGTCCTTTCGGAGACAGACTGCTTTGGTCATTTTCTCCACGTGCGTCTCTTTATGGCTAGCACAGTGCCTGGCATGGTAGGCAAGCAAGGATTTAATGCTAGAATTTAATATTAGTTGTATTCAAATGACCTGATGTTTTCATATTTATCACTAAACTCTTTTACTAAGTGTTTCTAATTTAATCATTGTTTTCTTTATGTTTCTATTGAAGTTTTATTTCTAATATTATTTAACATGTGTGAAATTTTAAAATAAGTTCTGATTTTTTTTCTTCCTAGAATTATTTTATATTTTCCTTAGCACAAAAAGGTGACTTCTAAACATATTTAGAATTTCCTTTCAAAAAGCTCCAATAAAGTTTCACTAAATGGGCTTCATAGGTAACCTGTCTCCAGATGGTTCAGCTATTCCTATGTGTATCTCTAAGATTCATTTATTGGATGAATATTAAAAAGCTCTTACCACATGTCAAGCACAGTGTTAGACACTGAGTATACATTGGTAAATGAGAGACATAGCCCTGCCCTTACAGAGCTTGCTTGTATTATTATTGGGATACAAGCAAACAAATACATGTGTTGATGGAGAAGTCATGTGTATGTTGGTGCAATACAAAATGTTAAGTTCTGGGAAAGAAATAAGTAGGGTGTTACACGGGGATAATGAGATGATGAGTGTGGGGACTTATTTAATGTCCAGTCCAGGCTTCTCTGGGGAAACAGGCAAAGCTAAAGGGTGAGTGGAATCATCTATGAGAGATGAATGCTCCAACACAGAAGGAACAGCAAATGCAGAGCCCCTAGGGCAGGAACTTGGGTGGTCAGGAGCCTGGAGGAAGCCTGAAATGTCTGGCTTAAATCAACAATAATTGCTGATGAGTTCTATGGGGAAAAGTGGGGCAAGGTGGAATTAGGGAGAAAGGAAGGCAAGTTCTGTCTTTAATATTTATGGCATCATTTACTGCTAGCAGAAAGCCTAGGAGAGAAACAAATTGGGAGTGGAGGAGGCCACAAGAGTTTGGTTTAGGAGATGCTAAGCTTCAGATGCCTCTGAGGCATGTAAGTAGAGATCTCAAGTAGGTAGTTGATTAATTCATATAATATTTAAACCACAGAGGAGGCTGACAATGGTATTAACTTTAGGAGCACTTCCATTTTCTTTATTATTATTTTCTTAGCTATCTGTGACCACTCTCACAATTCATGTAGAGATAACCTCTAACTTTACCTTTCTACCCTGCTGTGTCGTTCTGCTCTGAAGAAACTCAGAAGACAGAACAAATTTATTTAAATTCTAAAGTAATTTCATATTTGAACTGGAGTAAAATTATCATCTATATTTAACCCCAAGACATGTCTGTGAACAAAGTATGAATAAAAGAAATTGGCCTTAGAATTCAAGAAAATATATGCATTTATTCTCACTTTATTGTTGAATAATCCTAATGTCTCTTCTTGCTGTTTTACAGACTCTGAATTGACTATAAATTTGCAATGATAGCTGTTTTACATAGGAGAGAATAAATTAGTCACTGAGCTCAAAAAGCATTTACTGAGCAAAATCTTGATGGCAATAGATAATTTCTACTAAGGGGTTACCAAGGTATAGACACCACTGTTTTTACATATAATTTTTAGTTTGAATCTCATAAACAGTCCAAGAAGCAAGTACTATCATAGTCCCTATTTTACAAGTCAAACCGAGGCTATACAGCAATTACATATCTTTCCTTAAATCTCAGGAAGTAGCAGAGAGAGGACTCAATATCGTTCACCTGACACCAAAAGTTCTATTAAGAAATTTTCTATTAAAAACTATGAACCATATGAAAGAATATAGTGCATTTAAATGATTTATAATTCAGTCAAAGGAGGAGAAAGTGAGACAAGGGATGCAATTCGTTGAGTGACTACACCCACTCTGTCATGTCTAAGGCACAGAAGAAACCTTTCTTCCTGGTGAAACCACCTTCCTTTTCCCCTCTGCTCCACATACAAGCATATAAGTAGGGAGCTGTATTGAGCGGCCTCTAGAGCCCTATGGAGGCCATAGTTTACAGAGTTGAGGCTGGAATCCCAGGTGAGGCTGATTTCTAATCCCAGGCTGGACACAGATGGAAGAACCAAAGCAGACTGCTTTGGTGTCAAGAAATTGATGCCTATGAAACTTAGGGAAATGGAGTGTTCCATGTGTATGTGCTCAAGCCTCACTCATTCAGAGTCTTTGTTGGCATTTAGGAGTAAATTTCAGTTGATATGTGTTATTTTTACCTTGACTTCCTTCCTTCCTTTCATATATAAACATTATATATATATATATATATATATATATATATATATATATATATATATAGAGAGAGAGAGAGAGAGAGAGAGAGAGAGAGAGAAACCACGAATGGGGGAGAGGGGCAAAGGGAAAGAGAATCTTGAACAGGCTCCATGCTTGGAGTGGAGCCCTATGCAGGTCTCAATTTCACGATGCTGGGATTATGATCTGAGTCAAAATTAAGAGTTCAAACACTCAACCAACTGAGCCACTCAAGTTCCTTATTCTTCATTATCCTTAATACTTTTGATGTGTTAGGACTTTGAATACAGTTTATCCTTTTCTTCACAGAGATTATTTACTTTGAAAATATAATTGTGCCTTCTATGATGTGAAGCTCATAATTTGAGACTTCAATAAGCCAGAATTTAAATTTGCCAACTCTGCAAGATTCTTATACACTCAAAAACTACCTTCTTCTAAATGAACACTCTGTGCTAGGGGCGATTGTAGGTATTCTGTAGAGTTAAGAAATAGCTTATGGTTTAAACCCTGGCCTACTAAGCGCATAATTTTGAGCAAGTCACTCAACTTTTCTTTCTTTCTTTCTTTTTTCATCCAACCTTTCTGGGCCTCAGTTACCATAGATATAAAAGGAAAGTGATGGGGCACCTGAGCGGGACTCAGTTGGTTAAGCATCCTACTCTTGACTTCAACACAGGTCACAATCTCGCAGTCTGTGGGATCGAGCTCCACATCAGGCTCTGCGCTGATAACATGGAGCCTGCTTGGGATTCTCTCTCCTTCTCGCTCTCCCTTTCCCCTGCTTCTCTCTCACTCAAAATAAATAAATAAATAAATAAATAAATAAATAAATAAATAAAATAGATCAACTTTAAAATGAAAGTGATAATAAGATCATGGTAAGGTTCGAATGATATATACACTGGAATGCTTATACCAGATAATACTGACACACAGTAAGTACTCCAGATGCTAGATCCCGTTGCAATATATCCTTCTGCACTTTTCACAAAACCTTTTACCTGCAATTACTAACCTACTAGATATTCTCCTAATTCCTGGACTATATCCCCTCAATTTTCTCTATGCCACTGAAATACACAACATAATCCATAAAAAGAATATCTATTGTGTCATTTTACTAAGTCTTTGCATCTCATTTCGATGTCTCTCATTTTGATCCATTTTTTTATACATTTTATATTTTATAAAAAGTATCCACCTCTATTTCCCATGGTTTCTAGGTGATTCCAACTCTGCACTGCCAACAGCATTTTCAATATATCCCTTTTTCATTTTATCCTCATGAAAACGCTTCAAGATATGTTTTATTATCCCCATTTTACAAGGAAGGCAAATACATACCCAAGGCTGTGTATTAAAAGAGTCACCACCAGGATTCAGATCAAAACTATGCTGTTCCCCAAGTTACTCAGAAAAAATAAACTAGAAATATTAGTTATGTGTTAATTTAAGGGGTGCTTGCCTTGAGTGCAATGTGATCCTAAAAGAGAAGCCCAGAGAAGGTACAATTCTATATGGAAGGCTTCAATGGGAAAGTGAGGCCTGAGTTTGTCCTGAGGGAGAATTTTGATTAGAAAGCAGATTAACGGCAGCTTTGCCTAAGCAAGTACATAGAGCCTGAAAATAAAAAGTGGCAAATCCAGGATACCATGAAGAATACTTACTTGAACAAAAGTTGACTCTCGTGAAGTAGAAGGAGATATGGATAAGTAAAAAATGGGCCAAGATGCAGAGGGTTATAAAAACTAAGTGAAGAATTTTGAAATTAGTAAAATACAACTTTTCATTTTTGATAATTTTTAACATTTTGCCCCTCTACTAGTACCATGCTTATTCTGCTTGACTTCATTACAATTCTCTTGTATCCCTCAAATTTCAGCTGAAATGTTTTCTCCTCTAGGACGTCTTCTCCAGGGGAAGTGAAGCATCCTCCTCCCATAGATCTAAGCCAGAAGAGTGTAGCACTTCTCCCATTAATACAATGATTTCTCACCTATTTGTGTCCCCCACAGAATTGTGGAAGCACTGGAAGACAGGAAATGTGTTATATGTGTTCTTGGATCCCCAGCATTCCGTCCTAATGTCTAGCACACAGCAGGTATTTAATAGATTGTACTTCCAATGCATTGTGTATTACATGGTTTTGCTGAATCGCTGTAATCATACAAGAGTTTAATCCTGTGACCCTGATTCTCCAGTGTTAGCCTATCAAAATCAACAATGGGAAAAAATACTTCAGTTTAAATAGATTTGACAAACGAGGCAAATGTGATTTCATGCAAATCAAAAGTTATGAGGCAAAAATTTGTGAGCAATTTTTCTAATGAGGCTCATATTCATATGATTCAACAGGAGGTTTTAGAGAATTATTGTTAAACTAAACTGTTCATAACTTTTGGATTTCTTTTTCATAAGCATAGTCTAGAGCAATAATTTTAATTCACCATGGAAAAGTACACATATTTGTAATCTATAAATAAGAAGATTTTATAGCATTACAAGACCACAGTGTCCCGTATCTATTCCTTTTACCCTTTCTTGCTTAGCATACAATGTACCAAGAAAATCTAGCATTCTTTGTGGAGGAAAAAGAAAAAAGAGTAAATTTCCATTGCCTTATTTCTAACTCTGGCCTTAAGCAATGGAAGATTTTGAATGTGGCAAACAATTAAAAGTCTCCATTACATTAAATGAATTGGCCTAAATGAAATTTTATCTATCGTACCTGGTGAAATCATTGCATCGCCCTTCCTGAAGAATGATCCAGTTATTAAGAAGAGATTGAGTGTGGATTCAAGTTAAATTTTATATTAATATTAAAATATATTTCCCTTTAAAATTTTGTACATTTATTAAATCATTTTTATAGGGGAAAAAGAGGATAATTTAATTGATTTCCACCATTGCTCAATGAATACCACCAGCTGCAGGCAAAATCCATTAGAAGAACATCTCTACCAGAATGAAACACAAATCCAATGAACACTTATATGCAACATTTGGAAATTCAGGCTTCAGGCTGATGAAAGTGATTCAAATGACTGCCCCTCATTAAATGTTGAGAGCAAAACAGAGCTGATATGCCACTCTAAATGAGCAACTGTTTCAACTATTATAAAGGGTAGTATAGTGAGTGTCTTACACATTTCTTTTTTTTATAAATGAATTAACCTAAAAGTCAATGGCATAACTCAACTACGAATGCATAAATTACTATATACATAACATATATTCCCAAGTAGAAGACAAATAAAGAGAAGTCATGCTGCTAAAAATAGAACTAATAAATGCCATATTTTTGCTCACAGAATCACTCCCAAGTATAAGCAAATCTAAATTCATTTTTGTTGTATTAAAATGGCATACTATTTGAGAAAAAGATTGCTATTTTTAAATTGTATGCTTATTGCATTGGTGGAAGTTATTCAATACATCTCAAAGAATAACACTTTAATTCATTTTCCATTTTGAACATTTAACCAAAAAATCCTCTGTTATCTTTTAGATCATTTCAGGAATATTGAACTCAATTAGTCTGGGGAAAAAAGATGGATAAAAATTGGTTAGCTCATATATAAAGAGTAGTCAAAGAATCACTTAATGCCAGAGATAGATTATAGCATGGGTTTTTCAAATAATGTATTTTCGTGTCTGTCAACAAACAGAATTAGAAAAGAGAGTTTTTCCTAAAAGAACATGGGGAAGGAATGGAAGAGAAAGATGTAGGAGTGTTTTGACAGCTGTGACCACTAAAGGGAGTGGTAAGATGAATGAGAATGAAGAAAGGAGAGAAACACTCCAAAAAGGAAAAGGATCAAACAGAGTGCTCGGAAAGTTCACCCTTCACCTCCTGGGATTCTCCCACGCTATATATGGGATACAACCATACCATATCAAGGTTTAACAATTCTCTCCATCCTGGGGACTTTGCCCTTCCCATTTTTTACTAATATTCAATAGAGTAGTTCTTACCAGTGACCCCAGGTCTCCTTGCTCTGGCAACACATGCTCCTCTCTTGCCCCTTCCTACCTATGGGCAGTAATGCTCCCTCTGTGGTCAGTCCCTGATACTTCAGTAGAATTGATCATTCATTTAACCCCATCTACACCACAGTGATCTGCTCATTAACTTCTCCTTAGTTAAACCCACCAAGTGTGCCTTCTCTTAACTTTTAGGACCCTTATACAGCCCAGAAACAGTTCTATATTACACATCACATGCTTCTCCCACAGAAGTTCTCGGGCAGTCAGAGAATTGGTTGCTCTGGAAGGGTAGAGCTAGAAACAACAGGTCTATAAACATCATCTCACCTTCTACTGACCAGGATCCACATACCTGAGAAATTTGTCAGAATGATTGCAAGTAGCCCCAACACCTATCATATATGTGATTGACAAAGAAGAGGATATTGCTAATAAAATACAATGGGTTATCAGGGGGTATTTAAAATAAACAAATACAAATATTACTTACAATCTTCACCCCACAAAAATGTTAAAGAAATATTTCCTTTAAGGTCATTCTATGACAGTTCTATGTTTCTTTCTCACAATATTACAAACTATAGAAGTTTTCTTATTTGTTTTTGTTTATGTCTGTCTCCCTCACTTCACAGAAGCTACATGACAGCCCATGTCTGCATCTTTGTTGAGTCTTTCCAGTGTCAGAGCAGAGTACGTGGTACAGAGCAGTAGCCCCAAAAATAATGTTTATGAATGAGTTATTGAAAATAGGTTTTCCTAAATGCTTTTTAGTTTAAAATGTATTTGTTTTTGAAAGAGAGAGAGAGTGAGTGTGTGAGAGGCAGAGAAAGAGGGAGAGAGTAGGGGAGGGGTAGAGAAAGAGGGAGAGAAAGAGAATTCCAGACAGGCTCTGCACTGTCAATGCAGAGTCTGATGTGGAGCTCAATCCCATGAACTGTGAGTTTGTGACCTGAGCTGAAACCAAGCGTCAGAGGATTAACAGACTGGGTCACCCAGGCACCCCTTTTCTAGGTACTTAATAAGCCCTGTAATAAGAGCTCTCATGGAGCTCATAGCCAAGAGGAAAAACAAAAAGTAAACAACTACAATAGGGTGTGATAAATGTGAAGTACCAGGTAATAAATTAAGAAGAGAATTTCTTCTTAATAAATTAAGAAGAGAATCTCCAAAGAAGAGAAGTAACTTGCCTAGTTTCACATAGCTAGCAAGTAGAAAAGTTGAGATTTGAGCCTATATCTGTCATCTATGTCTCTATTCTGTTTTAAGGAAGCTCTGAGTATTCATTCATCAATTTATTCAGTTAATATTTATATAATGTTTGTTTTATACCATACACTGTTTGAGGCACTAGACATATTGCAATAACAAAAGAGAAAAAGCCTCTTCTTTCATTGAGTTGACATTCAAAGTTGCAAAGACAAACAACGAAAACAAATCAATAAGGTATATAATAAAATATCTGAGTCATTGTTTTTGGAAGAAAACTAAAGCAGAGTGAGGGGATAGAAATAGTCAGCAGGTTGCTATTTTAAGCTGAGTGGTCAAGGAAGACCAATCTGAAAGCTGGACAGTTGCATTATAGGGCACATTTGGGCATTTTCCTCCAGGCATTTGTAGCCCTTCCTGGGCACCAGCATGGCTCCCTGTTTCCATAGCAATTACCCTAGTCCTCGTTTTCTCACATTTGGTTCAACTGCAAGAGTTTTCTGATTTGTCTGTCTACCTCTTCTGTCCTCTGCTATCAGATTAATCTTGCTTATGAAACCAAACAGAGGCTACAGTTCAGCCTCCAATCTTATCCAGGCAGCTATGCCTAAGGGCCAACTCAATGCAGTGGCCTGTTTGAGGAAGGGATGTTTGACCAAAGCCTTGACTAAAATGAGAGACCAAGCCATGAGGACATGTGATGGGAAGAGCAATTAAAAGAAAAATTCCCCTAAAACGAGTGCATGTTTGGCCGGTTGCAGGTAGAACAAGAGCAGTGTTGGAGTAAGCAAGAGGAAAGTATGAGGAAAAGAGATTGGAGACATAGCCCTTGTAAGCCTAGTATGGACTTTAAATGTTATCCTAAGTGTAAGGGAAAGCCACTAGAGTAGGAAGGTATTAATTCGCTCTCTTAGCAGGAAAAAGGTTTCACATAAGGATAAGAAGGTAAGATTTGGCCTGAAGATAAGAGAATGAGTTGGAGTTGTCTCATGGCTAGAGTGTCCATGTAGAAGGAATCTGCAAGGTTGGACGGCATGATCAGAAATAAAATTGTTAGACTACCTAATCCTTGCTCCTGGAAAATCTCACAAACCAGCAGCATCAGCATTACCAGAGATGTTGTTAGCAGCGTAGAGTCTCTGGCTTTTCTCCAGATCCACTAAATTATAATTTGCATTTTAAATAAGATTAGGTAAATTATAAGCATGAAAAGGGATGGTGCATAAGAGGGAATAAATAATAAGTGGTCTGGTGTTGCAAGATTCCAGGGATTAGGCAAGAATGGGAATAGAGGCCCAAGGGGCTGGATAGTTAGGTTGGACCCAAGGGGGAGGGCTTTAAGTACCATGATTAAGAGTCTGGAACATTCTGACAAGTGAAAACATTTCCAGATCACCACAACATAATAACTGCCTCACAATGACTGGGTACAACCATCTGTGAAATTCAATACTTAAAAAAAAAATTAGAAAAATTCTTGTATTATTTCAAATAAAATCAAGTGGATTAAAAATATGGATAGAAACGTGTTGTTTTTCTTTAAACAGGGCCACATTAATGTCTAATTCAGATAAAAATTGTTATCTGGTTAAATACGGTTATTCACCCCATGTTAGTTTATATCCATCCCTCAGAAGCCCTGAAATATGCTGAACAAAATGAGAAACAAAATAGCCTTTGTAGATGTACATCAGTGAGTTGTTTATTCTTTTCCTTTCTCATGTTCCAGAGGGCAGGTTAAATTGCAAATGTGTTCTTTCTAGGAATGTAAATGTGATCAATTACAGGGCTTTTCCCCTCTCTGTTTTGGTACACAGGCTGTTCCACTTTCTCTTGCTTCTTCCTAAACATGATAAATAGGAATATTCAGAATTCACCACAACTGGAGAAGGGGTCAAAATAACAGAGAAATTGACAAATCCAAAAAAAATGACTTGAATGTTAATTTTACTGGAATAATGTTTTACAAGATGTTTTTTAGTTTTCATTGCTTCTTTTAATATTTTTCCTTCATTGTTATTTCAGCAAGCTTGAGCTTTAAGAAGCATCAGGATGGACAGATAGGCATAGTAGATGCCCAAGGGCCTGAGAGCTGCCCAGAGGGAAAGTATGAAATGAAGGGCACCGTAAAAACAGGGAGCTTCAGCCAGGCCTCGTAGACTTCAGAGATAGATGACATCAAGAACTTGGCAGAAATTCAGTGTGCAGGGACAGAAGTTCACTAAGGGAACAGAGTCGAAGGCGGAGAGGTAATTGGGAGCCGGATCAGGAAAGGCCTTACATACGTGATGAAGAGGCTGTGTTTACCTTGACCCCTGAGCCATATGTATCTCTTCTTCTACCCCCTCCATCCAAGTCATGATCAATCCTCATCGACAATAGCTTCCTAAATGACTATATCACTTTCATCTTTGCCCTATCCTAAGGCCCCCAATTTAATCCATTCTTCACAGGGTAGATAGAGGGTAAATCTTGTCACTCTCCTGCTAACAGTCCTTCACAGACTTCCCAGTGCACTACAAATGAAGTCTGAATTCCTTAGTACTTGGTCCAAAAATCTACACACTGGGGCTACCACTCTCCTTCTTGCTTATACAGTGGCCTCTGATTCCTCCAATGTGTCAAATTGTTTCCTATTTCAGAGCATTTGCATCAAAAATTCTCTCTGCTGACATGTCATCCTCTATTCCATCCCAAGATTTCTAGCTCCCCTCTGTCAACATAACATCTCCCCAAGAGAGACCTTTCTTGATTGTTCCATTTAAAGTAGCCATGTTCCATTTAAAGAAGCCACAGTCTAAATTTTCTATAATATCACCTTATTTGTTTCCTTCATGTGTTAACCCAATTCACACTCTTTATCTGTTTACCTGCTTGTTATCTTTCTCCCCGTGTTAGTTTTCTGTTGCTGCAGAACAAACTTAGCAACTACAAACAACACACAGTTGTTATCTCACAGTTTCTGTGAGTTAGTAGTCCAGGCAGGCTTAGCTCCATCCTCTGCTAGGCTGCAATTAAGCATGTCAGCCAGGACTGGGGTTACATCTGGAGGCTTGATTCGGTTTCACTTCTAAGTTCACTTATGCTGTTGGCAGAATTCATTTCCTTGTGACTGTAAGACTGAATGAAAGTCGCAACTTCTTGCTGTCGCCTAGAGATGATTCCTTGCCATGTGAGCCTCCTAACATGGCCCCTTCCATCTTCAAATTCAGCAAGGGAGGAAGTCTCTAAAATAAGTCTGCTAGCAATATGGAGTTTTTCATAACATGATCACAGCATAACCATCCTATCACCTTTTCATATTCCATTGGCTAGAAGCAAGTCACAGGTCCTACTTACACTCAAGTGGAGGTAATTATAAAAGGATGTGAACACCAGGAGGTGGGAATAATGGGTGCCATCTTCAAGTCTGTCTTCCATAGTCTGTCCTTTGGCCCCCAATGATTTATATCCATTCCACATGCAAAATACATTCATCTCCCTACCAAGGTTCCTATTATAGCATCCTATCATGGCATCCTAACATAATGTCAGTTCAAAGGCCAACATCTCCTCATCTAAATCAGGTCCAAGTGAGGATGACAATCCTAGGTATAATTCATGAAGTGCAGCTTCTGAGACACTATTTCTGTCCACCTATGGATCTGTGAAACTAAAAGGCAAGTTACTCCAATACTGCCTCCAACTGCCTCCAATACTGTCTCCAATACTCTCCAGTTAGAATCTTTATTCTGTGAATGTGGAGATTAAGCCAATCTTATTCTCTGCTGTATCTTCGAATGAGCTCTATACCTAACTCACTATAGATGTTTAATAAATACTGCTTAATAATGAATATATAATAGAAATCTCAGCAAGCACACAGATCCTGGTCCTGAGGTTTGATAAGAACCCAGACCCAGAGAATGAAGCTTGAATCTGAGAGTAAATTAGAACTAGAACTAGAGAGAGGGAGAGAGGAAGAGAGAAAGACAGACAGATAACAGGACTGGAATACATGATCAGAACAAGACCAGTAACAAAGTGGATGCCACTGAACCAGGTTCTTATGTTATTTCATTAATCCATTTAATAAGCATTTATATGGCTCTACTACAATGCTAAAAATGGTGGTATCAGAGATACGATAGAAAACAAGATACAGTCCCTGCCTTGAAATAATTTACCGTCTAGTGGGAGAGACTCGATACAAAATGATAAATGTTGAAATAAATAAACAGAAAGTTAATGAAATACATGGGAAGAATAACTACTTTTTCATGGAGGGATATCAGAGAATCATCTGAGGGGTAAATGACCTCTAAATGTAGTCTTGAAGGTTACATAAGAGTTACGTAACAGCTAACTCAACAATTGCTCCCTGGATTATGCAGGAAAGGGGGAAAAAATGATGTCCCAGGAAGAAAAGAAGAATGCATGTTAAAATCCCAGCAGTGAAAGAGAGTGTGGCACATTCAGGAAACTAAAAGAAGGGCTCTATAGTAAAATGAGGAAAAGTATCAAAAGGTAAGGCTAGGCATTTGATAAAAGGGGACCAGATCATGACATGAAATTTGTACTTTATTTTGACCACAGTGGAGAGACATTATAGTGTTTCAAATAAGAAGATTAAAAAAATCCAACTTATGCTTTAGAAAGCACTCTGAGTTCAGTGTAGATAACCAACTGGAATGGGAAAGACATAAAGACAGCGACTAGCTCGGAGAAAGCTGTTGCTGGAATGTAAGTATGACATGAAGGAGGCTGGAATGGTAGAGTCAAAAAACACAGAGGAAACAGGTGAGCCACACTGGGGGAGTAGATGGATAGAAGAAGTTAGCAATCATTTGCATGCTGAGGAGGGGAGTGAAACAGTAAGGATATGAGGATGAGTTCTAGGTACCTGTCTTTGAAAAGTGGGTAGAGAGTGATACCATTTGCTGAGGTAGCCAATAAAGCAAGAGAAGAGGTTGGGTGCTGGATAGGATGGGGCTAAGTCAAGCTGGAATATTTTAGTTTTGAGTTGTCTCTGGGAATTCCAAGTGGAGAGGACTGGAAGGCAGTTGGATATACCTGGCTCTAGAGCTCAAGAGAAAGACCTCATCCAAGCTTTCTGACATCCTTCTTCCTATCTCTCCAGGTGAGGGAAAAGATTAGCCACAAAGTCTAGGTACTAAGGAATGACTGTAATGGAAAAATGAGACATGCACGCTGCCTGTTACGTAATTCAGAGGGACTTAGAGACAAGAAATCCAGCAAATAGTTTCCTAAATATTTCTCCACATTATAGTAGGTAGCTCATCAGTTTAAGACTTCTACTCAAACATGGAAAATTGTGTTTATCTCTGCTCTCAATGGAAATAATATTAAAATATAAATACTGTTTTTAAAAAAAAAGTATAAATCTTAATGACAAAGAGAAAATGAGCAGGAATGAAAGTGAAAAAATGTCAACAAACGTTAACATGCAGAAAGGAAATAGTGGGGTGGCAGCTAACCTAGTGGGTAAAAGGAAATTGAAACCTAGGCCTTTACAGCTGGAGCCAATACTAAAAAGCAGGTTTTCCCCTACAGATTACTGGAGATTTGGAACTTGAGACACTAGGCATATTGACTGGCCATAGTGAGGGATGGAGCTGGAAATTAGTTGAAAAAAATCTGTATATGGAATAATCAGACATCCTTCTTCCTATTCCCTCAACCTCGTCCTGCACAGCCAAGTTAATGGCTCTTTGTAACTTTTCCAGAAAACCAGATGTTTAGTCTCTGAGAAACTGATCCTTAGGGACTCTGGAATGGAGGGACCAAGAACAATAGAATATGATAGTGCTGAAGTGAAAAAGGAGGATGAAGTGAAAACATACATTTCCAAATAGTAATTTCTTATAAACTTTCCAGCATTATTTCATTTTGAAGTAACACAGAGGTAATAATTCAATAAAAATTTAAATTTGCCTAATAAGAGACTACCAAATCATTCAGGAATCCTTCCTCTGGTAATGTTTTGTTTTACTTTTATTTATTTATTTGCTTATTTTTGAGAGAGAGAGAGAGAGAGAGAGAGAGAGACCAAGCACATGAGTATGAGCAGGGGAGGGCTGAGAGAGAAGGGGAGAGAGAATCCCAAGCAGGCTCCATGCCCACTGCAAGCCTGGAAGGGCTCAATCTCACTACCATGAGATCATGTCCTGAGCTGAAACCAAGAGTCAGATGCTTAACCGAATGAGCCACCCAGGTGCCCCAAGGTAATGTTTTACTTATTTATTTTTTTATGAAGGAAGAAATAGGCAAAACTATTCAGATCTTGAGACACCAACACACCTTAGGACAATGTTCTTCACTTTGCTTGTGATGTAAGGGAAAGAAAACAGGACATCAACTTTGGAATCAACATCTCTACAACGTGGTCTCCTGCCTGATTCTTCTAGGACTAGGAGTATCGGAAATAACAAAAATATCAGCAGAGACTTGAGTCCCTGGAAAATTTGAATGGATCTTCTCAAGTTCCTCATCCCTCCAGTAGAGGATTCTTCCAGTGAAAGGATGTGGGCAGTTCCTTAAATCTGAAGATGTTGGAAGATTAGTACAGAAGAAGAACCCAATCCTGCTCTTCCATAAGGGCTCCAATTATCTGCCCTCAGCTGTTAGAGTCCCTGCTGCATCACCTCTCCTGGGTTCCCTCCTGTAAGACATGGGGAGTGCTCCTGCATTGCCTAGTGATTCCAAAGCCTGCCATACCCCTATTTTCCCAACACTAACTGAGAGACTTGAAGTATGAGAAACACCTCTTTGTCTTTACCCTACTAGCTGGAATCTCTGGGTGGAACCTACTAACCTATCCAAATCCAATTGTTTCACCCCATTGTTTCTCCTCTCCTAACCCAAATCAGCAACACTGCAACAGTGAAATTCTTCTCTAGTATCATGAGACAGAGTTGAACATCTGCTGCTGGTTCTGTGACCCTGAACTATTCAACCACTATTCTTATACCTTCCTGCTCGACTTCAGAGACTTGAAAGAAAACCCTCATTTTTCATAATGGAGAATTCTAACTCCTGTCCTTGGATGAAGTCTTCTTTTCTTTTTGTTTAAATGCTTTTTTTTTGTTTGTCTT
Organism: Panthera leo; assembly: GCF_018350215.1. Taxonomy (NCBI): domain Eukaryota; kingdom Metazoa; phylum Chordata; class Mammalia; order Carnivora; family Felidae; genus Panthera; species Panthera leo. Next base: position 36,870,431 of record NC_056695.1, read on the forward strand.
CTTTTTAATCACTTCCCAATTGTTTCTTCATCTCTCCACTTAGATTTTTCTATGGTCCCATTGTTTTCCTTTACCTCAACTGATCCTAGTGACAGTTCATTTTAGCTTCTTCCTTCTTCCTAATCACATGCTTCTGAAATTATATGTTCATGAAAACACACACACACACACACACACACACACACACGCAGAAGTGCTCATTCCCGGATGGCAGTTTCACTGTTACCATAGAGACATATCAGTTTCCTATCAAGTGAGGGAGATGAATCATGACTCATGAATATTTATTTCATTTTATATTTGATTATTCCATTTTTAACATCTGCAGCAAAAATGGATATTTTGTTTTCAATATCTTTTCAGTTCAACTTTTTTCTTTTAAAGATAGCACTTTATTCCCACTCAAAAAAAAAAATGCAGTGAAACTGTCTAATGCTATTTGGGCCATTATCATATGAGTTAGTTTCTAAATAAGTTGATAAAGGTTTAATGTGTATAAATTTTGATGTACCACAGAGTATTGTTTTACATTGTATATTTGTTAACCAATATGCTCACCTGCAGAATTATACAGTATTATTAAGGGCTCTTCTAATTAATCACAAGTGTGTGTGCCTGTTGCTTACATAATGTAATTCCTGTGACTTATGTTGATGAAGAATCTTAGAAAATATCACTAAATCAGAGTATCTGAGTAACATTCACCCAGTCTTGAGGGGATTCAGTTTATACATTCCTTTGCATTTCTGGATCATTTTTCAGTTTTCCAAGCACTTTCACATATGTGACAGGATATGAGCATTCAACCTGATTTATTATAGAAACGACTGTTTTGCTCATCTTTCTTTTCTTCCATGCACTTACTTCTCCACACTTCCTAAGAGTGTTTGAAGTTTGAGATTTCCTTGACTTCAAAGAAACGAGACTAGTTTTTTGTTTGATACTAATTCTAAGTCTGAGTTTAATGGACCATCAAAGTCTTTATGAAAGCAAATGAAAATAGGGGGTGTTGGTCAGGAGCAGGATTCATGTGATAAAATAGAGAGTCTAGTGAAGGAATTAGAGAGGAGGAACAGGTTACTTTGATGATCAGATGGGACTCTGGGAACCTGAGGAGAAAGAAATGCCTTGGCTCAAGGAAAAACAGTGAATGGACTCAGCTAAGGACCACAGTAAAGGTACTATTGAAGTGTAGACAGATTTATCAACAACTGACCATCAGGAAGGATAACTTTATAAGATACTTAGAACATCTCCAAACCCATATCCCAGAACATCCATAAACCCAAAGAGGGGTCCCTAGGACAAGTGGAAGAATGGTAGTGTGGAAATCCGTGGTCAGTACTTTGAGGGCTAACCTCAATAAGCTGCAGTCTTGTGTGCTGGGATGGATGTCCTAGGTTTGAAACACTGTGTTGATTATTTATTATCTCACCAAGCTTCACAAGAGTACAGTTAACTGGGTTGTGCAGGACTTTGATACCCACCTTTCTATAGATGAAGATAAAGTCACATGACAACATGGTTAGGAGCACAGACTTGGAGGTCAAGGAGATTTAGATTCTGAGTCTGACTTTTCCTCAGGAGCTGTGTGTCGAACACATCACATCTTATTTCTATAAGCCTCTCTTTCCCCATCTGAAATAAAATGAATAAATAGGAAAAGCAACTTTATAGGGTTTTTGGCATGATTAAGTGAGCCCATGAAAGTAAAGGTAACCCCGAGGCTGGATCACAATATGACCCAGTAAGTATGAACTATTACTACCATTAGGTAAAACACAAAGAGATCAAGTCATTTGCCCAAGGTACGATAGCTGGGTGATAACAGCATCAAGGATCCTTCCATTAACCCCTATTGTTTTTCAGCCATCAACAGAATATCTGGAAACCGGAAGCATCTCCTGGGAGCTGGAAGTTTCTCCTGGAAACTGGAAGCATCACTGGGGAGCATCCCCTAGGCTCCACCAACCTAACTGATGATAACTAGAGGGGACACTGGATTTCTTTCTTTTCTCACTCAGTCCCAATCAAGCAAGCAGACTTCTCAGTCATTTCTCCTGCTTCTAATCTGTCTTTCATCCGATAGATAGAGTAATGCCTACAAGAACTATAATTTCTTACCCTGGAAGTCAAGGCCCTTTGCTATCTGCCCATAAACATGTTCATCAGAAATTTAGTTAATAATGATGTCACCAGTGCAACAGGACTCCACTAGTCTCTGTACCTTGAGTTCTGCAGATTCATTTCTGCCTCCATGCCTTTACCTACATCATCTTCTCATGGCTAGGGTCATGTGTCTTTGTTTGCCTGAGACAGTCCCATTTTTTCCTGTTGTCCCCATGTAATTATTAATAGCACCCCTTAAACTCTTAAGAATGTCCTGCATTGGAAAATACATTACATATTCTCTCTATTATGGCCTCTTCAACATGAAAGCCCCTATTTGCTGTTCTCCTTCAACTGGATTCTGCCACTTCTGTATAAGTGAACTCAACTCTACTTCTGCATGGACTTCTCCTGACTATTCTTTATATAATTTTTTCACACTTAAATTTACTTATTGAAGATACATATTGGCTTGAATAACTGAAAAATCTAGGGAGTATAATTTTTTTTCAGGCATAGCCTAATCAACAGTTCCCAATAACTTTGCCAGAAGTTGGTCTTTGTCTCTTGGTTTTGCACTACTCTGAGTTGGCATCATTTGTGGGTCTCATGTGCTTGTCAACCAGTTAAAGTTTTGTCAAAAATAGAATGCATCTGTTTTTCAATAGTTCAAACAAAAGTCCTAGTCCTTTTGGATCACTTATTTTTCTTGAATAAATCATTATTATGTGATTTTTTTTTAATTGGCCAGGTTTGACATATATACCTAGCCCTGGAGAAAGGGGATTAAGGCGACACCTTCAGAAACACATAGACTCAGAACAAAGAAGAATTTGGTCCCCTAGAATAAAGTTTAGATGTTTATATCAAAATATAAAAACAGTAGAGAATTCTGGATTGCTGGTAGCAATGAAAACTTCATCATAATTTTTGGACCTGCTGGGACTCCAAAGCAAATAGATAGCAATATCAAAAACCCTTGGATGAGATAGTTACAAGAAAACCTAGTGACGAGATATCCCTTGTTGAAATACAAGTAGATGGAGACAAGCCATCAAAAGCCATAAGTCTAGCATATTAGTCTTGTACGAGGAACTCAAGGATAAACACAAGGATGTCTGAATGATGTGAGAACCGGAGAACCATAAAATAACCAATAGCTTTGGAATGCAACAAAGCATAATTTGAGAACAAAAGAAACTGAAAAGCTTTTCCCATTCTAGTAATGGCTTAGTGCAAGCAAAGTCTGAAGAAACTGATATAGTATAGCATATGTGAACCAGGCTTTCTTTTGTGGTAGGTCTAGTGGAGAAACTGCTAGGGGTAAAATCAGAAGTATAGGGGAGTCACAGTCTCATATAGCTTAATCTCAGAAATACTGCCCCAATACTTTTTCTATATTCTATTCATTGGAAGTAAGTCATTACTCCAGCTTCAAGGGATGGGGATTACAGAAGAGTGTGAATACTTAGACGTGGGTACCATGTCTGGGAGCCATTTTATTAACTGTTAACTACAGAATTCATTCTAAAATGTGACCAGAAAGATTTCATAAATGAACTCAGCATCATGTATGTCTTGTAACATGGATAGGTGTTCATCAGGCAGACTAATATTCAAAGGGCAATCTAGACAGAGACTACAGATAGCATAGGCAGAGATAAAACTCTTGAAAACATCTCTTCCCTTCTGGAAAAACCAGAACTACAGAGTAGAGAAACCAAGGAGTTTCTGAAATATGAGGCTGGAGATGTAGGGTGGTGTCAAACTATAGAAGGCCTGATGTATCACATTCTAAGTCTTATGCTTGGATGCAGTGAATTGCCAGTAGTTTCATGAAATTGATTAGCATCGTCAAGTGTATTTTCAGGATGGCCAACTTAACTCATTTTTCTAGCTTTGCTGCTTCCTTTTCCTATTTGCAAGAACATTTCCAAGAACATGGCCATACTGGAAGCACGTTTGGGTCAGGTTTGGGTCACACCTCCCCTCCAAGTTTGACATATTCCATGTTAAACCAGTCTGTTGTAAAAAAAGACAGATTCCCTAATTATAATGGCAAGGTCAAATGTGTTTACCTTTCATCAATAAGGAACTATTTCAGACTCAAATCATGAAATGACAACTAGTATCCATTGCATGATTCTTATATGATTCTTCAGAGTAAAATAATACTTGTAAAATATCATTTGCTATAAATAAAGATATTTCTACAATGATTTTTCAAAGGAACAGAAAATAAATCAGAGGAAAAGATTTTTTAGGACCACCGGCTATCTGAGAACAACAGATTGAGAATCCATGATATGTGCCATGTGCTTGGCACAATTGTGAAAGATAGAAACTCTCAATAGCAATTTACAGAGGAATCTCACTCGTAACATTCGCTTTATGTCAAGAATCTAAGCCTATGATAATACAGTTTAATATCTGACATTAATATTTTCTTCCCCAATACTCCCATAGCATTGTGCTTGTGACGGTGTTAAAACACTTATTACAGTCTACCTTATTAGAGTTGTTAATTAATATGCCTGCCTCTCCCACTAGATAATGAGCATTGGAGTAAAGAGATCTTATCTTATTTGACTTTGTATTTCTGTCTAAGCTCTATGCTTAATACAGAGAAGGCTCTCAGTGAATGGTGAGAACTTAGAGTGAATTTAAATAGAGACTCTTAAAATATAGATTATAAGAAGGTAATCCAAGGAGAATTGCTCTTGTTACCAATATGCTACCACATAATGAAACATTAGTTTTCAAACTTCAGTCAGCCAAACCACCTAAGAGAACAGAAGTAAAAATACTCAGTGATTATACATTTTGATGGTGAGGAAATTATCTTCAACAAATTCATTAATTATTCACTAACTTTATGTATTGATAAACTTAAATGCCCTATATCTGGCAGTGATGGAGCATCTATCCTTATATTAAAAATATAAGAATCAGGGGCACCCGGATGGCTCAGTTGGTGAAGCGTCCAACTCTTGAGGTTATGATCTCAAGGCTCGTGGGATCGAGCCCTGCATCAGGCTCTGCGCTGACGTCACGGAGTCTCCTTGGGATTCTCTCTCTCCCTTCTCTCTCTACCCCTTCCCTGCTCTCCTCTCTGTCTCTCTCAAAATAAATAAATAAACTTTAAAATTAAAAAAAAAGAATATAAGAATCACATTTCTGACTACAAATGAGTATTAATTAACACCTATTATTTGCTGAACACTATGCTACGTAATTATGATAAATTCTGATACCAACTACGCAGAGTTAGGCCTAACTTTATAGGTTGAGGGGACAGTCTTACACAATACTACCTTTGCTTCAGACACTAGCACAAGTTCAGAGCTCCCCAGATGGCAACAGAGATCCTCAGAGGTCTGACCAGATGGTTACAAATTCAGGTGTTTCCACTACACTCTCAGGTTCACTAATCTGCTAGAATAACTCATTGAACTGAGGAGAGCACTATGTTTAAAATTACAGTTTCACTGCAGTGAAAGGATAAAAACCAGAATCAGCCAAAGGGAGAGAAGCACAGGGAAAAGTCTGAATCCTAAATGCAAAGCTTCCATTGTCTTCTCTCCTTAGAGTCAGTACACATCACCCTCCAGGCACATCATTGTATGATAACACCAAAAGCACTATACTGTACAATAGAAAAAACAGAGAAGAAAAAACAGAGAAGGTGGTATTATTCTATACATAAGAAAATCCAAGTTTGGAGAATTTAGACAACTTTTCCAAGGCCATGTAGCTAATGAGTGGCAAAGCTGGGATTTGAAGTGATGTCTTCCTTTTTCCACCTCCTCTCACAAAATTGGCCTTATCTTCAACTGATTGTGCCTCAAGTTCAATATTTATTAATAACATTGTAACAATTTTCCAGTTCCTATATTACAGTGACATGATCATATTTTCAAGGGAAAAAAGTATTTTATATGCAAGATATATAGCATGCTCAGTAATTATCTTCAAAGTCAGAGGAGGCAAAGAAATGTTAAAGACAGAAGAAGACTTGGGTTCTAATTCTTGCCAGTTTCTAAATCTGTGACTTTAGTTAAAGCACTTATAATCTCTGGGCATCTGTTTATATCTATGAATGTTCTCCTATATCCCAAGATTATTATGAAATTCACATAATAGTCATTTTTAAAGCAGTGGTCACTTTTTTCTAATCCTTTATGTTCATTTATTTTTCTGTGACACTTAACACCTTGTAATATTTCATATGATTCAACAATATATGTTCAATAATTAAACCAGACTGCAAACTCTACAAATGGCAGAGAAGCAGTTTTTCAATGATATATCCCAAATTTATTGATTAGGTTATGGTGAGTAATAGAAACCCAAGTTTCTGAACACTTAAGGACACAGTAGAAACACTGCATAGACAGAACTTTCAGATCAATCATCCCACTAGGGAAAACTAGAAATACTAGAAAGAAAGAAAAAGAACTTTTAATAAATGCATTGTCATAAGGAAGATAAGAAAATACCAAAAAAAAATACTGGACCAAGAATCAAAAGACAAGTAAGATCAAAGATGTCACAGATTTTAGGCTCTGTACCCTCAAGGGCATCAGCTGATTGTAGAAGGTGCTGCAGAGTGGCAGGGAAACTGTGGACTACTTTTAACAAACTTGCGGTGCTACAGGCCAAGAATCACCAGGAGGGAGCAGGGAGAAGGCTGCTGGATCTCTGTAGCTTTGGACTGGATCCTCTGAGGCTACCCTTAGACCGTGGGTAAACTGCGAATAGACAGGTTCTTATAGGAATTGCAGCTCTCTGAATCCTGTCAATCCTGGAGATTTTTAAAGTAGAACGGGGATAGTTAGTGTCCCTGAGGCACTTAGTAAATGCAAACATAAATACTCTCTGGATGAAGATAACATTTACAAACAATTTTGCAAATACAATATTTATTATATAATCAAACATAACCAAATACCCAAGGGAACAAAATTGCATGAATGAAAATCAGCGGAAACAGGCAGTAGAAAGAGAAGAACAAAGACTACAACTATTGGATTCTCAGGAATAGAGGTAGAAAAAAAAAAAAAGAAGGTAGAGAATAGAAAGGGGAGGGCAGAGAGAAAAACAGTAATATAGCCTAAAATACATGTAACCGGAGTCCCAGAAAGAAAGGAGGGGGAAAAAAAGTGAAAAACAGTAGTACGTACTTGAAATAGAACATTCAAAAAAGTTCCTATAAATCCCAAGATCAAAGAAGTCCTATAAATCCCAAGCAGAATGAATGAAAAGAAATCTCCACTTAATTACATAAAAGTATAAATGCTGAAAATATAAGTTAAAAGATCTTAAAAGTAGCTAGGGTTGGGGAAAGAGGGTGATAAAGATATTACCCTCAAAGGAATAATAGTGAAACTTTCAATAAAAACAATAGAATCCAGAAGGCAATTGAATGATATTTATAAGTGAAAATGGCCAAAAATGCCTTCTCAACCTAGAAATCTATATCCATCAAAAATATTCTTCAGAATGAAAGTGAAATAAAGGCATATGAAGAAAAAACTGAGAAAATATTTCTCTAGTAAACCTGTATCAATAGAAATGTATTATACTAATGATGAAATGTTACAAACTTCCTGAGATCAAGAATATACAAAAATGCCTGATCTGACCACCTCCAACAAAGATTAGAAATGAAGGAAATACATCAATACTATTTGTCAATCATATGATTAAATGCAAACAAAATCCAAAAGATTCTATAAAATTATTAAAATTAATAAGCAAAGATACCAAGATTTCTAGATACAAGGTCAACAATATCAATTACATTCCTATATACCAGTAAAAAATAGTTAGAAAATAAACTTTTTTAAAAGAACCATTACCAATAGCATCAAAATTATCAAATACCTAGAAATCTAACAAAAATTTCAAAAGATGGGGCACCCGAGTGGCTCAGTAATTTAAGCATCCTACTTTGGCTCAGGTCATGATCTCGCGGTTCATGAGTTCCAGTCCCACGTCGGGCTCTGTGACAGCTCAGAACCTGGAGCCTGCTTCAGATACTGGGTCTCCCTCTTTCTCTGTCCATCCCTCACTTGTGTGCATGCTCTCTCTCTCTCTCTCTCTCTCTCTCAAAAATAAAAAAAAAAATAAACATTTAAAAAATGCAAAAGACTTCTATATAGAAGATTCTAAAATAATAATGGGATATTTAGGGATCCTTTAATTTTAAAGAAGGCCTAAATATATCAAACAATATACTATGTTTGTGAATTTTAAAACTCACAAAGATGTCAAATACCCCCAAATGTGTCAATAGATTTCATGAAATTCCAATCAGAATCTCAGTGTGTGTGCGTGTGCATAAAATAAGAACTATCATGACAATCTTAGAAAGAAGAACAAGGAGAGAAGATTTGTCTTACCAAATATCAGAAATTTTATTATAATCCTTTAATAAGATAATGTAATATGAGAATAAGAACAGACCAATAAGATCTGTTTGATCTGACCCCCCTATCTCAAACTGACCCCCCTATCTCAAACTGACCCCCCTATCTCAGGACATTTGGTTTACAATAAAGGTGATACTTCAGAGCAGTGGAAAAAATCTTTTCACTGTATGATGCTAGGACAAGGGGCTATCAGTACCCAATATAAATGAAACTTTACATCTACCTCACACTGATAACAATTTTTTTTTTAAAAATCAATTCCAGGTAGGTTGTAGGTTTATATATGAAAGAAAGAACAATAAAATTTATAGAAGGTAATATAGGAGAATGTCTTCATAATTTTGGGTAAGAAAACGCTTCTTAACCAGAATATAAAAGCATAGCCAGAAAGAGAAGGATGAATAATTTGGACTACATCAAGAGACACTACTAAAAAAGTAAAAAGACAAACTACTGAGTAGAAGAAAATTATTTCAGTACATACGTAACTTATAAAGGTTTGTATTAGAATATATGAAAAAACCTACACATTAATAAGAAAAAAAAGAGAACTCAATTTAAATATTAACCATCATTAATTACTTATTAACCATCAAAAATTAGCTCAACATTTTTAAAAGAGGATATCCAAATGGTCAGTCCAAATGGTCAGTAAGCATATGATAATGCCTTTAATATCATTAGTCACAGAGAAATACAAGTTAAAACCACAGAGAGATAATATGCTATACATGCACCAGAATGGCTAAAATTGAAAAATTGAAATACTAAGTATAGATCAAGATGGGGAACTTTAGAAAAACTCTCACATTGGTGGGATTATAAATTTGTACAAACACTTTGAAAAACAGTTCAGAATTTTCTTCTGCTAAGGGTCAAGTTACACATATCCCATGATTCAATAATTCCAGTCCTAAGTATACACCCAACAAAAATGACAACACATAAGCATCAGGAGATAGGCTCTGAGAATATTTATAGCAGCATTGTTTGTGATAGTCAAAAAGCTGCAAACAATTCAAACATCCATAAACATTAGAATGGATAAACAATGCTATACACATACAAAAAACTTACAACAATGCATATAAACTGCAAAAACACACACAACATGGATGAATCTCACATATGATTGAAAAAAGATGCAGACACAAACTCTAACTACTGTAGTAATCCATTTACATAAGTTTAAAACAAACAGGCAAAGCTAAAGTATGGATGAGAAGATTATAAAGAGCTGCTTGGAAAACAATTGTTATTAAAGTCAGGATAGTACACGCTTTGGAGAGAAGGGAGAGACTAGTGATCACAGGGGTACAACATGTGTTTCTGTGTCTTGGCATTGTTCTTTCCTTGCTTTGGCAATAGTTAGATGATGTTTTGTGATAAATCTTTGATCCATACTTTTTTTAATGTTTTTATTAATTTTTGAGAGAGACAGAGCACAAGCGGGGGAGGGGCAGAGAGAGAGGGAGACAAAGAATCAGAAGCAGGATCCAGGCTCTGAGCTGTCAGCACAGAGCCCCATGCAGAGCTCGAACTCATGAAGGGTGAGATCATGTCTTGAGCTGAAGTCAGATGCATAACCGACTGAGCCAGCCAGGTGCCCCAGATCCATACATTTTTTATTTTTCCCTTTTCTATATCTATAATTTCCCCATAAAGGAAGGTTTATAAAAATATGAAGAGAAGGGATACTTGCCAACTTCACAGTGGTAACTCCCTCTTTTAAGGGGGCGGGGCAAATAGCACAAGCAAGGGTGTATGAAGAAGATTCAAGTATATCTGTAACATTTTATTTCTTAAGAGGCATCTGAAGAAATAATGTCAAAATGTGAGCAGGTCAAGTCTCTTAAGTCTAGTAGATATGGTTCTCTGACCATTTATGTAGGTTTGAAATACTGGAAAATATTTGTTTTTAAAAGAATTTCACTACTTTTCACTCCATTTTGTCAACTGCAAAAGGGCAATTTTAGACCCATCTAACGGATCAGTTCAATGCATAGTGAGTTTGAAATAAATAATTACTCATTAACTGGTTTGTGATTTATTGCAATTGTTTTCCAATTGAGAAGACAAAATATTCTTTTTTTAATTTTTTTAACATTTATTTATTTTTGAGAGACAGAGAGAGGCAGAGGATGAGCAGGGGAAGGGGGAGAGAGAGAGAGATACAGAATCTGAAGCAGGCTCCAGGCTCTGAGCTGTTTGTAGCACAGAGCCCCGACGCGGCGCTAGAACTCACCAACTGTGAGACCACGACCTGAGCTGAAGTCGGAAGCTCAACCGACTGAGCCACCCAGGCACCCCGAGAAGACAAAATATTCTTAATTAGCCCTGTATCTATCCAACACTAGTGGCCTTACTTCTCCTCCCAAATAGGATCCACCCAAGCTGGCCTTGGCACTTTGTTGTTTTCTCTGTCCAAGTTGTTTCTCCTTAGGTTTTTGCAGGGCTGAGGATTTTTTTTTTTTTTAACGTTTATTTATTTTTGAGACAGAGAGAGACAGAGCGTGAACAGGGGAGGGGCAGAGAGAGAGGGAGACACAGAATCTGAATCAGGCTCCAGGCTCTGAGCTGTCAGCACAGAGCCTGATGCGGGGCTTGAACTCACGGATGGTGAGATCATGACCTGAGCTGAAGTCCGCCGCTTAACCGACCAAGCCACCCAGGCGCCCCAGGGCTGGGGATCTTTGATCAATCAGGTTTGAGTTTAAAGCTTCTTCTTTACAGCGACTTTTCTTTCTTTCTTTCTTTCTTTCTTTCTTTCTTTCTTTCTTTCTTTTTTTAGTGTGGTAGCCATCATTCTCTGATTGAATAGTCAATCATTATCATATCCCCTTTTTACTTTCTTTGGACATTAGTCACTGAAGTTAAATTTCTATTATTTTTTCACTGGTTTATTCCCTTATTCCCTTCATTAATCCACAAAGCCTAAGAGGTAGAATATTTGTTCATATCATTCACCATTGTGAGTGGCACGTAGAGTAACGCCTAACAAATAGTAGCATTAAATAAATAACTAGTTGGGGCGCCTGGGTGGCGCAGTCAGTTAAGCGTCTGACTTCAGCCAGGTCACGATCTCGCGGTCTGTGAGTTCGAGCCCCGCGTCAGGCTCTGGGCTGATGGCTCGGAGCCTGGAGCCTGTTTCCGATTCTGTGTCTCCCTCTCTCTCTGCCCCTCCCCCGTTCATGCTCTGTCTCTCTCTGTCCCAAAAATAAATAAAAAACGTTGAAAAAAAAATTAAAAAAAAAAAATAAATAAAATAAAATAAAATAAATAAATAAATAACTAGTTGTTGGATAAATGACTTGATTAAGGTAATCAGAATTTTGTTTATGCATATCATTTTATTGTCTATTTATCTACAGTTGATCCTTGAACAACATGGAGGTTAGGGGTGCCAACCCTCTGCAAAGTCAAAACTCCACGCATACTTTTGACTCCCTCAAAACTTAACTACTATGTTGACCAGAAGCCTTACTGATGTCAAATGACATCAAATAGTCAATGAACACATATTTTGTATGTTATATGTAATATATACTATAATCTTATAATCAAGTAAGTTAGAGAAAGAAAATGTTATTAAGAAAAGTCACAAGGAAGAGGGGTGCCTGGTGGCTCAGCCAGTTGAGCTTCCAATTTCGGTTTAGGTCATGATCACACAGCTCATGAGTTTGAGCCCCACGTCAGACTCTGTGCTGACTGCTCAGAGCCTGGAGCCTGCTTTGAATTCTGTGTCTCCCTCTTTCTCTGCCCTTCCCCTGCTCATGCTCTGTCTCTCTCTCAAAAATAAATAAACATTAAAAAAAATCACAAAGAAGAGAAAATACATTTATAATACCATACTATATTTATTTTTAAAAATCCACATATATTGGGGTGCCTAGGTGGCTCAGTCAATAAGCATGCAACTTCAGCTCAGGTCATGATCTCACGGTTTGTGAGTTTGAGCCCTGCATCAGGCTCTGTGCTGACAGCTCAGAGCCTGGATCCTGCTTCAGATTCTGTGTCTCCCTCTCTCTCTGCTCCTCCCCGCTTACACTCTGTGTCTCTCTCAAAAATAAATAAACATTAAAAAAAAATTTTTTTTAAATCCACATATAAGTGGACCCATGTAGTTCAAGCCTGTGTTGTTCAAGAGTCAACTGTATCTATCTATCTATCTATCTATCTATCTATCTATCATCCAACCATTCATCCATCCATCCATCCATCCATCCACATACAGACATACATACATATAATTGAGGAATTAAAGATGAACTTGGGAAATTTGGGAAATTTCTCAGGATAAATGAAATTTACTAACACAGTGCATGCTGCAAACTACTGTCATTTTATATTAACTACAAGCTAAAATTACATTGACTCACATTTCAGATAAGGTTTAAGAGAAACTTTTAAATGCTTTTTAGACTCAGGAAAGAAACAGTTAAAAATAGTACCATTTGGTACCTAGCTAATACATTCTTTGTACTCAAAAAGATAATGCCATCTATTGGGCAGAAAACATGAATAGACACTTCTCTAAAGAAGACATCCGGATGGCCAACAGGCACATGAAAAGATGTTCAACGTCGCTCCTTATCAGGGAAATACAAATCAAAACCACACTCAGATATCACCTCACGCCAGTCAGAGTGGCCAAAATGAACAAATCAGGAGACTATAGATGCTGGAGAGGATGTGAAGAAACGGGAACCCTCTTGCACTGTTGGTGGGAATGCAAATTGGTGCAGCCGCTCTGGAAAGCAGTGTGGAGGTTCCTCAAAAAATTAAAAATAGACCTACCCTATGACCCAGCAATAGCACTGCTAGGAATTTACCCAAGGGATACAGGAGTACTGGTGCATAGGGGCACTTGTACCCCAATGTTTATAGCAGCACTCTCAACAATAGCCAAATTATGGAAAGAGCCTAAATGTCCATCAACTGATGAATGGATAAAGAAATTGTGGTTTATATACACAATGGAATACTACGTGGCAATGAGAAAGAATGAAATATGGCCTTTTGTAGCAACGTGGATGGAAATGGAGAGTGTGATGCTAAGTGAAATAAGCCATACAGAGAAAGACAGATACCATATGTTTTCACTCTTATGTGGATCCTGAGAAACTTAACAGAAACCCATGGGGGAGGGGAAGAAAAAAAAAAAAAAAAAAGAGGTTAGAGTGGGAGAGAGCCAAAGCATAAGAGACTGTTAAAAACTGAGAACAAACTGAGGGTTGATGGGGGGTGGGAGGGAGGGGAGGGTGGGTGATGGGTATTGAGGAGGGCACCTTTTGGGATGAGCACTGGGTGTTGTATGGAAACCAATTTGACAATAAACTTCATATATTGAAAAAAAAAAAAAAAAGATAATGCCATCTATTAAAACCAGATTACAAAACATTGCAGAGGAAAACAGAACTTTAGATGGTCAAAGAAAGAAAACACATTTCCTACTGGAGTAAAGTCCTTACAAGTTATTTAAAAAAAAGTGTTATTGGTGGAAATTTTGAGAAAAAAAATCTATTTTACAAAACATCCACCAAGATTGATCATGAAGCAAAAATTTGTTTTGTAATAGTTGTAAATTCTGCATGCTAAAATTGTAGAATTTAGAATAACTCAATAACAAATCTGACTTTATTTTCTTAGACTATTGTAAGAAAATTACCTCAGTGATGAAGAGTTCATTTGTAAGAATCAGAAAGTTTCTAGGAAGGGAATGCCATTTTACATATTACAAAGCCTATATTTCATCTCTAAGATGACCAGAAAATTGCTGTTTTAAAATAAGGAAGCTACCTAGGCCATTACAGTATCTAACTGAACCAATAATAGTGATAAAATTAGTAAATTAATTGTTGGTTGATAGGCTAAGTTAAATTCAAAATAGCAATTAGCAATAACCAGGAAACATTTGTCTTGCTTAAATCACATATTTTTAAATATAATGAAGAAATCACTAAGTAAAAAAAGCTATAAAATTATAAACATAAAATTCACATAAAATTAATGTATATATAAATGTAAAAACACTATAAAGGGTGTATATAAAATCTTAGCATGGTGCCATAAAATACAAAAAAATAGATGTTTAAAGGGAAAAAAAATTACAAGGAAGATATATAACTGAGATAGTAAACCACAAGGATATCTTGAAAAAAATAAACATTTTATAAAATGACGAATAATTATCTTTTTAAAATTTTGTGGTCATTTTTTAAAGAATCGCTTTCTAGAGGCAGAAATACATGCTTTCCTTTTTCTTTTTGTTTTTCTTTGTGAACCTACAGTTCCTATTGTTAGATTTTTTTTTAAGTTACTTCTTTCAGGGGGTGAAAGCAGGGACCCCTCTGTTATTATTTAAGGAGGTCCTTTCGTATTTGGAGGAAGAAACTAGTTGTTTTCAACTAACAACTGTGATATCAGTTAATATAATGTGATAATAACCAATGTGCCCCAATTGTTTTCATTCAAATTAAAAGCTTGTGCAAAAGTGATTAGCTGACTAATTGTATTTGGTTACAAGTCAGGCCTCATTTTATTCATTTTATTTATTCACTGCATATAGTGGACCCACTTAGGTGCTGAGTGATAAGAATAATAAAATAAATAAGACAAGGTCCCTCCTTTCAAAGGAACCAAAATCTACTGGTAGAGTTTGACTTATGAGTAGATAATTATCATACAATGCAGAAAAATGAAAACTAGTAGAAATACCTTCAAAACAAAATGAAACAAAAAAGTTCCTTGGATTTCACTTAATTTTCCGATTACTGTCATGTGTCTTTGGACATTTCCCTATCCCAAAATCTCCTAAATGTTGTCTAAACTTTCTGCCAATTCTTCACCTCCCACTTGGTCCAGAACTCTAATTGCAGCTACCTCTTGCACCCATGTGACTCACATGTCTCCAATCCAATGGGCTTGGTTTCAGCTCTCATCTCACCGCCCTTCAGCAGTATTTCATACCTGGACTTACTCACAGACTTTAATCATTGTTTCCCCAGGTTTTTCTGGCTTTACCCTGTAGATCATTTCTTCTAACTCCTCTGTATTCTCATTCTCTGTCCTTTCTGTAAACGCCTTCTCCTCTCCAATCATTATATGTGGGTGTTCCTCGGGACTTTCCCTTAGCCTGGCTTCCTTTAAACTCCACTCTCTTCCTGAGTGATCTCATCCACTACCATGGCATCAATAGCATTAATATTCTAACCACTTTCAAATTTGTATCAACAGCCCAGACCTCAGTTCTGAGAGTTAGATACATTTGTGCAACTTACTTCTAAACACCTCAAAGTTTCTTCCATGGGATATCCATAACTGAAATCACAATGTTTCCTCCAGGAAAATTGTGTCTCCTTCCTTATTTTCTCTTCATAACATTGCACAACATCCATCCAGTTGCTAATGAAAGACACCTGATAGCCACCCTTATTGCTCTCCCTACACTCCCAACAACTCATATCAAGTCCATCACCAAGTTCTATCTGTTCCAGAATCAAAATATCTACTAAGGTAATTTATTTTTCTGCATCACCACTGCCACCACTTTAGTCCAAGCATCCATGATTTCTTTCTTGGACTTCATTAATAACTTTAAACTTATCTCCATACCACAAACTCTTCAATAAATTCCTCTCACTGCATTCAGGGTAATCATTTTTAAAACAGTTCTACCTATATTACTTTGGTGCTGAAACCCCATCAGTGTCTTTCTGTGGCTGCGGAGATACGAAAAGGAACTGGGTTTAGAGATACTTCTGAAGCACAATAAATAGGATTTGACATACGGAATGGAGAAGAGAGAGGAGTCTAAGATGTTTCCCAATTTAGCTTGAGATATGGGGGAATAATATTTTAAAAGATCAAGTTTATAGGGCAAAGAAGAGAATATGGTTTTAATACCAGACCTACCAAACTTAAGAGAACCTATAGGAAATTCAGGTGGGTATCAATATCCATGGAGAAGGTGGCAGCTAGACACAGATTGAGTTGTGGAAGCCATAGACATGAATCCAACAGTCAGGAAATGTTTGTGCAGTAAGAAATAAGAACTAAGAATAAAATCTTGAGGAAAACTAACATTTCAGGGGAAAGGGTGACAGAGGATGAAAAGTAAGTAAAGGAGACAGAATAAGGGGGGAAAGGAAACAGGAAAATTATTTAAGTATTCAAATAAGGAAATAATGTATGTTGCATCTTATACACTGAGCTCAGTTCTAAATTGTGTCTTTTGGAAAAAAAATGAAATGTGGCAGAAAAATGCCTAGTAATTTGGTGTGATCATTCCTTTACTGATTGAACTTTGTGTTCTGAGACCTCAGGTGAACAAGGTTGAGTTAATGTTGCTTCTTATTTTATTATACAATACCATTGACCCAGATAAGGCCCTGTCTTAATTACTTATTTTATCACTTTTTAGCCTCCATACCCACCATTCTAGTAGATAGCCATTCTATTGTGTATAATGCATATCTTTCTCTTCTTTGTGTTCTTATAAAACAATCTTTGATTAATGGGAAAATATTTTTAATTAAATAAGTGATATTCCATGATACATTTGGTTCTGATCCTTCCTTTTCACAAGCTTGGTATTAGATCCACTCATTGCTATGTGTACTGCTAATTCACTACTCCTATTTGCTGCACGGTAACTCATGAGGTACAACCACCACATTTTAACCTCTCTACATTCACTATGATGGACACTCAGATTGCTTCCAATTACTAACAACAACAGCAATGCTGCAATAACATTTCCATTTACATATGTCTCTTTGTGGACTTATTAAATAATTTATTCAGGTTATATATCCATGAGTAGATTGATCAAAAAAAATTTTTTGATTGGTCATTTTGATTGGTCAGAATGCACGCATATACTTAATTTGGGTTACTATTGCCATCTTGGTCTCTGAATGGTGGCTGCCCCAGTTCACACTACCTCCAACGGGACATAAGAGTTCTTGTATCCTCACATATTGA
The DNA here is from genome assembly GCF_018350215.1 of Panthera leo. Lineage (NCBI taxonomy): Eukaryota > Metazoa > Chordata > Mammalia > Carnivora > Felidae > Panthera > Panthera leo. The sequence goes on from NC_056695.1 coordinate 36,887,959, forward strand.
TCAAGAGTTGGCACATCAACCTTTGTTAATTACTGCCAGGATAATAGGTGAAGAGTTATATTTTACTTCAATTTGCATTTCTGACCATTCATGATTTGGGGCGTCTCTTCAGATATTAATTTTTTTAGTTTCCTTTTGTATAAATTGCCCATTCATATCTTGTATCCATTTTTTTCTATCTTTTTTTCTTATTGATTTGAGTGCCTTGGATATTCTCGATATTAGTGCCTTGTCAGTTTTAGACTGTGCGTGGTCTTCCATATCATCATACATCTGATATATCTGCCCATGACATCTCTATTTAGTTTCCTAGAGTTGCTATAACAAAGCACCACAAACTAGATGACTTAAAACAACAGAAATTTATTCTCTCACAGTTTTTAGGTTTAGAAGTCTGAACTCAAGGTGCAATCAAGGTCTGAAAGTTCTAAGGGAAGACTTCTTTTCCTCTTCCAGTTCCTGGTGGCACCTGATGTGCCTTGGTTTGTGGCAGCGTCACTCCAACCTCTGCCTTCATCTTCACGTGGTATTCCTGCCTCTGTGTGTGTCTATGCACCTGTGTGCTCACATGGTTCCTTAATCTATTTAGGCTGAATAAACAGCAGACGCCTATTTCTCACAGTTCTAGAAAAGGCAAGTTCGAGATCAGGGTGTCAGATGACTTCTCCTCTCATGTGTCAAACTTCTCACGGAAACCTCATATGGTAGAAATGGCCAACTATCTTTCTGGAGATTCTTTTATCAAAGTATTAATGCCATTAATGAGGCTCTCCTCATGACCTAAGCACCTCCCAGAGGCCCCGCCTCCTAATTCCATAACACATAATTCCACACACACATTTCAACATGTCAAATTTTCAGGGATAAAAACATTCAAACCGTAGCATATTCAGACATAGCACAGGAATACAAACACTCAGACCATAACATATGGAACCAGTTATTGGATTTAGGGCCCATCTTAATCCAGCATGATGTCCTCATGACTCAACAAATTACTTCTGCTAAGACTATATTTCCAAATAAGTCACATTCTGTGGTCCTGGGTGGACATGAATTTTGGAGGGACACTATTCAACACCATACAATACCTTTCTTTAAATAAATTTTAAAAATGTTTTAAGATTTTATTTTTACAATCTCTACACACAACATGGAGCTTGAACTTACAACCTGGAGATCAAAAGTTGCATGCTCTACTGACTGAGCCAGCCAGGTCCCCCAAATAAATGAAATTTTTGTCTAATGTTCAGCATAGCAATTTAGTTAATAATACTGCACTATATACTTGAGAGTTGCTCAAAGAGTAGATGTTAAATATTCTTACCACAAAAAAGAAATGGTAATTATGTGAGGTGATAGAGACATTAACTAACACTACTGTGGTAATCATTTCATGGTATACAAGTATATCAAATCAACTTGTATAAACTTATACAATGTTATGTGTCAATTCTTTTTTCAAATAAATGTGTGGAAAAATAAAAAATATTGGTATTGAAATATAGATAAAATTTTTTATAGAATAACATTGTTCTTCTGAGGGAGGACTTCAAACAAAATATTCATTAGATAAGATAGTTAAAGCAAGATTTTATATATACCTGTGAGAGAAATACAACTATTGACTGACTTCCCAGAACTTATCTGGGATTCATGTAGCTTGAGAGAAACTAACTGTACCTTTAGCTTGACCTTGATTAAGTTTATTCCCATGGTCACAGTAATTGATTTAGGCCTAGACACATGACTCAACGGAGAGAGAGATTTGCTGAGGATGTCTGGGAAAGAGACTTCTTTACTGTTCTAAAAGAACTCCCAGAAGAGATTCTGTCTTCTAGTTAGAAGTGACCAAGGGGACTTGAAGCCTGTGGAGCTGCTTTCTACCATGGAGGAAGTTAGCCTAAGGATGAAACTAATGACAAAGTCGGAAAAGATCCTGAGAAACTGTAGATAAACTGAAATTGTTTCCTAAGCTTTGGACTTTCAGTTATGTGGTGTAAGTTTTTCTAAGTGAATAAGCAGGCTTAGAGTTCTACTATTCTCCAGCTTTATGGCATTAGACAAGTTATTTAATTTCTCTAAGCTTCCCTTTCCTCAACTGTAAAATGAGATATCCATAGTATCTAATTCCTAGAGTTTTGTGAAAATTAAATAAGACAATTGATGTAAGTTACTTGGTCCAGAATTAACCATTTATAAGTGTGAGGTAATTGTGAAATACTATGTTATTATCATCCTGATTTTTGTTCCTATCACTGACATTGTTATTATCAGATTAAGTAGCAAACCTAGGATGAACTCTCATACCTTCTGTCTTGCTTTATGCTTCTTCTTAAGCAAAGTAAAACCAAATTATTTGTTGGTCCTATAACCACTGCATTAATGTCTCCAGTATACTAGTTCATAGTTATTTATTTATTTTGCAGAGAATCCTATCAGATGCAATGCACTAGGCTAAGCACCATAGACACAGCTGTGAACACAAAGATGATTTCTAATTGTCAAGGAATTTATAGGAGGCTAGGAAAACTGGACTAAGATACCATCCACTGCTGATGAGTCAGCTATCCATGAACAAGGCATTTTTTACTAGATAATCAAGTGAATCAGGATTTCCATATTCAGAAACCATTGTTATAAAGCAATTAGTTTGGAAACTACAAGAACAAGAACAACAAAAACAAAACAAAGGAAAACAATTCTAGAAATTCTAGCCGTCTAAAGCAATTGTGTCTTGAGGAGATGATGAAAGATATCTATCATAGATCGGAAGTATGGGGCAGGGTCAAAAAAAAAAATGTCCTTTCCATCTGAATTCATTCCAATTCTCTTGAATAATAGGTCTCTTTATGATTGTTATTAAGAAACTGTTGCAAAAAGGCCTTCATAACCTTAACTTATTAATATTGCTCAACATAAAAAAAAGCATTCCACCTAAAAATGGAAATCCAAAAAATATAAGCACAACTTTTTCTTACCAACCTTGGTAAATGAGGCATATCGTAGCAGAATTCTAAAACAGGTTGATTATTTTCATGACTTAAAGGTAAAGCCCATTGTTTACTGCTCATGCATGTATTTTCCCAGGCAGACAGTGGAAGTATTTTATCACAGAGGATAAACATATCAGAGGTGTAATGCTAGGGGGAAAGCTGTTCAAAAACATGTGGGGGGAAAAGTAAGCTGAGATAGAAATATTTTCTTTCTTTATGAGAAGATAGCAAGGAATAAAACAAGCAGGCAAACGAAGGAAGAAAAAAGGGAAAGTAAAACACAACTACATACCCTGAGGAGCAAGAGACAGAAAATCTATGTAGCCAATAAATAACTCTCTTGTCAGAGAATCTATACGCTGTCCAAAGAGGCCCATTCGGGAAGTGCCGGCAAAGATAGGGAAGGCTCAATCACACCAGTTATTGAAAAGGAGAAGGCAAAAAGAAACCAATAAAAGAGACAGGAAGCATGCACCTGACTCTTCTGTGAAAATGATTACAAATTGAATCTACTGGTTTCTATGTTTCCAGGGAGTTTTTTATTTTCTGGGCTTGAGATAGGTGAAAAAGGAAGGGCCTTTCCCTTTCCTCCTAGAATTCTAACTCCCTTTCACTGTGAACAGAAATCACACCAAAATACCTCTCAGAGCCACCATCCAACCACCTTCATTTCTGTCCAGTCTTGTGTTTTTCCTTTCCTGACCTATTTCTCCCTGTTGAGAAAGATTGGAAAGAAAATTGGAAGAGAAGAAGTACTGAGATGGGAAACAGAGAAGACTGTATCAGAAGAGAGATGTGGAGAGGCAAGAGTGGGGTGCATGTCTTCCACACTGTGCCCCACCCAGCCTCTAACTCCCCATCACAGAAGTTACCACATTTGGTTTACTTGTCCGTGTTCCCTCTAAAGGCAAAGATCATTCTGTGCAGTTGTCCACTTTCTCCTAAGTCTTGAGTAGGGGAATATCCATTATTTTACAGCAGGAACTTTTTTAATTGTAATTTTAAATCCTACTTAAGAGCCAAGTATCCCAGATGATCTGTGTTAATTGACTATGGCAGAGCTCAGATCCAGTGGAAAGAGTCTCAAGCCAAGTAAAACCTTGTCCTCTCATCTAACTATCCAGTGCTCCAGCATCTGAGAGCCAGGTAATCACTAGGTCATGTCTTATCCAGGGCCTACTGAGTTACATTAAATTCATGGTTGATGTAAAATCATCATTGATGTCACATAGGAGCCAGGCCCTGAAAACTTAACAACAAAGTAGAATGAACCAGGCAGTATTGTATATTCAAATTATCTAATGGTTCAACTTAAGGGCTAAATTCTGCAAAACAAATAATTGATGGATATGAATGCATATGGTAAATTCAAGTGCAAGTGCATTGTACATAGAAAATGAGTGCATCCTAAGGGAAGAAGGCAGAAGTTATTGGATATGACTTGGATTCAAAAGATAATTACCATGTAAGGAGATGAGTCATTTGGGGGTGGTTTTGGGGGGGAGTCTTTTCTGCTTTTTTTTTATACTGTAAGGTGTTTAAAAGAAAGCTTCTGGATGTTGTTTGTAATACTAGAGGATTAAAAAAAGAAACAAGAGTAAGTTTTTTGTTGTCGTTGCTTTTTTATTTTAGAGAGAGGGAGAGAGTGCCCACGAGCAGGAGGAGGAGGGGCAGAGGGAGAGAGAGAATAATCTTAAGCAGGCTCCATGCTCAGTGCAGAGCTGGAAATGGGGCTCAATCCCACGACCCTGGGATCATGAACTGCACCACAATCAAGAGTCAGACACTTAACTGAGCAACTCAGGCACCCAACGAATAGCTTTAATTAAGTAAATTACATTCATGTTTCTTATAGAATATTAACCTTCTTAAGGTATTGGTAGAAATTATGAATCTGAATACATGTAAATATTTTAAATCAGTAGGAGATAAGGTATTGTTCATAGATTATTTAATTATCTCTTTAAAATCTAACCTCTTTCAAATTAAAAATTTTTAATTTAATCTCCTTAAAATTTCCCCTATTCTTAAAATATTCTAATTTATTTGAAAACTTTATCATCTAAAGTATAATATTTATTCAATTCTGGATAAAAATGGAATTTATATTAAGGTATTTTTTATTATACCAGAAACTCATATTCATAAAAGAAATTGAAGAGAAGGCAGATAACGAAAAGAAATTTTAATCACCTATAATCTTACCACTCAGAAAGACATTATTAATACTTTGAAATATATACTCTAGTCTCTATTTTAGAGAGACTATTTGTGCACATTTTATTAAAAAGTAAATCTTAGAGGTGCCTGGGTAGCTCAGTCAGTTAAGCATCCAACTTCAGTTAAGGTCATGATCTTGTGATTCGTGAGTTCAAGCCCTGCGTCAGGCTCTGTACTGACAGCATAGAGCCTAGAGCCCATTTTGAGTTCTGTGTCTCCCTCTGTCTTTGCCCTCCCCTGCTCATGCCTTCATTCTCTTTCTCTCTCTTTCTCTCTCAAATAAATAAACATTTAAAAAAAATTTTTAAAGGAAATCTTATTATATATCTGCCTCTTGCCTATTTCCTTTAACAATTTATCATAAGTTTCAAAAGACATATACTTAAGACCAGGAAAATTTTTAGAATTTTATCTTAGAACTTATCTATACAAAGTTCACTTTCAAATTTAATGTATTACTTATTGGATTTTTTAAGTGGTTCTATTTTTCTCCTTTTCACTTTACTCCATGATACGTGAATATGAGGAGCCAAATAATTTTTAACAGTTATGAAGTCAAAAGGAATCTGAGAATCCTCTTACAATGGAACCAGGTGTGGTGCAGAGTCTGTACCAACCACAAGCACCAAATCAAAAGATAGTCCCAGATGACAGAGATCACTATACATGAGTTCATGTTCTGGCTTTGTTAGGGAACATCGTTGTCCTCTTGGGAAAGCCACTCAGCACTTCAAGATGTACAGATGAGATATTAAATGTTAAATGACCTCTGAAACTGCCATGAGTCTACTCAGAAGGCAGGTATAGGATATTCCAGAAATGGGAATACTGATAAGTTTAAATATGCAGAGATGATGCTGTCATCCTCAAATTCCATTGGCCTTGGTCTGAAGACTGTTTCCATTCTATAGGTTTCTAGAAGGTTTGAGTCTATAATGAAATCTATGCACAAAATGGCAAACAATTTTGGGCAATGTTCTAAAACCTACTCTTTAAAAAAGAAAGAAAGGAAAGAAAAGGAAAGAAAGAAAAGAAAAGGAAAGAAAAGAAAAGAAGAGAAAAAGAAAAAAGCTCCTTTGGAGAATCTATTTTGTTCACTAAAATAAAACCAATAAAAAAATAAAACCAACCTATTTCCATATAAATGACTTTTCCTTTTTAAATATATCTGTCACACTGTAAATAGAAGCCATTTTATAAATATAAGCAAACACCAGTGATATATACCCATATTTTTAGCTTTTAATGAGAAGTACAAACACAAATTGCTCAAAAATGACATGTGAGGGACACCTGGGTGGCTCAATTGGTTAAGCATCCAACCCTTGATTTTGGCTCAGGTTGTGATCTTGGGGTCATGAGATCGAGTCCCATGTCAGGCTCCATGCTGAGCATGGATGCTGCTTGGGATTTCCGCTCTCTCTGCCCCTCCCCTGACCACTCTCTCTCTCTCTCTCTCAAAATAAATAAATAAACATTTAAAAAAAATACATGTAAATAATCATCACAAGTTATCACCAAAAAATTACAAACATTCACTTCACTGCCTGGAATCTGACTAAACAGGTTTTTGCTATATAGTGTATCAGTAGATGCTAAAAAAACACAAAAAATATTTTATTTTGCATCAATTATAAATTGATGATCTCAGCTAGCTATCAGCACTGTCCAATAAAACATTCAGTAACGATGGAAATATTCAATATCGAAGGTGTCCAATATGGCAGCCCCTATTAAAACGTGGCTAATGCAAATGAGGAATTGATTTTTTTTATTTTAATGAATTTTAATTAATTTAATTTTGAGTAGCCATATGCCCATATATGGCTAATGGCTACCATACTGGACAGCAAGATATAGACCATATTTGGGACAGAAAATTTAGTTAAGTTCTATATCTCTAAAGTTAAATTTTTAAAAAATATTTAATGAACATTGATGATATTTTCCTTCTGCAAGACAACATAAAATAATTCAGCAAACTTTACAATTTAAATTATTTGAAAAAATCTCCATAAAGAAAAATTATTAAAATAATAATTAGGTTTAGCCCTAGCAAAGCAGATCTTCATAAATCATACATTAAAAATAGAAATATGTAAAATTCTACCTTTATTCTAAAGCTCTTTTTAAAAACAGTGAAATCATGGTTTATCTGAAGAAATGTTAGTAACTTAAAGTATATTTTTTTACAGCTTCAGAGCATTTAATTAAGTATAAGTTACTTTCCTCCCCACCCCCCAAGTGTTAGTATCTAAATATTAACATAAAGTATGAGAAATGTTCAGGCAAGGTAATGGGGTTATTAACGCCTCTTATTCATAATAGCATATATTACTTAAATAAGTGGAATTAAGTGTATAACTTGAGTTAAAATAACAATTAAGAGATATAATTAGCATTTAAACTTTTTTAAAGTTAAAATTCCATGAGTTTAAAGCAATTATAAACCATATTTTTCATATATCTTTTAAAAGTACGGTTAATTAAAATATTTCTTGACTCTCGAGTTTTTAACTCACATAAAATATATGTGTTGATGTGCATAAGGAAGTGTACAATGTACCTCACCACACAGAGCAAGATGGAAAAATATCAAAATCTCCAAGAAAATAAACCATGGAAATTAGTGTGTATTTAACAGTGAATTAATTAGAGGAAAACTAACAGTGTTTTGCTCTCATTCTCCCAGCTCACCTCCATGGGCATCTTAGAAAGAGAAAGCCAGTATTCAAAGGGCCCTCTGAAACGAGAAAAGGGAGGTGGTTTGGATGGGTGAAGAATAGGAGATGGGATTTGGAGCACACCACAGAAGCTAGAAACATAGTGGAGGTGGTTTTTCCTGGTACTAGGGTTAAGTGAAAACCTTTGGAGATTTTAAGAACTGAAAAGATTTAAATGGCCCTACCCACCTATCCATGTTATTCAAAATAAAACAACATGGTAGAACACAAACTTTACAAGTCTACTGAGATTGTATTTCTTAATTGCAAAACCCTAAATAAGTTCACCAAGGTTAGACTTATGCTCATATTTTTGTGCTCCTGTTTTGACAGATCCCTAAAGGAAACGTTCCGATGCCTTATACCTGATGACTTACTTAGACCTGGAAACACATGCAAATACCAGCTCCCAGAAAAGGATGTCCAAAATGCAATTGTACCTCTGATAGAATAATCTATGATTATTTGGTGCCAAGATTTGGTGCCAATCACAAAATTATGTGGTGATGGAAGATATAAATATTAAAAAAGAAAGGTCCTAGCGCCCAAGCTTGGCACAGAATGCTGTCCATTTTCAAGATTTCAAGAAGGCTTGAAAGTCCATCAGAGGTAAACTAGACACCAGCTCACAACCCCAGTTATTTCTATCTACCTAAGACCCAGTGATTCTTAATTTGAGTCAGGGAGAGTGAAGGGAGTCCCAACAATTATTATGATTCAATCTCCTGCTAAGACAAGGAATGGGAGAGAAGCTTAAAAGAAAGATGCACTTGATTTAGGGAAGTAAAGGAATATATTTCTTAAATCCAGAAGTTGGAGGATCCTACTTCCTGATCTGACATTGAGGCTTACTCTGTCTTCTATAAGAATGTCATCACATTAGTCTTAGAGCAAGTCTTTCAATGAAGATATTGATCAATGTATTTGGGACAGGACTATAGACAAGTAGTATGACTCTTATGCTTATTTGGTAATAAATGCCTAAATGTGTAACAAAAATTAATCTGAGATTACTTCTCAGATTAAACTGAGATTACTGAGATGATCATGTAATGTAAAGTTTCAGGGTGTAAATGCATACCCTACTTTGGCATATAAACAATAGATACTAGGATATTCACCAAAATGAGCCTCAAATTCACTGAATGAAGAAATTGGCTTGGGTGGCTTGCAACATATTATCTTACCTATAATTTTAATGTTTATTAGTATATTGCACTTACTTTTATTTTGAAAAGAAACAAGAGGAAATGCATGGAAGTCAGTAAAGCAATAGACACTTGCCATCCCATCTTTCTAAATATTTATTTCATGGGGGAAAAAACAAAAATAAAAATAATTCAAATCAATTTGAACACTATTACAGAAAACTTAGGGAAGTGAACCATCAAAGTCCACTGTAATAGAGGGAAGACTGGCCACCCTACTGAGGTGTTATTGGCTAGTCTTAAATATTTTAAGAGAAAGGATAGAAAGAGTGTGCTTTAATGTTTAATGGCTAAATGCTTGTCAGATACAGTAAGAGAGAACAAGAAGAAGTGAAGATAATCATGCTAAAAATCCCAAAGATAAGTAGTTGGGAAAATGATAATTCTTCTTTTTGATCCCTCATCAGCTGACTCATTGCCTAGGGGAGTTTTGTAATGTTGATCTCCTGAGAGACAGCCACCCACTGAGAATATATAAATTAGTAATGAGCAAAGAATCAGCAGATGGAAAGAAATCACAGAAAAGGAAGTAAGGACTTTCACTGCACAAATTACAAAACATAGGGGAAGATATTTTCCCAAGAGAAAGCAAAAGTTGGATTGGCTTGGTTAATCAGAATTTACACTCGAGGAATGGATATTGTTATACTAACAAAAAATGAAATTAGAATACTTAGTGTCATTCCTGATAATATTGGGTCACACTTAAGGCATCCTAGAGGTCTGGTTAAATTAAGGAAAGCCTCATGGCTTTGCTATGTGTTTGCAGCCTAGTAATAGTTGCTCTGTAGTCAAAATATCCACCTTAATGGCAAAGAAATAAGCATTCTAGAAACAAAAGACATATTTAATTGGTTGGCCATGACTGAGTTTATCAAGAGATACAAAACTCCATCAGAATTACTAAAAGTACTAAAAGGACCTCACTAATTAATACATTATGGAATAAAAATATGCTATCACAATCACTGTACACCCTACAATTGGTAGAAGTATGTTCATAGATAACTAGCTTCACTTGAGCCATTCACCAACTAGGTAGACTTTAGCCATTAGCAATAAACTAACTAGAGGAGAGTTGTAGAGAATTATGAGAGAGTGAAAGGTCCCAAAGGATAAAGTTGATGGGCAGTAAAATGAAGCATTTTTGGAATATAATCATGAAACCAACCCTAAACTCCAAAATTAACCCACCAGGGGAAAACAAGTGGGAAACAGTTTTGAAATATAGTTCCCCAACACAAAATAAATAAAGCTGAAGCTGGCTTGAAAAAACCCTACCTGAGAATCCCACAGCTCCTTAACACAGAGGTGACAAAGTATTCTAAAATACATATCCCAGATAAAATCTCTTAAGACACACACATATAGGAACTTGAGTAATCAATTTATCAAATGAAATTAATATCTAAAGCATGTTCGTATCAAATAGGTAACTTAAAAATATTTTAAACTACTAATTCCTATTCCAGCCATGACAGGACATTTAGCATTGGGCTTATTCTTTCACCTTAAACAATTATACATACATGAATCAACCATTTAAAATAATCAAGCAACAGTCATCTCAGGTCTGTGATCCTTGGGAGAAAGGGCACATATACATGAGTTCCAAACTGCAGCATAGAAAAGTAGCCTGAACAAAAAAGCAGTGTTCTTGCTGGGTATGGGAAATAAAGATCAGAGCTAAGGGCTGCTGAGACAATGGAAACTTTCAGGATAAGATACTAGAGAAGAGTATGCCATACAGAGAAGTATCTCCAGACATCTGCAGGGATGTCCATTTGAGTCTTTGGATCAATACTCACCTGCATACGTTCAAGACCACAAGACTGCAAGACTACATGAGGCTTGGTGGAGAATTGTTACTACGACAGTAAGGTGAATGAAGGAAAGACTCAGTGATCACCTAATATTGAGAGACACTGAAGTTTTTATTAACTATAATAATATTATTTAGTAAGTGGCTTCACCAAACTCAATGTACATGCAGTTGAGACCCCAGAAAGACAATACATTAAAAGTAGAATTTGTTTTGGTTGCAGGTTAAAGACTCCTGTAAACCTTTCCAAACAGGCTCAACAAGATAAAATTTATCAGACAGGAAATTGCTGCCAGAAAAAAACTCAACACTCTGATAAAGATAAAAAAAAAAGTAGGTTCTCACCAACGGAGTATTCACAATGTCCAGAATAAAACCAAAATTACTAGGCAATCAAAGAAACGGTAATATGACATATAATCAACAGAAAATGTCTATGAAAAAACAACTAAAAATGAATAAATACTGAAATTAACAAATACTATGGCATTAGAAATATATTAAAGGATTTAAAGGAAAATATAGACTTAATAAATAAATGAATAGAAAATCTCAGGAAATAAAAATTTATGAAAAACCCAATGAAAATTCTGTATTTGAAAATTCCAATACCTTAAATGAAAAAAAAATATTACTGGATCTACTTAATAACAGTTTGGACACTACAGAAGAAGAAACAGACTACCAGAACCTATCCATACACACAAATACAGAGAAAGAGACAGAGAGACAGAGAGAAAAGACTGGAAAGTAAAATAGAGTCTCACTTAAAAAAAAAAAACTCATTGACATCTGGGACAATATCAAGGAGGATAGCATACATATATATAATTGTGGTCTCAAAAACAGATGTGAGAAAATGGAGAAAAAACATTTGAAGAACTAATCTTTGAAAATTTTCCAAGTTTAATGAAAACTGTGTAAATGCACAAACCCAAGAAGCTCAATAAAACACAAGCAAAATAAACACAAATAGAACCACACAAAGGTCTATCACAATCACATTGCTGAAAACCAGTGATGAGGAAAGAAGCTTAAAAACAGCCAAAGAGAGGAAAAATTATAGTACATAGAGAGGAAAAATGATGAGTTACCTTTTCCTTCTCATCTGAAACAGGACATAATAAGTCAATGGAATGACAAATTTAAAGTGCTGAAAGAAAATAAATGTCAACATAGATGTCTATATCTAGCAAAAATATTTTTCAAAAATTAAGGTAAAATAAAGACTTTTTCAGACAAACAAAAATAGAGTGAATTTGTTCCCAGCAGACCTGCACGTCAAGAAATGCTAAGGGAAATTCTTTAGGTAGAAGGAAAATAACACCAAATGAAAAATCAGATCTATACAAAAAAACAAAAAGCACTAGAAATTCTAACTATGTAGGTAAATACAAAACTTTTTTTATTTATAAACTTTCTTAATTGATAGTTCATTGTTTAGATCAAAGCTAATAACAGTGTGTTTGGGGAGTTATGGCATTGTAGAAGTAAAATATATGGCAGCAATAGCAAAATGAATATTAAAAAAAAATCGGAAATTGTGGCAGCATAATTATAAAAATGTAGTTTTCATTCTCTAATCCCCAAAAGGATTGTGAAAATGATGAGCTATCACCCCATGATTAGCTTCTGTTATAGGGCAAATGATATTTTTAAGTGTAATTAAGGTTACTAACCATTCACCTTAAATAAAAAGATTAACTGTGTGGGCCAATGTTAATTACACAAGCCCTTTAAAAGTAGACAGTTTTCTCAAATTTTCGCAGAAGAGGAAGTCAAAGACATTTGAACACAAGAAGTATTAGGTTTACCGTTGCTGGCTACAGAATGGTAGTGGTCAGATGGGAAGGAATGTGGAAGGTCTTGGAAAATGAAAAGTGACCCTCGGAGGACAGCAAGTAAGAAAACAGGGACCACATTGGCACAATAGCACAGGACTGATTTTTGCCAGAAACCTAAATGAGCTTCACAGCCAATCCTTTCCCAAAACTTCCAGATAAAAGCTCATCCAGGCCAATTCCTTGATTTCAGCTCTGTGATAACTTAGCATAGACCCCAGGCAAACTCCCTTGGACTTCTGACCTACAGAACTGTGTGCTAATGAATACGTGTTATTTTAAGCCATTAAGTCCATGGTAATTTGTTAAGCAGTAATTGAAAACCAGTAGAGTATGCTTTGTAAAGTTCTTTTATCATACAGAAAATGATGCAAGATTATTCAAAGATAACATTATTTGTTTTAAGTTAAATGTGCATCTTGTGAGCCCCACAACAATCACACACACATGCACAAAACAGATATAGTTCAGAATCTAATACTTGGGATAAAATAAAATACTATCTTCTATGAATTCAAAAGAATATTTTGAGCATTCTTGGATGGGAGCAATCACTGTGTATCACTCGTTTTAGGGCAAAGGACAGCGCCTGGCATATAGTGGGCAGTCTTTAAACATCTATGGAATGAATGAATAAATGAATGCATAAATGAATATTCAAGTCCATGAGTTAAGTAACAAAGATCCACCGGTGTGGTTCTAGAACCAAAAATACCTGAATGAAGGCATCTTTTTGCCTATGAGCAATATGAAGAATAATCAGAAGGGAAATCACCACTTGAACAGAGAAACCAGTGAAGGCTTAGGCTTTCATTATTTATACCCAACCTGGTTCTAAAATGGATTTAAATTCCTTGACAACAGTTAAAAGACTGCACCAATAATAAAGATAGAAAATCAAGTACATTAAATATAAATGTTGAAGGATCCATTATAAATAAATGGAAACATACAAACACTCCCTGCTTTTAGAGACAGGACATATAGGTTCTGGGCTTAACACTGTTCATACTGGTTTTTTGTCATCATGCTACACACAGTGGGAAAAACGTCTGTATACTTGCAAAAGTTGCAAATCTAATTATAATATGCAAGGTCAAATAGCAACCCAGAAATAGAAACTGAGATTTGAAGAAAGTGCTTATATCTCCAACTAGTGCATAGTGCATGAGGTGAAGCAGCTTTTTAGCAGAATCAGCTAGAGGTTTATAAACTCCACATTGCTCATGTCCTACACGTGTAAGCAAACTTTCCACACAACATAATCTCTAATAAATGGTAAAGTGAAGGGTGAAGGCAAAGGAACAGAGGTATCGTAAGTGCCTGTTTTGGATAGGAGAGGACCTCTCTAAAGACCTTATCAAAGAGTAGCACGTATATTCTGTTCCCTTTGGGAGAATTCCTGGCACAGGGATACAGTTTGCAAGAATGTAGACTAATATACTTGGGGTCTTGGCAGTGCTCTGGTTTATTCTGGATGCTACTGCCTGCGATGTTTCAATTACTCTGTAATCCAAATCCTAGACCTGCACTTTCACATAATTGTGAAAACGGTTGTGGCTGTTCATATGTCCACATATTTCAGATAAGAATCTAAACTGTCTCAAGTTAACATTATTAAAGCATGCAGTCTTTCCCTTCCCCCCCATTTCACATAAGTGTACCTTTCCACAGACCTACTGGAAAATGCAAGGTATGCGTGGCTCTCTGCATTTATGCAAGCTTGGTCTACCTCTGAACTAATGAATCTAGATCACTAATTAACAGCCAGGTGCAGGGTGTTTTACTAAAAAACAAAGTGACTTGATTAAATGCAAGCTTTTGAACCACATACAATAGAAGTGCATCTTCTTTAAATTAGTGGTTCTAAAGCACCTTTCTCTGAGGATATCCTACTGGGGAAATGAGCACAATCTTTAACCAGACCTTACATAATTCACACTAATTAAACAAGTAGTTCATGGGTTTGAACCCATGACATCGAGTTAGAAATTATGTAATTTAAAAGCTGCATTCACTTCTTCTTGTAACTAGAAACAAAGGAGAGGCTACTTAGCAGTCAGTAGACACAAACTGATATTTGTGGTCCCTTTAATATTTAACTAGTGGCTTCACTTTTTAAGAGGTTACTTACCAAATATGAAAAAAGGAAATAAATTTAGAGATACCACCAAACTTCATTTGGCTGGAAACATAAGGCTTCTATAGTACACCTGAAACTAATATAATGCTGTACGTTAACTAAACTCGAATTAAAATAAAAACTTTAAAAAAAGAATCATGGGGCACCTGGGTGGCTCAGTCGGTTAAGCGTTGGACTTCGGCTCAGGTCACGATCTCACGGTCCGTGGGTTCGAGCCCCGCGTCAGGCTCTGGGCTGACGGCTCAGAGCCTGGAGCCTGCTTCTGATTCTGTGTCTCCCTCTCTCTCTGACCCTCCCCCGTTCATGCTCTGTCTCTCTCTGTCTCAAAAATAAGTAAACGTTAAAAAAAAAATTAAAAATAAATAAATAAATAAATAATCATATAGTAACTAATATACACAGTAAGTTAATCCTCAGTTATGTGCTAAGTATTGTGTAATATACCAAGGATACAAAGATGAAAAAGACGTGATTCCTTCTCTCCCAAGTTAGTCTAAAGAGACAGAACAATGAACAATCAGTAAGTTCAGGAACTGCGTTAGTTGCTCCAAGACGTGGCAGTGATCAATGATTTCATAAAGTATAAAACACATGAGCTGGAGCCTGAAATATAATTTAAATTACCTACTTTACAGGCAAAGGAAACTCAGTGAGCAAAGGCAGAATGATGTGAAAATGAGTCCGGTCTGGAAAAGCAGAAAGGATTGGGTAAGTACGGAGAGAAAGAGAAAAACTGCCTGTTGAGGAGGTTGACTCAGTGAATAGACAGAATATAGAAGACCTTGCTAAGGACTTGAGACATTTTCCTGAGGGCAAATGGGAAATCATGGAAGAGTTTTAGACAGTTAAACTAACATGACCAGAATTAAGTCTTAGAACACCATCACAGGAGTGTGGAGGCAGGACTGAGGAGTGAGAGACTATAGGACCAAAAAATGAAACGAAATTAAAAGGCCAATTAAAAGATTTATTACTATAGGTTGGATAAGAGCTGATAGGGGCCTAAAAATAAATGTATAGCTGTGAAGACAAAAGGGGAAACTTAAATTATGTTCCATAAATAACATTTCTAAGATTTTTATACTTACTGCGATTAAATTGCAAATTCCTAAATGCATGGTTTCTATCACATAATCATTAAAAAGACATTATTAACACAAATGGGCTTCACATTAAATAACAATTATATTTATGTATAATGCTTTGGGATGAGATTATTAAATATTTAAGAGTATTAAATTTGATAACTTTCTCACAAACATTTGTTTTTCCCTTATTAGCGAATTCCAACTCTAGTGGAACATTCAAACTCATACTACCCATCTTTGAGTCACTGAACTGATACAACATTTGCTACCACGCTAGTGAACAAAGGAAATAGTAAAGTAGTATCTACACAGTGGATAGTAAGAGGCTACTCACTACTTCCCTGTTCAGTATTCATGCTGGGGGGCTCACGCTGATATGGTTTACGCTTACCAAGGCGCTTCTCATACATCATTTAATTGAATCATCCTAACAACCCTCAGAAGTAGACAATGTTACAGGTTTGTTTTTTTTTTTTTTAATTTTTTTTAACGTTTATTTATTCTTGAGACAGAGAGCCTGATGCGGGGCTCAAACTCACGGACTGTGAGATCATGACCTGAGCTGAAGTCGGAGGCTTAACCGACCAAGCCACCCAGGCGCCCCAACAATGTTACAGGTTTTTTTTTAAATGTTTCTTTATTTTGAGAAAGACAGAGCAAGAGCACACGTGAGCAGGGGAGGGGCAGAAAGAGAGGGAGAGACAGAATCCCAAGCAGGCTTGGCTCTGTCAGCACAGAGCCTGTCACAGGGCTCCATCTCACCAACCACGAGATCACGACCTGAGTCGAAATCAAGAGTAGGATGCTTCACCAACTGAGCCACCCAGCCACTCCAATATTACGGTTTTGTTTTTTTTTAATGGACGCTCAGAAATTATGTAACTTCCTCAAAGTCACACAGCTAATAAGTACTGGGACTCAACCCCAGATCACGTTATTGCAGTAAAGACAGCCAACTCTCACTGAGTTCTCATTGGATGTTAAACATTGTATTAAGTACCTTAGTGATAATATGTTATTACCCACGAAACCCCTCTGAGGTAAATGCTAACACACTTATTCCCACTTTATGAATAAAGGGAAAGAAAAGAAAGGAGTTTGTATAAATTGCCTCTGCTCACCAAACCAGCAATCAGCAACACCAGGTTCCAAACCCAGGCCCTTGAACTAAAGGGGCCACACCCTTCACCACTAAGCTGGCCCAACCACAACCACCTGCATTTGCTCCTATCTAAAGAAAAGCGATTACTCAGTAAACTAAACCCAGACATAATGTTGAATTATCCCCCCAGATCTGTAGCTAAACTGTAGGTTCATATATTCCTTTCTCAATACTTATAAACTAACACACTCCAAGCATTATCTGTAAGGCTTTTCTGGAAGGCTACCATAGCTTGACTTTTTTCCAGAAAAGAAAATCTGACAGTCATTAAAATGAGCTACTCTAAGCTTCTCTTGCTCCTGACTAGTTAATACATAAAATAACTTACAGTCTATACTCAGTAGTTTCCACAACAATCGTTTTACACATATCAGGTAATTGTGATCTTATGCTGACTACTTTCTGCAAAGAGGTTGAAACTAAAACATAGGTGCTTATCAGAATCAAACACTTAACACACTGAAGTGGAATGTGACAAGGTTTTCAAAACACAGATATTAATGGTTTTCTCTAAGAAATGTTCAACTTACCAGGGCATCAAAACTCATAAAGAATATTACCTCCAAAGCCTAACAGTTTAGTAACTTCTCTCTCTTTAATTGTAAGATTTTGTAAAATGCCTAGAGGCAGGAGGAACACAGAGCGTGTCCTATTTCCCTGCTTTCCTGCATCCTTCTTTTCCTATGGCTAGAGCAATAAGCAAGTTTCTTCTCATTTTGTATATCTCTATTTATACATTTATCTCAAGACAGTTATACAAATGCCAGAAATGTCACAGATAGATGTAGGGACGGAACAAGGGCCTTGTGAATGTGAGAGAATTATAAATAACTCTGCCTGCTTGGACCCTATTGTGGAATGGAAGAAGGTCCTCCAGATGGAGCCCCTCTCAAGTGGGTACTGACTTTGGCTGATACTTCTGCTTTTGTGCAACCTCTGCAAATCATTAATCTTTTGCCAACAGTTCTATGGACAGAGGGAACCATGGCCATCGCTTCCTAAAAAAAGATGAGCAATCTGGAGAATGAAAGAAAAGAGTGAGGAATAATGAATTCCTTGGAGGATGTTCTGCCACCATGTTCTAAAGGCAAACTCCAACTCTTTCCGGTTTGTTGTGTCTTCTATGAAGAACAGATATTTCTTTGGATCAGAACATCAGATAATGCACATGAAGACCTGGGCACAGGGCAAATCCTCAATACAGGGTAGGAAGAGGAGGAAGAAGAAAAATAAGATAGAATTATTGCTATACTTTTTTTAGATTCTAGTAGGAAGAGGAGAAAAGGATTTTGGATGCTCATTTCTGATTGAGCATGCTATATAAGACTAACATAATGCTTTTCCATGTGAAAACGTAAGAATTCAAGTTTGTCACTTTTCAAGATGCAAAAGATAATGGAAGAACTACACACTGACATCGAGACATCTTATTTTAAGTCAGATAAACTGCTAAGTTTTTCAAATCATAAATATTACAAAGTTAAAATAAAAATTCAAGAGTAGGGCACCTGGGTGGCTCAGTGGGTTAAGTGTCCAACTTTGGCTCAGACCATGATCTCACAGTTCATGAGTTTGAGCCCTGCGTTGGGCTCTGTGCTGACAGCTCAGAGCCTGGAACCTGCTTCAGATTCTATGTCTGTCTCTCTGTTCCTCCTCCACTCTCTGCCCCTTTCTCCACCAGAAAAACGCAGATTTTTAAAGAATACCAAAAGAGCATAGAAAGAGGAAAATACTTCATTTAAATCTCACTAGTGGCATGACGAAAAGAAAATATATGAAAGTGAAGATTTATTTCTTATAAAATAGGGTGAGAAACCCAAGAGTTGTATGGAAAACTTGGCTGAATTATGAAAGAAATGTTTTAAAAAGAGAAAGTAGGTAGCTCTTGGTGATTTAGTGAAACGTCCTCAAAATCCAAGGTTACAGGAAGGATGGAAGACTAATCAAAAAGGATTATTGTGAAAAACAATGGCAAGTGTGTTAAATGATGAGTTTTCAGAAGATGCTTCACCCTGGAAATTTAACATCCTTTAAAGCTTCTCTTTCTGACTCACTGGTCGTAGTTTTTAATAAAGTCTGGGAGAAAGGGTAGATGAGTAATGTTATGAGTCAGAGGTTATTTTTAAGAAAGGTGATATTAGATTTTAAAATCTTGGCGACCTTTAACATTTTATAATGCCTGCTTTTCTAAATTATTCTGAGAAAGTTACCAAGGTTTACAGAAAAGTTGGCTGCTTCATATCCAGTGTGAACTATTAAGAAGCAAAATTTGGCAAAAGGTTCGGTTGTCTTAAGAGCAGTGGCAAAGCACTAAAACGCTTAATGCTACTTGGGTATTATTTTACTAAGTTTAGTTCATAAAACTAATTTTCTCAGTGAAAGAGTTGCTTCTTAAAAGTGCTGCAGACTTTTGGCACGTGCTATCAACCATATTAAATGGTAACTTCCAGACCTTTTTCTCTAAGATTTAGGTCAGGTGCTTTGCTTTAGATAAATCAAGATTTTGTTTCATAATAGCTTTGACAATTGTGATTACATATATATATATATAATATTTATATTTATATATATGCAAATGAGATACCAGTCTAAGCTTAGCAGTAAATTCTTTTTTTGTTAATAATAGATATTGATCATGTCACTTGGGAGAGAGTTCAGTTGTTACGATTTTATATTTTTAATATCTTCCTGTCAAAATCTGACAGATTTTTAAAAGTTTGTAATGATAGCTTAATACAACGGGCTAAACCTGGGATGCTCGCGTATAGATTTTAGCTGTTTGAGACTTCAGGTTGCTCCCTTATGGTGGAATCTGGTCAATTAAAGCTCATTTATCTAATGGTAAATTGTTCTCCTTACTATATACCTAATGGAAGTTCTTGACCAAATTGAAATCACTTCCAATCTTCATCCTTCATTTTATATGATTCCCGACAAGATGGAACTTTAAGAAACAGATTTGCAGTTTATATCCTTATAGACATTCATACACAGAGCTGCCCACAAATATAACCACACACAGAACATATCTATTTGCAAAAGAGACACTGTTGATTTGAAAAATGACAGAGGAATGCTGCCCAAGACCAAGAAAAACTGTGTTAGAATTTCATATCAATTCAGGTCTTAAAAATGATAAAGTTAATTCCAAAATAAAATTTGGTGAGTTGCAAAGCAAACTGTGTATCACTATATTTTTAATTCCATGAAAACTTTAAGAAATAATTTCTTTGTTTTATAACACACCATCTGTTAACTCAATGAAAGCAAAGTTTTAGAAATATTGTAAACTTGCTTTAGAATTTATTTTTTGAAGCAAATGAGAGAAAATTAATTTTGTTACATTTTCCACTCCGAATCTAGCTTTCTTACACCCCAGTGCAAATCCTTCCAAACTTTTCTACATGGGACATATCAAAAGTAATCAGTTTCTTGATTACTGTTGTGCATGGATGCACACCATCCATGCAAAAGCAACAAAGACTGTGAACTGAGAAAGTCTCCTTGTCGTAGAAACCCTGGCACAGTTAGAATCTTGAGTCGGTAAAGAAGTGGCAATCAATGTGACATAACTTGCGGGGGGGGGGGGGGGCACAAGGGCTTCTCAAAAATACACATTCCAATGTCAGACATTCATTCATCTTAATATAATTTCTTGAGATTGGGAAGGATCTTCCATTCTCTTTGCAAGAGAATCCATTAAAATTAAAATACATTTGAAAGGAAAAGAACTGATATTTATAGTTGGCATAATATATGCACTATTAGATGTGCTTTACATAAATTGCTTTAGTTGTTATACAGTTAAGCCTATGCCTTAATTACTAGCTAACTTATGCATAAGGTTTAACAGCAAAGCTCCTGATGAACTAGCTCCAGAGAGTATTCACTGGGGCAGCGGCGGGGTGGAGGGGGGGGGCAGAAAAATCTAAGAAGGAAAAAAGGGTTCAACCCCAGCACTTAGACTAAACTTAGGCCTGTAATTCTTACCACAGGCAGAGGAGAATGATGGTGACTTTATGATAAATATACCACTTCTTCATTTATGAGTTCATTCCTTTATCACAAAATACTCTGCTATGACATGTGAAAAATATACAAGCGTATCAAACAACCAGGGAGAGGAATACAGAGGATATTTGGAAGGTACAAAATCTGATACCTTTCCATAAGCAATAAACTTTTCCTCGACAGGATTACTTGGCAGGGAGGGAGAGGGTGGGCAGTGCACAAATGTTATTTTGAAATAATGAATAAGATTTCTCTAAGCTTTCAAATACACGGTATTTGTAATTAACCTAAATGTTTCCTAGTAAATGATCTCCCTTAAAAGGCCTTGGAAATTAATGTTCATCAACATAGCAAAGCACTAGCTCAGATAATATGGCAACCATTCTACTTGTACGTGAAAAAGCTATTTCTCCAGTTCTTAAAACTGTAGCTTCTCTTCCATCAGGGAGTGTCCTCTGAAGGCCGGTCACATTGTTCATTTGCTTGGCCATGCTTTTGTGAAAATGCTCAGATGAACTTTCATCCTGTCGAAAATATAAAGTCTCTGATTCCGAATCCCAAGTAATATGTAATGTACCAATCCGGATATGAAATTTCATTCTGCATTGTATATAATTTAGCTTTGCATTTAGAAGGTATTATCTATTACGTCATTCATTATCCTGGATATAAAGCCCCACGTGAGAAATTTACTTTAGAATCTTAAACTGAAGGGAAAGTCTCCCCAAAAGAACTGAAATATCTCCTCTTTTCCAATAATGGAGGTCATTTCTCTTTTTGCTCCATTTGCCAGGAACCTCAGAAGCAAATCTGAAGTGCAATCACAAAAAGATCACTCTAACCTGATAGTCACACTTCTCAGTTTCTAGTTTTCTATCAGCTTAATTTTCTGTATCAATCTCTACTTTGTGGGCCAAGGAAGAAGCATAAATGTATTTTATTAATTAAAATAAAGAATAATATACTATACATACCACCAAAGTCATAAAGTTTCAAAATATGTAATAATTGCCCATCACTCTTGAAATAAATGATTAATATATTAACTTATTTGTCAAGCCATATTAAGCGGACTTAAACACCCCATTTTTAAATTAAAGTATAATTGACATACAATATCCTATTAGTTTTCAGGTGTATGTAATAGTGATTTAATATTTTTATACATTGTGAAATAATCCCCATGATAGGTCTAGTTACCATAAATCACCTTACAAAGTTACTACAATATTACTGACTATATTTCCTCTGATGTACATAACATTCCTATGACTGATTTATTTTGTAACTGGAACTTTGTACCTCTTAATCACCTTCACTGTGGTGCCTGCCGCCTCAACCCCTCCCTGCTCTGGTAACCAACAGTTTGTTTCTTGTACCTATGAATCTGTTTCCATTTTGTTGGTTTGCTTTGTTTTTTAGATTCCACATGTAAGTGAAATCATATGGTATTTGTCTGACTTATTATACTTAGCATAATACTCTCTGGGTCCATCCATGTTGTTGCAAATGGCAAGATTTCATTCTTTTTCGTGGTGGAGTAATATTACACTGTGTGTATGTACCACGTCTTCTTTATCCATTCATCTGCCAATAGACACGTTGCTTCCATATCTTGATTATTGTCAATAATGCTGCAATAAATATTGGGGTGCATATATCTCTTTGGAATGGTATTTTTGTTTTCTTTGGATAAATAGCCAGAAGTGGAATTGCTGTATTTTATGCTAGTTCTATTTCTAATTTTTTGATGAATGTCCATACTGTTTTCCACAGCGACTGTACCAATTTATTTTCACAGCAGCAGTGCATGAGAGGGTTCCCTTGCCTCCACATCCTTGTCACCACTTGTTATTTTTGTCTTTTTGAGAATAGCTAATCTGACAGGTCGGAGGTAATATCTCATTGTGATTTTGATTTGCATTTCCCTAATAATTATGATGTTGAACCCCTTGTCATGTGTCTATTGGCATCTGTATGCCTTCTTTGGAGAAATATCTATTCAGGTCCTCTGCCCATTTAAACACTTCATTTTATTTATATTTAAGTTTATTTAAGTAGAAACCTGAGGATGTGAAAGAGAGTCTCATTCAATCTTAATTTCACTGTTAATGTTTTACCATCATTTTA
Organism: Panthera leo; assembly: GCF_018350215.1. Lineage (NCBI taxonomy): Eukaryota > Metazoa > Chordata > Mammalia > Carnivora > Felidae > Panthera > Panthera leo. The sequence continues at coordinate 36,911,303 of NC_056695.1, forward strand.
GACTTTAGAAAATATCTGATCTGCTCCACTAGTAATGTAGAAAGCCAGTATCATTATTATAAATCACTATGCTAGGCGATTTTGTATTAGGGAGGAAAAAAGAGCTTAAACAGAGAAAAAGAATAATTCCATTAACAAACAAAAAACTGCACGAGAGTGAAAAAGCTGACCCGTGTACCTTTCTGAAAAAATTGGAAGCACTAGACACAAGTTCGTATTTCTTAGATATAAAAGTTCATTAATTATGCCCAATAAGGGCTTTTTTAAGGAATAAGCAATAAGTGTAGCAGTAAACTGAATAGTATCTCTATTAACGTAAGATATTTATATTTTTGCTTTGTCTTTCCTTCATTATGAATTACAACAATATAATAATAATGCAGGAAATAATAAATGCAAACAGATTGAATCAGCTATTCTAATGATATGATACTTGCTTTTTAGGGAAAATACGTATGGTTGCAATTTTTGCTGCTAGAATAGTGAAAAGAAAATAGATTGGCAGAAACTAAATAACTTACATGTTCACTTTAGTCACCCTGCCCCCCTCTTTAAACCAAGCTTTCTGAAAAGAAGACATAAAAGAGAAGTGAAGGAAGTGATCTGAGGAAATATAGCCTCCTTTACATTTTATCATTGACACTCAGCTGTAACAATCACTTAACAACTTGGCTTTTCCTTGCAGCTACTTACTTAGGAACACGGCCTCCTGTGTATTGTTAGTCATCTTAGAGCCACTCCTAAGTGGCTCTCCTAAAAGCTCTTGCATTTATCCACTGTCTATTCAAAAATGTTGAAGATAGGGGCACCTGTGGTTTAGTCGGTTAAACGTCCAACTCCAGCTCAGGTCATGATCTCACACAGTTCGTGAGTTCAAGCCCCACGTTGGGCCCTGTGCTGACAGCTCGGAGACTAGAGCCTGCTTTGGATTCTTTGTCTCCCTCTCTCTCTGCCCCTTCCCCGCACTCAATCTCTCTCTAAAAAATAAAAATAAATAAACATTAATTTTTTTTTAAATATTGAAGACAAGCTCTCCAAGAGATCAAGACGACCCTGACCAGATTATATCTTTGTCTAGCTTCATTGTCAAGTTTAGGCCATTTTTGAGCTTTCCTGATGTCCTTTACTCTGGCCACTTAACTCTGACCTTGCTTGGGTTCATGCTTCATGGGTCTCTTCTGCCTCCTGGTGAATGGGAGTGGCTTATTACTCTATACCTCTTCTCAATAAGCATCAATAACAATAATGACTAATATTTATGGGGCATAAGTACTTTACATGCATATTCAGTCAACAAAATTAATTGTTTACTATGTCCCAAACTATACTCTCTGCTAAACACTGAAAAAAATTGATTTAATCCAGAAAAAAATCTGTTTCCAATAATTAAGGAATATGTGAATACAAACAGATAGAGACACTCTGAAAGAAAGGGTCAATTTTTAAAAAGAATCCATCAAAAGATTTCACCTAACTAGAGAAATAAGAAGATTTAGCCAAGGAAGTGATGCCCAAGCTGAAACATGAAAAATTAGGAGAATTCATTAGGTACTGAGGACAGAAGACACTGCAGATGGGCAAACAGTATAAGCAGAGAGCCTATTATGACAGATTTAGAGGAAATGGTAGAAGCAGAATGGCATGGATCATTTGAAAAACTAAAGAAAATGGGAATAGCAGGAATAGAGAAGGCTGAATCTAAAAAGACAGGTGATTTGAAGGGGCACATGCACCCCAATGTTTGTAGCAGCACTATCAATAATAGCCAAAGTATGGAAAGAGCCCAAATGTCCATCAATGGATGAATGGCTAAAGAAGATGTGGTATATATATATACAATGGAGTATTACTCAGCAATCAAAAAAGAATGAAATCTTGCCATTTGCAACTACATGGATGGAACTACAGGGTATTATGCTAAGCGAAATTAGTCAGGGAAAGACAAATATCATATGACTTCACTCATATGAGGACTTTAAGATACAAAACAGATGAACATAAGGAAAAGGAAGCAAAAATAATATAAAAACAGGGAGGGGGACAAAACATAAGAGACTTAAATATGGAGAACAAACACAGAGGGTTTTTGGAGGGGTTGTGGGAGGGGGCATGGGCTCAATGGGTAAGGGGCATTAGGAAATCTACTCCTGAGGGGCGCCTGGGTGGCTCAGTCGGTTGAGTGTCCAACTTCAGCTCAGGTCATGATCTCATGGTCTGTGAGTTCAAGCCCCACATTGGGTCTGTACTGACAGCTCAGAGCCTGGAGGCAGCTTTGGATTCTGTGTCACCCTCTCTCTCTGCCCCTTCCCCACTCACTGTCTGTCTCTCTCTATCTCTCTCTCTTTAAAAATGAATAAATGTTTAAAAAGAAAGGAAATCTACTCCTGAAAATCATTGTTGCACTATATGCTAATTTGGATGTAAATTTAAAAAATTAATTAAATTAAATGGTAAAAAATATTAACTATGCAAACCTATCAATATATCACAAAATATAAATAAATAAGTAAATAAATACATAAATAAATAAAGACAGATGAGTACTTAATGAAGGAAGGCCTGGTGGGTGATGTTAAGGATTTATCCTTAGAGTAGCAAAACCACTGCAAGTTTCGGGGCACCTGGGTGGCTCAGTTGGTTAAATGTACAACTTTGGCTCAGGTCATGATCTCATAGTTTGTGAGTTCAAGCCCCACGTCAGGCTCTGGGCTGACAGCTCGGAGACTGGAGCCTGTTTCAGAGTCTATGTCTCCGTCTCTCTCTCTCTCTCTCTCTCTGCCCCTACCCCGCTCATGCTCTGTCCCTTTCTCTCTCAAAAATAAATAAACATTAAAAAATAAATTAAAAAAATAAAACCACTGCAAGTTTTTAAGTAACAGTGATACAATTATATTTGAACTTTGAAATGATAACCCTCCCAGGATTACAGCTGCAGGCTTGGATTGGAGGTACACAAAGACGGATAAAGAGAGAACAATTAGTATGCTGCAATAATCCAGGCAGGAGATGGTGGTATTTTAACCTAATAATAGCTCATTTTAACAGATTTCATGTGCCAGACATATCTCATTTAATCCTAACATCAACCCTATGTATTAGAGACTATAATGATCTTTACAGACATGAAAAGTGAACTTTAGAGTTGACTTGCCAAAATCACATAGATAGTATGCAAGATGAGTAGGACTTAAGCCCAGGCGGTGAGCAATCTAGCAATAAAACTCATGCTTATATCTGGTGTTCTACATAGATGCCAAGAAATGATAGCAGTACAGTTGAAAAGAAGTGCACAGATTTAAGAGATACCTAGAAATTGAAGCCCCAAGATACCATGATGGACAGTTATGGAGAGTGAGGGGGTGACACTGGGTAAAATAAAAAGGAGATACCAAAGATGAAATCCAGAAATCTGATTTACACAGGTGGATGGATGATGGGGCCATTCACTGAAATAGAGAACACCGAAAGTGGACCAGATTAATTTGCCGGACACTAAAGTGGTAAGAACGGATTTGAATTAGTTCTATTACAATAGGGAAAAGAGTCCAACATAAACTCAGCTCCACTTCAATTTCTACAGAGGTGACTAAGAGTTTCAAGGGGAGAATAAGGGAAAAGGGAGCCAGGTAAGTGATGGCACAGTATAGTTAGGGAAGTGAATAAGTACAAAAGTGGGAGGGGGATGTGAAATAATAAGAAATATAGATATCAGTCTCGGCCCCCAGTTTCTGACAAAGGTCCCCTGAAACTCTTGTAAATTTCTAAGTGATAAGAGCATAGGAGCATCTTTTATTCTAATGAGGTGACTCTGAGTGGGCTCCTGAATGAAGGCTGGTCACCAGCAAGATCAAGCCATAATTAGAAGCTTGGAATTTTCAGCCCTAGCCCCCTCACCCCCCTCCATAGAGAGGGGAAAGGGACTAGAAATAGAATTAATAATTAATCATGTCTACATGAGGAAGCCTCCATTAAAATCCCAATTGTATGGGATTTGCAGAATTTCCAGGTTGCTAAACAGATGCGTGATCCAGGAGAATGATATAACCCAATTCTATGGAACAGAAGCTCCTGTGCTCACATCCCAGACATCTGGCTGTATCTTTTTGTATTTGTCTGTATCTTTTATCATATCGTTTAACAAAACAGTAAACATAAGTGTTTCCCTGAGCTCTGTGAGTGGCTCTAACACATAATTGAATCTGAAGGGAAGGAGGTCATGGGGAACCTCCAATTTATAGCCAAGTCAGACAGAAGCTGTGGATAACCCAGGGACCTACTACTTTTGATTGGAATCTGAAATGAGGAGCAGTCTTGTGGGACTGATCCCTTAACCTGTGGGATCCAATGCTATCTGTAGGTAGATAGTGTCAGAATTGAGTTAAATTTTAAGATACCCAGCTGATGTTACAGACAATTGCTTGACGTAGGAAAACCCACACATATTTGGTGATCAGAAATGTCAGAAGTGTTGTGAGTGTGATAGTATAGGAGAAACATGGGAGAAAGACAGGTTTTTTCATAAAACAAAGGATCGGTCCATGTGAAACCCATCTGGGTTTGTTAGCTGGCACTAATCAGAGTTAGTCCCACCCCCCAACACTCCCCCCCCCCCCCGCCCACCACCAACAAAGTCTGAGAAAAGGGACCCTATCTTCAGGTATTGGCTGGAACAAACAGTAAATTCCTTTCACAGCCTTGACTTTTCTCAAGAATGCACTTTAAGGGGGTATAGGGTCATTCTACGGATAAGACCTTGAACTATTAGAAACCATGTTAGTGTTTTGTTCACTTCTTTTTGGACCAAGGTTGAAGCCTAGTGGAGAAGAAGGCTCAGAGAAGCCTGGCTAGAGATTAATCAAGGAGAGAATCTTTGTCAGGAGTGTTGAGAGGACTATGAGTTGAATACTGAAAATGTTGAATATGAGGACATTGTGAGACACCCAAATAGAAATACCAAATAGGGGGTTTAATAGTCTGGAGAACAGCAGAAGATCTTGTCTGGAGATGTAAATCTGTAAACTATCAGCATATGGAAGACAATGAGTCACATTATACCTGAACTTACTAGGATGCATTATTTTTCCCATGCTTATGAAACTCACTCTATGGGCCCATTCTTTCACATTCCTATGAGAAAGACTCAGGCAGATCCCATAGCTTTTCTGTCAGAAATGAATAATAAAATGTTACTTACAAGTTTTAAGAAACAAATCCAATATAATCTTCAAAACGCCAAAATCTCTAACCCAGGCCTGCCAGAGCAAAGGATATGGCTGATTTTTTTTTCCTCAGCCCATTTCCTCTCTGTCTAGTGACTGTTGTTTTGATTTCTCCTAGTGAGAACCCAGAGGATTAGTGAGAAAAGAGCACACAGTTGAAGTAGCTGACATAGTTGGAATGTGACATCTGTACCTGCAATGGAAATCCATATGTCTTATTGATTACTCAATAACTCCACTTAAAAGTCTAGTAGACATTTCACACTTAATGTCTAATATCAAAGTTGATTTACCCCCACCCACAAAACCTGATCTTCCCAGAGTCTTCCCATATAAGCAAATGGCAACTCTTTTCTGTCAGTTGTCTGGACCCAATATCTTAGAGCCCTCCTTTTCTCTCCCAATCCATTTCAAACCATTAGCATATCCTGTCACTGTCTTTAAAATACAACTAAATCTCATTATTTACAGTAGTTATGTTCCATAAAGTCGCTGCAAGCATCAAATTAGCCAACACTAAATCATTGCTCCTAGGGGAATTACAGGATTATGTTCCTGCGTGCATTTTGGTCACGTTTTCATCAACCAATCATCAACCATTTTCATCAATCAATATATAACCTTGCTTTATGTGTGTTTCTGTTTAAATATGTATTTAATATATATCATTGATTCATTAACATAGACCTTAACATTAATATAGTTCCAGCAGCACTATAAGTCATGCCTGAACAAACCTTACCTAACACATGTATTTTCTCTATAAGGCACATCACAGCCTTCTCCTGCTTAGAAACACTAGGCAGGACTTCAGCACTATGCTTGGGATGATTTTTAAACAGCAAAATCACCAACAAAGGCACAAAATGCAAAAGATGTGGCACTAAATATACCATGAAAAGGACACTTGTTTATGAGAAGGCATAGTGTCATCTTATTGGGACTCAGCTGGTAACATGCACACCAGGCAACTCAAGTCAAATCTGTGCCTATGCATGTCTGTGAATGACCACAAAATAAAGCACTCTGAGTATTGATTTGGGGGGTTACTAATCAATCTTTGTCAGAAGGCAAAATTGCAAACTTAGAATCTGTGAAAAATGAACATTAATTATATACCCAAAATCTGACCGCTTCTCACAACCATCACCACCACCACCCCTGCCCATACCACCATTATCTCTTCATTTGCACTAAACTCCTCACCTGCCTCGCAGGACCTACCCTTTCTCCCAACAGTCTAGCATCCACATGCCTTTTAAAACTCAAATCAAGATCATGTCACCCTGTGCCCCAAACCTTCTCGTACCTTCCAATCTCTTCAGACATGAAATCCAAAGTCCTAGTCATTGCTACCCAAGGTGCTGAATAATCTTAGTCCCTTCAATTTTAGTGGCCTCATCCCTCATTACGTTCTCACCTCCCTGAACTGCATTCTGGATGAGCATGTTCCCACTTGGGAGCCTTTAAATAAAGGCTTGTTTTCTACTTGTGAGGCTTTTTCTATGACTAGCCTTCTAACTTCTTTGAGATTTCTGTTCAAATATCTCCTTATCAGAAATAGGGTTTCCTCAGCTACCCCTATAATAGTACCTCCATTACTTTCTATTTCCCATACCCGCTTTATTTTTCTTGAGTGTACTTACTGCCACCTGACATATATATATTTTTATTCTTGTTCTCTTCTCTTTTTTCGCTGCTGTCTTCCCAGCACCTGGAACATCTTGTACAATATAAGTACACAATAAATATTTATCAAAGGAATGAAGAGTCACTGACTTTCTCACATGGGACACCTTTAGAGATTCTGTTGTAATCTATCTCCTGGTTGGGACTGCCACTCTTCTTCTGTCTTCCGAACCTTGTGCTTAAGCCTCTGATTGGCAGAATCTAGCTGGCACCCTACTGGCGAGGGAGAAAGTAGTTTCCAGGCTTTGTCCTGCTATAGTACAAGCAACATTTAGAATGTCATAAATGGAACTGAGAATCAGTAACCATACCAGGTAGATTCTACTCTTTGGATATTCAATGTTCACTCCCAGTCTTTGGCCCATTGTTACCTTCCAAACAATAATAATATCACAGATGCACTTCCAACTAACATAAATACAACTATTCCTGTACTAACAAAGGCACACTCAACTTTTCTCCCAAAAAAGGAAGATAAAAAGTCCCATGAATTATTGTATTGATGTCTGAATAATGTTCATTTATTTTTTAGCTCAGGAACAATCCCTCTTTCATAAATGATTTGTAATGTAAGTAATGAATAAAATGTGAATCACAACCACTACAAACAACATGAAACAGTAGGGAAAGGGGGAAGAGAAAAACAATATATTCAAGTATATACACAGCAAAGCAGGGATAAAGATATATGCATAGTTATTATAGCCCTTGATTCTGAAACTGGTCACAAAGGCATAATCAGTCAACTTCACTCTACTACATGCCGTTTGCCTTTGTCCTCATCCAGCACCTAAACCAGTGATTGGAAGACAGTTCTCCATGGATCTCTTAAGTTTCTGCTTATCTTGTAAGCAGAACTGTCATTTCAAGGACAGTTGCATAGCAACTAGTCTTTGAAGGACAACATAATATCTTCTTTCCAAGCGAAGAGTAAGTTTATTTATTCTCCAGGATAATAAAGAAAGTGTCTCCCACTGGGGCCAAGGTCAGGCAGGCTTACCATCCATTATAAAGGACTGAGTTTCCCAAGCTCAGAGTTCTTCTCTATGATGCCACCCATGTATGTATATAACATTTTACAAGTGATCACTAAGGGTAATAGTTGGAGGAACTAATCCTACTTGCACCACTTTGTTCCAGGACCTAGCTTAAAGAAAAATTCACATGCATTTGTTGTAGCTCAGAGTATATATAATATCATGTAGAACATGACCTCAGCTTCATAAAGTGCTTTGATCTAACCAGCACTCTGATTAAGCCTTTAATAGATACATTTCACCATTTTGTCTTCAGTAGATTATTCCACCATTTTATTAGGCCAGCTGTTTCTGGATGATGGAATACATGGAAATAATAATGAATCCATAGGCATGAGCCTCTTCATCACTTCGTTTGCTGTTCTTTAGTCAGCAGCAATATTGTATGGAAAAGCAAGGTGGTGAACAAAACATTAGATGATGATGATGATGATGATGATGGTAAAATTTGTGTATGGGAAAGACAAATCCATATCTAAAGTAAATGTCTATGGCCACCAGGGAGTAGTATCATATGGAAGGCTCAGTATTGCTCTTTGCTGTTGGCAGGCTGATCACTCAATAGTGGTGGCAGTAAGATTAGGTTTGGTGACAGAGAGTCTACATTGCTGAGTACTTGCATAGCCTACATCCCTGACCTGTGGCCATTTTTTACAGACAATTATTGAATAAGCACGGGGTTGGCCAGAGAGAAAAGCTAAATGATGTCTATAAACTGTCTCTTCTTATCCATCTGACTATTGACTGCCCTCTGTACAGTAAATCCCTATGATCACAAGACACAAAATCCATACTCTGTGGCCATTGTGAAGGGGTTCATCCTCACGTACTTCTTCCCTGGCTTCTCTAGTCAATAATTCTTCAATTGTATTCCTTTGAAGACCCTGATCATTTGGCCAAAATTTTAGTTACTAGGAATGACATAATATATATCTATACCTCAGGCCATCTTTTCCTCTGGCTGAAGTGAAAATTCAGATGAATGTTTGAACTTCTGCCTTCTAGGAGAATTTTCTTTACACATTGTCTTTTAAGGTCATCTTGAATGGGGCTAGAATATAGCATTATTCACACCAATAATGTCATAGGTTTGAAGGAAAAGTGGTGATGCCATAAGACACAGTGTCACTTGGGTCTGAGCCACATGTTCAAGCAACTTAACTTATATCTTAGCTTTTGCTGAAGTTCAGTGTCATTGATGATACAATGCAGCTGTGTAGGCCTGAACATATGACTCAATAGATTAGATAATATCCATTTCACAATTAGATAATATCCAGGTGCTCCAAACCTCTGGCAGCCTTCACTACCATTCTCTTACCTGAGGTTCCCTACCTGTACTCCTATCTATCACAGGTATTTCAAGTACTAGTGGATCTGTTATGCCATAAGGCCCAAGTGGTAGATGCATGTATTTCCTTCACTGGCTGCTGAGCCTTCTTTTGCTTTGGGCACAAATCAAAGCTGGAAGCCTTACTGGTTACGAGAAATAGACTGGAGCAGCATTTTCAAATATATTCCAATGTATTATATGTTGACCTATATCCAAAGATTCTAAGTGCTTAATTCTAAGACTTTTTCTAATCTCTTCTATGCCAGAAGTACTGTATATTCTCATCAGAGCAATCTAGATAAATCTTTGGCTGTAGGAGGCACTACTGCTTTACCTCCTGTGAAAGTAAAGAGCTTGAAATCTTATTTTCAATCTTTTGAGAAATTACAGAATACTACTAAAATTTCAAGCAGAATACACACAGGATAAAATGGTATAGTTTACTTCCTGTTTCTCTCTGAGGCATTCTAAGATTAATTTGTATTGAAGATGACAACTGAGTCATCTGTTTGCTGTCCTTAAATTAGAAATGACAAGAAATCTTGGGTACCTTAGAGCATCAGTAAGTTGAGTGTCCAACTTTTTTTTTAAATTAAAAAAAAAAAAATTTAACACTTATTTATTTTGAGAGAGAAAGACAGAGGTGAGAGGGGGAGGGGCAGAGAGAGAGGGAGACACAGAATCTGAAGCAGGCTCCAGGCTCTGAGCTGTCAGCACAGAGTCTGATGTGGGACTTGAACTCATGAACCATGAGATCATGACCTGAGCCAAAGTCGGACATGTAATTGACTGAGCCACCCAGGTTCCCCTTGAGTGTTCAACTTTTTATCTCAGCTCAGGTCTTGATCCCAGGGTTGTGAGTCCAGGATCTGCGATGGGCTCCACCCTACAAGGAGAAGAGAAGAGAAGAGAAGAGAACAAGGGAGAGGGGAGGGGAGGGGAGGGCGAGGGGAGGGGAAAAGGGAGGGGAGGGGAGGGGGGAGGGAAGTGGAAGGGACAAGGGAGAGGAGAGGGGAGGGGAGGGGAGGAGAAGGGAAGTGAAGGGGAGGGAGGGGAGGGGAGGGGAGGGATGGGAAGGGAAGGGAAGGGAGAAAAGAAAGAAAGGAAAAGAAAAGAAAAGAAAAGAAAAGAAAAGAAAAGAAAAGAAGTCCTAATGCAGAAACCGTTTTGAGATAATCACATCTTGATTATAAGTACTTAAGTTTTCATATGCCTGTAGGATTCATCAAAGGTTCCAGAGAATACTTCAATGCCTGAAGTTTATTATTCTGGAACTAACATGATTCTGGGATAACTGGTTCAAGATGATTAATGAGCCAATTAATGAGCCAATTAAGTAATACCATGGCACTATAACTTTTATTCCACCAGGAAAATTCATTTGAATTCTCCTATATAACATCCTCATCTTGGAAATTCATACTTAATGTCCTTCCTGAAGAAAGCTGAAGACTATCCATACTACATAGTCTTAGGTTGTTAAATAAATCATTGAATTCATTCCTTAGCTCTTGCCTTTGACTCAAAAAAGACAATAGGTCATCATCACTAGGTAAAATATCCAAAAACAAATCATCCTATAATTACACCAGTGATATGGAATGAGGCATTGGTGATGTCCAGTGGTTTTCAGGAAAATGTCAACAATTAGAAGAAGCTTTCTGAGAAGTGACACTGAAATACGACATCTTCCTCTGTATATCAGAAAATTGAGGTCTTTTTTTTTTTTAAGGATATCTGCAGGCAGTGGTTATTTTCATCCTAACCTATTACCTACTGATTACGTAGTAATGAATACTGATCAGCTTAGTAAGCAGAGAAAGAATTTTCTAAATTAAATCACTCTGACTAGCTGAATCATATTTTGGGTGGGACATCAATCACAATTTGACCTTCTCCAACAGTGCTGTTTATAGACTATAGCCAACTCTCAAATAAGCATGTAAAATAACTCATTCTTAAATTGTCTCATATCAGTGAAGTATGAGCAATGTGTTTCTGCAGAGAGGGTAAATTTTAAAGAACTAATGATGGATTATTGAGTTATAGTATCTATCTTTACAAATGAGAAAGATAACTCACAAATGTCTTTGCCATGAAGATAAATGCTGTGGTAGCTCATTTCATATAGATTATTGAACCTAATATTCCATTCCATTCTTCATTCTTTAAAATTCATTTCCATTGAAAAATATTCCATTTATGCACCAAGACAACAATAACCATTATACACAAGAGGAAAGCACATTAATGAAGCACATCTAAATTGGAAAGAAAAATACACTGAAGCCACTCCAAATGCTTTGCCTTCCTATATATGAAACTGGCATGACTTAAATTAACAAAGAAGTCAGTCATCACGGAGCTAATGTTCTCATCCCTACAACATTGAAAGTAATGAAATTATATTTGTAAGCACTTGTTTTCCTCATGAATTTCCATAGGTTTATTTCAAATAGATTAAGTGGTCTAAAACATAAAGCATAGTTTTTGGCTACTACATTGAAAAGAACATAAGAAAGAAGAAATTTCTGAGTAGCTTCCACAACCAACGTTGTATACAATAAGATTTTGAAGTCAGAATTATTTTGCAATGTGTTTTAAAGTAGTTACTACAAATAAACATTAATTCAAAAGAGGTACTCCTCCAAACAGTGCACTCCGTTCAGCTTTCGATAAGGGTCTCATATTCATTATTATCTGCTTTTTTGTATGAATCTAATGTCTGAGAGAAAGTCATCATCATTTTTAGTGTCTAAGTTGTTAAGATAAAACATTTTAAGATAAAAAGATATATCTTAGAACAATATCCTAAGACTTCATTCCATTATTTATAACATGAAACCACTATATCTTAAGAAAGTCTCATCAAAGTTCCTTAAGATCTTAAGAGTATTTGGTAACTCAGTCCTCCTGGGGAGAGCACCTAAGACGAGCTTCCTCATACTTAAACACACCCTCCAGTCTATAAAATATAATGTTATAGCAATGTTCCAAATGTGTCAGAAACTGAAATAGGCCCCCAAATTTATGTTTAATCAGAAATCATATTACAGTAGGTAGCCAATTGAAGCATTACATAAATGTAATAGCAAGTGAGATATGTTCCCAAAATGCCCTCACTCAAATCCAAGAAATAGTATAACTTGGTCGAATAGAAAGATTCCTGGATTACATTATCCCACTTGTAAGTGCTTTAAAATCTTTCTAAAATGTATTGGTAAACAACTGTCTCACCTCAATAAGTTCACTTTCCTAACAAAATGGATAATTAAGGTCCTGTAACATCTACAGAATATGATTATATATATATATATATATATATATATATATATATATATATATATACATATACATATCAGTTCTTGCTAAAAAATAATTGTAGATGCAGATACAGAGTTAAAGACTGAACCAAATGCCTACTACACAGCAAATGTTGAAAGTCTTTTAAAAATAATTTCACCGATCTGAATGTATTTTTTCTTCTACTTGCCTACCTCCAAAAATAAATGCATTAGATTGAGGAGTTGGGGAAGGGACTCTGTGATTGAACAATTCCTCTATGAAAGCCATAGTACCTGGAGTGTTACATTATTTCACTTTATCTTCATGAGAACCCTTAGTGACAGGAATCATTGTTCCAACTTTACAAAAATGGAAAGGAAGGTTTAGAAAATTTAGTTAACTTGCCCAGGTCCACAGGCAATAAATGGGAGAAGCAGTTCTGTTTCCCAGACTTGTTATTTCTAGTACATCATGTTGCTTCAAAATCTAGCTAGCTGGATGCTAGTTATCAGAAAGTTTTCAGAAATATGAAAATATTATTTGCAACTGAACATCTGTAGGTTGTTTCAATAATTTCATTCATTTTCAAATATCATTTATTGAGTGACTCCTACTAACTAACTTTGGATCAGGTACCATGCTAGGCACAATTAACAGTGGGTAATCTCTGCTCTATGGAATTTATAATTTAGATTGAGTGAAAAATAGAAAAGTAGAAAGACAAAATAATCACATACTATAAGAACGGCTGGCAAGCAAACAGAAAAGTAGACAAAATAGAAAATAACAATGGGACACCTATATTTTACAGAGTGGTCAGGAATTAGCCAGGGAGTAAGGGTTCCCCAACAATACTGGATACCAGCAACATAGGCTGATGGGAAAAGTAAGGGACAGTTGAGACTCAAATAGGCAAAATAAAAAACAGATGAGCAACCCACTTGCTATTCAAGACAGTGAGAAGGGAAATCTTTATACCTGGAGTAAGAAAAATCCAGAAAAAAATTTGTCTTAAGGGAAATTGAAAGAGATGAGGATCTAAAACCCCAAAAAGAGACATGCTCGAGATTAAGCAGAGTCATTACATGGGTTGCTGTCAAGGTATAACTTTAATCCTAAAGAGAAACTGAGTTCAAGTGCAGTAACCATGCAAAAACTATAGAGGTTGGATCCAATGTGGGCAGTCAGAAAAAGAAGGGGTACATAGCTCAATATACACAAGATTCTAGGATTGGCTGTTAGTGAAATAGCCTTAGGAGAGGGAGGGCATGTCAGAACTCTGTAATTAAGACCAAGTTGGTCTATGTCTGATTGAAAATATAAAACTTTTTAGGAGGCAGCCGAGGCCACTCATGTAACCAGGCTCCACTCTCAGAGTTAGATTTGGTTAGTCCAGAGTGGGGCCCCAGCAATAGCAGTTTTTCAATAAACTTCTTACTTTGAGATAATAGAAGATCTACAAGCCATTGTAAGAGACAGGATCCTGTGTACATTTTACTCAGGTTCCCTCAATAAGAATATGTTGCAAAACAAAAGCACAATATTATGACCAGGGCGCTAAGGTTGATGCAGTCAACCTTACAGAACATTGCCAACGCCTCAAGATACAAAATTTTCCCATCATGTCGCCCATTTATAGCCACACGCACTTCCCTTTCACTCTCACCTCATCCTTAATCCTCCACAACTCAGGTATTCGTAATTTGGAACTTTTTTCATTTCACAGTGTTACATAAAAAGAATCCTAAATACGCCACTGGTAGGGGTTTGCAATTGTTCACTCAGCATAATTCTCCAGCAATTCTTTTAAGTTGATGCTTGTATCAGTAATTTGCTCTTTTTTATTGCTGAACCGTATTCCATGGTATAGATATACCACAGTTTATTTAACCATGCATCCATGAAAGGATACCTGGGTTGTTTCCTGATTTGGGGTATCATGAATAGAATTGCTATAACCATTTATGTGCAAGTTGTTATGTGAACTTGGGATAAATGCTCGAGGGTACAACTGCCGGGTCCAGGGCAGTGACATGTTTAATTTTTTAAGGAACTGCCAAACTATTTTCCACAGTGACTGCACCATCTCGCATTCCCTCCAGCAGTGCGTTTCTCCACAACCTGTCCAGCATTTGGGGAGTAGGGAGACAATACCCACTGATACTTACTCGTATGCTACACATACATTCCAGGGGAGGGTTTCTTAACGCTAAGAAATCTATTTTCATTTGTCATCACTGAAATCTGCACATGCAGTCACGTTAATTTTACTGCTTTAGAATAATCTAATAAAATTAGAATAATAAATAAGCCAAATGTGGTTTACAATTTACTATCAGCAATCTGTCATTCCTTAATCATCCTGCCATTTTGTAGAAATGAATAGTTTGAAAAAATACATTAAGCCTGTCACTTTTTTCTACCTTAGGACTTCTTATGAGGCCTAAAGCAACAAACAAACCTCTTAAGTACATGACATATATCAGTGTCATGTCTAAATCTGGCACAAAGATTTTAAGGTCGTAAAGGGTAGAAGCCAGAAAAAAAAGATTATTGTTTAAAAGCGGCAAAGTTTCTATCTCATCAGGGAAAATACTTCTGTTTTCCTTTGAGAAACACTTTCTTCATCCTGAGAAAACCACCTAATAGGCTCCCAAGTTTCTCAGAGTAAAAAGCAAGTACCTGCCCATTTGTTCAGAGGAACAAGTAAAACAGCCAATCTGAAAGCAGATGTTTCACACAGGGAATCTGAGTGTTCTGTCTGACCATATAAATTGTATCGAGTGGAAGTTCTAACCCTTGAACCTGCAGCTTTTGTTGCTTTTAGTGGGAAGAGTGAGAACGTTTCTGAATGGATTGAGTGAACAGAAGAATATCTTTCTCTCTGCACCTTGGAATACTGAAGTATTTCCAGGATGGGAGAGGAAAAAGTGGGGGCTGGGAAGTGTGGGGATTTCTGTACTGGTCGTTGAGGTCTGACAACAGCAGAAGGCGATCTGTTTAGGAAATGCTTGTAAGTGAACGTAAAGCTAACAGAAAAATTTCAAAAGTTAGCTATGGTCACAGCTTCTTAATGGAGAATTAAGGAAAGCTCCTGTTTCAAGACTGTGCACACGGTGACGTGTCTGAGTGGCTCAGCCAGTTAAGGAGCCAACTCTTGATTTCAGCTCAGGTAACCACCTCAGGCTTCAGGAGTTCCAGTCCTGCTTTGGGCTCTGTGCTGAGCGTGGGATGGAGCCTGCTTAAGATTTTCTCTCTCTCCCTCTGTCCCCCACCCCCACCCCCTCTCTCCAAAAAATGAAAATAAACAAAACAAATAAGATTGTGAGCAAGGTAAAGAAGAGGAACTGCCCCTTCGTGCTTGGTAGCAGTCATGAGCCAGGAGGCATCACTTATGTGGTCAGGCATAGCAGCTCACTGAAGACGCCGAATTTGCCTCTCAGCACATGGAACGCAGTGTATGGGAAACCTCTCAGAGAGAACTAAGGGACAAAATGAGGAGTGCCAAATTCCCGGCTACTCCTGGAGGTCCACTCTGAGGTTACCTGCACTTGTAACGAGCTCTCAGATGATTTCAGTGCAATCTGCATTGGAGCCCCATTTCACTGGAGGTCAAAAGGCTGTGGTTCTGATGCTTCAGGCTGCTAAGAATCTCCTACGTGCTTGCTAAAAGGTAAGTCCCAGGGTTCCAGTCCAGAGGGCGTGGAGTCCCGTTTTAATTAGCTCTCAGATAATGCTGATGCAAGCTGTCCAAGACAACACTTTAAGAAACACCACCCAGGGGCGTCTGGGTGGCTCAGTGGGTTAAGCGTCCAACTTCGGCTCAGGTCAAGATCTCACGGTTGGTGGGTTGGAGCCCCGCGTGGAGCTCTGTGCTGACAGCTCAGAGCCTGAAGCCTGCTTCAGATTCTGTGTCTCCTTCTCTCTCTCTGCCCCTCCCCTGCTCACACTGTCTCTGAAAGAAAGAAAGAAAGAAAGAAAGAAAGAAAGAAAGAAAGAAAGAAAGAAAGAAAGAAAGAAAGAAAGAAACATCGCCTAAAAAGTTAAAGCACTTTTATCAGGTATGTGACACCTCCATAAAAAGAAAAAAGCAAAGTAGTTTTTACATAAAGTAAGACAATACATTTTAGCTCTTTAATTTACATCTTTCAAGAGCTATTAGAGCATTGAGGACCCTGGGCCTCATTTTGGAATAATTATCTTTGGTGTGGGCTCTAGAAGCAATGAGCTTAACAAATTCTTCTTAAATATCAATAAATCATGTTATTGTTTTATATTTTAAAATCAACAATTTTATTTCATTCATTTAAAAATGTGTGTTGAATGTCTACTATGCATGAGAAATAAGGCATTATATAAAACACAAAGTTAATTTACATGAACGAACTTGTTTCAGGTACTTTACCATCCGTGGGCTTTTAGAATGGGTGAATTACACATATCTATTGGATATTCTAATATAGGAAGAATGTTTATCTGATTCCACAGAGTTCAGAAATAAATATTTTCTTGGAGCCCTTGTCGGGCTCTGTGCTGACAGCTCAGAGCCTGGAACCTGCTTCAGATTCTGTGTCTCTCTCTCTCTCTGCCCCTCCCCCACTCATTCTCTCTCTCTTTCTCTCTCTCCATCTGTCTTTCTCTTTCAAAAACAAATAAACATTAAAAAAAATTTTAAAGAAAGATTTTCTTAAGTAATAATTATGCACATAATTTCTTCTCTTGTCTACTGCAATTGAATTTTAAGTTCTTTATACATTTCTATAAATCTTTCCTATTTGTTATTTTATTGACTGCCTAATTACTTTCAGATTTTATAATTTGTAGTTTATATTGGATTTTTTTATTCAATAACATTGCATAATGCTCAAAAGTTATGCAGTTTATTGTCATTTTTATTTACTTAGCCAAAAAAATTTTAAGGAGGAAAAAAAACACACTTGTTAGATGGGGATATTTGATTCTCTGTTATAATATATGAAAGTTCTGAGTAATAAGAGCTAGTTTTCAAAACTTAATTCCAAAATGTCAACACATAGGGAGAATTTTAGAGGCTTTCAGTCCATCTCTTATTACAGCAGTACCAGAATTTCAAGGAACAATTAGCTTTTCATCTTAGAGTTCACAATTACAATCAATATTATAAAAACATTTCTGAAATATGCTTCTTTGTTTTGACTTCAAGTAAGATATTTATTTATGAGCTTTTATAGGATTTGGTAAGTTCTCAACTGTTAATACTGGATTAACATTTAAAAGGAACATTTAAATTTTTTAAATAGTTCACAAAATTGTTTAATATATGCTCTAAGGATTTATTTCTTTTCACTTTAATTTCTCTATAAACTGCAAAATTCCGTCTACATTATGACAGTAATTACTGATCAGATTATAGGAGTCATGTTGAATTGCAAGGGAAAGGGGTCACAATTAAAGCTAAAATTTAATATATGAACAGTCATGGGGGCGCCTGGGTGGCTCAGTCGGTTAAGCGTCCGACTTCAGCTCAGGTCACCATCTCGCTGTCCTTGAGTTCGAGCCCCGCCTCGGGCTCTGGGCTGATGGCCCAGAGCCTGGAGCCTGCTTCCGGTTCTGTGTCTCCCTCTCTCTCTGCCCCTCCCCCGTTCATGCTCTGTCTCTCTCTGTCTCAAAAATAAATAAATGTTAAAAAAAAAATTTTTAAAAAAATATATGAACAGTCATGGCAGAGCTACAGAAAAAGATAAGGTAAGTCATTCAGTCAAACTGTTGCTGAAGGAGAGAAAAGGTAATAAAAGAGCACAGAGTTTAGGGCATGAGAAGTAACCTGTTAGCAAAATGGTTAAGAGTCATGTTGATACAAACTTCCAGGAAGCTTTTCCAAGAATCATTGATCTTTCCAAGCATCTTCACCTGTTATACCACTAAAAGTGTTATCAGAAATTCTTAGCTTTATTTTTGGAGTTCTCTAAATTTTGTGTTTGCTTTGATTTCATCAGACTCAATGAAATATAAGAAAAAATGGGTACGTGTAATTTATAAGCAACAGTTTATTATGATTTCATCTCTTTATTATATTAAAAGTCTGACAGTGATGCTCTACATTCAATGCCTGGCGCATCATTGTTTCTAAAACTTTAGTAGAAACCCAACAGTTCTACAAAATTCTAAATACAAGTCAAAACATTAACTATGTAAGAGTGTTGTGTTTCATGTTTTGTGTCATTTCTCTCAAATGTTCTTGCTGGATTTTGGTTTCACTCAGGCAGTAAAAACTACGGTGATGAGTCAAAACAGAAATAAAATCACATGGTAAATGATAGATAAAACCCATACCACATGGGTTCAAAATATAAAACTATGAAAATATGGGCTGTCTGAGTAGAGAAAAAATCATGTTCAAAAAACTTAGAAGTTCTTTTTCGAAGTGCTTGAGGTCAAGTATAATTCAATATAACAAAGATCTTTGTATCTCAATACTCTTAGTAAAATGCATTCTCCTCCTCAAAAGATAAACTACGGGATGAATAAATAAGACACAAGTTATTGTCTTTAGGTCGTAGATCAGTCACACAGGTCTCATCTTCATTTCTGCCTAAAAACAGTAGTGTCATCAGCCCTCTTTTTTACACCTTCCACAACATTTCCCCCCTGACATTTCCATGTCCTAACTCTTCTGGACCCTCCCTCTCTATTTCACTGCCTTCAGCACGAGACAGACATTGCTAGTGTTAGGGCTAGTGCCAGCAACAGATTGACCCTCTATTCTCCCCTTCTTTTCTAACATTGTTTTATATGGGAGGTACATGTGCGAGGTTCAAAGTGCCTACTTCTTGTCTCTGTGGCTGGTGGGGAATGTCTGACTCAGTTCTGGCCAATGAGCTATTAAGCTGAAGTCAGTTGAGTGGGTCTTACAAAAACTGTTGTTTAGATCAAGCGCTGAAACCACTTTTTGCCTTTCATTCTCTCCCTTATCTTCTTAACATGGAACTCGAATGTAGGGCCAGTGCCTAGAGGTAGAATGGCCATCTTTCGAACATAAGAACCAAAGCCTCACGCCAAGGATTGCAGAGAAAGAAGTAAATGGGGCCCAGAAAGTTGATGGTTGCTTTAAACAGCTATAAGAGTTCTGGACTGCCTGCCTCTGGACTTCATGCCACATCAGAAAAATAAAACTGCTATTTGCTTTAATCACTATACACAGGTTTCTTTCATGTGGAATCAAATGTAACACTAACCAATACAACCAAATAAATGATTCCTCTTCTCACACTAACGTGTTTGTAAATATTTACACTGATTTTTTTTATCTTATATCAATAAACATTTTTAAAAAGAAGGAAAAAACAAACATACAGCCAAAAAAGTTAAATATACACAAATTGTTCAAGGATTTTGTTTTGTTGATTTTGTTGTTTGTTGGTTTTTATTTTGGGTTTTTTTTTTGTCCTTGGCCAAACAATGTTTAATATTACATGCAATAAAAACAAATCTTGGTTATGATGCTTTTTAAAAAATAGTTGCTAATTCTTTGACACTTTTCCCCCAAAGGTAGGATCTATGTCCCTTTCCTTTAGAATAGGAGTAGACTTGCTTATAACCAACAAAATTCAGCAAAAATGACTGTGTGTGATTTCCAAAGTTATATCAGCAAGGGCAATGCAGCCTCAACATCATGTGCCTGGACATTTATATTTAGATCCCTGAACCACTCTCTAAGATATCCAACTGCTCTAAGGACACCATAGTATCTCCAAGGATACCAATGGAGAGGTGTTCTTTTAGAGGCCTAATCTTCAAATTCTTCCAGTTTCTAAGCCAAATGTAGGAATTAGTAGGACTTCAGCCCCAACAATGATTGAGTCCTTCTTGGCCTCTGAGTCTTTTCAGTAGAAACCAGACATCATGGAACAGAGACGTGTTCATTTTCGAAACTATTCTCGTACAGACCTGTCCAAACTACTGACCTACAGAATTTGTTAGCAAAATAAAATAGTTGCTTTATGCTTTAAGTTTTGGGGTTATTTGTTCTGTGACAATAGCGGCCACAACACTGGAGAAAGCTGTTCCCCCACATTTAGGCATATGTAAAAAGAGAAGTTTTTCAAAATGGACACAATGATACATGATAATGACAGAAACGATATCCAAGAGGATTGCAGTGATCATGCAAGCAATATTTTACATTTATATTGTGCTTTTGAGACAATGGCATTCAAGACCCATTACAAACTTAACTCCCTAACAACAAGATGCATAGAAACTTGTCTTGGTGTACTGAAATTCACAAGAAAGAGAGTGAATTCAAACAATCAGAAATAAAAATCTAAAATTATCATATAACACTGAACTTTCAAAACTCATTCAAACTTTTAGTTTGGTAAACAGTACTCTTTTCCAGGGTACCTGATGCTTATATTCCTCTTATCTCCTCCCAATATAAAAACAGCAGCAGCATTATAACCATGATCACCTTTATCTCAATCCCTCAACACAAGTGCTGGTCCAGATGATGAAATGCCATAGATTTCTATATACTGTAATCCATTTCTTTCATTTTCCATATTTAATGACATTTTATTTCATTTTTTCCCTTTTCATATTGTAAACTTAGCAAAGGCAAAGCCAACGTTATGAAAACTTGATCTATCACTAATATTCTTACACTTAGCTAGACTATAGTGACCCATATTGAAAATATAATTTTATTGTTTGAACCAGTTTCATTCTTCTTATTGAAAGGTTAAGGCATCCTGTCTAAAAATCTTATTCTCTGAAAGATTTTCCTTTGCATTTTATTTTTATAACAACAGCAGCATGTCTACAAGATGCTTGCAAATGACTTTGTGTATTTTGGTCTATAATTATTTTTCTCTTCTTCATAGTCTGTCCAAAGAGGCATGCAGATATAGATGGGGTGATGAAAACAAAATGTCATGGAAACCAGACTCACTGACAGTCAGCCAAGAGTTTCCCTTTAAATACTTCTCCGGAAACAGTGTTGAAAATTATGAACTTTTTCTTAAGTCCTGACATTGTCTTCCTCAAAAGAATCCACTTAGGTCTTTCCAAGTGTTTTGTTTACTGTCATATAGACAGACAGTCTATATCCTTCCTGAGGCCTAAATTGCTCAGATTACTGTCAGAAATCACTCAATCTAGTACTTTGTTTGGATATACCTGTCCTAGTGACTCTAACCTCCACAAGCTTTGTACTAAAAAATAGAAATGGGATTCTCTGCTTTGTGCTAACCGTTAAAAGGTATGAATTTCTAAAATCTGAATACAGGATTTTAAAGTTATTAGGTAATAGTAACAAAATTAGAAGAAAATCTGGCAAACTTATTTATGTTAGCTACAAGTATGGTAGGGCTTCGTGGGCTTTGTTTTGTTTTCAGGTTTCTACCATAGCAGTTTATAGGTTTGTGAAGCCACACAAATAGGGCCAGGCTCCATGTGTTAGATCATCGTTTGAGGTTTCAGATTTCATATTAATGGTACAGGTTTAACCATATCTGTTTATTTCTTAATACACTTCAATAATTGGTTAGTCCCTACCTACACTGTACTTTCTTATGCATTTTAAAGCTTTCTAACATCTTTGAGTTTGTCTTCTCCATATACCAGGAGGGACTTCTGAAATATTTCTTCAAAGAAAATTTATTTTTCACAAACATAATTTATGTGGAACTGATTCTATTTGAGTTAAATGGGATTTTTATCCCATGGTTTATATCTAAATTGATATCCAAAATATCAAATGTCTTGTGCTTTGCAATGTTATTGTTGGCTTTCCATTAAGTTCATCTGTTGGCATGACTCTTGAATGTAGAAAACATAACAAAGTATATTGTTATATTTCATGAGTTGATATTTTCAGAAAGTAAATGCTAAGTAATTAGGGAGTGGACACACATTTGGAAGATTGTTCAATTTTCTAACAGATTTGTTTTAACAGTTGTGGTAGTCAGGACTCTTGAGATCCGAGTGCTATGTAATGGAAACATGTGTTTATTAAGTTTCTGTTGAGTGTCTTCCAGTGCTTTATAAGGAAAGGTGTGCTGCTTTAATTGAGACAGTGCCTAAAACAACACAATAACATTCTCTTACAATAAATGCCTTGACTGCCAAATATAATTAAAGAATTTACAGATTCTGCCAAGAAAATCTAATCAGAAACCTAACACTAGCAAGTGCATGCATTATTAGAAAAGTAAAATGGTGGTCACTACTAAAGCCTGGATTTGTAAACTTTTTCAGGTATTCTACTCAAGTTCTTAATTCACTCACCCCCATTTACCAGGGGTGGTAAATTCCACATTTTTATTCATGCAACTTGTTCCTATATATTGTAAAGCTAGTTGCATTGAATTATAGTCTATATGTATATAGTATGTGTTTGTTCCAATAAGATCTGAAGTTATGAAGGGCAGGGACAATTCTTTTTTCATCCCTGTATTCATCAACTAACAGAGTGTCTGAAAAGGAGAAGGCACAAATATATGGAAATGGAATGGAATGGGGTGAGGTGGATTAAAATCTGACACTGAGAGGCATGATAAGGTAGCCTGTATGGAAATGTATTATGTCATGACCATTGGTGTCCCCAAGACACATGCTAGAAAGAGTTTCTTAATACTTCACCTCCACCAAAAATTACAAAAAATAGGTACGTTGAGGGATAATTGAAAACACTATTGTTTCTAGCACCATTTTGTATTGTTTGAACATTTAAATTTTGCAAATATAATCAGCAATGTGAAAAGGACAACATTGACTACTTTCCAGAGTAGCACTACTTGCTTCCACACTGTTATTCAGAGATGTGTTTTTATTTTTTTTTAATTTTTTTTAATGTTTATTTATTTTTGAGACTGAGAGAGACAGAGCACGAATGGGGGAGGGGCAGAGAGAGAGAGAGACACAGAATCGGAAGCAGGCTCCAGGCTCCGAGCCATCAGCCCAGAGCCCGACGCGGGGCTCGAACTCACGGACCGTGAGATTGTGACCTGAGCTGAAGTCGGACGCTTAACCGACTGAGCCACCCAGGCGCCCCAGAGATTTGTTTTTAAAGATGTATTGTGGATAAGCTTGATTATCATAGTGAAAATAATGTATATGTGGAGTTAATCGGCTTAAAAATTTGCTTTCTGAGTAAACTAAATTAGGTATCTGCAATTGTTACAGTAAAGGCCTGCCAATGAGATTCTGTCAATGGACATTTCAGAACTTGAAAGCATACCCCAAATACAAATGCAGGCCATGACATAAAGTCAATGGGATCCTACCCACGGGTCAGCAGAATTTAGAAAATATAGGTTTCAGGTGAACTCAGACCTACGTGTCCCTCCCAGGCTGCCGAGAGAGGCACAAGTGCTCTGCCGACACATTCAAGGATGTGGCTGAAATTTTACCAGTTATTATGTTATTCAATTCATTCCATTAAAATGAAATCTAGGCAGGGGCGCCTGGGTGGCTCAGTCGGTTGGGCATCTGACTTCAGCTCAGGTCATGATCTTGTGGTCCATGGGTTTGAGCCCCACATCGGGCTCTGTGCTGACAGTTCAGAGCCTGGAGCCTGCTTCAGATTCTGTGTCTCCTTCTCTCTCTGCCCCTCCCCCACTTGTGTTCTATCTCTCTCTCTCAAAAATAAGTAAGCATTAAAAAAATTAACAAATAAAATGAAACATAGGCAATGTGACAACAGTTCATGTTACCTAATATTAATTTTTGACAAGAAAACAGTTAATGGATGAGCGTTTCCAGACTTCTTTTCTTGCTTATTCAACTAGAAGGGAAAAAAAAAAAGATTTCTGGACTGACCCATTTGATCACTTTTTTTCTCTACCCCTTTTCTCCTGAGATCCACTCTCTCTGGCTTCGATTGCAAAACTGGATAGAAGCAAGGAGGGGCAGAAGGAGACTAGATTTAAGAGTTCGGGGTGGGGGGGAATTTCTCAGAGAATGTGGGATGTGAGGCATGGCAGCTTTCGTACACAAGGGAAATAAGGAGAAAAGAATGGCTTTTCTTTTTTAGTGTTACTACCATCTGCTTGCTCTTTCTCACCCCGGCCCTTTCACACTTTTTGAAAATCAAGTGCAGAACTCCAAGTTTAGAGGACGTTGGAGCCCACCTTTCAAGGATTACATGGCATAACAATAAAGCCCCGAGGGTTTACATATTCAGGATTCGGCAAGATTCATCAGGATACAGCACAAACTGCCAGACTTCAGAAGAGGCAGCGTTACATAATGAAAAGAAACCCATGATATAGGGTCAGGAAGACTTAAGTTTGATACCTGGCCCTCCTACATACCACTAAATAATACTGAGCGTGTTGCTCTCCTCCTCTGGTAATTATACTGAGCAGGCAGGCCTGTAGACATGTACCTACTCTGGTGCTTGCTGTAAATACATGTTCATTCTAACTGTGAAGCATCAACTATCAATAAAAATACCCTCCTACTATTTTCTCACTGAATCTTTTGTCAAGTACTGAAAACAACGTGTTCTTCAGGAGTATCATTAATACTACACTGCAAAGCACTTGCAGCTTATAAAGCACTTTTCACAAATCTTTTCCTATAACCCCTACCACAGCTCTGTTAGGTAGGCTACGGTACTAATAACCCTAACATATGGACAAACTGAGGCACAAAGGAGTAAAGGAGTTTGTACAAAGCCAGCCAGCCAGCAAATGATAGAATTAAGGCCTGAATCCAGATCATCTGGACCTAATTTCCATGCTATTTCAGCTGTATCTCCATTGTTGCAAGAAGGCTACATCATGCAAAATGCAATAAAGATGAAGCAAAGTTCCTCGATCTCCAGCATGGGAATCCGCATCTAATATATTCATATCAATGAAGAACTCCACTTAATTGTTGACACAGTCACTGTCGTATTCCCTAGGCAGAAAGGTAATGTCATTCCATCTGTACAGAGAAAATAAGCAACTTCACAGGACAGGAGTTTTTACTTGAAGGAAGTAAGTATCAGTGACTTCATTACTACCTCTGTGCCTAACCCAAGCCCCTCTACCTCTTCTCTGCCTGGATCAATCATTTCATCCAGGAAGCTTTTCCTCATTCTTAGCCACACTCCAAACTGAGTTAGAGGACCCTTCTCTGTCTCCTCACAGCATTTTTTTTTGGGGGGACACCTCCCTCATAGGCTTTAGATGTACCAGAATGAAAGCCCAACGATGATATTTTGGGTCTTCTGCACTATTCTGTTCCTATCATTAGAATAGTACCAGGCATTTAAAAAAAAAAAAAAAAGGCGTTCAATGAGTATATGTACAATAAATGAATGGTGCCTTTCAGTACTTTCGAATCATTCAGTGTCTAGGTCATGAGCGTACATGTGCCTTGAGAATAGAGGTTCTCCCGTATCTGTACACTCAAGATGTACAGATGCCTGGGATTGATTCTGGCACACACAAACATTTCATATGGATTTGCTAAATAATATGTACTCAGCACCAGATACTAAGTCCTTCAAGGCTATTCAGTCATATTTCTGGTCATACTCTAGGAAGACGGTGCTATTATCCTGCTCATTTCACAAATGAGGAAACCCAGGCACAGAACACCTTTAAGTAATTGCGTAAAGTCGCACAGCCCGGAAGTGACAGGGCCAGAACTACGATCTCAGAGTTCTGGCTTCGGAGTCCATGATCTTAACCACCACACTCTATTAAATAAATAGAATGAACTAACCAACAAAATAAAGATACTACAATGATACATTCAGTAAGAGAGGACTGTAGTTATGCCATAAACACAGATGAGGATATGATTAACTTGGCTTGGGGATGGTGGAAGCCTTCATGTGACAGCTAACATTTGGGTTCATCATTGAAGGATGAAGTTCACCAGGAAGCAAAAGTAAGTATTTAGTGCTATGCTACACATCATGTATTACAAACAACATATTATCTATTTGAAATCTAGAGCTTTAACCGTGTTTTTCTTCAGCATCGATACTAACTTCACTCACCATTTTTTAGTTCCTTGGGCATTTCTACCATGAAGCATACCTCACATTTTTTTCTATTTTCTTTGATCAAGACAATCTTTTGGGACATGCAGGCCTATATCTTTATGAAGTAGATGATTTTTGCTGATGCTCATGAAATGAACTGGAACAGAGCTGAAAAATATGAAGCGATTTTTCTTCTCCATTGCATAAGATTTGCTTTGGCTTTCAACTCAGAGGAGCTTGACAGCGAAAACTGATCACTCCAAGAACCACCAATCTATCTTACAAGGTTCACGTCTGGTTTTGCCAAACTTCCGTTTGAGACCACATCCAGACCTCGACCGAGTCCGGAGAAGGGAATAACAGGGAAGGGGTGATAGGAAATGTGGCCTCACTTGTCCAGAGAGTGTGACAGGAAAATGGGAGTCATAGGGCTGATGTGGAGATGAGCTAATGCCACCATGGCAACATGAGGTATCAAGTTCCCCAAAACGATCCTACCGGAGATTAGATAGGCTAGAGCTGATTCTGCCCCGGCATCCTTTTGGCACGTTACGGCAAACAAGGCCAGCTTGCAAGTGCACAGCTGCCAAGCTTGCAAAAGAGCCAAGAAACGAATGTGAAAAACATCTGCGAGCATGTCACTCAAAAAAGACCCCGAGAGAACTTAACTCTAAATGTGCGGAAGTCGGGACTAAGTGGACAAGTACGTTTTGTGGTTTTACCCAGTTTCCGAATTGTGTGAGGAGGAAATAAAGTGCACGGCTTCAGATCTCGGGAACGCTAGTTCCTTTCCGCTCCAGAGGTCACTGTGCTGAATATTTCTGACAAAGAAATTTCAAACCAAATCTCCATGAAACAAAGCTACTACATCTCAGCTTGATCTCCTAAAAGAGACATTTTATCCCTTATTGTACGACAGAGCATCAGTCTATAATCTCTTAGAGTGGAGTAAGATCACACATTTATCCCCTAACTACCTGCAGAAACAGTAAATAAAACACAGGCGCAGGTCGGGCTGACTCACAATTCTGCAAGCACAGGTGAGGGAAAGGAATTACCCGCAGAGCTGCGGAAGACACCCGGGGCTCTGCGAGACGTCATTAGTACAGTTCATTGGGAAGGACAGGAAACAGCCTTGGAAAACTTACAATGTCCAACTAGTTAAAATGATGCAATGCATTGCAAAAACATGAAGTAAACGTCAGCACTCTGTCTTCCCGCTGTTGGATATTACTCTATTTGGTAAAATATGATAATGCTCAAAAAAAAAAAAAAAAAAACAGTTCAATTAAATAAGCAAAGCAGACTCTTCTCAGACTCTCAGGACTTTCAAAAGAAGCCCTGATCAGAGCAAGTTATACCTTTTGGATTCATATATATTTAGCGTCAGACATTGTAGTTTTCATTCCTCAAATGCTCCAGGCCCAAACGGAGCTCCTAAGAACTCACAATAAACTTCTTAAAAGATCAGACACATACGAACTTTGAGTTTTGATTCCACAAGAATATAAATGACGATAGACAGATAGATAGATAGACAGATGGATAGATAAACTCATACAAACAAGTGGCAAATATTACTGAGAACCCAATGGAAAATAAAACAAAACTCCATCACCCTGAAGGAGATACAACATTAAGATTTTTTAAACAGACACATGGCAGGACTCTGGATGAATTTCACACTTTTCAAGTTTTTCATTTTATTGTTCTACATAATATAATTTACTGTCTTAGGTACTGTGGTCAACAGCCTATATGGTATAGACACCTAAACAGAAAAAAACTAAACCAAGAACAAAGTATCAACTTGCTCAGTTCAGGAATTTCACTAATATTCCAGTTACTCAACATGAAATTATTATAATAGAAAATAATATCAGTGTCTTCAGTGAGGTCTATATTTGATATTTAAATGCAATTTTTTGTTCTTTAAAGCATTTTTATCAGTTTATCTTTATTTGTATTTCAATAACCCAAGAATGAAATGTGAATGTCAGGTAAAAAGTTTCCTCGCTATGAACTAAAACTGTTCTAAAAAAATAAAATTTATTTTAGAAATTAAATAACACATATAGCATTACCAATGAAATAAAATATTTAATGGTTCAAAAAAATCTTAATGTGATTTAAGGGAGTTTCAGATTCTATAGTCTAAATTTTTTTAATTTTTTTTATGTTTATTGATTTTTGAGACAGAAACAGAGCATGAGTCGGGGAGGGGCAGAGAAAGAGGGAGACACAGAATCCAAAGCCCGTCCCAGGCTCTGAGCTGTCAGCACAGAGCCCAACGCAGAGCTCGAACCCACCAACCATGAGATCATGACCTGAGCCGAAGTCAGATGCCCAACCACCTGAGCCACCCAGGCACCCCTTGAATTCCATAGTCTAAAAGCTTCACCCAATTGCTAAAATTAAAGGGCTTACCAAACACGTATAGAAGAAATCCGAAATGATTATTATTTTCATTCTTTTTACTTTCCTATAATTTCATAAATATTTAAACTAAAGAAGAATATATAATTTTAGTAAAAGTAATCTGGTACTTCATTCTCCACTCTGAATTCTTTGGGTTCAGATCAGAACTTGCCCTCAAGGAGAAAATAAAATCCAACACATATGATTATATACAAAATCAAAAGTATCACAAGCATATAGAAGGAATGCCAAAATCAGCTCTGGCAGAACACTACTTAGAAGAAGACAGCACTGTGTAATAGGTAGAGGTTGAGGCTGAGAATAAGTAAATTTGGCTTCTCTTTAGATTTTGTGAGTAGCCAGATATGACAACTCAGAAAATGAATTAACATCCCTAAATCTTGGGTTTTTTCTCTGCAGATGGGTATAAAAATATTTGTTCTGTCTACCTAATAGGATTGTTGTCATGTGAACCAAATGAAATAAGTCAAAAGATTTCCAAAATACAGTATTACCCAATTTAAATAAAGAAAAGAACACAGGTGCCAGGGTGGCTCAGTTGGTAAAACGTCTGACTTTGACCTAGGTCATGATCTTGCCCTTCCCGAGTTCAAGTTCCACGTTAGGCTCTGTGCTGACAGCTCAGAGCCTGGAGCCTGTTTCAGATTTGGTCTCTCTCTCTCTCTCTCTCTCTCTCAATCTCTCTCTTTCTCTCTCTCAAAAATAAACATTAAAGAAAATTTTTTTAAAAAAAGAAAAGAACAATAACCTCCCCAACCCACACATACATCCTCCTCCTGAAAACATTACCTGAAGTCTTCAGTGCCAGGCTCATCACCAGTTGACAAGGAAAATATATTGATTTTTTTTTCACATTCACCTACAGAAATCAGGAGCTACACACTCACTTATAAAGTTTATGCATTTATATTCGTGATACATGTTGAAAGCTCTTCACTAATTAGACCAGAATAATTAGAGAATTCAATTCATTCGCAATTCTAGACTGCTGGTTTTTAAAAACTTTGAGATTTTCAGCTCTCTGTACTCAACATTTTTAGTGAAAGAATTTTGCTGATTTACTGTATGCAATCATGACTAAGAGTGAACCTGCTTGTTTTATTATTTTGTTCTCTTCCTCATTCTATGTGCTTATCAGTCACTCTCACACCTCATTACCTGGAAAGATGTGTCTGAGAATACACAACAAAGCATCTCTCAGAGGTGCCTGACTTCAGCAAGCCGCAAGTCACTGTTTTCTCTGTTTCAAATGGAAATCAGTGTCACATTAAGAAGGCTGGACAACACTGTCAGTTGTCATCAGTCTTTCACCGGCAACATTCAAAACCAAATTAGAATTTGTCCTTGCCCGGCTAGTCTTCCTTGTATTTTAGAAAAATTGTTTAAGGGAATGATGCTGAAGTTTGGGACTTGTTTTTCACAGAAATTTTTATTTTAAAACACTGGGTCACAGTAGGCTATGCTTTTGCAGAAGTGGCTGCTAGTAAACTAGGCTAATTGTCACAGTTTTAACCATGCCAAAGACTTTTATTTCTTGAATCCTTAGAACCTTTGATCCCAAATATCATTTGGATAGACTAGAGATCCTTAAAGGCACAAACCATACTTTATTCAACCTTGTATCCCCAATATCTAGCCCAGTGCTTGTCACATAAGCAGGCATTCTTGTATAATCAGAAAAGAGGTCCTTGATATTAATTACTAAGGTGACCTACTTCTAAATCATCAAAGCTTCTGGAATATTCTGCTTACTCAGATTCGAACTAACATATTTCAAGAACTGGGT
Organism: Panthera leo; assembly: GCF_018350215.1. Classification (NCBI taxonomy): domain Eukaryota; kingdom Metazoa; phylum Chordata; class Mammalia; order Carnivora; family Felidae; genus Panthera; species Panthera leo. The sequence goes on from NC_056695.1 coordinate 36,942,054, forward strand.
TCCCCACTGTTAATCAACTCTCACTAAAACTAAATAGCTACTGTGTATTTAATTCCATTTTTTTTAAGTTGGTCTGAATAAGGCTGAAATTTCTAGATAATGTGTATCCTGGGGATGAATATATAAATTGGCTGTATTGTATCATTAGTCTTTGAGAAATTTTGAGAAAATATGGACCTATCTTTAACAGATGGAAATTTCCTGAAGAGGATATCTACATATTTTTCAAGTACCAATGCTCTTTCCTTGGGGGAAAGCCTTCTATTCACATTTAGTTGGTGATTCATTACTTAACTGACATCAGTAACTGCTGGGGTTTTTTTTTTCTTTACTTATTTACAAGAATCTTTTGGCCTCCATCTTGATTTTTTAAATGGTTATTAACTTTAAAAGTGGCTCTTTCATTAATAGAAAATAATGCAGAAGTGGAAAGTGGAAGTGGCCCCTGTTGGCTGGGTAACATGAAATAAAGGGAGTCTGAGGTCATGGCCAGTGTGCGAGATTTTCTGCGATGTAGGAGATACTCAGCATTACCACCACCTCCCCAAATCCGTTTCCTCACACAGTTCCAGGACAGTGTTGTAATAACACGCCCAGTTCCAGTTTTGATGTTTGCCTGGTGACAGCTTTTGAGCCACACCTCTCCCCTTTCCTCTTCCTCCCTACATCTGGGCAAGCTGATAATAAAGCACAATCACACCCTCCTTTGATGCTGGCAGGAAGTGCAAACCATGCAAGCTCCAGCCTGTCTATGTGCAGTAATCATACCAACCCCACTTCCTAACTACAATACGAACCTTCCGGCCTCCTTTCCCTGCTCTCTCCAGCCATTTTTGAACCCCCTTGGTAGCCTCCCCAGAGAGTCTCATGTTGTGAGTAATAAACCTTTTCACACTTTCTTACATGCATGGCTATTATCAGTCTTGATATCTGAACCAAATTTGGGGTGGAGAATCCATCCCATTTTTTCAAGGTGAACCAGAAAGTAGAAAGGGAATGAGATGTCACATGGAGATGGGTGAAAGGAGGATGTATTTTTTCATACATTGTGCATATTTTACAACTTTGTTGAATAATTTGCTGTTGGTTATGCCAACTTTACCAGCCTACCTCAGGTTTTGCAGGTCTTTTTCCTCTTCCAAGGAATCACATGGCTCCCAATTTGTCTCAGCTATCATGCTTTGCATGAGACCTGGCAGGAATGGAGCCCACAGACTTATCTAGAAGAAAAGCCAGCTATGGGTTTATGGAATTTAGCAACAGCGAGCCGCTCCAAAACCTAAAGGTGAAATGTGTTCACTGAAGAATCTCTAGAGATGATTGTCAGAAAGTAAAACCAAGATGAGAACCAACCAACGTATATATTTCTGGCATGCAGTCCCCTTGCGCGTGTTTGCCTGAGTTGTTTGAGCACTGGGTTGCTACTCAAATTGGTTTTAATAGCCATGAAACTCACAAGGAGAGCCTGTCTCTACAAGTCTTTAAAGCTGCTAAACAACTCTTGATGTTTTTAAGTTGTATACCATTTCGCCTAACAGGACTACAGAAATCAACGACTCCCCTCTTACGGTGAATGTTGTACTACTAATTACACTAGTATCACAAACCAATGACTCAAATTTTCATTTGATGTCTTCGCGTAAATATTTCCAGAACGTATCTGCTTATTAGCTTTTCCTGAGACCTCTTCTGACCCTTCTTAACTACATCTCCATCTTCTAATCCAAGGTCAGTGGTTCCTTTTCTCTGAGTGAACGGTGTGTCCAACTCACTCTCGTTTTCTTCCCATTCACTTCCAAGATAAGGAGAAGACACTAGAAATGGCAAGGTATTTTTTATAAGTTTCGAATCTACTGAAAGAGAAGTTATGGGAGAACAGGGCAGAGAAGAAATATTTTGCTTGCTTCAGGCTGAAATCAACTTGTAAGGTACTAGACAAAAATATAAAGTAGACAGCAGTGACCTCATAACTACAAGTTTCCCGCTGAGGTATTAGGTACATCTCTAGCTTTGTCCTTCGCTCTTGAAGATAATGTTGCCATTAGTATTGCCTTCTGATTCCTAGTTGAGCACTATGACCCTCAGTCTGGGACATAGAAACTTCTGAACCAGCAAAGACATGAGTGGTATCATTTAAGCTCCGTCTTGGTGAGGGGAGTAGACAAGATGACAGAAAATAAGCAGAACACTGACAATCAATATTGGTACTCAAATGTTTTAGAAACAATAATATAACACAAATAAATAAGAACGTGCCCCAATCCACACGCAGATTCCTCGCCTGTATGTTCTTTGTTATAGACGCACAAACACAAAGTCATATTCAGTCATATTCGTCCTTTTACTCATGTGCATTTACATGCCACATGTGATAGGCCAAGCAAGATTCAGAAACAGAGCTCCCACAGCTGCTTCGACTGAGGTTTACGAACACACGTGTACATTCAGGCCCACGGCACCCCCACGGACACTCACACAAACATGCCACGACTGTGCCACTGCTGGTATTCAGAATCCCTCAGCCGTATGCAAGGTCCACTCTGTCATAGGCGCTGATCTGCCATGTAAGTGTGTAATGTGACCAATTTTTCCCTGAAGTGTTTTGGCTCTTTTTCACTGATGAACAGTTAAGTTCCCATAGAAAGTTATTTTGACAATCCTATCGATGAAAGATTCACAAGAAAAATTAAAATAAAAACTGAAGCGCACTTCAAATTGCTGAGTGCAAAATATTGAATCATCTTTTACTACCATGAAATTTCCAAGTTACTGTTTAGTCCTCTTGTAGTACTCTTCTAAAAGTTGAATTTTCTGGAGTACTTTTTAGAACAGAGGAGTCATTTGAATGGTAGTATTTTCCCCTCTGCAGAGGATTATGGTCTGCATAAAAGTGCTTTGAAAGCTAGAAATATTTCTACGCTAATTAAAGTATATAAACACTTCAGGCTAAGTGTAGGCATGTGAAGTTGCTATTCAATTTTAGGAACCAAGTACCTTAAAGAAGAAATAAACACTGTGGTATTAAATAGTGTATCATTGAAAAAGCAGGAGAAAAAGGTCAACATGTAATAGAATATATGTTGGGAATTCAGGAAAAGCCCACACTTGCAGAAGTAAAGATCTTCAAGTATAATAACTAAGACTATTGACGCTGTTAGCTATGACATAACAGAGTGTTTATCCAAAGGTCCTTTGTAAGGTTCATTCTAGGTTTTGCTTTGTGTTTAGAAATGGAATTTCATATATGTTAATTATACTATTCCCCTGCTGTTTTTAGCACAAATGCAAATTCATAAGGCTTGATGTCCCTTCAAAGCAATTGAGATTTCAACCTTCAGTTCACCTACTGATGTGTCTGTGTCTCTTGAAGGAGGACGAAATTAACCTCAAAATCCAAGACACAAATATTAATTTCATATGCTATTCAACACCTACATGAGAGTTCATCTGATTATAAATTATATTCAGAAGGCTCCCTCTTGCATATTTTCAGATTAAGTCCCTGTTATAAACATGTCAAAGTTCATGGTTGGTAAAGTGCTACATCTCAGTACAGTGAGTGGACCATAAAACTGCCATTAGACACAAATTGCTTTGCACCAAAAAGTGCAAGAGCTGGGTCTAAAGCAGAGGTCCTACTCAGTCAGCAGCATCTTATAGACATCAAGGGCAAAGAGACCAAGACGTCAGGTAACCGTTACAAAGTCAGGTAGTTTTCCGTTTTGTGATCTACCAAGACAGAACATCCAGTTGGTAATAATTATTTTGTTTTTAACAAATAATAATATTACCTCTTCCAGAATGGCTTACTTATCATCCATTCTCTTCTTTCAGTTAAGAAGATAGAAAGCCAAAGTTTATGTTTCCCAGACTCCCTTGCAAACCTCTGTTTCTCCTGTTTTTACTCAATTGCTTGCAATTGTTTTCACATTTACCACAGCCATCATGTATTATATTTTGTTATCTCAGATTTAAGCTTCCCAAACATATTCTGGGACTCCAGCCTCCTGCACATCAGTACAGACTCTACTTACTTTGAAACTGATGGTTTTGTGTTTATCAGGACAAATGTTACTTAAAGGAAATTATACGGGTGTCAACATGGAATGATCTGGGAGTTACCAGGATCACTCCAAGTGCACAAAGATATGTTTCCCATCCAGATGTTATAGCATCTGACATTTCACTACTAGAGATTCATTCCTTTGAATTGTGTTCCTTACCATCTGTTTTCAGTGTTAGTAACATCACACTAATTCAGACTGAAGAGTCAAAGGGTTTTGTTCCAGCAAGGACTTCATTGCTATAGACGCTTTAGCGAAGATTTTTCTTCATTATTTGTAGCAATACCATCAACCATTTATTGATTGCCTAATGCATACTAAAGTACTAAACATTTCATAGTTCTATTATGTAATCTATACAACAACCCTATAAAACAGGTGTTGTTATGGTCATATTTTATAGATGACAGGAATTTTAGAAGAGTAAAGAGCACTAGCTTTGAGGAGAGAGAGACACGGTAAAAATCTCAAATTCATCCCTTACTAGCAATGTGTCCCTGGAAAATTTACAGCCCCTTCCCCTGTAAAAACAATGGCAATGGTATTTTTCTCCCAAGCTTGCTATAAAGAGTAAATAAATGCCTAGCACTGAGTGGGTCTGAAATACAGAGGCTATATAAAGATACATGAGAAAACAATGATCAGAGGTCAAGAAAGCTGCCCTAGTTACCACTTAACAAGATCACCACAGCCTGGATGACCTCCATTACAATATGGCAGTCTTTGCGGAGAGTATGCATGTCTGTACCTCCAGGTCCTTCTTCCAAAACAATGTGCATAAATATAAAACTGGAAGGCAATAGTCACTTCAGTGATCGCAGCAACAAACGCACTGCAAAATGAACTGGCCTCCCTCAGAATGGGCTGTCCTTTCCTCACCTGGATTGTTAAGGTCAGCTGTGGATTCAACAATGGCAGCCTTCATGTCTCTTCCCTGGTTTCATGTGGTTGGGTCAGCCAGTCAGTCTAGAATAGGCACTGACTCCAGTCTATTAGGAGCTGTGTGAGTCAGTGCCAATGCCAAGGCTGAGTCACGTCAGATAAGTGCTGATGCAGCCTTCAGACACTGGAGATAGCAATTAAAAATGACCTTTGTTGGTGAGTTAAGTACCTCCACACTGCCAGCTCCATACCTTCAAATTAGTAGCAGGAGAGGAGGTACTGTGTGGTTCATGAGGAGAAAATGTAACTGTTGAGAAACATACGGTTATACAGGTGAGGAGAAGAAACAGAGAGAAAAGATTCTTACTCATGCTGTAATTGGTACTAGACACATACCTTCCATTTTGCTTTTCAGTATGTTCAGCTTAGCACTACAGACAGCTGTTTATTTCAAATATGAACTTCTTAAGGGCTCATAAAAAGAGCTCCTTTCTCTCTTATTGACATACTTTTTTCTCATTTAGCCATTTATATTGCCCTTTGTTCTAGTCTATTGTGTCCGGTATTTTGTTAGAATTACTAAAATAACCAAACGTAAATTCTAAGAAAAATATTGTTGTTGTTTTTTTTTCCTACTCGCTCCTATTACCTCCTTTAGGGACACAAGAGAAAGTCTGCCTCTTCATTACCAATTGCAGATTATTTTAGCAAGATCTTTTTCCTTATAACAGTAAGAATATAACTCCCTAATGTTATTCCTTGGGCCTGAACAAGTCTGATAACTCAGCTTCCAAAGTAAAAAAAAGGAAGTAGAAATCATCAACCAGCTTTCTCTTTACTGAACGTTCTGTTTTTTTGAAGAAGAAAACCTTTTCCTTTGGTAGAAAATGCCAGTTGGTTCTGACAAACACTTGTGAAACTTCTGTCTTCTTGAAAATAGCAAATATCTAAAAATTCACAAAAATGTTCACAGATTATAAGAAATTAGTTGGAATAGGTGTGCTCTTAAAGGCCAAGCTTCCTGAGCCCCAGTTCTGCTTTTGCAGCTGTCTTTCCCGCCTCATCGTGTGGAAGTCCTGCCAAAACCTTGTGTTCAACTTGCTTAAAACTGAAATCTCCACCCCACCCTCCAAACTTCCTCTCACAGAAAAGGGCATCCCCAGCTCGCCTTACAGATGTCTGCAGATCCTCCCCCCCACCCCCCAACCACTCACACCCAATTCATCACCAAGTGCCAGCAGCTCTTCCTGTCATTAATGGCTCGTACCTCTGCCTCCTCCCTTCCATCCACACTGCTTGGCCCTCACCGTCCTCAAATGACCTAACACAGGTACCTCGTCAGTGGCCTTCTTGCCTCCTCTAATATCCTTCACACCAATCACAGCAGAGTTTTCCCAGATACAGAATCGTCTGCAGCTGCCTACAGAATGTAGTTGGGGCATAGCCTGGCACCCACTTGCTTCCCAGGTCTCACTCATTCTGACATCCTCACACAGCGGGGCAACACCGGAAAACTCACTGTTGCCCAAACACGCGTCACACTTCCTAAACTCTCCTCCTGTGCTGACAGTGCTCCCATTTTCTGGAAAGCCTAACCCATCCACCTCCACTGCTTAGAGTACCCCCTCCTTCTCCATGTACTTCCTGACTTTTTCAAAGAAATATCACTCTTTCTCTTCTTAGTGCCCAGGTAAACACTGTATTTCTTCACAGCAGCCAGAAGCATCTTTTTTACAAAACAAATCAAATAATATCACCTTCCTGCTTAAATCTTTTGGAGTTTCCACCAAACTCGAAAGAATATATTAGACACTCCTAACCAAATGCACAAGGCCCTGCATTTTCTGGCTCCTGTCTGTATCTCCTGATCACATGCTACTCTGTCATCCTCCTGGCTCTCTGGGTTCTTGCCACCCAGTTTCATTTTTATTCTTCAAGATTCCAAGCTCACCTCCACCTCATCATCTTTGCACTTGCCATGCCTCTGCCTGGATGATTCTTCCCACACATCTTCCCATGACTGACCTCTTCAGGCCCTCAGAAGCACTGTTCATCGACAGTAGCCCATGTCGACTCAGTAGCACAAACCTCTGCATTTTTTTTCCAGCACATTGCTGTCAATAGCTAGACTTATCTTACCTGTATATATTTACTTTGTGTTCATGCCTGTCTCCTTCCAACGAAACGTAAGCCCCTTGAGGACAGATTGCTTATTCTTTTGTTTACCACTGAATCCTCAGCACCTAATACAGAGCCAGACCCATTCAATAATGTTTATTAAAAGAACTAAACGAGGGGCTCCTGGATGGCTCAGTCAGTTGAGTGTCCCACTTTGGCTCAGGTCATGATTTCATTGTTCATGATTTCAAGCCCTGCGTCAAGATCTGTGCTGACAGCTCAGAGCCTGGAGCCTGCTTCGGATTCTGTGTCTCCCTCTCTCTCTGCCCCCTCCTCAGTCACATTCTGTCTTTCTCTCTCTCTCAAAAACAAATAAACATTAAAAAAAATTTTTTTAAGAACTAAATGAAAAACATGGCACTTTATCATGTATTATCTTGTATTTGTCATTATTCATCTTTTTCCCAAGATTCTAACCTTCTTGAGACAAGAAACTACATATTGATTATATTTACATTCCTTCACAGCATCTAGAGAATCTGATTGTTATAATAGGTATTCAATACCATTTTCTTATTGGAATTGAGTTGAGGAACTTTATCCTTCACTGAACTATCCTATTTCCCCAATTGTAAAGAGCTGTGGATCCAAGAAAACTTGGCTCAGCCTCAGCTCTGCCATGTAAAGGCTGTGTGATTATTGTCAAGTTGCTTAACTTCTCTGGATCTCTGATTGCTCATATAGAATCTAGAGATTATAAAAATGCCTCTGCCCAATTCACCAGGTGCTTGTGAGGATGGAATTAAATTACATGTGTGCTTTTGTCTCTGATTAAACTACAAACTGTTCAAGGACAGAAGCCAAAATTGCTACTTCTTTGCCTCTTCTATATAGAATAGCCTTCTACTGCATGCACATAGATCAACCAATAATAGTTCTTTATGGAGCACCTACTGTGACAGACACTGTGTTAGGTACCTTTCATATAACACTTCATTTAATCTAATCCTTAAAACTACCATGTGACATTAAATATTGGTATCTCTATACAGAGAGAAGAAAAATTGATACCTACAGAGATTAAGCAGTTTGCATAAGGCCGTACTTAGTCAATGTCAATGCTGGGATTTGATAGTAAGCCTGTGTGAACAACTAATTACAGGTGCTAATAGTTAGTTAGCATTTTTTTAAACTATCCGAGATCTATTCTTTTCCTGAGAATTCCCCAACTACCTTCATAAATTCATATCTGCTAGAAGCCCAGCAAATCCCTGGAGGCTTTTTTCATTCATTCTGCCCACTCATCATTCTGAAACAGCAGAGGAGCAAGTACATGGCCTGAACTTGGCCATGTTCTCAGGGGCACTGAGCCTTGGTCATGGTGAGAGTGGACGGAGGAACGAAGGGGAGTTCATTCCAAGCATCGACAGTTTCTGTGCAACTGTCCTCCGGTCCCCTACCGTGAACAACTTCTGGGGCTGCTTCTCTTCTGCTTCAAGTCTGGTTCTCCGGTCCTGCCCTTAATATAGAGAGTTCCCTAATAATCCTTTCAACACATTGTCTTGTCCTTAAATTTGCCAGATTCGGCTGCTAGCATACACAGAACCCCAACTGATATGCGCAAAACAAGAATAATGGGAATCATAACGAATTCTCAAAAAAAGTTATAATGAATAAATAACAAGTATGCTAATGAATAAATATCCCTAATCATATGGCAGCATGTGAAGTGTTAGATAATACACTAAGTAGCACATTTAAAAAATCACCAAAAACAAATGCCACAAGATACTGTATGATTAATTGCCAAATTAATAACCCAGTCTATAAATTCTGAAAGAGATCAGAGAAAGAACACAGCAAGCTTGCATGATCCAGGAAGCCTTCATAGTTAAATAAATACTTGATGAATGAAATCTGGATATTATTTCCTAAGGCAAACCTGAGAACACTAATGAATGCAATTCTCTTCTCAGAGACACAAAGAGTGGGTTGTTGAAATGACTCAGCACATAGTCATTTGAACTACCTACCATTCTTCAGAGCTACGAAATTCAACAAAGGCCTGTTACAGGAAAAAGAGTCCTCTGCCATACTGCTCTTAAGGGCTTTCAGGAAACAAACTTTATCAAGCTCCAAACCTACAAGAAGCGACCAGTGTCCCAGCCAGTGAAGTGCTAGAAATACAGAGAAGATTAAAATTCAGACATCCAGATGTGCACCATCTAAGTGAGGAATAGAAACACAGAATATTATGAAAATAATGTGCCGTTGCACATAGAGAACTGCCCAACGATTGAGGAAGTTCTCAAAAGGGCCATTTTCTCCAATGGGGGAGGCAAACAGGAAAGACTTTTAGAAAGAGCTGTCTTGCTGGGTCTTAAAGAGTGGGTAGAACTGACAAAAGAAGAGGCAGGAAAAGAAACAAATTCTAGGAAGAGAAACAAAAATAAGCAAAAACACAGAAATAAGAAGACCAAGTTTCTCACACCAAGTGTGAGGCAGGCATCATCGAGTGGGGAACACGGGCTAGGTCATAGAGGTTCTGGCATGTGATGACACTATACATACAAGAATAGAAAACCCTAATTGACCAGACCTGAGACTCAGGCCTGCACCTTTGGAAGCTGGAGAGGAGTCAATGTCACGCAAGTTACATGCACTGGAGGTGAAATGGAGTGACATCCTGGAGGATTATGGGAAGTTATTTCCAGAAGAGAAAAGAGATGCTTGGTGGGAAATAGCTGATAATACCTATTACTCTATTCTGCTGAAGAAAAGACTAAAAGGGCTTCACTGTAATATACTAGACCAAAGAATTCAAAAATAATTACACTTATTACTTATGAGTCATAATTTAAACTTCACAATGTGTAGGAATCTAAATAAATCTACTAGACTGTAACACCATCAGGGCAAAGACACTGTCTGCTAACCACCATGCTTAGTGCTCAACTAAGTCTGTTTAACAAATAAATGAAAAAAGAGATATAATGCCATATTTCCTGTTCACTATCAATTGTATAAGGTTGATATTTTAATTTCCATTTCATATAGATACATTACTTAAGTAATTAATAACATTTTTGATGAGAAAATACATACTCAGAGGATTACAAATATGTAATCAGTTATTCTTCTTAATATTGAATAAGAATAAATGATTCAAAATCTAGAAGACAGAATGTGGATTGTATTTACAAAAGAACTTCTTGGCTTTTAGCTTTATAATAATTAGAACTACTTGTCCAGAAAGTCCACAAATCTCCTACCACAAAGATGTTTTAGGCAGAGTAAGATACAGATTTAAATGAAAACCGCTTTCCTCAAAGCAAGGAGATGGACACGTTGAGCGTCAACAAATGAGTCTATAATTTCTCTTGTAATGATGCAGTTTCCTAGGGGAGAAAAAGTAGCCAGCTGAATGGGCTGGTTTCTTTTGCTATAGTGACACCTACTGTTATAGACAATACTTCGTTTTTAAGAAAAAAACATTTGGAAAATATATTTAAGCTCTAATAAAAAAAGGCTGTTAATATGAATACTATATTTTAGTGATTTAAATTGTGAGTTATAATATTTATTAAAGCTAAAAGAAAATGTATACAATTTATGTACTTTTGAAATATATATGAAATATTTATCTAATACTGTTAACTTACTGGTTTAATAAAATGGTCATTACCAGCTCTATATACATATATACACATACACATATTCATATTACGTATGTATATGTAAAGGCACTTTAAAGAATAATTCCAGGGGCACCTGGGTGGCTCAGTCGTTGGAGCATCTGACTTCGGCTCAGGTCATGATCTCACTGTCCGTGAGTTCGAGCCCCGCGTCGGGCTCTGTGCTGACAGCTCAGAGCCTGGAGCCTGTTTCAGATTCTATGTCTCCCGCTCTCTGACCCTCCCCCGTTCATTCTCTGTCTCTCTCTCTCTGTCAATAATAAATAAACATTAAAAAAAATTTAAAAAAAGAATAATTCCAATAATTTTAATACTAAGCCTAAAAATCTTTAGACATTTTTGTCAACTTAGTTATAAGCCTATGCCTTTCAAATGGAGTATCAAAATAACAGTGTGTTTAAGGTGTTCAAAATAATCCTACAATGCCCATTTGAATAGTATTAAAGGCAATCTATGTGATCATTTATGTTCACTTCATTTAATAAACACCTAATTCTAAATGTTTTTTTTTTTTTTTCTCTCTCTCTTTTAAGGACTAGAAAGGCCCCAATTGGATACTGGACCCATTTTACAGGATCTAAGAAACTTGCTTTTAAAATCACTTAAGATGTAAGTTGCTTCTCTATTTCCATAGCTTTCTGGAAATGGAATGTTGAAATGTTCCTCACATTGAAAACATCAATATCTTTAAGAACTCCTTGTGTTTTCATTTTGGCGGAATGAATATAATAATCAACTAAAGTTGTCTAGGTTTGGAGTGAGCTAACATTATTAGCTAGACTTTATTGAGTACTTACTCTGTGACCAGGTCATGCTAACAGCTTTATAAGTTTGTAAGTTATTATCTTGCTTAATGCTCACAATAACCTGGAGAGTTCTACATTCTCCATATTGTAAACAAGGAAACTGAAGCAGAGATATCAAGTAATTTCCCCACGGTAGATCATCTAGTAAGTGGCTGTTGAAACTATTAAACACAGGGCAGTCAGAGTCCAGAGTCCAGAGCCCAACCTAGGATCCCCTATATATATTTTGACACATGAAAAATAGCATGCAATTTAAAGGGAAGAAGGGGAAAATTCAGGAAAACTAAAGCCATGTGTAAGGGAAAAGTCCTCAGCACAGCTAGGCTCCCCCTCTGCAAATCTATCTATGCTCTCCTTCTGCAATCTTTGCTCAAATACTCCCAGCAAGATAAAATCAAGTGGGGAAAATACTCGGCATAAAATAATCAATGCCATATGCCTGATCAACTCCATAGCACAATTTTTACTTGCATAAAGACATGCTTTTTGGAAAGCATACACAGTTACAATAGTCAAATAATTCAGAAACAAATAATTCAGAAACAAAGGGTAGGAAGCAAAAAACCAATTTGTCATGATGATCATTGGAGCAATACCACCAAGTGTAAATATCTTCGCATCAGTTAAGAGTGGGACGTAAAGATCAAAAAACTCAAATATTGTTAGAACTAAAATGAAAAAGAGCTTCAGAGTTAGCAATCTTTCCCAGCACCTCAGGAACGAAATATCATAAAAAGAGGCAAGGACACTTCCTGAGATGCCAGGCTTCACAACTATCAAAATTCTTATTCATTTGAAGGAATTTCCCTAATATGCATTTATAGAGATATCAGTGAATACATATGATGATGAGACCTATACAGATATGGATATCTATATCTGAGCTTAGCCTTCCTGCCTGGTCTTCCATAGTATCACAAAACCATAATAACAAGTAGAAAAATCTGTCAATATGCATATTTTGAAGAGAAACTAGGCAGGCATTGAGAAGGACAGAAAGAAATGCAAGAATGCGGGAGCAAATGCAAGCAAGTTGGCAGATACAGTCTACATGTAAAAAGTAATTAACAGTATCAGACGGAAGAATTTCACAATTTAAAAATGGAATTTGGGGAAGGAATGACAACTCCTAACTTGGATTGTTACAGAGTATGTTACAGAGTTACAAAATAGATAAGGAATATGAACTAGATTTTTTTTTATTGGTAGTATTTAGAAAGATGAAGAACAGAAAACATTCTGGACAAGGGGGAAGAGTCAAGTGTAGAACACAAGGTGAAGTCAAGAGTGCTTAATATACGTTCAGCGACAGTGCTTGGATTCATTTGCCTGCATAGTGGGGATCCTAGAAAGGCTGCAAGATTAGTGTCAGAAATGGGAGATTCATAAGTACCATGAAGTGTGCTGAATGGCAAGCTAAAGGATTGGTACTTTACTCTGTTTGGTGATTAGATTTTGAAAGATTTTGATCATAAAGACAGCACTATGCAAACAATATTTTAGGAATAACATCCATAGAAATGTAAAAAGTAGGCTAGGAATAATAGAAAAAGATGGGACCAGCTGAAGTTTGCTGCATTAGGTTCAGGTATGAGATTGTAAGAGTGTGAATTAGACTGGTCGTACCAAAGGCAGTAAGAAAAAACATACATGTGAGTTGCCAAGATTCAATTTAAAGGACCTGGCAAATAGCAAGGATCCTGGTGTTTGACTTTCATGTGGATGCAGGCTACAGAGAGCAAGAAGAAAACAAAATAGAATAATGACTCTGATAGATCAGCTATCCTGCAGCCTCAAGCTTTCAGAACGGCACCCAATCAGGTAGGGGGTAAGTACCTCTAGAAGAGGAAAAGAGAATAACAGCAAAATTGTTAAGAATAGACGAGCTGAAAATTACACAGAATGTGCAGCGATTGGTCAATTTGTTATATAGAATGAAAGGATACTTTCTAAATAGTTCGTAATGACTACAAGAGCCAAGCCATTTTGTGCAAAATCCAAGCCGTCTGGACCAAGCAACAGAAAAAGATATAGGAGAGAAAAGAAATAAGAAAAATAAGCAAGTGGCAAGCAGCCAAGGAGACAAGCAAAAGAAGTGGCAATGGAGAATAGAGGCATTGGAAGTGACAAACAGCTGTCACCTTGACGAAAGAGAAAAATAGGGTTAACAGTGGAGATAGAGGTGTTAGTACAGCTCTGGAGTCTAGCATGAGTACAAAATTAAATGTTCATCATTTACTAACCACTACAAGTGACTGTTTCCAGGAATAAAAATTAAGAACCCTGTAGTCACCACTCCAGTTTCACTTTATGAAGGCAACAGATAGAATGCTAGATATTTGATATCTGGGAAGGAAGGGTAGAGAGAAATTAAGGGAAAATAGAACACAAGCCATATGAATAATCTCCCAAGACCCTTGCTGTCTGTTTTATGGAAATGTTCTTCCCTGGGATCTCCCCATAGCTCACAACTTCCCTTCATTCAGTCAGTGCACAAATGTCCCCTCCCTGTGCTCACTAGCTAAATTAACCACTCAGTGATTAACCAATTAATTACTCTTTAACTCCCCAATATGCTTGGCTTCTTATAGAACCCACTGCTCTCTGATATTGTGCTCTTACTTTTGACTATTTTATTTTCTGCCCAACCTAAGATGTAAGCTCCATATATCATCTTTGTTGCTCATCACTGTGTTCTACAGCTTTGAAAAGCACTTAAATATTTGTTGAATAAATGGATAACCATATCTTCACACTGAGGTCCTAATTCACACAAATGTCAGTTGAAATTCTGACTCTGCCATCTACAGGTTTGCAGTGGGCGTGTGCTTTCTTTCATCTCAGCATATTTTGGAGAGCCTCTCCTTGTAGTTTCAGTCCAACTGGCTCAGGAGTCTAGCCCCACCTTCTAGCTCCAACGGGGCACCTAATATAGGATGAGTTACTTGCAGGACTCAGTCATCCTGGCAACAATGATTAGTTCATGGATTGGCATGGAATCCAAATTAGGTCAATTCAGACTCATCCCCAGGGCATTTTCTGGAGCTATCCAATCCACATATTCTCCAGGATCTCTTATAGGTAGAACATAAGCTTGGAACAACCAGCAATCATTTTTGTTACTGCCTGGGAAGTAGCTGCCAAAAAATAAAAATCCACAAAGAAGGGAAAGCTGAGAGAGTTGAAAAAAAAAAGAGACAAATGTCTGATGACATAGCTTGAACCGTTGAATCCAAAGATGCCTAACATTTAACCTTTTCAACTTTCCAGGAACATAAGACAGTCAAAACTCTTCTTAAAGCTAATTTGAATTCCATTTCTCTCACTCGCAATGCAAAGAGTCCTGACTAGCGAAACTGTGAGAATTTGGGTGAGTCTCATATCAGTTATTTGCCAAGCAGTGATATTAACACCTACTGGATGTTCAGAAAATCAGTAATAGTTTAAATTATAAAAAACAAATAGTAATAACAACAAAGTAGATGCTCGATCAATGGGACAAGAGGCTCATGAATTGTTTATAGAAGACATAGCAGGAGTAACAGCAGCAGAGCTCAGTTAGTAAGACATAATTGCTAGTATTCAAAACAAGCAATGGAAAAACATTTTCATGTCAGATCTGCGCATAAGAAAGAGGACCGATGTGAGCTAAATTTAGCCATCAGCACTAGACAGGTATCTAAAACAAGCATCACACCAGAAGGAAGAAGACAGGTCATAGACAGATATGGACAAGAGGAAAAAAACAAGAAGGTTAAGACTATCCATCAGGTCAGCAAATTAGAGTCACTGGGTTGATGGGAAGTAACAGAGAAGTCAGGTTATAAACGCTAGAGACAAAAAGAAAAAGGTGTTGAGACACAGGTGACTGAGGGACAATCGAGATAATTTTGCAACTATTTGCACTGATCCTCTCACAGGGGGGATTCACTGGGCTGATTTACTGGACCAATGACATGTCTTTGAAACATCAGAAACTTTGATATATTTTACCGAGTTAATTTACCCAATTAATCAATCAAAGCTAGGTATAGACAACCTCTTGAAATATGAATTCCTTTCTTTCTCAAGCTACGGACCAAGGTTTAAGAAGTTAAAAAGTTCTCTGAAAGAGAAAACAACTATTTGTAAATAACTTGAGAAGAGCTAGCCCTGGAACCAGCTAACAAATCCTCACACTGTACAGTCCTCCCCATTATCCGACATCAAAGGGGCAGCTGGTCACACTATTTGTCACCTTTTAATCAACTAAATATTGTTGAGCATTACTGTACCATGCAATGATGTGAGCAACTCTCAGTGAGAAGATGAATGTATTTCCCTATCATGTGTTCAAAGTTAATTAAAAAATAAATATAGATGTATACATGAGCAAATGCAATTAATTTATGGACAAGTCTTTTCTGACGAGTAATTTGGCACTTTGAAGTAAGACACATCAGAGAGAAAGACTCAGACAACGTTAAAGCCAAAGAATTATGGTTCCCCAGTGTATCCAGATTGAAATCAAAACCTCACTCATCTTTTATAATACAGCCCAATGTCCCTTCCTCTAGGAGACCTTTCTGACACCTTCCCTTGGAAGAGCTGATCTCCTTCTCAACCTTATATTGTCCATATGCCTAGTCTGGCATTCTCCACAATGAAGTACTTCCTTGCTTACTTTTGTTTTCCTATCGACCTGCATTACCCCAATCCCACAATTGTGACCTTCTTGAAAACACATTCTTGCAATCCTAGAATCTAATACAAAGCCTGGCACCAGGCAGGTGAGCAATGAGAGAATGGTCACTGAATGAATGAGCACAACCTAATTTGAAGTGTTCCACACTGCTATTCAGATGAATCTATTTTGGCAAACCTTACCATTATTTGGACAGCTGCCAGTGAATCGAGTTTACCTAGATTTGGAAAAGAATGAAAGTGATTTGATTGTTCTAGCATTTGCTCATCTTGAAATTTCTCATAACTTAGAAAATACTATCATCCAGGAGCTTCCAAAGATATTTTCTTCTTGTTACTTACACAGTGAGAGCTAATTCATGGATGAATGAAAAACATTTTTTGTGTTATCATCTTTTCATATGTTTAGTGAAAGTTAATTTCAGAACGAAATGCTTAGCTGAAGATAGCAAAGCTGTTCTACTGCCATAATATTGACGAACTCACCCCGAGGAAGTAGGGTTATTGTCTGTTCATATTTTTAGCATTTTCCTGTTCCCCATTGTTACTTCATTGATTCAACTAATGGACCAGAGTGTTTTTCAAAAGATGAAATGCTATTAAGCAGAATTCTGAGGAAAGTTGATTCATTTGAAGGAATAACAAGAATTCTAAGCTCATTACAATATTAAAGATATTGCAGTTTCTGTCATATTGCTTATACTGGAATTCTAGTCAGAGTCAAATGTTATGGAAAACTTAGGGGGAAGTATGACCTAAGGTCAGTAATGCAGAACTGTTAATAAAGACTAATGAGGGGTTCAGAGCACAGACTAGTGGAGCTGGCGTGCCTGAGCTCGAATCCACCACTTAGAGGTGTGCGACTTGAACAGGTTACTTTATCTCTCTAAATAGATTCATTATTTGTAAAATGAGAAGAACAACAATAACAGCCATGTCCAGATCAAATTCGATAATCCATGTGAAATAGAGCATTCGGTACATTTGTAGCTAATACTGTTATTGTTATTACTCTATGAGCATGAAGCCATTTTAGGCTTGCAGGTTAATCAAGTCATTCTAAAGCATCCTGATGTTCATGTTGAAATGATAAGAGCTATCCCTCCTTCACGTCCGTCAATCCACTCCCGGCTAATAAAGTAGATGTGTGGTTCCCAATTCAGTAAATACTACATAATATAGAATTGAATAATATTAACAGATGAAAGAACACAGGCATATACGTGGAGGAGGAAAAGAAAAAGAACTTTGGGCAGAATGTGAGAGAATCATTTGACAGAAGGGTCTTCAGCTCGGATCAGACATGCTGTGTTGAGCGAGTACTACCTCCGAACCTTTCCCGGGCCCTTAGCTTCTTCCAAGAGTCACGTGTGTGTGTGAGTGTGTGTGAGTGTGGGTGTGAGTGTGTGTGTGTGCATGCACGTGTGCACACACATTTGCATTTGCATTTAATACCTTTATCTTTTTTCATAAAGGAGCCATGAAATGCACTGATATAGGACCCCTAGATAACAGTCGTCAGATTTAGCAAATAAAAACTGGACAGCAAACATAACACTAGATAATTTTGTCGTGGAAGGATACCCAGGTTGGTATACTGGGTGGGAGTGGTACTCACTAAGTATTATGGGTGGCCCTGCCCCAGAACCAGTGGTGAAAGGGAGAGTGAACTTTGTGAAAATACCCGATTAAATGAGGCTTTCCAAGAAGAGGTCAGCAAAAGCGAGGGACAGAAACACTATAACAGCCTCGGTTGAAAACGTGTTGTACAGAGGTTCTCCAACGTTATTTCTTGCTTTGTGGGCCATGGCATATCACAGAACTTTAAGATTTAAGTTCTTGGCACATAATAGGCCTCAAAAAATACATTTTTATTCAATAAGTAGAAGCAAAAATGTCATCAGGTTTTACAATGAATTCTTTTCTCAAAGTAAATGGCAATATACCTTTGTGTTCAATTGGTACTGAAAATTCAGCAGTTCTTAAGGAAAGGACCCTAAAATTCACTTCCTGCTTCCATATGTTCATATGAAGCTTTTAAAAACAATTCCCCTATCTATATCGAAGCTTCTTTGTGCCCCTGCTATTATATGACTAGAATCTTTCAAAACCATTTTCCCCAGCCCTTCAATATTCTAAGTGTCTGTGCAGAAGTCGAACTTATGCATTTGGAGTTGAGATTAAATTCCCCGAATGCTTTTGGCATTGCTCAGTGCTGTCATCCCCCTCACTGCTCACCACCAATGCCACTGGATAAAAGGGGGGCAGGGAGGTAAAAAAAAATATATTGCAGCAACTGAATGATATGTGGGACGTAGAGCTGTAATAGTGACAGAGCTTGACACACAGTCTCACTCGATATGACAGAGCATGTGATGCACCTGGAATTGGGCCCCATGTAGTGACTCACAGTTTCCATTTTCTGAGGTTTATAGAATTCTGTATTATGTTTGACAGCTCTGTTTCACACCAATGGCCCATTCCATAATGCTAACGAGGTACAAAGATGAGAAAATGTCTCTCTCTCTCTCTCTCTCTCTCTCTCTCTCTCTCTCTCTCTCACACACACACACACACACACACACACACACACACACACAAAGAAGCAAAAAGTGTATGCAAGATACAAGCTCATAAAACCTAATTTCCTATGGGAAATTACCATTTTCATATTGTTATGACATTTTCAGGGTCCTGAGACTGCAAAATCCGGCTCTTGCCCACATATATACTAAGAAGCTCATTCAGGGTATATAGATTATGGTGGGGGGCAGGGGGGGGAGTGAGGCAGGGTGCTGCTGAACCTGTCCATCCCCCCCACCCAGTACATTTTCCTACTCCTTGCCATATTCATTGTCACAACACACACCTGCTCTTAAAAACCCAGGAAGGTCACATTCATGGAAGAGATTTTTTTCCCCAGTCTGGTTAAAACACAAGGTGAGGTTCTAGCAACAGTGAGACAGGTAACATTCCACCTGGCCCTGGGCAATATCCATAATGTTGAGGACTTCAATACTCATGCTATTCTGCATATAAAAATGAGAATCTAGCTCACTTTCCAATGGCTTGTCTCTCCCCACTGTGGTTCTTACTTCCTCTCTGGTCCCCCCACCTACCCGAGTTACATTATTTCGGGGATGGTCTCCTGTCATCTCCTAGGTCCTAGAGTGCAGAACGTACCAGCCTCCTAGTACCACGTTGTCTTCCCAGACGGAACATTCCCAAGGACACGTAACAAGGTAACCGGATCAAAATCTCTTAGCCTACTCCACTCTGCCTCTGCCTTCTCTTCCTTTTCCAACTTTCTTCCTGCTGCAGCCAAATCTACGTTGTCTTCCTGGGTCCCCCTGCTTCCCTGGCTTCCCAATTCACAGCTGGTCTCCTTTTTCATGTGCAGCCATTTGTCAGACTGATTAATTATCTGGTAGCTGCTCCTCTGACTGGGCCTCTGGGTCTTGTCTTGTGAGCTGCTCCCAGAGGTAGCCCTGGGGACAGTTTTCTGTCATTTCCTGGGTCTCACCCTCTTGATTCCGGTCCCAGAGCATTGGAGGTAGACACCTGTTCTCAATTCCCTAACAATAACAACTAGTAATTAGAAAGCACTTCATAAGGAGGCAATGTATCATGTTGGACATGGTGCAGGCTTTGAAGTCAATCAAGGGCTTGAGATCCTGACTCGTGCCCTGATTAGCTACATAATCTCGGCAAATTTACTGAACATTTCCAACCCTCAGTTTCTGCACGTGAAAATTGGATTACCAGTGCTGTGCCTATAAGGAGAGCAGTAAAGTGAAGACTCGTAGAGTATGTCGTGGAATTATGCCCTGCAAACTGGATTTTCTGATAAGCAAATACATTTCATTTTATACCTTAACTATCTTTCATCTTCCTTCCTGAACAAATGAAGGGTTTCCAAGTTATGACTGTCCATCCACTCATCCTCCATGCTTTATTTTGCACTCCGATGAACTTCTTTTTTGCAAGGTTGTTGAAGTACACGGGGTTCAACTCCGTGGGAAAATGTACTTTTTGACGTATCATTGCCCAATGGGAATATTTGTGCTCATGAAATGCATTGGCCTCCTGGGTTTCTGTCTCATGCTATTGTTTAAAAATCTACATACAAATGAAAGGTTATTCATTATTAACAGGCAAAGATATTTTATTTAAAAGAGGCAGACTTGGGGTGCCTGGGTGGGTCAGTCGGTTGGGCGTCTGACTTCAGCTCAGGTCACGATCTCAGGGACCATGAGTTCGAGCCCCGCGTCGGGCTCTGGGCTGATGGCTCAGAGCCTGGAGCCTGCTTCTGGTTCTGTGTCTCCCTCTCTCTCTGCCCCTCCCCCGTTCATGCTCTGTCTCTCTGTCTCAAAAATAAATAAACGTTAAAAAAAAATTTTTTAAAGAGGCAGACTGGGTTGTTGCCTATGTGTTTATGTGATCTTCTGAGGTCACCAAATTCTAATACGTTATGGCCACTTGCTCTCTCATACTCTACCCGCATCCCCATCGGTGCCACTAAAGGGGCACAGAGGTAAAGTCATTTGGTACGTCATGCTTCCACAGAAATCCAGGCCAAAAAGTGCATCAACCATAGTATGTAATAATGATACAGTGATTGGTCACAGTGTTCAGCTGCCAAAAAATCACCTGCCTTTAGTCCTTTCAAATGCTTAAGAGAATCCCATGTGTCTGGGCCCGGGCCACTTGTCAACCAGTAACAAATGATACATCAAGAATAGAGACCGTGTGGCCAGCAACCACATACCACAGTCCCTGGTGAGAAGTCATTCCCAGAAACACTTCTTAGAAAGTAAGATTCGGAAAATGGAAGTAATCCAAAATATATTGCCGTTGTTACTTATTGATGTTAATACCTGTAACAACCATATTTGTTGTGCTATAAATGTTTATTTTTCATAAAGGAAATTCCATTAGCATTCTGTCTCAACCATGGGTATTTGAAAGCTTCCTTGATAAAGCTATAAAAATTAGGGCAACAGTAATGACAATGTCTACTACTGAGCACATAACATGTACCAGATACCCTTTAATTTAATCCTACAGCAACTCTGCTAGGTAAGAATTCTTATAACGTCCATTTCTTACCACTAAAAAAACTGTTTCTAATGCATTTTTACTTAGTTTATTTAGTTGCTCTTCTTATAACCTTTTTTCTTATAAATAAGGAATTTGAGACAGAAGATATGTACTTGGTCTTCACAGGTACTGCTAAAACCAAACTCAATTGCAGGTTTTAATTATAGAATACAACTACTGATCAAAACACGAATACCATTTTGGTCATTTAGTTAGCCAATTTATGCTCCATACCCAAACCAAGGGTCAAATCTGAAATACATTCAGCCGTCACATAGATAAAGAAACGAGGTTCTACTGTTAAAATGAGAGGTAGTGGAGGGTCTGTGGCAGAACTGGAGAGTACGGATTCCCTGTGAAGACATTCGCGTTCAACGTTTGTGTAATGTTGCTACATAACTACTTGGAGGGGCAGCCTCAGTACATAGACAATGTGCTTAAGACACTCAATTTCCTGACTGATTTTGAGAAAACATCAGCCATTGGGGGTTGCCTAGGTGGCTCAGTCAGTTAAGTTTCCTACTTTGGCTCAGGTCATGATCTTACCGTTCGTAGGTCCGAGCCCTGCATCCAGCTCTGTGCCGACAGCTCAGAGCCTGGAGCCTGTTTCAGATTCTGTGTCTCCTTCTCTCTCTTCCCCTCCCCTGCTCACACTCTGTCTTCTCTCTCTCTCTCTCTCTCTCTCTCTCTCTCTGTCTCTTTCTCAAAAATAAATAAACATTAAAAGAAAAAAAGAAAACATCAGCCATGGAGTATTTTCAGAACATCCTGTGCTGTGTATAAATACTGGCTGTATGACCACTGGAAATAAAGCAGATAATGAAAACAAAAGAGAGTGAAATGTTAGCTTTCAAGGCAGAGAAAGTGAGAAAAGAATATCAGTATGATTAGAAATGACTGCGATAGTTTAATTAATAGAAAAGTCACTAGTAAGCAACAAAAATGAAGAATAACTTAATGAGGGATAAAGGTTGGTATAATAATAATAATAAACATCCCCTCATTTGAGAACAATTACAATAATATAAGTCGTTCAGCACATTTACCAACTACCAGAAAAGAGCTTCTTGGTGGCAGGGGGTGGAGAGGCCAGGTTGTGAGGAAGGAACTAACATATATGAAGTGCTTGCTATGTGCCATGCTTTTGCTAGGGGTTTCATCCATTCTAAGAATATCATTAAAAAGACAAAAGAGGGGGCGCCTGGGTGGCTCGGTCGGTTGAGCGTCCGACTTCGGCTCAGGTCACCATCTCACGGTCCGTGAGTTGAGCCCCGCGTCGGGCTCTGGGCTGATGGCTCAGAGCCTGGAGCCTGCTTCCGATTCTGTGTCTCCCTCTCTCTCTGCCCCTCCCCCGTTCATGCTCTGTCTCTCTCTGTCTCAAAAATAAATAAATGTTAAAAAAAAAAAAGACAAAAGAATCCTAACAAGCATGTATAAAATCCCGCAGCCAAAATCATTTTTAAAAATTTGTGATAGATACAATTATAATAACAAAAATATCATTAATCCATTTGTTACCTCCTATAATATCAGAGCACATCATTAAAGGAAAATTCAGGAAAACTTGCTACAGAATTTTGGATACAAAAATGTTGTTAATATGTTGTTACAAAAATACTCCATAAACCGGCAGTAGCATGTAATTTATGAAATTAAGAAATAGTTGCCTATTTCACAGCTGCCTTTCAATGTGAAAATATTAAGGCTTCAACTTTTTTCAGGTGTTACCTAATAGCAGACCTGACCAATATCTACATCTTACATATCTATACATAAATGACACATTTTCTTTTTATAACAATAGAAGTCAACAGAGGTCCTGGCATGAGTCCTAAATTCAATGGCTATTGGTATCAGGATCATAAAAAACAAACTAAGTTTGGGGATTTGCCAAACTAAAGAAAATTGTAGGAGGTTTCTTGGATGTTCACCACAACAAAGAGTGAGGGGTATCCAAAACAGATTGCTGGGGAAGGAACCCAGTGTCAGCTGGTAAAAATTTAGATTGTTCATTGTCAAAAGAGAAAGATGGACAAAGTATAAAGAAGAATGTTATTACAGGAAAATAGATCATGAGAAATAATCTTCAAAGAGACGCTCTCTTTTTAATTATTAAATTTTACTAGGCAAAAGAGACTTTACAACAAACCCTAATCTAACAGGTGCAAGGAACTGAACCAGATTTTTTAAAAATTGTCAATACTGTTCTATAATTGTGTATTTCAAAACAATGCTATAAACTTGACTGGCAATTTAATTAGCAACTTGAGGTTAGATGCCAATAGCAAAGTTGTAAATTTTAAAAAAAGCATCCTTACAGAAAGCAAAGCCCTCCTTCCTTCTTTTTCCCACACAGAAATAATATATTTTCATTTGAACTAAATAAATCAAAGCAAGTCAAACATAGTCTTGAATCTCAGCTTTAGCACTTTCAAGCTACATGACTGTAGACCTAAACCCTGTGCATCCCAGATTCCTCTTTAATAAAATGGAGACAGTGACAGTTCTCTTAAGAAGTCCCACAACCTAATAGAAAAAACAAAACTGCCTATCACAATGCCTGTCTGAGAGGCATCAGTCTACAAATCTATGTGTGCATTCATTCATGTAATAGATATTTCTTGAGACCCACTGTGGGTCAGACCATATTCCTGATGCTGGGAATGTAGAGGTGAACAATTCATGCATAATATAATTTCAGGTAATGGTAAGTGCTTGAAAAAATAAAGCAAGGTAATGGAATAAAGAATGGAGTGAAGAGAATGGCAGAGAGCAGAATTAGATGGAATGGTGAGGGAAGGTTTTTCTGAGGAGGTGATATTTGAGATGAGATCTGAATTAGGTAAAGGAGAGAGTCCTGCAAAGTCCAAGGGGAGAAAATTTGGCAGAGGGAAGACCAAAAGTTTAATCTTTTAATTCTGGAATGAATTTGGCAAAAATGAAAGGAAAGTTTGTGTGACAGAAACAGTGAATGAGAGGAGAGCAAATGGAAATGAGACTGTTGGGATAGCCACTGGCCAGGTTACAAAAGATCTGCTAAGGGGTCATATTCTAAGAATGATGTGAAGCCCATTAGATGGCTGTAAGCAGCAAAGTTACAAAGTTTGGGGAGCAGTGCTCCCTGAATCACAATTTTATCAATCGCTAACCCTAACTACCTGGTGCATGTGTTTGAAATCTGTGAACGACGGCCCGAGTTTAGAAACGGCACCATTTACTGACATCGTTGTTCAGTAAATCAGTCATTTGTAAGTGTGTTATACTTACATATACTGCATAAGCTAGATGATTCATTAAATCAGACATTCATACTAAAGAATACCGCCTTTAATGTATGTAAATAATAATCGCCATAAAGTGGAAACAGTACAAACAAAACATCTAAAGAAAGAAAATTTCTGAAATTCATAAGCAGGTAACCATGGTCCTTCATCCCTTCTTTCAACTACTACTATTTCTCTCCTACCTGCTGAGAATCCATTAAATGACTGATGTGAAAAAATTCAAAGGAGATCTGAGACAACACTAACAAAACACATGTACAATAGACTTCCTTAGTTTAAAAAAAATGGCTGTTTGTCCCTTCAAAAATATATCTTTACTACCTGAGGAGAAGCAAAATGAAAGAAAGATGTCATGCTGTATAATGTGGAATTCTTAAATGTTTAAAATAAATGAATTAATCTTGATACACTTGATTTATTTAACTAAAGAAAGAGAACCTTAAGACCTTAATAACATGCATCAATGGGTAGGAAACTAACCACAAATTACCTAATTTGGTGGATTTGAAAGTATGGAAATAAAGGCAGTTTTCAAATCAAAGCTATTATATTAACACATCATCATACAATAAAAACGTGAAAAAGTTGATCTCCTTCCCACCCCAGAATGTACCAGAAACACTTGTCCAAAGCAACACACACTTAGAAGTATTGCCAAAATGTGCCTCCATCATTGCTCATTAGCAAGGAGCTCTTGAATGTCTGAATGGGAATCACAACTCCCGTTGGGAAACCAACAACCTCTGCGGAAGCTGGGTAACAGTCAAGGGATGTAAAAGGTGAAGCTGATAGGGTTTCAGGAAACATTGGTCACTTGGCACTTGGACGGCACCACTTTGCAGCAGCATCACATGCAGATCAGAGTAGAAAACACTTGCCCATTCAGATGTGAGTAAATTCTTCGTGGCTTCATGTGACCCCATTCTCCAACCTACAGGACGGGGCTCTGAATTCGTGTAACTAGTCCTGGAATTTACCTAGCTGCAGATATAACTTTTTGAAAACTATATTCTAGGAAAGTGATGGCAAACTATGCCAATATCTGTATTTCAACAATGTGGGGAAATTAAGGATAAAGACCTTTCAGACCGGGAACTAAAGATCTGGGTCTATAAGGAGGTCAACTTTCTTCATGGCTACCTAATAGCCATGAAGAAACTTGAGGCTGCCGGTTATGTAAGACTGATGGCAGCAGCAGCAGCAGCAGCATAATGGGTAACATTTATTGAACATTCAATTAGCCGTATGCACTGTCCTCAACCCTTCACATGTACTGTCTCACTTAATGATCACAATGCCTCTCTGGAATGGTGTTAAACAAAAGCTTATGGTGGATGGATATGTATTGGTGAAAATGCATCATCCATGCATTGTATGTAATATCCTAGGAAAGTACTAAAATCTATTTGCAACATATCTCATCATTCATTGGAATTAATTATAATGCTGGCTTAATATCACCTATAAGATATATTTTATTATTTATCCATCCCTAGTAGGAGTTTCGCTTTTTAAAAAATCACATGTACATCATTAGAAATGAAGGACTTCATGCACGGTCCATTAATACCCAGTCACACACATGGTGATTAGTTCATTAATCTCAATAAGCTCAGAGTAGAAAAGGCCAAAGATGCCAGCCCCAATCATGTTCTTTTATTCATACATTCACTCATTCATTCAGCAAGTATCATCAGAACTGTACTGTTAAAAATAGGAAGAGCATATCTGACTTTGCTGTTATTATAAGCTTAGTGGGGAAACATAATTACCCACTGATCAAGCATAGCACTTTGAATTACCTTGAAGGTGCTTGGGGGAAAAGTAATCCCTCTGTTAGACAATCAGGCAGTAACATAAATTGCAAAACATAACTGTTATTGGTTAGTAGGTGTTTGGCAAAATAGCATTTTCCTTGGCCAGCTCTAAGCATGTAGTATACAGAGGACAAATAATTAAATTGGTTTTTTTTTTTTTAAATTTTGTACTTAAACATGTGTGAAACACCTGGAGACATTTAAGAACACTTTTTTGAGGGTGGCTTTCCACTCATTTAAAGATAGCGACTCTGAGAATGAATGATACTTTATTAGACCTAACTAAAAATATTCATTCTTTACCACATCCTGGCAGTAGCAGTAGGAACAAGGGATGTTTTATGGGTGAGCGTGGTAGTTGCCCTACATGATACCAGCCTCGAAATGCCCATTTATCGTCTCAGCCCAAATGATTCCTTTAACTATCGTAAAAGTAGCACCTGCTATTATTTGTCCTAAAGTGACCTCCTCCAAGCGTTAAGATTTGCAAAAATCAGTATTCTAAAATGCGGTGTGCTTACTTGTATGCAAAGCACGGATATTTCGTGTGTCAGTTTGTATCCAATTTGGAGTCTATCCCGTGAGTGTATAGACAGCAGTCATATTTCCCCCAAGTCATCACTTTTTTATCAGTCCACATGTGGAAACAACCCTAACCTTGATTGATTTGGCTCTTCCCTGAGAGTTTCTTGTACAGTATTTCTTTTTAAAGTGGCAGCTACTCTACACAAGACTTTCCAAATGCACACAGTTCTGGTTTTTACTTAAGCTAGAGTAATGTTTGAAGAACTTTAGAAAAGCTACAGACAGGGCCTAAATAAATAATTAAGGTTATTTACTACCACGGTAGTAAGTGTTCCCATCCTGTAATTCTAAAATATTCAAAACACAGCGGATCTTTATAAGAAGATAACTCTTCACTATATTGTAAACCCCTGCGGGGTGGGGGGGGGGGGGAAGCCCTCCTTTTTTTTTCACTTTCAGAAAAAAAAAAACAGATTCTCAATACATTTTTATCAAGTTAAATTTGATTAATTACGTTATTTTGAAATATTTCAAAATAAAGAATCCAAAAGGTTCATTTTAACCTAAAATGCCAACTGTATCAGCAGCAAAGTTCCATATCTGACATTTTACTTGATCTCTAAGACCCCCTCATTTTTCAAAAACAAATGGTGGATGAATAAAATTTCTAATAGTTAAGGAACAAGAAAGAAAGGAGGTCAACAGACTGGATATTATACCACAGCATAATCACTGCTGTGACCTCTCCCAATAGTCACCTCTCCCCTTTCATCCTTAGCTGGCTATGAAATTGTCTACTTGTGGCCCATAAAAAGAGCAAGGTAACTGAAAATATGTCAATGGAACTGACCTTTTATAAAGGAAAGACTTCTCACAAAATGGAAAACACAACTCATTTGATGAAATAATTAAGGAAAAACTAATGGAATTTTGGATACAAATGAAAGCTAAGAGATTCTAAAAGTAACACTGGATTAATGAAAACTACTGTGACCTTCTCTCAAAATACATCCATACTACAGAGAAGCAATTAAAAGAGCTCACAAAATGTAGGCTGCATAGCTACTGCCACAGAATGCAAGTCTGAGGAATTTACAGGGTAATAATAAAAATCTCTAATAAGTTGCTGCACTTCAAGTGCAAAGGCAAAAAGACGGTCAATGGGGTTAATCACTAGACTGCAAAGTTTAAAATATTTGCTAAAATGAAAACTAATTAAACACATAAAGCTTTGGTAAAGGCAATCCTGAAAGTACAGGAGCTCGTGTAGAATATAAATTCTGTCTGCCTCACTTCTCCTCCTTTGGAAACTAGGGTACCCACCACAAGGTATGCCAGGGCAGTAAGAAGAACAAGAATGATCTCAGGAAAGACGTGGCAACTCTTCTGTCAGTGATATTATATCGTGATATAGTGTCATGATACCTACGTGATGCTCATATACTGTTCCCTTTTCAATTTGTGATGTGGGGAACAGAAAAACTGCACATTGGTTTATTCAGTCAGTGATGAGAGAAATGATCTTCAACCCCACAAGCTTTACTAACGCATACAAGGGTTATGAGAATATGTTGCTACTCTATATGTCTCATGCAAATAAGAGAATTTGGTGCAGGAGCTCAATGTTTGGACTATTGTGCCTGAATAAATCTGCAGAGAAGAGCTTTCTACCAACTTTTTCTGTGGGTAAGAAAGGATATTTGTCCTCCTTTGTGGATTCAAGTGAAGTGTCTTAATGGGACTCCTGGCAATTCCCATCTCCTTTGGGGGCTATGGTCTAAATGGGATAAAGTTAGGGCAAAAAGTACTAGGCTTGGAAGCTCTAATTCCCACTAGGAATCCTCCTTAGGGTAGAGCAAAGGCCCTCACATAAAATTCCCAATACTCTGCTAAAAACGGGGATAAGTAGAGAGATCTATTGGAGATGGTGCCCAGAGGCTACAAGAATAGCAGGGACTAGGAAAGCAACTCCTGATTTCCAGGAACTCAACTGTCTAAGTGTTGAGCAAAATGTGGAGGGAAGATGATCATTTAGCTAAAACCTAAAAATGAAATGGAAGCAAAGCTATTGCAGCTAAGCAACCTATTCTTTTGAAAATGTAATATTATTTCATTACATTCAGATAATATGCATTCACTATTACAAAATACAGCTTAGCAACAGAAAGAAACATAAAATATGACTAATGTTCTTGTCATCTAGAAATAAGTACTAGTAACAAGTTAAAATATTATACTCTAGGTGTTTTTATACATCTAAAACCCCTTTTGTTTTTGTAAAATGGGATCAGACCATAGATACTATTTTATAACTTCTTTTCCTCCACATGGAACACTTTTCATACCAAGAAATATTCCTTTAAAAGGCTGCATAATATGTCAATTTATGTGTATAGATGAATTTGTTAATTTCAACATTTCCCAAAGTATCTTATGTGAAACCACTAGTTCCACAAGATATAGTTTAAGTGTATTAAGGGGACTATAGCATACTGCATCTCCTAAACATGCAATCATGAAACACTTTTTTTAGAGATCTCTCTGGATTAATGTTCCTGAGAACACATTTTAGGAAACACTCTCTAGAGTGAATTCAAGCACTGATCTGAGTCAATACAAAGAACATCAAGCCCTGTTGCTAGGGAAGGGAACCGTCAAGAGAAGGAAAGATGAGGTTCAGAAGCTCTTGCCTCAGTGTGGAGTAGTAGAGGCCATGATCTATCTCTAACCTGGCCAAAGAAGTCCCTAAAACTCATGGTTCTCCGGAGGAGATAACAGATAAGAACTTGAGGCCAAAGAACTTGCAAGTAAGGAAAAGTAATTTTGTCTAATTTTTCCTCTATTCAAATAATCCTCAGAAGCCCAATGGCAATGTCTTCGGCCACAGTCGGTTGTCAAGTCAGGAGAATAAAGCCCTAACTACCTGTCTTTGGAGAAAGAACCAACAGCTAACTTCTTTCTCAGGTCTCAGAAGGTGGCAGGAAAGAATATGTGACTCAGATTTAGGATCCCAACACTTCTCTCCTTTTTTTTGGAGATGACTATAATGTAGTGTCAACCAACAGAAGACAGCAACAATGTGTATAGGAAAATGGTAGGCCCACAATGGGATCTCAACCCAAAATAACCCTTCTTGTAAGCAAAATCCCACACAGAAGGCAAAGCCCTTGAATTGGAGAGGATTTTGATCTCTGCCTGTAGTTGTGATCTGAAATGAAAAGGAAATGGAATCCATTCTGAAAGCCAGAGCTTCAGAACCATGAAGCTAAGAAGAAAGCTGCAGATCTTGTTGGCAACATTTCATGTGGAGCAAGCAGAAATTGGCCTGGGTAATAATTCAGTTCTGGGACCAGGGAAGGCTGGCCTTGTAGTAGGGAGAGTTTGAGTGTAAAGGCTTTTGGTTTGGTTCACATCAGGCATTTTTCAGATATAGAGATTTCTTACCTTAGCCTTCCCACCCACCCTCCTATGTGTTCTCTGCTGCAGCCAAAGACAAGAGACTAGCATATAGATTTTAGAGAAAACAAATCTTAGACAAAGGTGCGGAAAAAGATATTGATATTCAAGTAGCATAGATTATCCAAGATCCATGAGAAGCAGAAGCTTTGAAAAGGTAAGATTTCAGAGAAGAGTCCATGACAGAAAGGATTTCTGTGGACCCTTGACTAACTTCCACAGTAAAACAATATGAACGTTTGAATCCTAAGAGAACCTTAAAAATATAGATGAAATTCATGGTCATCACAACCATGAGGTGTTATTCTCATCCAAACAAAAGCTGTAAGTTTTCACGTCTTCATTGAATTCAGAATCAGGGTATCAGAAATTTGTGATGAAAGGATGAATAGAAAGCCAAATCTAGTAACTCCACATAAATGATTTAAGCAGAAAAAAGTAATAACTACTAATAGCTAACATGTATTGACTATTTTCTATGTGTGAGGCACTATTGTAATTGCTTTAAGGTGGGAACTATTGTTATTCCCATTTGTAGGTGAGGAAACTGATGCATAGAGAGGTTTAGCAAACTGTTCTCTGTTATACCAGTACCAACCAGTAAATTGGAGGCTCCAACCCAGATTGCCTGGCTCCACAACTGAAAGAAGAGGGACTTTTAAAAGACCTGCACATTGGGAATACCACCTCTACAAGTTTCCACTTTGTCAGAAGATGGAAGTGTTTTGACAGCCTCTCTATGAGAAAAGAGACAGTCTGCACAAGTAGTCCACACTTTCCCCCTCATTCCCAGGTACAGTGGCCATCCTATGAACCATGGTGCTAAGAGGCGGCCATATCTGAAAGCAGAGTGACAAAATGGAAGAAGTTCTCACTTCTTCATGGAGTACTCCTATGGAGGATCTTCCCCTCATACTGGGTCATTTCCTTGTGGTGGCTACCACTAGGGTGACCAACCCATCTTGATTTGTTCAGGACTTTCCCGATTTCAGCACTGAAAGCCCTGGACAGGTCAAGAGGGTTAGTCACCCTAAATCATATAAAGTCATTATGACAAGAGACATCTACATTTTCCTCTCTCTTCCCAAATCAAGATGGGGCTCAAAGAAAAGTAGACAAATCCAGAAAAAGGATGTCTTTAGTGATCTCTTCTAATTCACAGGATAGGACACCAGAACCATCTCAAAGGGGGTCACACAGGAAATAGCCAGCAACAGTAAATGCTGGCTGGGGTCACATAGGTATTCCATAGGTTCAAGTGTCTAAGAACCAGGAAGGCTAAGTTGAAGATCTTACTGCAGTCCAGAAGAATCTAGTCAGATGAATGTTTTCTGGATAACAAACAGGGTTGAAAGTTTTGCATGTAAACCTGCCATTCCAATGTTTACCTGAGAAGGGTATTTAGCCAGTACACAAATGGAGGGTCCAAGGGCAATTCAGTAGTCTGTTTATTTAAAACACAGTAACTAAATTAATTCCTCACCATTTCAAGAATGAGTAATCAGAGGCACCTGGGTGGCTCCATCAGTTAGGTATCCAACTCTTGATTTCCGGTCTGGTCTTGATCTCAGGTTCATGAGATCA
Organism: Panthera leo; assembly: GCF_018350215.1. NCBI lineage: Eukaryota > Metazoa > Chordata > Mammalia > Carnivora > Felidae > Panthera > Panthera leo. The sequence continues at coordinate 36,974,068 of NC_056695.1, forward strand.
AGCCCCACATCAGGCTCCATGATGACAGCATGGGGCCTACTTGGGATTTTTTCTCTCCTCTCTCTTTGCCCTCCCTAGCTTGCACACACACACACACACACACACACACACACTCTCTCTCTCTCTCTCTCTCTCTCTCAAAATAAATAAAAAGACATTTTTTTAGAAAAAGAATGAGTAATCAGAAACCACAGGAAAAACATGCTACAAAACATGGGGAAAATAACATTATACCAAGGATACAGAAATCTGAGGAGGCAACCACACTGGGAATATTTGAAAAGTCACTGAATTATATACTTTACATTGTTAAAATGTAATGTATGCAAATTTTATCTCAATAAAGCTATTTTTAAAAAAGAAATCTTAGGATGCAAATAGATGTGGCCTCTAAAAACCAATGAAAACTTTAAAAAGTAAAAAGACTGACATGTGACGATAATAGAAGGATTTAAAAATGCCAAAAGATATAAGGAGAGAACGAAAACTAATAAACTGGGTGTTCATTTCTTGGAGTCAGAAAACAAACCACTAAGGAATGCTAAGGAAAACGAGATAGTGGGAATAGTAAAGAGAAAAGCCACAATCATTCAATTAGAAAACAAATACAAGAGTCTATAAATAAAGCTAAGCTTCTGATTATTGATGATTTCCTCTGTTACTATATTACACCCAAAAAAGCTAAATCTATTTTCATAAATTTAGATTAGCAATATATTTGTGATGGTCTGATTTAAAGGACTGGCTATGTCACAGAACAGAATTTCATGTGGTGTGTGAGTGGGGTCACAGAAGTACTACAAAAACACGGGCAGGGATTCTTAACAGCAGCAGAAATGACATCCTACAACAAATCTGTGTGACTGCCATTTGAGTCCACATAGTGGACACTAAAAAACAACAGTGGTTCTGGGCACCTGGGTGGCTCAGTCAGTTAAGCATCCGACTTCGGCTCAGGTCATGAACTTGCAGTCTGTGAGTTTGAGCCTGGTGTCGTTGGGCTCTGTGCTGACAGCTGGGAGCCTGGAGCCTGCTTTGGATTCTCTCTCTCTCTCTCTCTCTCTCTCTCTCTCCCTCCCTCCCTCCCTCCCTCCCCTGCTCACACTCTTTCTCTCAAAAATAAATAAATGTTAAAAAAAAAAAAAAACCTACAACAGTGGTTCCAAAATATATAAATCCAAATAGAAAACAATGAGCACCAACCCTCTAGGCAGTAAGCAGTGATCTGCAATTAAGTTGCTTCTCCTGTGGGGAACTCCAAGTAACATGCTCTCCAGTATCAGGAATAACTCACCAGTGCCCCAGACATTAGAACTAAAAAATGTGGTATATAAAAATCTTTGTTTCAAAGCTAGAAATTTTACAGATCTGAATAACTAGAATTATAAAAAATTGTTGTGACACTCACGCTATCTTTTTTAATTAAATTCTATTTAATTCTGGCCTAAATGGGTCTCACACGTAGCATCAGGTAACAAAGTCAGTTGATAAAATAAATTCCAGAGCTGATTATTTTAAAAACAAATAAACATATACAAAACTAAACACAAAGAGGGCCAAAAATAAGAATTAGTAAGAAGATACAACAAAGAAATGTGAAAGAGTTATATCATTTTTAAAGCACAAGGTATGGATGTGAATTTAATAATTTTAAAGATCTAGAACTTTAGCAGGAATCAGAATCACTTACAGAACTTATTAAAACCAAGATTTCTGACTCAGTAGGTCTAGGGTGGTACACAAAACAGGCTCATTTCTAACAAGTTCCCAGGTGACTGAGATGCTACTGGTCCGGAAACTATAATCACTGATTTTTGTAAAGTAGAGATATTCCTGGAAAAATATGAATAACTGAATGACTCAGGAAGTTGAAAACCTGAAAAATCAAAAAGTTATTGAGAAATTACTTTTTTAAATGGCACTTAAGCTAGAGAATTTGCCTGTTGTGTTCTTTAAAATTATTAAGGAACATGATCCCCTTGTCAGAGCAACCATTTCTGTGCATCAGAAAATATGGAAATCTATCCAATTCATTTGGGAGTTAGTATAACTCTGAAAACCAAACCTGAAAAGGCACAAAAAGAAGAAAAAAGCAGTTGTTTTACCATTATGTCATTGTGGAACCTCATTCACATGAAATCCTACATGGGAGGCCAATTCATAAAGCCAGTAAAAGCAGAAATGCTTTCTATAAAGAGACTGCTCAGCCCTAACACAGTGGCCACATAGAGGTCACTGTTTTAGTCTAAACACGAATGTAATATAAACTTCAAAATCCTAAGTAAAATAATTGTAAGCTGATAAATAAAACAAACAACCAGATAAGTATTATCCCATAAATGCAGGCATGCTTTAATAATAGGAAAATCTATCAATATAAATCAAATTAATTACTTCAGTAAGAAAAAATGGTTAAAACAACTATTTCCATTAAAAGTGCTTTTATAAGCTAGAAGTAGAACAGAACCTATTAATGATGATTAAGAATATCAAGTTCAGGGGCCCCTGAGTGGTTCAGCTGGTTAAGCATCAAACCTTGGTTCAGATCATGATCTCGTGGTTTGTGAGTTCAAGTCCCGCATGAGGTTCTGCACTAACAGTGCAGAGACTTCTTGGGACTCTCTCTCTCTGCCTCTCCCCTCACTTGTCTTCTCTCTCTCTCTCAAAATAAGTAAATAAACTTAAAACAAAAAAGAATATCAAGTTCAAACCAACACCAACATCCATTATAGAGATGCTATGGATATTTGACTACTTTTTCAAGACCTTAAGACTCTTATAAGACTTCCAAACTTGCATAAAAAACTGTTCTGGGGCACTGGGGTGGCTCAGCCAGTTGAGCATCTGACTCTTGATTTCGGCTCAGGTCATGATCCCAGGGTCATGGGATCCAGCCCGCATCAGACTCTGTGCCGAGCATGGGGCCTGCCTAAGATATTTTCTCTCTCTCTCTCTCTCTCTCTCTCTCTCTCTCTCCTTCTGCCCCTCTCCCCCTTTCATGCTCTCTAAAATAAAAAAAGAAAAGAAACTGTTCTAGACTGGAAACTCTAGTTTTACAGGTTGGGGGGCCCTCACTGGAATTTGCAAAGTTTGTAAGACCTCTCATCACATGAAACCAAACTTGTTTCTCGTTGTGTCTAATAAGCATTGTGATATTCTATGCAGTGTATCCCAAAGCTGAATGGCCACATACAATATTCTTTTTGATGAACAACTTATGGAGCACTTTGGGTAAATCCTATGATTTTTTTTAAGTAGACAGGTGGCAGATACAATTTTCGCATTTTATCCCAAAGACTGATTGCCTCTGTAGGAGCTCTCTGTGGCAGCCCTATAATCTAGCAGCACCGGCAAAGCTGTGGGTAGCAACAGAGAGCAGTGAAATACCCTGAAGGTTGTGTTTTCATATTACTTCTTGGGATGCTGTACATGTTGTCATATTTGAAATATTTTGGCATTTTCTTGACATTCCAGATACTGACTAAAAGCTTTGCAGACATCTGGGAAGTTCTGTCTCTATCTTCTTGAAAAGATTTCCAAGTAATTCTTTGGGACCTGTCTTATACTTCATGTGACGTTATTTTTAAGTAAATATGATGTGCATATCATTTCATTTTGACAGCTCTGAGAAGCTGTGAGGTATACTATGGAAGTAATGCAAACAATTGCATATCTACTAAGAATTATTTTCCAAACAATAACAAAGATTAAACGATGCATATGTTGGTCCATAACCATTTGTCAGCTCTGTAGGGAAGTAGCACTCCTAAATTTTTCTAGCGCACACACACGTAAGATGAAAATTACTTCCCAGATGTTTTGCCCGTCCTCCTGACCCTGGACAGAAATTACCCATTGTGTCTACCCAGGGTATCCAGTACACTTTGCGTTCTCTTCTCATAAGTTATACATTATTGTCTACTTCAATCATGCCTCCTGATACTCTATTCCCTCTTCTAATTTTTATCATGGAAAAGAAATACCTTAATATTAAACTTCCTCCTTAGTGAAATTGGAATGCAGTAAATAATTTCTAATTCCCTTTTGGAATCTAAACAGATTTTCCCCACCATATTTGTTGACCATTCCAGACACTTTCACACTGTAGCTCAATCATTTTCTCCTTTTTCCCTTCTTTTTTTTTTTTTTTTTTCTTGTCAGGGTTATATTAAGGCAAATTTCCCAATATGTAAATCTCTCCTTGAAAGATTTGAAAGAAAGTAGAAGACTTAGGAAAGAAGTAACATTTAGTAATGAAAAAAAAATGGCACCACATTAGTCTAAAATGTCTAGCTCATTTTCCAAGCATGACTACTAAGAAGTATATTAACCACTAGAGAAATCTTTTATTTATGTGTTAAATATTTCTTTGTATGTCTACAATGGCCTAATATATAAACGGTTTTGGTTTGTTTGTTTTTTTTTACAGGGGAGGGGGTGTTTGTTTTTGTTTCAGAAAATGTATTCAGGCAAAAATCAATTATATTAATTATCTCAATAGTCTTAGAATGAAGCTAATCATTCTCTCTTAGTATCTTAGGATAAAGAGCAAATAACTTCAGACAAAAAGGACTGACTAACCAAGCAACAGTGTGCTTAGTAATGTGAAAGATACAAATAAAATAGAAAATGTATTACCTGCTCCCAAAAAGCTTACCATCTACCTGAAAAGGGAATACTTAGAAGACTTAGAAAGCAGACACAATATGAGGACAAAGTTCTGAGGCCATAATTCATGTGGATTTGCCACAGAACAGTATCCTATTTTAAGATAAAGCAAATTTAGGTAGAAGCTTTACTTTTTACATTGACTTCCCAAAGGATATACTAAAGAATTAGTAGGTTCCATTTTCAGACTACCTCAGAAGGGCAAATGTAGCCCTAGACTGGACTTAGAACATCTTCCCTTTCTCCAGAGACGTGGCATATAGCCATATAGGTTGTGCACTGCACAACTCCAAAATGTAGCACTTACATGAAGTTTGATGCAAAGAGTGACCTGAGGGATCATGCAATGGGCCATTCTTAACTCTACTGTCAAACATATCAGAATTCATGCTCCGCACATCTATCGCCTCTTATCTTCTGCTATCTTGACGAAGAACACAAAGTTTTTTAAAAATCTTGATTTAAATTTCCCTTGTGCCCTTCTTTTCCTGTGGCCTGTTGTCTGGCTCTGTTTTATGTCACCACTATCCACATGCACACACACACACACACACATATATGTACTTCATTTTATACTGAGTCAGGGAATATGTCTCTTTATCACACCTGCCCTTGGATTTCATTATGATACTGCTTTCATACATTTTTAAGTAAATTTTTGTCCGTAGGTTCTCTCTCTAAGACTGACTCCATTTTTGTTGATTCATCTATTCAGCTAAAATGTATTGAGTATTTACTTAATATTTACTACTATCATCTATTGAGTGGGTATGTTTACATATATATATATGTGCATTTTCATAAATATGTGCGTGCCGCACATAATTCTGCGGCAGACATTTGGCCGCCTCCCCCGAACGGTACCTCTTCATTCTTCTTCCTTTCTATTAGAATCAAGCTTCGGTTCAGAAGGAAGCCCTGGCCTTTAGTCTAGATGACAGGTTCTGAACAATGAGATAGAAGAGGAAGTCTGATGGGGGAAGGAAGGCCTCTGGGGAATACTTTCCTCTCTCATATTGGGCCAGGCATGGAGGGAGTTTCTTGCCTCTGACATGATGCCTGGAGCTGCTGAAGCTACCTTGCCATCATAAAAACAAAACCACGTAAATCACTGAGACATTGATTCAGAGCCACACACTAAGCCACAAAACCCATGTCAGAAACCCCACTTTCCTAATATGTAAGGGAGAAAGAAAGTCCTGTTACTTAACACATGACTGGTAAAGCAGTTTCTTAAAGCCTAAAAGTATTCCTAACTGATACAGCTTTTCTCTGGGTGAAATAAAATCTCACATTTGTTAAACAATTTCAGGTTCCAGCGAGCATGAGGAAGAGGACTTTGGAAGACTACGGACTTCCCCTGGGGCGTGATGTCACAGCGCATAAGTACTGTGTCTTTTAGGACTTCTTTAAGGTCATTTATCTTACTACTGCATCTGCCTGTTCTCTGCATTTATCTAGTGAGCCCAGGTTTTAAACAGTCTAGCATGGAGAACTCTCAGAAAAAATGGCAACTCTCTGCAAACAACAATGTGAAAAAGACAAAGTGACAAAGCAAAGTTCTGCAAACAGTGAGTACTGGCCACATACTCAAGATCACCATTATCTGTCTGTGCACAGCTCATATGGGGAGAACTACCCATTGTTTTTCACTCTCTTCAGTCGCATCTGAACAGGAGCGGCTGATCACAAGGAACAGCATCGTTCCCAAGCACAAAGAACTCACACGGTGCTCATTCTGAAATGTTCAAAAAACAAGGTGAATGCATATCGGAGAATTTACTGAATACTGGCTTCTAAGCCAGATGATGTGCAGCTCCTCCCAGAGCTGCGTTCCAGCTTGCTGCTATTTTAAACAAAAATTTAAATGTGGATAAAATATGTCACAGCAGAAGCTGTAAAGCTGTAATAAATCACTCAGAAAGCACAATTCATAAAAATTTGCTTACATGAGCATTATGTTAGTAATTTAGCTGTGGATCTTCTTGACAGGTAGACACTCCTGGGTGCATGATTCTAAGAAGAAAAATAAAGACTTACTCTGGTACTAACCAAGTGTGCTCAGAATTTAACAGAACAGCAAGATGCACGGGCAGCACAGTTACCACAAGGGAACCAACTACAATGATGCCTATTAAGATAAATTATCTGAATCGTGAGCCATGAGAACAATGGCTCTCATTGAACAGACTCTACCATGTCTTAGCACAAATTAGTAGAAAAAAATTCTTGCTGCCTATACAGTGTATACTTTATCTATGCAAAACTCTAAGATCGTGAAATAAGAGTCTGAAAAAGCATAAACTCAAGACCTGGTTCTTCTATTTACTGTTGTATGTCATTGTGAGACTGGGTTCACCACTCTGAGCTTCCATTTCCTCATTTGATATCCTGCAGCGTTTAATCATAATTTGTAATTATCTATCTGTGCTTTTGTCCATCTTCCTCAGTAGAGTATAAGCTGCAAAGAGAAGGATGATGCCTATCCCGGGTCTTTACAGTATCCTTATTGCCTAGCATAGCGCCCGGCCTATTACTCATACTCAATAAATATACTGAATAATTAAATAAAACTTGGTGCACCTGGGTGGCTCAGTTGGTTAAGCATCTGACTTTGGCTCAGGTCACGATCTTGCGGTTTGTGGGTTCGAGCCCCGCATCCTGCTCTGTGCTGATGGCTCAGAGCCTGGAGCCTGCTTCGGGTTCTGTGTCTCCCCCTCTCTCTGCCCCTCCCATGCTCATGCTGTGTCTCTCTGTCTCTCGATAGTGAATAAACGTTAAAAAAAATGTTTTTAATAAGTAAATAAATAAAACCTTATAAGTACAACCAAATTCATTCAATTGTTCTAAGAACTACATGAAATACTGTGCTTCCAGCTGTTTTGTAAACTTTCAAGTTACCCCGAACTTACAGAAGGTAAGGCTATGCTACACATAACTAGTACTGCTGAATCACTTAAACTCTTGATGCCACAGATGGACCTTCTAGAATGGAGATAGCCTAACTCATCCTGATAGGAGAAGAAAATAAAATAATGTGTGGTGGACTGAATAACGTCCCCCAAAGTCTCAATCTCTGGAATCTGTAAATTTAAACTTATATGACAAAAGCGACTTTACAGATGTTATCAAGTTAAGAATCTTGAAATAGAGAACTTATCCTAATTACCTGGGTGGGCTCAATGTAATCACAAAGGTCCTTCTAAGAGGGACATAAGAAGACTCAGACTTAGCAGAGAAGGTGACATGATGATAGAAGCAGAGGCTGGAGTGACATACTTTGAAGAGAGAGGAAGGGGTCATAAGCCAAAGAACAGAGGCAGCCACTGGAAACCTAAAAAAGACAAGGAACTGGATTCTCCCACTCAGAGCCTCCAGAAGGAACCAGCCTTGTAACCCCTTGACTTTATCCTAGTGAAACTAATTTTGGACTTCTGGCCTTCAGAACTGTAAGACAGTAAATCTGTATCATTTCAAGTCACTAAGTTCTAGTAAGTTATTTAAAAGAGAAATAAGAAACTAACAGAAGTATGTTACATTGGTTTTAGTTGTGAATCAGTACATAAGAATAAGGATCAGTATAATGGGATCCTTGCGTTCAAAGGAGCAGTGCACCAGCCACTAAGTGATATAATTTTAAAAGAATTAACTGCTTAGGCCTTTGATGTTGTTAGAAGATTACTGCTAGGATAGTTATTAACCCCCACCTCTCTGACAAAGACATTTTGGAATTATAATTAAGGCCTCCATATGTTGTAGTATGTGTTTTTTGTACATGGCCTCATTTAATTCTTGCAACATCCCTATGTGGTTGGTATCACTGTCCCCATTTTATGTAAAGGAAAACTGTAGTTCAGAGGGATCAAGTAACTTGCCCAAGGTGAAACACATGTCTAGCTGGAGACCAGTTATTTTGGTGGCAACTTGGCTTTGGAATCAGAAGCACTTCTATAGATCAAGCTGAGTGCAGTAAGGAAAAATTGCTTCCTCCTGCTTCCTGCTATATCATTGGTTGCCTAGGGACTTTTCACACACTCTCTCTCTATAGTACCTATACAGAACAATAGAACAAAATGAAATTGGACTTCTGCCTAGAATTGCAGAGTCTCACTCTAAAAATGTCAAAGATTGCAGATTTCTCTATCGGCATTAACTTCCCAGACATTTAATTAGATAGAGAGCCCTTATTCTGTTCCATAGATAAGCTTTAAAGCAGGAATAAAATTACCAGCAAGTAGATTCTTTTTTTTTTTTTTTTTTCACTTTACTACGGATAGTCTGGGTTGGACATTTGAAATATTTTATCCTTTTCTTGGTCTCTCCCCTTTTGTACATATGGAAATATGGAGCTAACTTGCAGCTGATCTGTGACATCTCTATGCTTATCTCCAGGCACCCCTGCCAGCAGAGATCTGATAAGGGTGACCAAGATAGGGCTGAAATATACTAGCTGGTAATTTGTAATGTGCTCTTTAAATTATGAACGTCCCTTGGAAGCACCCTGTACCAGTTTGCCTACTGGTCTATTGAAAATTTACAGATCGATATTGTACACGTCGCTCATCTGCTTACACAACCTCATTTGGGCTATGTGGCCTGTGGGATATGAAAGATCCCTCAGTAAACTTAAGTCTTGGCTTCACAGATCTTGGTGGACTGTGATCCAGAGACTGTGTGTGTCCTGAAAGAGGACCCTGAAAGTTGCACCTGAGTGTCTCAAATCTCCCTGATCTTCGCCTGTGCCATCTTTCTCCTTTTACAGTTTTGTGTCCTTTGTCTTTTTTAAAAGTTTATGAAAGTATACGTGGTGGAGTCTTGTGAGTCCTTGCAACTACATGACCCTATGTAATTGCTGCAGTATATATTCTGGTCCACTATAACAGAGCCCAGAAAACCAATGGATTTTGTCACTTTTAAGAAAGTGAGAGTGAACAGTATATTTCAAGTGCCCAGGGTTTAAAATCTGCCACCCGGTTCTAGGACTTCAAGGGCATTTTCCTTTAACTTATTGGTTCTTTCTCAAACATTTAGTGTGGACTCACTATGTGCAAACACATATCAACAATCCACGGGTACGTGAACTCACCCCTTGTCTCTACAAATCTCTTCTCTAAACAAAACACACACACCATTTAAAGTCCAGTGTCATTTGATTAACCTCAAGAACATTTGAATCCAACCCCAGAAACAAACGGTAGACTATATCTAACCTCGTGAGTTTTATTCTATGCCCCAGAAGTAGATCTATTAAGTTTAGAAACTTCAAGCTCTCGGGGTGCCTGGGTGGCTCAGTTGGTTAAACGTCTGACTTCAGCTCAGGTCACGATCTCACACTCTGTGAGTTCGAGCTCTGCATCAGGCCCTGTGCTGACAGCTCAGAGTCTGGAGCCCGCTTCAGATTCTGTGTCTGCCCCTCCCCTGCTTATGCTCTATCTGTCTCAAAATAAAATTTTAGGAATTTCAAGCTCTCTCCTTTTATATTCAGTGTCTAAACATTTTTTAATGTATATGATTGTTCAATGAGAGCCAAGCCTCATTATTTCCTATGAATTATATTCTCTGAAAATGTGTTTCCTTTCAACTAAATTAAACAGCAGTAGCTAATTAGTAACATCCTAAGATGAGGACCAAATTTTGCTCACATGCGAACAGTAACTTTCTATCTTACCGATCTTTAAAATGTGAATACTACCAATATTTGGGGCACCAAGTAATAACACATCCTGTCACCAAGGATAATTTTGTTGACTTAGTGGCGTGGTGAAACAAACTATCAGGGCAGTGGATCCTGTAGGCTGCTCTCAGTCAGGATACAGATATTTCTATTTACTGGGGCCGATCCATACATCTGTTCTCTTCTCGCCCTTCACATCATGCTCTTTTGTTGTCAGGTCATTGCACACGTTTTTTTCTCTACCTAGAATGCATGTCCTTTCCCTTTATCCCCCTTGTCATCCTTCCAAATTACTTGGCCAACATCTTCTTATACTTTAGATCTCAGTATAAGTATGTTTCCTCCAGAATGTCTTCTTGACTCCTTAGACAAGATTAAAGGCCTCTGTCCGATACATTCCAATAGCTCCCTCCACTTCCCCTTTCATTCTATTATCACTTTCTTGTAATTAGCTGTGTAATCCTCTGACATCACCTCATAAATTGTAAGCCCCATCAAGTTCACACTGTTGAAGATTAACACCTAGGATAATGCTGGAAACATGGCCTTAAATATGTTGACTCATAATCTCTCCAAGGTTTCCCCTTCCTCTATTCATGGGGGTTATATTCACTTATCAGTGTGAGCCTGTTTTAGTAGCAGTGCTATGGAAAACATGAAGCTATCAGATTGCACACATGTGCATTTATATGCATAGGTGCTATTAGAAAGGCAATCCAAAGAACTTTCTCTTTTGACAAGTCATAGTGTGTGAGCCCGGCCAAAACTGTAAAGTCTGAAGACCCTCTAGCCCCCAACTTTTATCACTCACTATCCCCAAACCAGTGCTGACATACCTTCATTTTACTCCTCAGCAAAGCATTTCCTTCTGTTCGGTGTCCATCCCCCCCAAAAAAACAAGTGTATCATCATTTCCATGCTACAAAACCTGAATTATTTATATATTAGTAACTCAATTGGTCACACATATTTGGACTCATTTGATTATTTTGTTTGGAGATTTAAAAAATAATTTCTCAAGGGAGCTCACCCTTTATCATAAAACCACACAAGGTCAAAATCTGGCCCATGAAGATAATACTTCATAATGACAACTACTTTAGGCTGCTTTAGTAATAGTTAGCTTTGACTGAGTGCTCACTATATGCCAGGTTCTACCGTAAACATTCCATAGGAATTTTCTCATTTAATCCCCATAACAAACCTATGAGATAGGTACAATTTCTGTCCTCACTTTAAATATTAGAAAATTGAGATGCAAGAAGAATTAAGGAATTCAGCTAAGATCACCCCATTGACTAAGATCACCCCATTAGTAGAGTGCAGATCTGGGGCTCAAACCAAGGCAATCCAACCCACAGTCAGTTTGTTTACCATTAATACTTCTCAAAAATAAGAAAAGTCAAAGTTTAGAACTTCTGCCTAACCAAATTAGTTTTATCGGTTTTACTATAAGTTTTACCTCTGGTGGTTGGTTATCTTATGAAAATATATAAATTTTTATGATTTTCCATGGCATATTTCCCTATAAGAATATGTTTCAACCACAAACAATTCATGACACAGTTGGCAACACTTTGTCTAGAACTACAGCTCTCACTTACATATGAATTTATTAGTATAAGCATGATGCCACAAACACTAAAACTGAATCATCGCTTGGATCCTTTTTAAAAAAAAAAAAGCTTTATGGAATTTTTAAGAGAGTACACGTTTCTACTGCAGCAACATTTGTTCACCTATGAATGTCTGAAAGTGTTTAATGAGTAATTTAACCAAGACAAATTTTTCCACGTTTTTAACAGATGTAGTAAATAGTAAGTGAAACCTGTGCATCATGCCAAATACTTTTTATATTATGAAATAGAATTAGCAACTCCACATAGAAAATGTGTAATATGGTGAGTCACGTAAAGAATGTATGAATCTTAACTGTGAAAGGGAATGGGTGAAATAGGTGATGGGGATTGAAGAGTAGATGATGAGCACTGAGTAATGTATGGAATTATTGAATCACTATGCTGTACACCTGAAACTAATATAACACTGTATGTTAACTATACTGGAATTAAAATTAAAAAATGTAATAAAAAAAAGAATGTATGAACCTTAAATGTTCAGCCACAAAACTCATTTTGCTTGTCTTACATATTGCCATGAATGTCCTCTGCAGTCAGTTGAGGAGAGCCCCAGGAAGAGGGACTCTTCAAAAATATGAACCATATGCCCCCATGAGAGAGGCAGCATTCAGCTGCCTGCCATACAAAAGCTCTCGATGGCCAGTAGATGACAGCTAGGGAAACAAAGGCACTAACAGAGGGGGACAGAAATCCTAGACAATTAAGAAAGGGATATTTGTCCTTTCCCTTTTATTAACCCAACACCAGCAGAGTCAGGCCTTGAAAAAGGGAGGGGAAGAAGTATCCCAGAATCAGACCCTTTACCATACACACACACACACACACACACACACACACACACACACACATATGCAACTTCACCTGGATATCACCTAATTATCCTTTAGGACTCAGCTCAGCTCTCTTATCACTCTCTAGAAAACTACCTGTCCTGACCCCATCCCACTCCCAATACACCTCCCAGCCCCCTCACACCTTCCTCCTTAAACTCCATGATAGGTGTCCTTCTCCAAGTCTCCCAGAGCATGCCTCTAGGGTAACACTCAGCAGCACCCTCTACACTAAATGCTGTCCTTTTCTCTTACCTCCATCCCCCTTTAGACTAAAAATTCTTGGGGAGCAGAGACCATATCTTCATATTTACAATCTCTGATGCCTATTATGGTGCCTGGAATTTAGTAGATGCTTACTTATTGAATGAATGAATGAATGATGACTGTTAAAGCAAGTGTAGTTTAGGACATTTTTATCCTGAGGTTTATCATCCTCTACATAAGCATCATGGCAATCTCCCTGCAATTTATGCCAGGGTCCCTTCTCTTTTTATTCTCTCTGCAAGCAATCTTGTCCATCCCCCCATGGCTTCAATTGTGACATTCATGAATCTGCATGTGTGTGAATTCTAAATCTGTATTACTATTTTTCATCCGAACTCCCAATGGACATTTTCAACTGTACTGAACATTGCCACTTGGATGATAATTCTAAAATCCCTCATTACCTCTCTCTCAACTTCTCCCTCCCCCTCCCTTCAGCTGAGATCATCATTCATCTGTGACTTCATGTTAGAGACCTTGACCCTCTTGTCTCCCTCTGGCACCATTCTTGTCTAGTCAGGCACCAACTCTTGTCAGTTTCACCTTTTAAATCTTCCTAACTTTCTTCAGCTCAGCCATAACTCCTTCCGTTCAGACCCTCAGTCTCTTACATGAACTATGCTGAAAGCTTCTGAGATAATTCTCCTAACTTTAATTAAACCATCTTGTATTCCATGGAAAATCCTATAGACTCCACCAAAAGTCTGCTGGAACTGATACATGAATTCAGCAAAGTTGCAGGATACAAAATCAATGTACAGAAATCAGTTGCATTCTTATACACTAATAATGACGCAACAGAAAGACAAATAAAGAAACTGATCCCATTCACAATTGCACCAAGAAGCATAAAATACCTAGGAATAAATCTAACCAAAGATGTAAAAGATCTGTATGCTGAAAACTATAGAAAGCTTATGAAGGAAATTGAAGAAGATATAAAGAAATGGAAAGACATTCCCTGCTCATGGATTGGAAGAATAAATATTGTCAAAATGTCAACACTGCCCAAAGCTATCTACACATTCGATGCAATCCCAATCAAAATGGCACCAGCATTCTTCTCGAAACTAGAACAAGCAATCCTAAAATTCATATGGAACCACAAAAGGCCCCGAATAGCCAAAGTAATTTTGAAGAAGAAGACCAAAGCAGGAGGCATCACAATCCCAGACTTTAGTCTCTACTACAAAGCTGTAATCAGCAAGACAGCATGGTATTGGCACAAAAACAGACACATAAGCCAATGGATTAGAATAGAAACCCCAGAACTAGACCCACAAACGTATGGCCAACTAATCCTTGACAAAGCAGGAAAGAACATCCAATGGAAGAAAGACAGTCTCTTTAACAAATAGTGCTGGGAGAATTGGACAGCAACATGCAGAAGGTTGAAACTAGACCACTTTCTCACACCATTCACAAAAATAAACTCAAAATGGATAAAGGACCTGAATGTGAGACAGGAAACCATCAAAACCCTAGAGGAGAAAGCAGGAAAAGACCTCTCTGACCTCGGCCATAGCAATTTCTTACTTGACACATCCCCAAAGGCAAGGGAATTAAAAGCAAAATTGAACTACTGGGACCTTATGAAGATAAAAAGCTTCTGCACAGCAAAGAAAACAACCAACAAAACTAAAAGGCAACCAACGGAATGGGAAGAGATATTTGCAAATGACATATCGGACAAAGGGCTAGTATCCAAAATCTATAAAGAGCTCACCAAACTCCACACCGAAAAACAAATAACCCAGTGAAGAAATGGACAGAAAACATGAATAGACACTTCTCTAAAGAAGACATCCGGATGGCCAACAGGCACATGAAAAGATGCTCAACGTCGCTCCTCATCAGGGAAATACAAATCAAATCCACACTCAGATATCACCTCACGCCAGTCAGAGTGGCCAAAATGAACAAATCAGGAGACTATAGATGCTAGAGAGGATATGGAGAAATGGGAACCCTCTTGCACTGTTGGTGGGAATGCAAATTGGTGCAGCCACTCTGGAAAACAGTGTGGAGGTTCCTCAAAAAATTAAAAATAGACCTACCCTATGACCCAGCAATAGCACTGCTAGGAATTTACCCAAGAGATACAGGAGTACTGATGCATAGGGGCACTTGTACCCCAATGTTTATAGCAGCACTCTCAACAATAGCCAAATGATGGAAAGAGCCTAAATGTCCATCAACTGATGAATGGATAAAGAAATTGTGGTTTATATACACAATGGAGTACTACGTGGCAATGAGAAAGAATGAAATATGGCCCTTTGTAACAACGTGGATGGAACTGGAGAGTGTGATGCTAAGTGAAATAAGCCATACAGAGAAAGACAGATACCATATGTTTTCACTCTTATGTGGATCCTGAGAAACTTAACAGAAACCCATGGGGGAGGGGAAGGAAAAAAAAAAGAAGTTAGAGTGGGAGAGAGCCAAAGCATAAGAGACTGTTAAAAACTGAGAACAAACTGAGGTTTGATGGGGGGTGGGAGGGAGGGGAGGGTGGGTGATGGGTATTGAGGAGGGCACCTTTTGGGATGAGCACTGGATGTTGTATGGAAACCAATCTGACAATAAATTTCATATATTAAAATAATTTAACAAAAATAAATAAATAAACCATCTTGTAATTCCTTTTCATCACAGGGACACATCCCTGTTTGAGTAAGTCAAATCTCATTCTAACATTGTGGATACAATGGTGAGTCAGACAAAGCCTCTCCCTCTGTGTTAGCTGAAGTAAAAACTAAGCTTTTTGGAATCATATACCAGCCCCTTGATCTGACAACCATCCATCTTCTAGCCCTAGCTCCTCCCATCCTGCTCACATCCTATGCTTCTCACTTATGCATGCAAGCATTTTATTCTTTCTCAAAATATTTTCCCTTGGGACATGCTGTTTCCTTTGCCTGAGATTTTCATGTATAACCAGCCCGTTCCACGACCTGATAAATGTCTGCTCATTCTTCCAGATAGAATTCAGATGTCATCTCTTTGGTGAAGCTTTTCTCATCGGCCATCGTTTCTTTTCCACGTGGTCATGGCACTCTATACCTGCCTCTAGTCAGGTTGGTCATGCTGTACTACACACATGTTCATATCTGTCTTAGCCTATTTGATAGTGAACTCTTCCAGAGGAGACTTCTTTATCTTTACATCTGAGCAGAATCCAGCACCCTGTTTGTTATACAACAGACCATAATACTTATATGTGGTGTTGAACAAATAACCAGAAGAGTAAAGCAAGTACATATTCTATCTTTCTTAATCCTAACTCAGAAATAAGAATAAACATTCAGAAACAAGAAATCAGAAACATTGGGTCTCTTGATTCTTTAGCTTGAAATTTCTGTAGTTTTTACCTTAAGTGAATGGCACAACTTAATTTTAACAATTTAATGTTTTTTAAAGGCTTAAGTCTCTTTAAGAAACAGACTCTTTTTTAATGTTTATTTTATTTATTTTGAAAGAGAGAGCATGAGTAGGGGGAGGGACAAAGAGAGGGAGAAAAAGAATCCCAAGTAGGCTCTGTGCTGATGGCCCATGAAGGGCTCAAACTCAGGAACCACAAGATCATGACCTGAGCTAAAGTCAAGAGTCAGATGCTTAACCGACGAAGCCACCTAGGCGCCCCACGAAACAGACTCTTTTTTAAATTTTTTTTAAGTTTATTTATTTATTTTGAGAGAGAGAAACAGAGACAGAGAGAGCGTGCACAAGCTGGGGAGGGGCAGAGAGAAGGAAAGACAGAATCCCAAGCAGGCTCCATGCTGCCAGCATAGAGCCTGATGCAGGGCTCGAACTCACAAACTGTGAGACAATGACCTGAGCCAAGATCAAGAGTCAGACGTTTAACCAAATATGCCACCCAGGCACCCCAAAATGGAGTCTTAACTATAGAGAACAACGGATGGTTACCAGAGGGGAGGTGAGGGGGAGGTGGGTGAAATAGGTGATGGGGATTAAGGAGTGCATTTGTTGTGATGAGCACTGAATGTTGTATGAAAGTGTGGAATTCCTATATTATACACCTGAAAGTAATATAACACTGTATATTAACTAACTGGAATATAAATAAAAACTTTGAAAAGCTAAAATAAAAAGGCTCATTTTACCAACTGAATAAGTAAATGTACATTTCTTTATATAGTGCACCATAAAGCAACAAATTGAAAATGAAAGACCAGAAGTATCTTTCAAAATGGTGAAGGCCAGTATAATGACATATGTACTGCCTTACTTTACCCCTCCTCTGCCCTAGCAAGCTGGAAGCAGTCGGACATGGCATTTTTCTTCTCTGAGACTCAGATTCATCATCTGTAAACTGACCAGAACAGACCCCGGCCTCTTCCAGTCTGATAATCAATGACACTGTAATACTCCATAGAATTGCCAGAAATGCCACCAATGCATAAAAATGAATACAAAAGCTACAGACCAGAGGAACTCACAAAGGGGCATCCTCGACTAAAGCAAACATGACTTCACAGAAGCAAGAAGACTAAGGTACGGTAATTTGAATTATGCCAAGGGATTCTGGCTGAAATGCCAACAAATACATGCAATTATTTTAAGTGTGCACAGGAGAAAAGAGACAAAATGAGATTGCTGAAGCTTTAAAACGTCTTAAGGAATGTGAATCTCACAGGGCTCAATCAAATGACACAGAAAGGCAAAAGCATTTAATGGCTTAGAGGCAAGGGTTTAAAAGGGCCTACTTATATCATGACATCTCCTCATTCCTTTTCAATTTGATAAAATAGATAATCACAAAATGTTCCAGTTATGTATAGTCTCCAGACTTGCTTAAAGTAATGCATTTTTTTTTTTTTTTTTTTTGGAGCCGAAGCCTGGCTCTTTTTCTTCACTAATATCTATGAAAGTAGTGAGGGAGAGAAGAAAATCAGAGGTAGAGTACCACCTATGAACCTATCAATTACCAATCTGAGGAATTAGTTGCACATCTAAATATTTCTAGGCCAGATGTTCTTAGCCACAGAGGTACATCATTTTGTTTGAGTTTCCCCCCTTCATCTCCCAAATGTCATGCTCTGTGCCCCCCACAGCTGCTGTATTTTGCCACTCTGTTGGTTTCTAAGCTGCTCTGCATGTGACTGGCTGTGATATGAGAAGAGGGAGAACAGATAAAAGATGAAGAGAGCGTCAGAGCAGAGCAAAACAGCTGCCAGAGGAAGGATGTGTCACTGCAAGGTACGTAAAAGCAGACACTGGAGACAGAAAATTTTTGGAAGGGACTTCTGCGAAAATGAAGATTAGAAACACGTGGAAGGTCAACAGACAGGGGAATTGGGCACAAATCTGCAAATCCATTTTCACAAGTTCTGTGTTCTGCTCATCCTTTTAAAGAAAGGTAATTTCATTCCACTTTAGTCAGAAGGGAATGATTACTTAAAAGCATCAAAGCCATGTCAAGGAACAGTTTGCTCTATTTTTTTTTTAACGTTTATTTATTTTTGAGACAGAGAGAGAGCATGAACGGGGGAGGGTCACAGAGAGACGGAGACACAGAATCTGAAACAGGCTCCAGGCTCTGAGCTGTCAGCACAGAGCCGGACGCGGGGCTCGAACCCACGGACCGTGATATCATGACTTGAGCCGAAGTCGGACGCTTAACCGACTGAGCCACCCAGGCGCCCCAGTTTGCTCTATTTTAAAGGACTCCTTTTTTTCAGCCTTAGAGACATAAAATCAACAAATTACAATATATTTAAATAATACAATTAAAGATTTGATATACTTTTATACGTTGGAAAAGAATTCCCAGCATTGAGTTGACTAACACATTCATCACCCATTTTGCTTTGCCTTTTTTGTTTGTTTGGGGTTTTTTTGTTCGGGGTTTTTATTTTTGTTACTGAGTTGTATGAGTTCCATATGTTTTAGGCTTTAATCCATTATTGGATGGTTTGTGAATATTTTCTCCCATTCTGTGGGCTACCTTTTCATTTTGTTAATTGTTTCCTCTGCAGAGCAGAAGATTTTAAGTTTGATGTAACCCCTCCTGTTCATTTTGCTTTTGTTGCCTTTTAGTGTCAAATCCAAAAAAAAAAAAAAAATTATTTCCAAGATCAATGTCAAGAAACTTACTCCCTATGATTGCTTATAGGAGTTTACAGTTTCAGGTCATATGTTCAGTCTCTGATCCATTTTGAATTGAATGTTTTGTATGGTGTAACATGGGGGTTTATTTTCATTCTTTTCTTTGTAAATATCCACTTCTGCCAACATTTATTGAAGAGATTGCCCTTTCCCCATTGTATTATTTTTGGCTGCTTTGTAAAAAATTTATTTTATGCCTGAGTTTATTTATCAGTCCTCTGTTTTGTTCCATTGATCAATGTGTCTGTTTTATGCCAGTACCACACTGTTTTGATTATTATAACTCCGTGATATAATTTGAAATCAGAGCGTGATGCCTCCAACTTTGTTCTTCTTTCTCAATATTGCTTCAGGTTCTTTTGTGATGCCATAAGAATTTCAGGATTGCTTTTAAATTTCTGTTTAAAATGTCATTGGAATTTCATAGAGGTTACATCAAAACTACATCTTTTTATATTGTCTATACATTAAAAAATTATTGTAATAACTGCTATTTTTAATGCTTCATTTCTTTTCATCTTTATACTGGTGTTATAAGTGATTTACCAACCATTATTACAATAGGAGAATATTCTGAATTTAACTATATATTTACTTTTACCTATGAATTTCATATTTTCATATGTTTTCAATGTTATTAATTAATACCCTTTCATTTAAGCTTAAGAAATGTTCTATAAAATTTCTTATAAGACTGGTCTACTTGTGATGAGCTCCTTCAGATTTTGTTTGTCTGGAAAACTATCTCCCCTAATTCTGCCAGATGGAATGTTCTTGGTTGGCAATTTTTTTTCAGCACTGTGAATATATCATCTCACTCCTTTCTGGCCTGCAAAATTTCTGCTGAAATATCCACTGATAGTCTTGTAAGGGGTTCCTTTGTATGTAACAAGTTTTTCTCTTACTGCTTTGAAATTTTCCTCCTTGTCTTTAATTTTTGACAGTGTAATTATAATGTGTCTCAGTGTGGGTCTCCTTAGTTCATCATATTTGGTAATCTTCAGGTTTCTTGGATCTGGATATCTGTTTCTTTCTCCAGGTTAGGGGAATTTTCAGCCATCATTCCTTTGACTAAGATTTCTGCCCCTTTTCTCTTTTTTTCCTTTCTGCAACCCCTATAATGTGTATATTGTTCTGTTTAATGATGTCTTCCCTTATGTCCCTTAAGCTAACTTCACACTTGTCCTTTCTTATTTTCTCCTCTTCTTAAAAAATTTCATGCCCTATCTTCAAGTTCATTGATCTCTTCTTTCATGTGATCTAGTCTGCTATTGAATGCTTTTATTGAATTTTTCAGTGCAGTTACTATATTGTTCAATTCCATGATTCTTCTTTGGTAATTTTAAAATATTTTATCTCTTGTTGAAAATTTCAGTTTGTTCATGCACTGCTTTCCTAACCTGGATGAGCATCTTTAGGACCATTAAATTTAACTTTTTACTGGGTAAATAACTTACCTTGAATTCTTGAAGATCAATTTCTAGAGATTTATCTTGATTTCGACCCTATTTCCCTGTTTCTTAATTTTCCTTGACTCTCTGTGTTGCTTTCTGCACATTAGATTAACCAGTCTTGAAAGAGTGATAGAGTGGTCTCATGTAGGAAATGAACCTAGTTAGCCCCAGCTCTTGGTTGCCACTTAAACTTCTGTGATTGTCTAAGTCACAACTTTGTTCTTAGTGGTTGCCAGTGGTTGATGATATGCAAAGACCCATCAGGGTCTCAAAGGATACGATCATAGTCAGGGCCCTAGGTGCAGACTGATTAAAAACCAGACACCCAAGCAGCACCTGGAAAAGTATGTAGTTAAGCCTACTGGGAGAAAGAAACTGGAAGACGGGCATTTGTGCCTGTACTGAGCCTGAGGATATATAACCACAGGGGATGCTCCTGCGTTTGTTTAAAAAGTGTTTCTTTGCTACAATTTTGTGGGACTCATGAATGCAAGCCCAGTTGGCTATCAGAGCCAGGCAATCTGGGGCTTATCCCTTCTTTGGCAACTGCAAAATAAGGGGTGGCACTAGATGTGTACAAGCTCCTGTCAGAGAGATGCTGGTGACCTGATTTTCACTTTGGAATAAGGCAAAAAGAGAAGGTGGGGAAAACAGCCACTAGCTCCTCTGAGTTCAGTGGAGGATCACAGGTAGATGTGAGTTAGAAGACAGACCCTCAGTCATCAGCCTATAGAGTATGTAATCAAACCCCTTCCAGGGAAAGATGGAGGTGCACATTTTTGCCTGATCCCCCTGTACTGAGCCCCAGGGTAGGCGGGGGGGGGGGGGGGGGGGGGAGGGCTAGGGAGGGGCAGTAGCTGTGGCAAGTGCTCATGCAACCATTAAGAACTGCTTCTTTGTTATCGTCCTGTGGATCTTGGAAATTCAAGCCCCATTGGCTTTCAGAATTGGGGATTTGTGGGGGTTGGCCTTAAAAATTGGAGTGCTAGATGAGTGGCTCAAACCTGTCACTCTTCAGGCATAAACTGGCACCTTGGGGGTTCCACACCTATTGTATGTCTCTGTGCTGGGGGTGATGTTTATGATTAGAGTGTGTCTCAGTCTCCCATTTTGATGTGTATATTTTCTCTTTCACCCAATGTGTAGGAGTCACGCAACTATTTCCTGGATTTCTCTCAAAAGGAATCACTCCTTATGTAGCTGCACATTTGGTGTGTCTGTGAAAGGAAGGAAGGTCATGAGCCTTCTAGGTCACTATCTTGTTCCTTCATAAAGGAAATTTTTAATGTCTTTAATAAAATATATAAAGTTCAATTAATAAAATTAAGCTAAATCAAGAACCAAAATAGTGTATAAATAATGTGCTTTACTTGGTTAAAAGGGCTTTAAAAAGTATTTGGCCCCCTCTGCTTCCTTTGGGACTTTATGCAGGCAAAATTCTTATTCTTAAAAGGTAGCAATACAGAATAAAATGAAAATAGTTGATTGAGATGATGAAGTTATTCATACCTAATATTTTCAGAGCAAATAAGAATAATATTAACAATATAAGCAAAATTTTAAGAGGATGGACACTTTCAGAAAACAAACCTATCTAACCGAATTCTGCCCCTTTTTCTCATTCAACTCCTTCTATGTGTTTTTGAAATATATAATATTGATTTTTTAAAGGTCTTCAGAGACCACTTTATCCAAAATAAATATCAACTTCCTGTAACATATTTGAGATAATGGTTCAAGCAATAGAAGATAATATGTATATTTTCAATATATACATTTACCCTGTTTACTACTACATATATTTGCCCGCTCTATATATTAACCCCACTTGGTTAGAATCTCATTTCCCAAGCATATCTAGTATGTAGTATGCCTGTGTGGGCCATCGTGTCCATGGGGTCTCTGGAGGACCACCTTGTACTTTCTCTTAACCTCAGTCATGAGCCTATTATTTAAGTTCATGGGAACCCTCATTCTATTGTCTCTCTGCTCGACACCCTAGTCCTCAACTAGAGATTAGAATCTTACCTGGAGTTGCCTCTCGCTTGCCTAGCATCCTGATGGCTGCATCCTGCTTCTGTGTCCAAGGTGTTTGCCATGAATAAATCATGAATAATCCTGCCAGACTTTATACCAGAACCTCACCCTGCCAAATACTGCTGCACAGCACCTCCTACCCAATGAGCTCCCTGGCTACATTGACAGTTTCACGGATGTTGGCCTATACTCTCTGGTCTTATACTCTTTTTTTTAATTTTTTTAATGTTTGTTTATTTCTCAAAGAGAGAGACAGACAGAGTGTGAGCAGGGGAGGGGCAAAGAGAAGGAGACACAGAATCCGAAGCAGGCTCCAGGCTCTGAGCTATCAGCAGAGTCCGACATGGGGCTCAAACTCACAAACTGTGAGATCGTGACCTGAGGTGAAGTCAGATGCTTAACCAACTGAACCATCAAGCTGTCCCATTGTTGTCTTATACTCTTATAACCAAGTAAATTTCTGAGATTTATCCAATCTTAGCTCTGTCCCTACCTTGACCACTGAAAGCTTCCTCTTATCCAAGATTATCCCCAATAGGAGAGACTTGTACTTTAATTAAAAATTAAACTTATGCTTTCAATGGCCCCTGTCCCACGCTGTTACTCATCTTTCTTCTGGATTCATGATTTCAATTTTCCTCTGAATGAAAGGGAGCTCGTTTATAAAAATGTGCACAAGCATCTCTAGGTGATGGTTGTACAGAGGAAAAGAAGCATTCTGAATCCTGATCCAAATGTTCTTGAGACAATTGGACAGTGAGTTCACTGGGACAATCTCAAGGCCATCCAAGGAACCACTCTAGCCTCTCCCGTGTAAGTGATCCCCAGGTAGAGCAGCTTGCCCAGCCCAGCCCACTAGGGCAATTTATTCATACAGCTGGACTTAGGCTGCACAATCACCTCTCTCTTAAAACTACTGGTTGCTGCCAGTACCTGCTAATGTGACAGACCAGTTCAACCTGTGTTCATACCTAAACTAACCCAACCAACAGAGACTCACTTTCTCTACCGCTTCAAGGTTCAGATGAAGCACTCATCATGGGGCATGTAATCTGACTTTTCTCATGGCTGCTCACAGGGGTTGGCTAGCACAATCCATAAGGGCAGAGTAGTTAAATGCCCTGAAGAAAATACATTAATCAATGAGACACAGGAGATGACAAGGAGATCTAAGATAAATTCATTCCCCTTCTTCTTTTTTCAATTCCAATGGACTTTTCTAAGACACAGTGATTCTAGATAACCTCTCTGGAAATGTCCTATAAGTACACAACTGCCAGTGTTATATATAATGCTTCTAAAGCCTTGCGAATACTGTAAGGAAAGGGTTTTTTTTAATTGTCTTATCTATGTATCTGAGCTCTTAAAACTTTCTTATAGCTAAAACATTAGAACTTATCTGTAGGATTACAGAGAGATAATCCTGCCTTAAGTAGTGTGAAACAAAAACAAACAAAACCAGACAACTGATAATACACTTGATATTAAAATCTATTTTTTTCCCCATTTCTTTCTCTTTTCTCTTGCTGCCCATGCTAGGCCTTTATTTTATGAGCTCCTGTTTCTTGCATTTAGTAAAAAATAATTCAATTCTAAACAGTGAATTTAGACAGCATTTTTTCTTAGATTAAAAGTCATATACTTTTTTTTTAAATCTGCTTATTCATGAAAATATATTGGAAACCATTCTGCTGAGCTTCTATTTTCTCTGATGTTTTCGGTCAGTATTCTTTCATCATAAAACAGAAAACTTAGCAAAATTAACTAACATTTAAAAATTTACTGATGCATATTTAAAGCCAATAAACTGCTTTGTTAATAACAAACAATAACAACAACATGAGATGTAATCAGCTCAGGAACACACTGCCTTGTATTTGCTCTCCTTTCTCCACTGCCTCACTTCCCTTCATTCTTGCTGTCCTGGGATTGCAGGCCCAAATAAAGCATGTGTAAATTTGTTCTCCTATCTTCTTTCTAGGGAACTTGGACTAAGACATAGCATATTCATATCAGTTAATAATCCTGACTCTTGCCTCACCTCCAGAGAAGAGCAGAGTCATATACGGAGGCTGGAGAGGTCTTAGTACTTTTTAGCTTGTGGTTAGAAATCTCTCTGGTAGGGATGGGCAGTTCATTATTACCTCTCCACCATCTGCCTGTCTCTCCCTCTTTCTTTCTCTCTTCCTATCTGCCTTACCCCCCTCTTGGTTCTCTCTCCCTCTCTTTCCCCCCTTTCTCTTTCTCCTGCCCTTCCTTCCTCCCTCCCTCTTTCTCCTGTCCACCCCCTTCATGTTCTCTCTCCCAATCCAAGAAAGGATCTTAATAGAGTCAGATAAGAGGTGACATGAAGAAACTTTTTGAATTTAACCAATGCATGTGAATGACTGGGGTAAAGAGCTAAATAGGGAATAAGAGGAAATAAAAATATTTTCATTGACATCTAACAAAGAAAATTTAAATTTAAATTCTGGGCGATTTTCAATGAAATTCATTTCAATATTCCTATTAGTTTCAAAAGTGTGGAGAGCATAACTTTGAGGAAAATTTTCCCAAAAAACTGTTCTAAATATGTGTGAGATCTGCCCTAAATTTTGGCATTTGATTTTAAAGCACAAAGTGTTCTTGTGAAGAAGATAAGAAAATAGACCATGACCTTCTTAATAAATGTACTATATATTTTTTAATTCTAGGTTATTCTTTTCCCAGAAATTTAAACTCTCCCTTATCTCTTAATTCAGTATTCATCATGGGCTTAGAAATCCCGTTGACTAATACAAAGAGTGAACTGGGCTTCACATTTATAAGTGGACTGCTTGGTAAATTTATTCTCCTGGGTTTAAAATAACCACTAAGTAGAAAATTGTACCAGCACTATCAATGCAACAGAAGTAGGCTGATAAATTAGGAATGGAGGAGAAGAATTAATTGCTATTGGACATGAAAGGAGAATTTTAGTTCATAAACATTTGTGCTGTAATCTCCTCTAAACTTTAATTAAACTCTCTTGAGGTTTATAATCTTAAAATACATTTATTTTAAATTTACCCACTTGCCAGAAAGATTTATTCAAGCTGTCAGTGTTCTACTTTAAAGCATTTCATTTTGAAGTGACTGATTCCAATCATCATCCCTCTGATGCGGTAAAGTCTTTTAAAGCCGACTCAGGAAACTTCTGCTTTATAGAAGAAAGAAATAAGAAAAGAAAAGAAAAGAAAAGAGGAGAGGAGAGGAGAGGAGAGGAGAGGAGAGGAGAGGAGAGGAGAGGAGAAGAGAAGAGAAGAGAAGAGAAGAGAAGAGAAGAGAAGAGAAGGAAAGAAAAGAAAGAGGGAGGGAGGGATGGAAGAAAAGGAAGGAAGGAAGGAAGGAAGGAAGGAAGGAAGGAAGGAAGGAAGGAAGACTCTTCAACTACAGGTGTGAGTGTAAATTGGTACAACCATTTGTATAACAATTAAGCACTGTTTGGGAAAGTTGAATGTGCACATGCTCTACAATCCAGTAAGTCCACTCCTAAAAGGCACAGAACAACTCTTATGCATGTGCAACTGGTGACCTTAACAGGAAACTTCACAGCATCATTGTTCATGGTAACAAAAAAATGGAAAAACTCAAAAATCCATGAAGAATACACAACTTGGAATATATTCAAATCAAGAATATCATATATAGAAAAATGTGTGCCTATATATGATATATATAGATATATACATGTATCAGTGCAAATAACTATAGCCATACATAAATATCTAAGGATGTTAAAAAATTATAATATTGAATGAAAAAAAGGATCGCATTTATAAAATTCAAAAAAGAGACAACATAAATAAATCTACCTGGTAAAAGAGTAAAGAACCATAAAGTAATGATTAGCAAAAAATTTAGGAGAGAGATAAGTTCTATAATAGGAGGGAAAGGAAAATTTTCAAAGAGAAGCACTTAGGGGACTTATAAGTCACTAGGTAAGTACCATTTCTTAACCTGGTGGTGGATATGTGAATATTTATTTTATTATCATTATCAAATTGTGTCTATGTGTATTCCCTTACATTTGCATATATATTCTGGAAAAAAAGTTTTAATTATAATGAAAGGTATTGTTAGCAAAATGATGGTATAGGAATTTCTAATTCACACCCCTCCCAGAACTATCAGTTTGAATAACTATCCATGAAGAAAAATACCTTCACAAAAGCTAGTTTCCAAGTGACAGATTACAGCACTTGGGCAAAGCACAGAAATAAGAAAAAAATGTATTGAGGAGGTTAGGAAAGATAGATTCATACTACCCCATCACTTTTCCCCCAACCCAGGCAGCCCAGCACAGAGAGAGACACTTTCCCCATAGGAGAAGGACCCACCCAACACCAGACAAACTCCTGTGGTTCTAGACGGCCCCTACCAGACTCCTGTGAACCAGATACACAGCTCACACCAGCACCTGCTGGATTCCAAGCCATGACCTTAGGCTCCCAGAGACTTCCACAAATCCAAGCTCTGGGCACATCCCAGAGTTGGCAGATCCCATGTACCCAAATGGCATTTGTGGCTCCAGGCTCCTAATCAGCCCTTGTAACCCCAGACTGCAGGCAGGTACCTGAGATCCCAAGCTCCCAACTGTGCCCAGCTCCTGGCCTACTACCATGGACTCACACTTTCTCTCCACCCCAGTACCAAGCCAACCCCTAATGACTTTAGGTCCAGACTATCTTCTGTGGATCCAAGCTTCCAGCCTGCCCCAGCACCAGGCCAGCCCACGCAGCCCCAGCCTCAAGGCCAGCTCTCATGACTCAGTCTCCAGGCCCACCCAAGCACCAGACTGGCCCCTATAGATTCAATCTCCATGTGAGGCCCCAGGTTACGAGCCCATATCTATGACCCCAGGCTATAGGCTTACCCTAGTACCAAGCCAATTTCCATGGTCTCAGACTCTAGTCCAGATCCTCTAGAACCAGGCTCTCAGTCTGTCTGAGTATGAGTTTGGCCCCCATAAACCTAGATGTCGAGCCCACACCAGCAGTCCCCAGCACTTGGTTGACCTCTGTGGACCAGGATCCAGGTCCACCTATGCAGACCCAGGTCCCAGGTGCCTAAAACTAACACAATTCCAATGACTGGCCCTCAAGAAATAAAGATGTATGAACTGTCTGAAAAAGAATTCAGAATAATATTTTTGAAGAAATCCAATGAACTAAAAGGGAACAAGTAGACAACTAATTGAAATCAGGGAAACAATGCATGAACTAAAGGAGAAGCTTAGCAGAAAAATAGATACCATGAGAAAAAACAAACCTAGAATTGAAGAAAATAATGACTGAAGTGAACAATTCAATAGAGAGCTTCAATATCAGACTCAGTCAAGCAAGGAAAGAGTCAACTTTAAGACAGGTCATTTGAAGTCATCCAGTCAGAGGATCATAAAGGAAAAAGAATGAAAAAGTGTGAAGAACTCCTACATGAATTATGGAATACCAAGAGATATAACCTCTGCATTATTGGAGCCCAAGAAGAAAGAAATAAAGGGAAAAAAAGAATCTTTAAAGTAATAAAAGAGAACTCTCCAAATCTGGGGAGATAACTGGATATCTGACTTTATGAAGCTAATAGGCCACACTAAAATTTCAACCCAAAATAATCTTCACCCATACACATTATGATAAAACCATCTAAAATCAAAGACAATAAGAGAATTTTAAAAGCAGAAAGAGAGAGGCACCTGGGTGGCTCAATCAGTTAAGCAACCAACTCTAGATTTTGACTCAGGTCATGATCTTATGAGTCAAGAGTTTAAGGCCCACATCAGCCTCTATGCTGACAGGGCAGAGCCTACTTGGGATTCTCTCTCTCCCCCTCTCTTTATGCCCCCTCCCACTCATGTGCTCTATCAAAATAAATTAAAAAAAAATAAAAATAAGCATTAAAAATTTTAAAAAGAAACAAAGAAAAAAATAGTCACATAGAAGGAAACCCCGATAAGGCTATCAGATTTCTCAGTAGAAACCTTGCAGACCAGAAAGCTGGCATGATATATTCAAAGTGCTGAAAGAATAATACTGCCAATCAAGAATATTTACCCAGCAAAGTTGTCTTTCAGAAATGAAGAAGAGATAAAGACTCTCCCAAACAAAACTGAGGGAGGTCACCATTACTATACATATCCCTTATAAGAAATGCTAAAAAAGAGTTTTAAAGCTAAAATAAAACTAATTAATAACATAAAAACATATGAAAATATCAAACAAACTAGTACAGGGAATTATATAGTCAAAGTTAGAATACTCTAATACTATATTAAGGTGGTGCGTTAATATCTTAACACCAGTATAAAAGTTAAAAGACAAAAATTTGAAAATAACTATGGCTACAATAACTTGTTAAAAATATACAATATAAAAACAGGTGAATTATAATATCAAAAACAAAATTATGGGGAGAGAGGAGTAAAAGGAAAGAATTATCATATACAAAGTTAAGTTGATAATCAGCTTAAAATAGACGTGTGTGTGTGTGTATGTGTGTGTATAATGTTTTATGTAAGTATTATGGTAAGTACAAAGTGAACCTAGAGTAGACACAAAAGATAAACAGAAGGGAATCAAAGAATACTACTATGGAAAATCATCAATTCACACAGAAAGATGGCAAAAGAAGAAAGGTACAAGGGAACTACAAAAGAAAAACAAAAACACAATTAGTAAGATGGCATTAGTAAGTCCTTACCTATCAATAATTACTTCAAATGTAAATGGATTAAATACTCCAATCAAAATACATGCATACAGTAATTAATAGATTACAAAGTAAGATTCAACTATATGCTGCCTATAAGAGACTCGCTTCAGTTTTAAAGATATAAATAGGCTCAAATTAAAGTAATGGAAAAAGATATTCCATGTAAATGGAAACAAAAAGAAGCAGAGATAGCTATTCTTATATTAGACAAATTAAACTTTAACCAAAAAACTGTAACAGTAGAGAGAAGGTCATTATATAAGATAAAGGGGCCAATTAATCAAAATACACAATAATTGTAGAAATCTATGTACCCAGGGGTGCCTGGGTGTCTCAGTCGGTTAAGTGACCGACTTTGGCTCAGGTCATGATCTCACAGTTCATGGGTTCAAGCCCTGCATCAGGCTCTGTGCTGACAGCTCAGAGGCTGGAGCCTGCTTCAGATTCTGTGACTCTCTCTCTCTCTCTCTCTCTGCCTTTCCCCCACTCACTCTCTGTCTCTCTCTGTCTCTCAAAAAATAAACAAATGTAAAAAAAAAAGAATCAATTACAAGAAAATGAAATGGGTGTACTCTTACATAGGAACTCTTTGTGTATACTTAAATTGTGTACTTGATGCTACTACAAAATGAATGTTAACTATAGATTCATTTGTAAAAATTAAAACACCTAACTCTTCATTAATAAAAAAATTGATAAATCATGAAACAAGTTCATACTATTGAATATAATAAAGTCATAGAAAGAATGATACAAATTTCTATTAGTGTTTCTAAAACTATGATCCAATGATCATCTTGATCAGAATCACCAGAGTTTTTGGTTAACAGATTACTGAGCCACACGCCAGACCTACTGAATCCATGGGACTTAGAATTTTAATTAGAACCTCAGCTCATTCTTATTTATGAAAGCTTGAAAATAGCTACTATATATTCCAAGAGGGACAGCTCCCTAAATAAAATTGTTAGAAGAAAAAGCAAGATATGGAATAATATATGGAACATAAGCCTGCGTTTATAAAGACAAAACTGTAGAGTTGTGTGTATATTTGTGTGTACTTGTGTGTGTAGCTGTGCATATGCTTGTGTATATTAATATGTGTATGCATGAATATAAACAAGTGATATGAAAACGTCCAGAAAGCAATATAGCAAACGTTAATAAGTCAGTACAGAGCCTGATGTGGGGCTCGAACCCACAAACCGTGAGACCATGACCTGAGCTGAAGTCAGATGCTCAACCGACTGAGCCACCCAGGCACCCCTCATTTGATAACTTTAAAAGAAGAAAAGCACGCGACTCAAATATAATTGCAGACCAATGAGAAATGTAGAAGATTAGTGTCTTGCCATGAAGGATAGGACAAACTCCAAAGCAAATAATACCAACTTTTTACCAAATGCATATTAAGCTTTTCTGGTCATCAAAGAGCACCACTCAGATCTCCTATTATTGTCCATTTTTGACCCATGGTACCAACAAACTGTGCTCTGAATCCTCCACTGCACGGCCACCATGAACACCATACCTCCCACAGGCTGTTCCCAGCTAAAGAATCAGTGCCTCCAGGGTCCTAAAGCAGACCCATTTCCATGAAATATGATTTACACAGCCACTTGGGCTTGAAAAGTGACCATAAACCGTGCCAAAACTTTCTCAGGACTTCATTGCCGTCTAGGACTCTTCTTACTGAAACTTCCTGTCATCAGCCCTTTATAGGGATTAGACCTGCGGTGTGGTCTGAGAGCTCTCCCACCTCCACTGACTCTTTCCCCAACTTCCATCACAGGGATTTTAGCCCAATAAATAACTTGCAGTCCTAATCTTTCTTTGGTATCTGGTTCTTAGAGAACCCAAATTAACAAACTATCTGAGTCAAAAGCCTGAACTCTTAATAAGCACATTGTACTACCTGCCAAGTAAAATCTGTAACTTTACAGAGTATTTCCCTACTTTTTAACAGATTATCAGCCTGTCAAATGAACAAACATTTTCCAACACTGTCCCCAGACAAACCCATTACCTCCTCTAGGATGAGGTAATGAACACCACCACTTGACTTTCCAACACCCTGAGTGAAGATTTGCCCAGAACCTCAAGAAGACCAGCCCAATTGACCCTTTCTTCATTCCTTCATTCATTCAGTCAAAATGTATTGAGTACTTACTATATGAGAATTACAGTCCCAGGCCCTGAGTAGGAGGTGCAGACTAGGTCTCTGCTCAAATGTAATTTATAATCTGGAGGAGAAAAAACAGACGTAAAAAATAAACACAAACATATCATTAAAAATTACAAAAAGTAGGGGCACTTGGGTGGCTCAGTCAATTGAGCGTCTGACTTCGGCTCAGGTCATGATTTTGCAGTCTGTGAGTTCAAGCCCCACATTGGGCTTGCTGCTGTCAGCACAGAGCCCACTTCAGATCTTCTCTTTTCCTCTCTTTGCCCCTCTCCCATTTGTACTCTCCCCAAAATTAACAAATATTAAAAAATAATTATAAAAGCCCTATGAAGGAGAAGAAACAGAGTCTCAGGAGAGTATAAAAGAAGCAATTTTAAGATCAGAAGGTGAAAGGCTTTCTAGAGACTATGATGTATAAGCTGAGACAAAGGACGAAAATGAGCCTGTTACATGAAGTTTGGGAAAGCAGTTCCAGCAGAGGGAAAGCCCAGGAAGGCCTGCAATGAAGAGCTTTGTGATGGAGACAACACAGGTGAGAGGCTTGAAAATAGTTACCTGTGGTTAGAGAGGTAAGCAAAGGTCAGATTGTTCAGGGCCTTGGGTGCCATGGTAAGGATTTAAGATTTTATGACGTCACTGAAAGGTGTTAAACAGGAGCTGAGGAGGGGGAATAATAAAAAAAGGCTAAGAAGAATATGGTCCCATTTCAATTCTTAAAAGACGACCTTGTCAGGCTTTTAGAAACTGGCTTAGCAGAGCACACAGCAACAAGAGAAATGAGGTGAGCCGCCAAAAGTGGGTACAAAGGTAAAGGTGGAAGGGGTCAAGCAAGAGCAGCATATAATGCATAAAAAAATTGTGCAAATTGTCCCACATGTGAGACGTCCCAAGAGATCCAGCATTTGGATACTTGCCATGCATTCAGAAGACGTTAACAACCACTAGTGGAAATAGAGAGCAGTAACCATCCAAGAGAAGACCGCAGCCACAGTTAGTTAAGTAAGGAGAACATTTTTCTTTCCCTCTCTTTCCTTACCACTCGAACGCACTGAGTGCTAGGGCACTAGAGCCTAAAATAGGTAGGAAAAAAGGCATATAGCAGTGGCTCCCAGAATCAGCATCGCCTGGGATCTTATTGAAAATTATTCTCAAATCCTTCCACAGACCTACTGAATCAGAAACTCTGGAGTTAGGGCTCATTGATTTGTGTTTTTAACTAGCACCCCAGGTGATTCTGCTGCATGCTAACGTTTGAGAACCACCACCGTAGAGCTGGGCCGAACACAGAAATCTTAAACTGTACTGGAATGAGCTTTTAATAACTGTAAGTGATCTGAAAGTTATGGGATCTGCCTGAGATGTTATTAAATGATAGGAAAGGGAGATTGGAAAGAATACATTTGAAAGTAGTGGCTTGAGAAAAATGAAACTATTCTAATTTTATCCCAATGATTGATTGAAAGTTACATATTTCTTCTTTTAGGTGCATTGACAAGAATTGCATTTAGGATTTTATATTTGCAAATACCTATTACTTGAACAAGAGTGGAATGATATTTTGTTTTTAATATGAAATCTGATCATAAGCTAGGCAAATGTCTTCCCACCAAAATTGTGTACTCAAAACAGCATGGTCTTCCAAAATGAGAAAGCAGAGGTTACCTAATACTACCCAATTCAGTTCCTCTTCACAACACCCTACACAACATCAAACAGATTTCCTTAAAATAATATAAGCAGTTTACTCTGAAGAGATATGGATTGGTGTGAGAGCATCTGGTCAATTGTTTACATATGCTATTTCTCTACTTCTGAATTTACTGCTTTAATTGCATCTGCTAATAGTTATTGAGTGCCCAGTATATTCCAGATGCTGCCAGGTGAGAAAATGCCTTAGGTAAATTTGCTTCTAGAATTGTCAACTGAATGTAGTTTCCTTACATTTGTCAAAATGTTTTATCCGTAGTAAATCATGAAGACCTACAAGTCATGAACTGTATACATTTATCCTTTGCATATCAAAGCCAGCAGATGTAAAAACAAAACAAGAAAAACAGTCTCCTTGATAAAAATTACAGAAATTATTTAAACAATTACCAAAAAATCTTCTTAGCAATTATTTCCGATATACCTACTATGCATATTTTCTGAGCACAGAGGAGGAAAGACGCTGTCCCATGGCCACTCTGTAACTCTGCCTCAACACTGTTGAACCGGTGACTGCTGTCTTTGTGTGTTTCAGGTAATATTAACAGTGTTCTCTTTATAAAGATACCAGGGGCACCTGGGTGGCTCAGTTGGTTGAGCGTCTGACTTTGGCTCAGGTCATGATCTCATGGTTGATGAGTTCAAGCCCCGCGTCGGGCTCTGTGCTGACACCTCAGAGCCTGGAGCCTGCTTCAGATTCTGTGTCTCCCTCTTTCTCTGCCTCTCCCCACTCATGCTCTGTCTCTCTCTGTCTCAAAAGTAAATAAACATTAAAAAATTTAAAAAAAAGAATTAAAAGATACCAAATGCCACACTAAGCACCTCACTCATAATCTTCACAACAAATCTTCCAGGTGGGAATGATTATACCCACTTCACAAATGGAAAAACCAGAGTTCAGAAAGATTAGTAAACCACCAAGGTCATACCAAACGGTGTATCTAAGACTATCTTATTTCAGAGACCAGGCTCGTAAAGACTACAGGTTACTATCTGAAACATCCTTTTGAATGCACAATTTAGAGGAATGAGGGGTCATAGGCTACCATTATGCCTAAGAGGGTCCACATTATCCCTATCATGAGGGAGAATCAGTGCCATTTAAAGAAGCTACTGAGGGGGGAGCATGGGTGGCTCAGTCAGTTGAGTGACCGACTCTTGATACTGTGTTATGTCGTGACCTCAGTCATGAGATCAAGCCCCAAATCAGGCTCCACACTCAGTGCAGAGTCTGCTTGGGATTCTCTCCCTCTTTCTCTGTTCCTCTCCAACTCACATGTGCGTGAACTCACTCGCTCTTTGAAAATAAATAAACATTTGAAAACATTTAAAGAGCTACTGAGGGTGAGCAGGGAAGTGGCAACTAGCAGAGAGTGAAAGCACCACATTTCTTCACTTAGCCACATAAACCTGCAAAGACATCTCCCACTGATGGTTTATGATTGCCCAGCCTCTAGCCTGAGGATGGCTGAAAAAGATAAATGACTTATCTTGCTCCCAGGGGCTACTACCACTCTTTTGGTTAGATCAGCTTTTTGCAAAGGTAATTTTTGAAAAATACAGGACTCACAAAATATACCAACAGGGGGGAAAACCAATTCCTAGGTGATCTTAGCAGGTTTAGCAAAGCCACAGAGGCACAGAAATAGGAGAGAATGGGAAAAAACATACTGAAGTCTTAAAAATGCATATAACAGAAACAAACAAGCAAAACCAGTATTTAGGTTTTGTAACCTAAATTCTTAGGAAGATGGATGAATAACAGTGCACTAAAAATAACCCAAATAAGAATCGCAAAACACATCTGCATGATTCCAAGTTCCTGGAGCTACAAAAAAAAACAAATGTAATTGGATTGTGTTAAGAAAGCTCTTTCACTTAAATTTACTTTTCAAACAGATGTGTTGCTTCAGATGTGAAGCTATCCTATCCAACCTTCACTCTGCTTCAGCGCCAGCTCCTAGTAAGAGTCAAAGGGATTTGGTTCCATCTGTATGTCACAACAGTGACATCCAGTGGCTAGTTCACTGAAGTGCATTTTCACGGAAAAATTATACAACCTCCTTTATAAAAGTGATGAAAATTTTGACACTCAATGTTTTCAGATGCATCTCTAGTATGCACCTTCATAAGGTATGAAAGGGTAGAGTGAAGAATTGTTCTCTTTAAGCACTTACATTCTGTGTTCATGATGAACACTTGTATGAAACTAGAGAAACTCACTACATAAACTGAGTCTGGAAATAAGGCCATATCTGGAAGGCATCTTTTAAGTCATCTTTTAAGTAAAAACATAGAATTCCTAATAACTCACTTTTATACTACCATTTATTAAGGCAGAGGGAAATGTTTGACTAATCATTTCTTTTTTTAGGGTTTTTTTTTTCCTTCAACCCACAGTTTCTACTATATGTGGTTCTGAACTCTAGATTCTACACAGTAGCATAGTGTTTTTCTTTAAGATGAAAAAATAGGGGCACCTGGGTGGCTCAGTCGGTTAAGCGGCCGACTTCGGCTCAGGTCGTGATCTCACGGTCCGTGAGTTCCAGCCCCGCGTCGGGCTCTGTGCTGACAGCTCAGAGCCTGGAGCCTGTTTCAGATTCTGTGTCTCCCTCTCTCTCTGCCCCTCCCCTGTTCATGCTCTGTCTCTCTCTGTCTCAAAAATAAATAAGCATTAAAAAAAAATTAAGATGAAAAAATAGAAACATTTAGCAAAGTGTTTCAGTTAAAGAATTAGTACAGTTTTCTGGAGAAGACACAATCCCAGAATACAGCGGCACAATGGAAGAATCTACTGTGTGGTTTCTTGCATTGTGCATATTTTTTTAGTTGGCAGGTGTACAGATTCAGGAAGAGATTTGACTACACAATGTGTTTTGTGTTTTCATTATTTATTTTGTTTTGTTTTTGTTTTGTTTACTGTGTGAAGAGCTAAAGTTCAGACCTGCAAGAAAGAACCAAGCTTATGTGTCGGCCAAACTGCAATGTGTGTGTGTGTGTGTGTGTATGTGTGTGTGTGTGTGTGTGTGTGTGTGTGTGTGTGTGTGTGTGATGTTGTAGAAGGCCATATCACTATCCTGGCCCATTTCTGAAGCATTAGTATAGAAGAAACACTAATCAGATAAGTGTGGTCCCAGTAAAGTGTGTCTCATCTCAGTCATAAGTACATGTAACATAATCATCACTAATGGCATCTTTCCAATGCTAATTAAATCAAGACCTTGCAGAACATCTGATACTGTGAGAAGGGGATGAATAAAGGGAAACTACAAACACACACACACACACACACATATCTTGGATGAATGTATACTCCCAATGTTATCTGCCTCTGTGTTCTCTGGCCTTCCGATCACCCCTTTTTGTTTAGAAGTTGGC
This sequence comes from Panthera leo, assembly GCF_018350215.1. Classification (NCBI taxonomy): domain Eukaryota; kingdom Metazoa; phylum Chordata; class Mammalia; order Carnivora; family Felidae; genus Panthera; species Panthera leo. The sequence goes on from NC_056695.1 coordinate 37,010,769, forward strand.
GCAAACCTCCCATGCCACATAGGTGAGGAAATATGCTGTCCCTCATCTCCCTTCCCCCTACTCATACTCCAAATGATCCTGTAGGGCTTACGTTTATCTTACTCACCTCCTGTTATCATATCCCTGTCTCTGCTGAATTCTCTCTGTGTCTGCTTCACTCTCAGTGAATTCTCAGCTCTGCTTCACTCTCAATCCAGCTAGACTGAAAAGTAAGCGGCTTAAAAGCAGGAACCCTTTCGAAAAGTCCTGCTCCTTTTCCTATATCAGGACTGGGTGCAGGGTAGTCACAATATCCTCTCATTTTTTTATTCAAGCAAGTCAGCAATGCTTTCATCCGTTCTCTCCTTCCAGACCCTGCCCCTAAGCCCCATCTTGTCATGTCCAAGGGACATAATTATGTCACCAGAATATTCTACCACTTGTATATGATGTGCTTAAAACACATCTGGATAGAGTGGACTGATCTACCAGAAACTAAGCCTGACCTCTTCAACACAAGAAGCCAAAACACCCTCTGTGTAGTTAGGAAAAGAAAGTGACCCTGGGGCAGATCTGAAGCACCCATTTCTGAAAACAAGCCACCTCATCTCTGCACAACAATCCGAGATCTCAGCATAGGTCAGACCAGGCTTGAGACCCAGGGGGTCCTTGGGAGGGAAGCAGTGGTGTGCCGGTCAAGTATAACAAGAGGCTCTCTGAGCTTGAAGGCAGATGTTGGCTTTTTCATTTCTATTAATGAGTAAGATGAATAGAGATGAATGGTGGAACTTAACTCGTTTGATGATGATGGGAGCAACTACTTTGCTAACAAAGAGAATAGTTTTCAAACACTAAAAAATGATTTTGTGTGCTTGTCTCAAGGCAAAGAGGATAGACACAACCTACTTTTCAGTTTAATCCACATTATTAACATTTTCTCCATCATTTAAGTGTAGACCAAAGGTCAGCAAATTGCAGCCTGCAGGTGAAACCCAGCCTGCCAGGCATTTTTGTGGACAAAGTTTTATTGGAATTTAGCCATGCTCCTTGTTCAAGTATTGCTCATGACTGCTCGTAAGCTACAGTGGCAGCATCAGGCAGTTGGGACAAAAGCCATATGGTCTGCAAAGCCTAAAATATTTACTATGTGTCTCTTTACAGAAAAAGTTGGCCAACCCATTCCTTACTCTCTCCCTTTCTGGCGCCCTCTTTCCTTGATCTTAGGTATCAGCATCCTCCTCTGGCTGATCAAAGACCCTGCTGCTCCCAGTGACAACCGACCCCTTCCATTGCTTCTCTGACCTCCTTTTCACCCATGCAATGTTCATTTTCATCTATTTTAACTAAAAGTTGAGGAATGGGTTATATAATTTTTTTTTTAATTTTTTTTTAACGTTTATTTATTTTTGAGACAGAGAGAGACACAGCATGAACGGGGTAGGGGCAGAGAGAGAGGGAGACACAGAATCGGAAGCAGGCTCCAGGCTCTGAGCCATCAGCCCAGAGCCCGACGCGGGGCTCGAACTCTCAGACCGCGAGATCGTGACCTGAGCTGAAGTCGGACGCTTAACCGACTGAGCCACCCAGGCGCCCCATATATAATTATTTTATAATAAGTTTTGACTGTGTATTAGATGCAATCCTACTTTTAAAAAAGGAGCTTGTAGCTTGTTAAAGAAATCTTACTGAAATAACACCTGAAGAACATCAATATGTTCACAGCACCACCAAACAATGTGCCTGCCTTCTCAGCTTCTATCACAGACTCTCCAAGGAACAATAATGGAGTAGACAGCAAGCCAGAGCCATCTACACCTCTGGGACCTAGTTCTGAAAGGCAGTCACTTTTTATCAATTCTCTGTGAAAAGAGTGAGACTAGGTCTGGCCTTAAGTGCTATTTTAAAATTGTTTTTAATGTTTATTTATTTTTGAGGGAGAGAGAGTCAGGGTGACAAGCGGTGGCAAGGGGAGAGGGAGACACAGAATCCCAAGCAGGCTCCAGGCTCTGAGCTGTCAGCACAGAGCCCGATGTGGGGCTCGAACTCACAAACTGAGATCATGACCTGAGCCGAAGTCGGACGCTCAACCGACTGAGCCACCCAGGCTCCCCCTTAAGTGCTATTTTAAATTAAATTTGGTTCCTGTATCTTTTTTTTTTAACTTTTTTAAGTTTATTTTTGAGAGACAGAGGGTGAGTGGCAGGGAGGGGCAGAAAGAGAGAGAGAGACACAGAATCTGAGGCAGGCTCCAGGTTCTGAGCTGTCAGCACAGAGCCTAATGCGGGGCTCAAACTCATGAACCACAACATTATGACCTGAGCTGAAGTTGGCCGCTTAACCAACTGAGCCACCCAGGCACCCCATCTTTACTCCCTTTTCTAAGGTTTTCTCCTACCTCTCTCATTTCTGGGTAAAGATTCTATAGGAATATTCAGATGTTATACCTTTTTTTTTTTTTTTTTTTTTTTTTTTTTTTTGAGAGAAAGAGAGAGAGAGAGCAAGGGGAAGAAGAAGGGAGAGAATCTTAAGCAGGCTCCCCGTGGATCCCATGGCAAGGCTCAATCTCACGATAGTGAGATCATGTATGACCTGAGTAGAAATCAAGAATTGGACTCAACCTACTGAGCCACCCAGGCACCCTAGATATTATGCCCTTTGTGTTTATATTTTATATGAAGCAAAATTATCAAACCTTTGATAAATGTCTTTCTCTCAAATTTCCATAACTTGATAGCTGCATTTAGAAGTGTAAGTTATATGTCTGCTTTTTCTTATAATTATTTGCATTTTTAAAAGGACCTTGTTTATTTTATATCATTTAAAAAATATAAATAACAGGGGCGCCTGGGTGGCTTGGTCGGTTAAGCGTCCAACTTCGGCTCAGGTCATGATCTCACGGTCGGTGAGTTCGAGCCCCGCGTCGGGCTCTGTGCTGACAGCTCAGAGCCTGAAGCCTGTTTCGGATTCTGTGTCTCCCTCTCTCTCTGCTCCTGCCCTGTTAATGCTCTGTCTCTCTCTGTCTCAAAAAAATAAATAAACGTTAAAAAAATTTTTTTTTAAATATATATAAATAACAAAAAGAAAATTGAAAACCTACCAGTCAGAGATAGTCATCACGAAATGTGAGGGGTATGCCTATAGTCTTCTCTCTACACAGACACACACATGCATACCCATCATTATTTACTATTTTAGACACTGCTGTTTTCACTGAGCTTTTATATAGCGAAGATCTTTCAATATCACTGAACACTCTTCTACAACATCATTTGTATTGGCTATTTAGTGTTTCAATGTATAGCTAGACAATGATGAATTTTCGAAAATAGTTTTATACACAGTATTTCATGTTTAAAAATATTTTAAACACTGCAACAAATGCCTTAGGAACCTATCCAGTAACTATTTCCTTGAGGAAAACCCTTTCTGAGTCAAGGATTAGATCTCTTTTGATACCAATTGACTTTTGATATAGATTATTAAATTGCCTTTCCAAAATATGGTATTGTGATAATAGTAATGATCCCTGAAGTGGAATTATGGGTGGTTTAAATTTCCTTTTTTATTACTTATCAATTTTTCCATATTTTCCATAATGAACTAATTGAGATACCCAGGAGCAACTCTCATAATAGACAGACACATAGGTACATAAACAGATATACCAAATTGTGTATTTATAGGTATAAGATGGTTTTTAGTTATAAAATATAAAACAAGTTTTAAATGTAAAGTGCCTCTTTCGTGGTATTCAGCCATTTAAAAGCAAATGGTCTATGTTGTATATATGCTTAAAAGTGTTAGAATAGAACAGAATCTGTGTCTTTAATGTGTCCATTAGTATCTCTCTCTAAAACATAAATGAGATCATTTTCCTTTCTACCAATAAATACAAGAGTATGTTTAATGAGTATACTCTCAAGTGTTTCATGACTTATTTCATTACCAGGAGTAACAACCTACTTCTGCCATCTTCCTAATGACAATTTTCATTATAGAGATAAGGAAAGGCATTACATTTAGAAACTCAGCATCTCAGGTATAACTCCTAGATGAATATTTCCATCAGTTCCTCTTATTTTCCTGTTCAACATTAATCAGCTCTTTCCCTGTAAATATGCTATGTTTCATTTAGAGATAATGTTTAAAGTTAATCAACTGCCTACATTGTTGTTTCACTTTCAGGAACCATTTAGGTATGCATTAGGGAAACACAAATATTAAAGCTGTAAATGTGTTTCTTAATGAATTTACAGTAACATTTCATTAATTTAAAGCCCTTTCATACAAAGAAGTGCAGCAATAGAAAAACCTCTTCATTCTATTAAAGTAATCTGTGAAAGTGATTGTGCCCAGAAGGAGGTTTTCCGAGCACAGTTTGAGGAGGAAGGTAAGGAAGATCACCTTGAGTGGGCTTCAGATATTTCATTGCAGTTCCTCAACCTACACGGAATGGTTCCAGTTTGCCAGTTCTCAGCAAATATCCAGACCTTTCCTTTCACAGATAATTCAAAGCAGCATAATTGAATTTCCTACTTACTGGTAGTTTCTGTCCTCAACCTGCCTTTAAACCTGTCTAACCGTTCCTATTTATCAAGTCAGTGTGGTTTGGATGTGACACAATGGACCTCAGAATGATTCTTCAAGGAGTTCTTACAGTAGGAAACTGAAATTCTTAAGAATGGGTTGTAAAGGATCAGCATGCTCCCTGCATTATTCATGCAACAAATATTTGCCAAATCATTACCGAGTGCTAGGCACCAGGCTAAGTAATGCTCCCCCTGTTCCTTGTAGATTGTATTTCCTATATTACTTTGTTTGTTCCAACATTACTATGATCTTTTAAATGTCCATTTGAATCATCCTTTGAACAAGCTGGCTTCTGAGTTCCTTAATTTGGTTTTTCTAAAGCAGATCCTAAAATAAGGACTTGGCTGTAGGTAATTTTTTAGAGAGGTGATTCCCAGAAGTAACAGTGAGGGAGCAAGAAGGGGTGTATGCTACTGTATTAGTTACCAGAATACACAAGAGCTACTCAATCCTTCTGAGGAACCATGTTAAACTGAACTGCCTTCCAAAGAAGGGAAGCTGGGGCTCCATCAACTCCTGATCCCAACTGGTTTAGATTTGTCGCCAGAAGTATACACTCCTCCACAATTCCAGACTACCCTTCCCTGCACTTAGAGAGCTCTCAAAGGAAACCCCTGAGGCAGAAAAGCAGAGGCGAGATAGGTGCTCAAGGCAGGAAGGCAAAAACAAACAGGAACCGTTTGCCACAACTGCTGATGAAATCCAAGCTAGACCAAGGGGATGTGACCCAGGGCATGAAAATGTCACTGCAACTTCTTCTTTTTCAGTAACCTTGTTCTCTACCCATTTCAGATAGTCACTTGCATAGTCAACCCCTGGCCTTGTAGTTACCTCTTCCCGACTTGCACTTTTAAAAAATCCCTTCCCCAATCATGGCTTTTGTCTTTCAAACTTACTATCTCTAGTACTCTTGTTTAAATAATTCTTACTCCCTTTTACATCCTACAGTCCATTAATCCTACCACCTTTCTACTGGCCACCACCCTCCTTGTGTCCTCACTTCTTTTCACAGTCTAAATACACCGCCCATCTTTATAATCATTCCCTTGTACGTATTCTCAACTCTTTTGCCTCTCTTCCACCTTCTCATTCTCTTGTAGCAAAACTCTAATCCTGGGTAAGTTCATCTCTCCATCTACTTTGTGCCTGCATCCTGTAGCTGGATGAATCCAGAGAAAACCTGACTGTTCTCATTTGAAAGGGATAGTCGTTCTGCAGAAGTAGCCCTCTTGATGCTGCCCAACAATCAAACCCTATTTCCCTGGTTCCTTCACACATGCATCCTAGATGGTTGTTTCATTTCTCACTTCTATTCTCACTTCAGTCCTCCAAGTTCCTCTTTATCTTCATTTGCAGTTCATAATCTTGCTTCCTGTACCTCTGAGAAAATAGAAGTAGAAAACAGAAGTAACTTGTTTTGAATTCCCATAAGCTCCATCGCCACATCTATCCATCTCATCGTACATGTGTCCATACACTCTGAATTATTCTATTAATACAAACTGTCTGTACCCCTATCCAAGGCCAATGCTTCAACGCATTCACTAGATCCCATCAACTTTCTCTTGCTCAAGGATATTGCTACTAGAAACATTCCCTCTTTTTCCTATATCATAGATGTTTCTCTCTCTGATGAATCCTTCCCACAAGCATAAAAACATGTTAAGATTGCACCATCTTAAGTTATCATCACCACCATCATCATCATCATCATCATCATCATCATCATCATCTTCATTACCTTACTACTTCATTACCTATACTTAGTACCTCATTACCTACACTCCATTACACTCCTTTACTTTACAGCAAAAAGTAAAAAATTAGTTTACAGCAAAACTAATTTGGAGTTGCCTCTTCATCATCTCTGACTATGCCCATTCTTTTTTTGAACCAAACCAATGCAGTCCCAGTCAATATTCTCTTGTTCAAGGCAAAATATGAATTGCCTTCATATTTGACTGCTATATTCAATAAGAAACAGTCATTCCTCATATTTTTTGACACATCAACAGCATTTGACACAGATGATCATTCACTTCTTTGTGAAATCCCTTTATCATTTGGCTTCCAAGACATTTCGAATACTCCATTTTCCTTACTGGCTACTCCTTCTGAGTCATTTTTGCTACTTCCTACCCATCTTCCTGGTTTCTAAACATTGCAGTACCACAGTGCTCAATCTTTGAGCTTCATATATATCATCCATTTTCATAGCCTTAAATTCCATCTATATACACATGAGTTACACATGTGTCTCTAACCCAGACCTCTCTTAAAAAATTTTTAATTAGCTATTTTGAGGTATAACCTACACTCAATAAAATTATACAATTTATGAGTTTTGACAAATGAATACAGTCACATAACCACCACCAAAAGCAAGATGTGGAACATTTCTTTCATCCAGAATGTTCTCTCCTGCTCTTTTGCAGTAAAAACCTCCCCCCACACCCTGCCTCAGCTTCTGGCAACCACCAGTCTGCTTCCTGTCTTTAGAGTTTTATCTTTTCTAGAACTTCATATCAAGGGAATTATCCATTATGTGATATTTTGAGAATGGCCTTTCACTTAACAAAAAATTTTTGACACCCATTCCCATTATTACATGAATCATTGGTTCTTTCCTGTTTACTGCTATGTAGAATTCCTTGCATGCATACACAACAATCTGTTTATTCATTCCCACTTGAGGGAAATTTGAGTTCAAATAAAGCTACCAAAAATTGGCACATGTGGATATTTCATTGTGATTTTATTTTGCATTTCTTTCATAACCAATAATGTTGAACATCATACATAAGCTATCATACATATGATATCATACATATCATACATACATATGTACATTTAGCATTCATACAACTTATTTGTGGAAGTGTCTACAAATCTGTCACCCATTTTTGTTGTCATATATTTATCTTATTATTATTAAGTTGTAAGAGTTCTATTATGGACGCAAGTTCTTCATCAGATCTACGTTTTGCCAATATTTTCTTTCCATCTGTACCTTGCCTTTTCCTCTTCTTAACAGAGTATGTTGAAGCGCAAAAATTTTACATTTCAATTCATTCTTATTTTACCACCTTTTTTAAAAAAAATGTATGGTTTATACATTTTGTATCCTAAAATGTATTTGCCTAAACTAAGGTTATAAAGATATTTGCCTATGTTTTCTTCTATAAGTCATATGGTTTTAGCTCATATTTAGGTGTATAATCCACTTAAAGTTAATTTTTTAGAGAATGTGTGCTAAGGGTCAAGGTTCATGTGGTTATCCAGTTGTTCCAACACCACTTATGGCAACAACTATCCTTTCCCCATTGAATTAACTTGAAAACTTTGTTGAAAGTAAATTGGCTACACATGTATGTATCTATTTTGGGATTGTCTTTTTATTTCCACTTTCCTATATGTCTATTCTCATGCCAATACCATGGTATTTGATTACTGCAAAACTTTAGAGTAAGACTAGAAATCAGATAATATATACGTTCTCAAATTTTGTTCTTTTTCAAAAATTGTTTTGGCTACTTTAGCACTTTTAATTTGCCTATAGATTCTTGAGTCAATTTATAAATTTTTACCAAATAATAAAAGGTGCTAGGATTGGACAGATTACATTGAATCTATAGATAATGTAGGGACACTTGACATTTTAACAATAATTAGTCTTTCAATCTGTGAATCTGGAATATGTCCCCATCTTTGAGATTTTCTTTACTTTCTTTCAATAAATTTTATATTTTTAAGTGTATAATTCTTGCACATATTTTATAAAACTTAAATATTTCATATTTTAAAACTATTGAATACTTTAATGCCATTAAAATGTATTATTATATTAAATTCAAATCCCAATTGTTGGTTGCGAATATATAGAAATACAATTAATTTATTGAATATTGACTTTGTATCCTGCTACTTTGCTATTTATATATTAGTTCCAGTAGCTTCTTTTTCTCCCCAGTATCTTCTTTGTAGATTCGCTAATTATTGTTTTCAATGTAGATGATCATGTCATATGCAAATAAAAGCAGCTTCCTTTCCAATTTGTGTGTCTTTTGCTGCTTTTTCTTATAATATTGCACTAGCTAGAAATCACAATGAAAATAGAAAAGAAATGGTGAGAGTGGGCATCCTTGCCTTGTTGCCAGTCTTCAGGAGAAAGTATACAGTATGATACTAGATGTAAGGATTTTGTAGATGCCCTTTATCAGATTGAAGAAGTCCTCTTCTATTTCCAGTTTGTAGAGTTTTTATCATGACTGGGTGTTGAATTTTGAGGAAAAAAATGCTTTTACTGCATCGATTGAGGTGGTTATGAATTTTATCTTCTTTATTTTCTGTTAATTGGTGAATTATATTTATTTTTGAATGTTAAACTAAAACTGGATTCCTGAGATGAACTTTCATTGGTCACAATGTATTATCCTGGGGCACCTGGGCAGCTCAGTTGAGTGTCCAACTTCAGCTCAGGTCATGATCTCATGGTTTGTGGGTTCAAGACCTGCATCAGGCTCTGTGCTGACAGCTCAGAGCTGGAGCCTGCTTCAGATTCTGTATCTCCCTCTTTCTCTGCCCCTCCCCTACTTGCATTCTCTCTCTCTCTCTCTCTTTCTCAAAAAAAATGAATGAAAAATTTTTAAAATGTATTTCCCTACGCAAATTACAGCCACAATGAAGTATTACCTCATGCCTGTTGAAATGGCCAATATCAAAAAGACAAAAGATAAATTCTGGCATAGATGTGGAGAAAAGGTAATCCTTGTGCACTGTTGGTAGGATTATAAATTGGTACAGCCCCTAAGGAAAACCATGTGGAGGATCCTTAAAAAATTAAAAATAGAACTACCATTGATTCAGCAATTCCACCTCTGGGAATCTATCCAAATAACGAAAACACTAACTTGAAAACATATCTGAACTTCCACGTTCATAGCAGCATTATTTACAATAGCTGAGGCATGGTTACCAGAGGCAGGGAGTGGAGGGAAAAGCAATCGAAGGAAAGTAGTCAAAAGGATTAAGCTTCTAGATATAAGATAAATAAGTAGTAGGGATGTCCAACATGAGCATTATCATGAATACTATTGTATGATATTTAGGAAACTTGTTAAGAGAGTAAATCCTAAGACTTCTTATCACAAGGAGGAATTTCTTCCCCTTTATTATTTTCTTCTTTCTTTTTTTTATATTGTACCTATATAAAGGTGAAGGTATATGGATATAAAGGTACCTATATCTATTGTGAAGATAGATGTTAGCTGAACCTATTGTGGTAATAATTTCATAATATATGTACATCAAACCATCATGTTGTGTGCCTTGAACTTATACAATGATGTATGTAAGTTATTTCTCAGCAAAAGTGGGACAAAAGATGTATTATCTTTTTTTATATATGGTGGACTATATTTGCTAAAGTTTCACTTAAAGAACTTTTCACTGATGCTCTTGAGTTTACAGTATGTTACTCTAACTACAGTTGAGTTAATCAGCTTCCAAGATGTTCTCCAATGATCTCTGTATTCTAATGTTCAAGCCCTAATATAGTCTACTCCCACACTGAGTAGAGATGACCTGTGTAAACAATAAAACTGACAGTGTGTGATTTCTTAAGCTAGGTAAAAAAGATATTGCAGCTCCCAACTTTTTTTTTCTTTTTTTTTTTTTTAATCACTCATTGAGGAAGCCAGCTGCCGCCCTGAGGACACTCAATATCCCTAAGGAGAGTTCACACAGAAAGTAACTGAGGACTCTGGCCAAGACCCAGCACCAACTTTCCAGTCACATGAGTGGGCCATCTTGGAAGCAAATTCTCCATTCCCAGTAAAGTGTTCAGATGACAGAAACCCCTTTTAATCTTAACTGCAGCCTCATGAGATATCTTGAGTCAGAGCCAACCAGCTAAGCCCATCCTAAAGCACAAAACTATGTGAGATAACAAATGTTCACAGCTGTTTTAAGTTGCTAAACTTGGGATAATTTGTTATTCAGGAATAGGTAACTAATACAACGATCTACCTTCAAATGATAAGTCATTTCATGCACATTATGAGGAACTTTCAACCCAATATTTCTATTTCATCATCCTGTCCTTTGAGCTATTTTATCATATACTTTATTTCTACATATGTTTTAAACCCAAAAATACATTATTTCTCTTTCACTTTAAGCAGTCCATTATCTTTTTAAAAGACTTAAAAACTCAGAACATAAAGCATTTTATATTTACCATATACTTACCATTTCTAGTACTTTCCATTCCTTAATAAAGATCCAAATTTCCATCGGGTATTTTTCTTCTGCCTGAATAAGTTCCTTCAGCATTTCTTACAATACAGATCTGTTGACACTAATTTTGTTCACATATGTTTGTCTGAAAAGTGTTTATTTCACTTGCCTTTGTGAAAAATCAGAAAGCTGGCTGTAGAATTCTAGATTGACTTTTTTTCTTTTAATACTGAGGATTGCCGGGTGCCTGGGTGGCTCAGTCGGTTAAGGGTCCAACTTCAGTTCAGGTCATGATCTCACAGTCTGTGGGTTTGAGCCCCATGTCGGGCTCTGTGCTGATAGCTCCGAGCCTGGAGCCTGCTTCTGTTTCTGTTTCTCCTTCTTTCTCTGCCCTTCCCCCACTCACATTCAGTTTCTCTCTCAGAAATAAACATTAAAAAAAAAAATTTTTTTTAAATACTGAGGATTGTCTTCTGTGTTGCATAGTTTCTGACAAAAAGTTCCTGATGTGAATATGTCTTTTTTATTCTGGCTACTATTAGGATCTTCTCTTTATCATTGCTTCCTAAAATTTGATTATAACGTGCCTTGGTGTGGTTTTCTTTATAATTTTCCTCCTTGGAATTTGTTGAGTTTCTTGGATCTGTGCACTCAGAGTTTTCATCAGCTTTGGAAAAAATTTGGCCATTTTCCTTTAAATATTTTCTACCCTCTCCCTACCTTGCTTCTAGGATTTCAATTCTAAATATGCATCATCTCCTGACATTGTACCTCAGGTCATTCATGCTCTGTTCACTTTTCTTTCAACCCTTTTCCTCTCTGTACGTCATTTCTATAGTTTCTATTGGTCTGTTCTTTTCTTTTGCAGTTTCTACTCAGTTTATCTAGCCCATTTATTCTTCCTTTTGGGTATCTATTTTTTTTTATCTCCTGATGTTTGATTTGGGTCTTTTTTATATTATCCGTTTCTCTTTTCATCACATTCTGCTTCTCCCTACTCTTGTGCTAATATGAAGTAAATTTATAATAACCAATTTTAGTTATTCTATCACCTCTGTAATTTCTAGTTGTATTTATTGACATTTTTCTTGTGATTATAGGTCATGTTTCTGCCTTTGTGAATTTCTAGTAATTTTTACTGAACAGTGGACATTGAGACCTTACATAAATAGGTGCCATATTTTGTTGGGTTCCTTTTAATAGTGTTGGGCTTTCTTCTGGCACACAGTTAAGTAGCTTTGAATCAGTCTGACTCTTTTGAGGCTTATTTTTAAACTTCGTGAGGGAGACTCAGAACATCCTTTAGCCTAGTGCTAATTTAGCCTCACTACTCCTTAACTACTAAGGTACCCTTCTGAGGATTCTCTCCAATGCCCCACACAACACAAGGTCTTTCCTCTCTGACTGGTGAAAATGATCCCACTGAAAATCATCCCAGTCTCATGTGAGCTTTAGGAATTATTTGGCTTATTGTTTTGCAGTGGTCCTTCCCCCTGCCTGGGGTAGTTGCCTCTCTCACATGCATTTATCAGTACTCAGACTAAGGTCAAGAGGCCTCTGAAAATTTCTGAATCAATCTTTCTCTCTCCCTCTTCCTCTCTCTTTGTCTCACTGTTTCTCTTCCTCCCTCCCCCCACCAAAAAAGATTCTAACCACCTTAGCCTCTCTGAACTCCTATCTCTATTTCCTCCATTCCGTGAGACCAACAGGCTTTGTTTGAGTTTTCCCTCCCCCCACTGAAAACTGAAAACTGCTTCCAGATGGCAAGCCAAAATAGGGCAATAAGGTTCACCTTGTTTGTTTTTCCTTCTCTCAGGATCCCCAGTGCCTGTTATCCAATGTTTTGAAAACATCATTTTCCAACTTTCTAGTTCTTAAAGGTAGGAGAATAATTCAGTCCTTGTTAATCTATCATGGCCAGAAGAAGTAGTTTTCTCCTGAAGACTTTATTTAAATATCAAACCACTGGTTGGACACCTCTATTTGTAAATCTAATAGGTATATCAAATTTAACATGTACAAAGTTTAACTCTGATCTCCTGTGCATGCCCCACATCATGTCCCTCTTTCAATATTCCCTGTCTTCAAAAATATATCCAGATTCTTATCCTACCACAACCATCTGATTTCACTCTAGTTTGCCATCACTCTTTGCCTAAATTATTATACTAGTACCTGCATGAAGCAGGCTTTACTGCATAAAAAATATCCTTCCAAATCTCAGTGGCTTCCAACATAATTTACTTCTTGCTCATAAATCTACAAGTCTGCTGTGACTTTCCTGTGCTTGGCTGAGCTTTGCTGGGTCATCTTGTCTTGGCTCTAGGCTGCTGGTCAAGTTCCTATCTGCTCCATGTCTCTCATTCTGGTGCCCAGGCTAAAGGAACACCTGCTACTTGGGCTACACTTTTGACAAAGCACAACAGGGCTGAAGAAAACCAGCTGTGTCTTTTAAAGCCTCATCTCTAGATTGGCATACGGTAACTTTTCACTCACATTTCATTGGCTAAATCAAGTTCAATGAGCAAATCCAGTTTTAGTGGGTGGGTAAAATTTACTCTACCTAATGTAGAGGATAGGAATGTGAATATTTGTTGAATTGGTCTACGGCAGCCTCTTAGTTGGTCTTCCTGTTCTTTCTCGGGCTGTTTTCAGTCTGTTCTTAACATAAGATTCAGAGTGATCTTTTTAAAACATTCCAGGTCCCTTCTTTCCTAAAAACCCATCAATAGCTACACATTTCAGAGTCCACACAATGGCCTATAATGTCTTGATCAGTCGAGCACCCAGTCACCTTCTGATTTCATTTTCTACCATTGCCTCCTCACTTTCTCAGTCCCTGTAACATAGGCCTCCTTGCTAACCTGGAATACTGGCATATTCCTTTCTCACATCATCTCACACCTGTTAGGATGGTCATCATCAAAACAACAAGAGATAATAAATGGTGCTAAGAATGTGAAGAAAAGGGAAGCCTTCTACACTGTCGGTGGAAATGTAAATTGGCACAGACATTATGGAAAACAGTAGGGAGGTTCCTCGTAAAATTAAAAATTGAACTGCCACATGATCCAGCAATTCCTCTTCTGGATGTTTATCTGAAGAAAACAAAAACACTGATTCAAAAAAATACCTGCACCTTTATGTTCATAGTGGCATTATTTATAATAGCCAAGACATGGGAAAAACCTGTGTCCATCCATAGATGAATGGATAAAGAAGTAGTGATGTGTGTGTGTGTGTGTGTGTGTAAAAATATTATTCAGCCACAAGAAACAAGGAAATCCTGCCACTTGTAACAACATGGATGAAGCTTGAAGGCATTATGGGGGTTTTTTTTGACTTTTTTTTTAATAAATTTTTGTTTAACGTTTATTTATTTTTGAGACAGAGAATGAACAGGGGAGGGGCAGAGAGAGAGGGAGACAAAGAATCGGAAGCAGGCTCCAGGCTCCAAGCCATCAGCCCAGAGCCCGACGCAGGGCTCGAACTCACGGACTGGACCGTGAGGTCGTGATCTGAGTCGAAGTCGGACGCTTAACCGACTGAGCCACCCAGGCGCCCCTAAAGGCATTATGTTAGTGAAGTTAAGTCAGGCAGAGAAAGAAAAATACTGTATTATCTCCATTGGAGAAAGGGGAGGGTCAAGGTACAAACTCCCAGTTAAAGGACAAATACTAGGGATGTAATTAATATACAATATGATGTAATTAATATACAATGTATTAATATACAATTGCTGAATGATATACAGGAAAGTTTTAAGACAGTAAATCCTAAGAACTCTCATTACAAGAAAATTTTTTTCTTTTATTTTTTCCTCTCTCTATTGTATCTATATGAGATGATGGGTGCTAACTAAACTATTACTACAATTATTTCACAATATATGTAGATTGAGCCATCATGCTATATACCTTAAATTTATATAGTGATGTACCTCAATTATTTCTCAATAAAACTGGAAAGATGATTTGCCTCTCAGAGCCTTTGCGCTTATATTGCCCTCTATCTAAAACATTATTCCCCCAGATGTCTCACATGCCTCTCATCTTTACTCAAATATAACCCTCTTGGTGAGCCTTCCCGGAATGCCTTATTTATCATTTCAAAGCATTCAATGCTCCCTAGCCATCATTTCTGCATTATTTTTCTCCATAGGACTTATTATACTTTACGTTGTTTATTACCTGTCTCTGCCCACTAAAATGTGAACTCCAGGAAGGTAGGTCATTTTTATATGTTTTATTCATTTCTGTATCCTCTGGAATAGTGCCTTATACATAATAGGCACTCAATAAATATGGGATGAATTAACAGTAAGCTAGCATGAGTAACAATGTTCTATTATTATAAATTGTCTTAATAGGGAGAACCAGTCATTCTACCAGGAAAAGTTTGATGTTCAATCTGCATCTATCCTTTGAATTCAGAGACCACATCTAGACTGATGAAGGAGTTCAGGAATCCCAGGGTAGCATTTTAAAAAATAACAACAACAACAAAACTTTAAGGAGTTTTTAATTATAAAGAATATCTTTGAGGAGCTTATTGCAAATTTAAAACTTGTACAAACAGGAATTATACAATCTAGGAACCTCTAGAAAAAGTACACATTAGGGCATTTGATGATTTAGAGGAGGTCAACCCCTATTCATTTTGGGTATATATATATATATATTCAATATATATGATAATTCAATATATATGATAAACTGACTTTTCATCAATTTTAATATGCCTCTCTCCTATGCATATGGAATATAAAAGATGCATATTAAAATTGAAGAAAACTCAGTTTTATGGTCTCTGAAGGGAGTCTATAGAAAGTAAACTTTGAGGACCAATGAAATAAGGTATACAAAAAATGCTTTGCAAAGTTTAAAGGAAATTAAGTTTTAAAAATGCAAAATACAGTTTTTCATGTTTATTACGATACAAAAAGTAAGTCAGGGCGTTGGGTTTACCATGGCACCTGTGCTGTCAGGACAGTAAAAGTTTCGATGCCCACCAAGAGGACACATAGACTACTTTGGCCACTGCCGTAGAGGGCACTGATAGGAATGGAGGCATGGAGAAGGGAAAGGAAGAGAAGGGAGCTAAGGTACATAGTTAATTAGGGATAGAAAAATGCTGCATGTCTCTAAGCTAGTGCTCCTCCAACTTTAGTGGGCAAAGGAACCACCAGTTCTTGCTACAAACCCAGATTCCCCCTCCAGTGACACCAGTCATGTTGAGTATGGGCTGGGGTCCAGCAAACTGCATTGAACAGGCACCACAGGCAGTTGTGGTGGTGAGGCGGGGGTATCAGGCTTCAGAAAGCACTGCTTTCAGGCTCAATTCACCCTCTCCCGTGCTCCTGTTTCCCACCTTCATTTTAGATGTGTTCTTAATAATGGCCAGAAGGTGGCATGCATAACACCTAACTCCAGAAATGTAGAACCAAATATTCTCACAAGAATTGAAGAGTTACGTCATCCAGAATACACGCCTCTGTTCCCAATGGAGACAACACAAGAAGACAAATGTTTACAAATAGGAGCAGCAGAAAGGCAGTACTTTACTGACAATTATTATCTCCACTTGACCACTAACACCACATGAGATAACACACATTCTGAGAATCTTTTTCATTTTGAAATTGTAGCGTGTAACTCTTGGAGCACCTGGGTGTCTCAGTCAGTTAAGCATCCAACTCTGGGATTTCAGCTCAGGTCATGATATCACAGTTCTTGAGACTGAGCCCCGCATAGGGCTCCATACTGACAGCACAGAGCCTGCTTGGGGTTTCTCTCTCTCTCCTCTCTCTCCTCTCTCTCTCTCTCTCTCTCTGCTTCTCCCCTGCTTGTGCTCTCTCTCTCTCTCTCTCAAAATAAATAAATAAACATTTTTTTTTTAATAAATTGTCGTGTGTAAAAGTATTGGCTTACAGATTATTCTGGATTTTTTAAAAAGATGCCTGTTGTTTGATTGGTTGCTTGCTTTCAGCCTAAATGTCTGTCAACTGACAAATGGATAAAGAAAATGTGGTTTATACACACAATGGCATACTAGTTGGCAATGAGAAAGAATGAAATCATGCCATTTGCAGCAACGTGGATGGAACTGGAAGATATGCTGAGTGAAATAAGTCAGTCAGAGAAAGACAGATATCCTATGTTTTCATTCATACGTGGATCTTGAGGAACCCAAGAGAAGACGATGGGGGAAGGGAAGGGGAAAAAAAAAAGTTGCAAAGAGAAGGAGGGAGGCAAACCATAAGAGACTCTTAAGTACAGAAAACAGTCTGAGGGTTGATGGAGGGGTGAGGCAGAGGGAAAAATGGGTGATGGGCATTGAGGAGGGCACTTGTTGGAATGAGCACTGGGTATTGTATGCAAGCGATGAACCACAGGAATCTATCCCCAAAAACCAAGAGCACACTTTACACACTGTATGTTGGCCAATTTGACAATAAATTATATTAAATATATATGTATAAATATAATGTATAAATTATATATGTACATATATGTATAGATGTATATGTATACATATATGTATAGATGTATAAATTGTATATGTATACATATATGTATATATGTGTATATACATATATATAAATTCAATATGTTAAAAAATAAAATTTAAAAAATTTCTTAATTTTAAAAAATTTAAAAAAATTAAAATAAAGGAGCTAGATTTGCTAACAACTATATAAGGCTAAAAAATAAATAAATAAATAAATAAATCCTAAATAAATAAATAAATAAATAATAACATAAAATACTGTAACCTACTCAGTTTTCCCTTTGAAAATGGCAGTAATAAACTCTCAAGGCATTTTATTTCAGCAGTTCCCATAATGTAATCTTTACTAGGCTCCTCCCTTCGTAGCAGATAAGCCTCCCAGTTCAAAGCTGTGAAGAAGTGGTTTTTCAATCATCAGAGAACTTCCTCCTAAGTCTGCCAAAGACAGAAGGGACAGCATCCTGAGAAGACCAAAATAAAGAGACCATCCCAAATTGTTCTCTTCTTCCCCGTAGTCTCTGGGGATTGGGGTGGTGAGGTGGGGGTGTGGGGTGATAATGGGTTCTGTGTGTTCTAAAGAGCAAGGCACATACCAGCAGTTACTTGTATCTCATTATATTGTAATTCTCTGTTGTTAGCCCTGAACCTCTGGTAAACATTGTTGGGGGCAACAGAGCGGGCTCAGCTAGCTGTGGTATATTCCCAAAGGGGTGAGTGTCTTTAGCTAGGCCTGGGTGCCAAAGGTGGCAGGCGGCAACATCTTCCCTGAGGGCAAGGGTGGTGCTGGCAATGATGATTAGTGAGATCGTCAAGAGACAGAGGATTTAAGGCCTGGACACCTGGTCCCATAGTCCCTTCCCCCACAGTTGATTGTTTAAATCAGGTGAAAGGTTATTTTGTGTGGAACAACAAAAAAAAAAAAATTATTCTTTAACTAGGTGTCCAAATATTCCAACTTTTGACACAAGCTGCTTTGTAAACGCTGATTGCAGTGACTTTCTTCATAATACATAATTAAAATAAGATGCATCAAAATCTTTTCCTTTTCTTTACAATCCCAAATATGGGCTTTCTTTTGAGAGGAAAACTCTATTTTCCTTGTGGAAAATTAAGGAGTTCCTGTAAGAAATTGGAATGACATACCAGAAGGGATATCCTTAAAGGGGGATTAAAGAGGAAGTTCTTCACAAACCTAGACTGCAAGATGGATTATAATGTAGCCAGTGTTACAATTGCAGTCATACATCAAAGACTAAATGTATATTCTTTAGCTTGTCAAAACTGAGCGGAAGTAGAGCCAGGGACACAATGGAAGCCAAATGAAACTTGCCAGCATGACTGACTGGTTTGCTTACTTGGAGCCCATTGAAATGTAGACTAAAAATACTTTCTCTTTCCTTCCCAGACTCCTTCCTTCCCCAAAACCCTCCTTCCAATTCTGCCTTCATTTTGTCACTTTCTACTCTTGCTCCTGTCCAATTGTGCCACCTCACCTCTTTGAAACTTACATTTTTGTCTTTAATTTCTTATTCCAACTCATTTCTTGTATGTCTTTCATGCTTTTCCTTTATCCTGATACCCTCTCTTCACTAAGTTTTTTTTCCTACTTCCATAAAGATTACTCTAAAGCTGTCTAAAACAATAAAGTAAATATTGTCTTACTTATTGTTGATGTTTTGTGGAAATTACATATGTATCTTTACAAGGACAAGATCTTTATTTGTTTGTGGTAAAATGCATCCAGTGCTATATGCACTAGGTACTCATTGAGAAGATCAGGGAGAGCAATTTTACTTAGACCACATTATCTCCTGAGACCCTTCAAATATTCTATCTTGTGCCACTATACCTATGGTGCATATGGGTTAACAGCATTGGCAGTACCTGGGAGCTTCTTAGATCTGCAGGGTTTCAAGCCCCACCCATTCTTGTTGAATCAGAAGATTCCCAGGTGATTCACATATGCAATAAGGTTCGAGAAGCACTATGTTAGAGAACATACAGAAACCTTCGAGGCTTCTTTTCTGCCAGATGATTGTAAATGTCCAGAATTTCATAATTAAATCCTACTAGCTTAGTATAACAGAGCACAGAACTAAAGGCTATCTTGGTGGCTTCAAAGACTTAATGTCATATAATATACATGACATTACAATCCAAGACGATGACTCAGACACAAAGGAGAGTAAAACATGTTAAATGCTTAGTACTATTGCAGTAGGGGATCATGAATAATCAGATGTTGTTCTCAATAAAAGGTACCCGTTTTATAGCCCTGTACAAGTGTGCATAAACAACATACATATTTCCCTAGTCTTTATTTGGATGTCTGACTAGTTAGAGAAGTTAGACATGTATAACCAGCTTAGTCATAACAATCATGTTCAGAAAACAGTCTCTAGACTTCCACCTAATTCCTCCTCTACGAAAGACCTCCCGTGAGCTGGTAGGAGTCCAAATTCTTGTGGTGCCTTTGTGAATCACTTTGCTTGATTCATATATGTATCTTCATGTAATGGCTTTTAATAATAAGGGATATTTGGAGATGAAAAGATTAGAGTAACCGAGCCCATTCCGTTGGTAGGTTGCCATTTTTTATAAGGATTTACTTTACTGGTATACCATGTTTTCATTACTGGTTTTTTTGTATTCTTTTTGGCTTAGATTCTGAGTCCTGTATTCATGAAAAATCAAATGAAGTCCTTCAGCTATGATGCTTTGTAATTAGGAAGCACAGTGTGAATGCTTGTTATCATTCTCCAGTCACACACCTGCCTAGTGGGTAAAGGGTAGAATTCAGTCCATAATTTGGTGATCCAGGCTTTATTGTCAAGTAAGTTGACTGAAAGATTATAGTTTTGATTGACTAGAAAACTACTCTGCTCTTTTTGAAATAACTATTCAAAAAATTATTCAAAAATTATGGGAAACACATAGGGTGTTAAAAATGCAGAATTTGCATCAACCTTTAAGAAATTTTGTAAATGGGGGACCTGGGGGCTGAGTCAGTTAAGTGGCTGACATCAGCCCAGGTCATGATCTCACAGTTCATGGATGCAAGCCCACATTGGGCTCCCTGCTGACAGCTCAGAGACTGGAGCCTGCTTCAGATTCTGTGTCTTCCTCTTTCTCTGCCCCTATCCCTCTCATGCTCTGTCTCTCAAAAACAAACAAAAGTTGGGGCGCCTGGGTGGCTCAGTCAGTTAAGCGTCCGACTTCAGCTCAGGTCACGATCTCGCGGTCCGTGGGTTCGAGCCCCACATCGGGCTCTGGGCTGATGGCTCGGAGCCTGGAGCCTGCTTCCGATTCTGTGCCTCCCTCTCTCTCTGCCCCTCCCCCATTCATGCTCTGTCTCTGTCTCAAAAATAAATAAAGGCTAAAAAAAAAAAGTTTTAAAAAACAAACAAAAGTTAAAAAAAAATTTTTTTTAAAGAAAAAATTTCATAAAGAACCAATGGCACCTGGGTGGCTCGTTCGGTTAAGCATCTGACTCTTGATTTTGGCTCAGGTCATAATCTCAGGGTTCATGAGATTGAGCCCCATGTCAGGATCTGTGGTGACAGCACAGGCCCCTCTTGGGATTCTCTCTCTGCCCCTCCCCTAATTGCACACCCATGCGTGCGCTCTCTCTCTCTCTCTCTCTCTCTCAAAATAAATAAATAAACATTTTTTTTTTTTTTTAAAGAAATGTTGTGGGGCACCTGAGTGGCTCAGTCGGTTAAGCGTCTGGCTTCGGCTCAGGTCATGATCTCACGGTTTGTGAGTTTGAGCCCTGCGTTGGGCTCTGTGCTGACAGCTCAGAGCCTGGAGCCTGCTTCATATTCTGTGTCTCCCTCTCTCTCTGCCCCTCCCCCACTCATGCTCTGTCTCTGTGTCTCTCAAAAATAAATAAACATTAAAAAATTTTTTCTAAGAAAAATAGAAATTTTGTAAAGAAACAGAAGTATGATTCTCTTTACAAGGAAACATAGGAGCTTCCTTACTCACTAATAATTTGACCCTCTGTGATAGGCATTGGAGAGAGGACCTGTAAGGGGTAAGCCAGCACCAAAATTCCAATATATAACTCCTTTCAAATCCAGAGAGGGAAAGAATTGAGGCAACATCTTTTTACCATCGTTCTGTCTTTGAGAGTGAGAAAAGCAATTACAGAACATGAGGTATTAGAGACATGACATGAGGCCTTCTTGGAGAGGTTTAAGACATCTCTACCTCAAAAGAAGAACAATCTAATTCAGGAGATGCCAGGACACCATTCCAAGAAATAAGGACTCTCAATCAGTGCACATTGCAGGAGAGAGAGCTAAAAGGTTCTCAGCAGCCCCACCAAAAGCAGTTTTCCTGCAGGCACAGACCATAAAGGCATGAACTTTAAGGATATTAGTGTTTATTAATCTTGCTATTTCTGGTATCTTATTTGGCAAATAACGCATACTTAACGAATAAGGAAAAGACTCAAGACATTAAGACCTAAGATCACAGTAGATGCAAGTAAATTAAAAAGTTAAAAATTTTTAAAAGATGAAAGTGAAAGAAAATAGTACTGCTTTACAACAAAATAGCAGATGTATTTAGTAAGGATACCTAAAGGGTACACACAATCATTTGTTTTATCTTGTCCTACTTTATTCTTCCATGTTTATGCCTAGCAAATATTTTAAACAGTTAAATACACATACTATGTATGTTTCATGTTCAGAGAAAAATATATTGATATTGATTGGGTAATTACTGATATTAACGTAAAATGCTACCAATGGCTATCTTGTAGGAGGTAGAAGGATTGATACTTTGAGAATTGGGGAGGGCTTTGGTTTATTCACATCTGTTGAATTTGTATGTACAAATATGACTTTTTATTGGAAGGAAACCTCCACTCCCTAGCTTCATGTATTTAAGTAAATACACTATACTACAATTCCTTGCATCTCTCCCTCTCTGGCAGGCTCCTTCCTAAGTATTATCAGATAGGTGAATTAGAACAAGACAGTGAGACAGTTCTCGGGCCCTTTCTCAATCTTTTCAGAGCTGGTCTGTCAACCAGAAGCATGTATTTCTTTATTGTCTCTGCTGCCTGTGGCACCCTGCTTTACACCCATTCCCCCACAAACAGAAGAAAAAAACATATGGGAGAGCAAGGATTTTGCCTGTTTTATTCACCACTGTGTCTCCAGCATCTAGAACACCATCAGCACTCACAGAGTGCACACTAAATAAATACTTTTTTGACTAGGTCAGCAAATTCCTCTACTCTTTACTATGCGGTGAATTGCCTGCCCTGTGAGAGAGGCTGGCAACTGTCCAGCAGTGCTGAAGACGAGCCCACTCACCGAATTCAGAGATGAACTTGAAAAGTCTGCTACGGCTGCACCAAGCCTTGTGTTTGTGTTCGATCCCTTGCTGCTTAGCGGGACAGTTGCCATGTGATACCTACCTGCTGACCACTGAGCTCAACTCTTACTTGACTCCAAGTTCAAGAGGAGAGGAAAGATATTGTTTGGTAGGTATACTCAAATCACAATACTTTTATCATGAAAACTTTTGCTTTGAAAAGCTATATAGCTTTTGCTTTGAAAAGCTATTAGGGAGCTATATTACTTTTTAAAAGCAATGTCAACTACACTGTGTGCTTCTACAACTCTCTAACATGCATGAGTAAAGAGCCTGTGTCCAATAAGCAAATATACACGTCACTAAATGCACTGTGGAAAGGGGGCCCATGAGGAATGAGAGCTCCACCCCTTCTCGCTTACCCCTCCAGGCTCTCAGAGTATCCGTGGTCCAATAAAACATCCTGACCCTGAGACGGCAGGTGTGAAAGGATACTGGGTTAACGGAAAGGAACACTAAGCTCCACCTAAAAGGCCAACATACTTTTTTGCTTTTTCTGTGTTCTCACAAAGCCAATGACTCTCCAGCATATTTCAGAGGATCAGAGACCTCCACATGTATCTTTGTAAGGCCACTTGCCCAATCTGGAACTACCCACTAAGGACCAATGGGGCAGAGTTGAGCTTCTCTAGGCTTTTTACAAATGCCTCCTAGACTGGGTTGCAGAAGTCTGGGGTCAGCTGCTGTAAATACATGCTTACCAATTAATAACCAGCTCTACACAATGCCTTGCAAAACTACAGCTGCTAAGTGGCCACACATACACATATTTATTTGTTTAGGCCACTGCTGACCTCGAAGATTGTTCATACACTTAAAAAGACAGAGAGGGTAGGGCACAAACACTTTTGAGGATGTTTTGGAAGTTTCTTACAAAACTAAACATACTCTTACCATATGATCCAGCAATCGAGCTCCTTGATATTTACCCAAAGGAGCTGAAACGTTTTATCTACACAAAAATCTGCACATGGATTCTTATAGCAGTTTTACTCACAATTTCCAACATTTGAAAGCAATCAAGATGTTCTTCAGTAGGTGAATGGATAAAAAAACAAAAAACAAAAACAAAAAACTGCGGTATATCCAGGCAATAGAATATTATTCAGCTAAAAGGAAATGAACTATAAAGCCATGAAAAGACATGGAGGAAACTGTAATTCATATTATTA
The DNA here is from genome assembly GCF_018350215.1 of Panthera leo. Classification (NCBI taxonomy): domain Eukaryota; kingdom Metazoa; phylum Chordata; class Mammalia; order Carnivora; family Felidae; genus Panthera; species Panthera leo. The sequence continues at coordinate 37,034,648 of NC_056695.1, forward strand.
AGTAAAAGAAGGTAATCTAAAATTACATATTATAGGATTCCAACTGTATTATTTCTGGAAAAGGTAAAACTATGGAGACAGTAAAAGATCAGTGGTTACCATGGTGGGGATCATGGGTGGGAGTAAGAAGAACAGATGACTTTTTTGTAATGTTTATTTATATTTGAGAGAGAGAGAGAGAGTGCTCAAGCAGGGGAGGGACAGAGAGAGAGAGAGAGAGAGAGAGAGAGAGAGAGAGAGAGAGAGAGAGATGGAGACAGAAACTGAAACAGGCTCCAGGTTCCAAGCTGTCAGCACAGAGCCCGATGTGGGGCTCGAATTCATGAGCCACATAGCACAGAGCAGCGAAACTATTTAGAGCAGTGAAACTATTCTGCAGGATACCATAAACAGTGGATATATGCCATAATATATTTGTCCAAACCTATAGAATGTACACCACCAAGAATGAACTTCAATATGGATTCTGCGTGATTATGTACATTTATCAGTTGTAATGAATGTACCACTCTGGTGAGGGATACTGATAATGGGTGAGATTATGCATGTGTTGGGGCAGAGATATATGGGAAATCTCTGTACCTTTCCCTTAATTTTGCTATGAACCTGCAATTGCTCTAAAAATTAAGTCAAGAAATGAAGGAAGGAAGGAAGAAATGAAGGAAGGAAGGAAGGAAGGAAGGAAGGAAGGAAGGAAGGAAGGAAGGTCGGTCATATTCTTCAAGAAAATAATAAGTGAAAGAGAGGTACATTCCTGTCAGGGAATTATTGGCACTATTTTCCCTTCTACTTAGTGTTCTAAGGCAGCAGGGCCATATATTGCAAAAAACATTCAAACCAACAGAAATGTCAAGACGAGAGAACGGATGTGCTGAAATAGGGCAGGGGTGCTAAATATACCTCCTTCCTTTCCCTGCTGGTTCAAGACACTTCTGTCTTCTTGCCAGATCTTAGCACGCAGGTTGGATTCATACCCTTCCCAAATCTTAAAGCCTAGAAATACATCTTCCAACAAAATCTTAACTCGCGACAAAATAACTACAGTCAAGCAAGTTGGAAGTGGCATAGAATGCATTTCAAGTTGGATATTGGCTGAACATTAAAATCAATAGTTTAAAGGCCCAGAATAATTTTTATCAGTTAAGACTTGGCTATAACTTGAGAGTCATTCATTAACTTATTAAATTCTTAACATTTCAGAGACTATAAAAGCAATACAGCCTGGCTATATATTTCAATTAACATTCAGAGCACTTACCACCACATAGGGTCAAAACATTTTTAAGAGATTGATAAAATGCCTGTGTTGCCTGCTAGAGCAGAGGAGGAAACAAAGCAAGGGGGGAAAAAAGACAAAAACAAAACTGCAAAACAAAACCAGAACTCCAATCACTTGCTATGCTTCTAGATAACAGACCTCCCTCAAGATTCTTGTAGAATTCTTAGTTGATCTGAGTCCCTTGATACATGGTGCCCCTACAGAAAAGGTTTAAGTGAGACATCTGTTCATTCTATATATGCCACTGAATGCCTTCCACATATTCTCTCTTGAGACTCAGAGAACAAGTCACAGAGTCTCCCTCAGGGACAAGACTGCCAACTAGGCCAACTTCCTGAGGAGACGTTTATTTTTAACTTGATGGAAACATTGTAAAGGGAGACTTATTTTGTTGTTTTTTATTTGTTTGTTTTGAGGAGACACCTAAGATAGCAAGAAATTGCCTTAGAATTCAAAGTCAAGGCTAGACTTTGTCAGATAGAACAGGAATCTGCCCAGTTCTCTGCTTACTGGCTGTCTAGCATGGGGAAGTAAGATTAACTCAACACTATTTAGTAAGGCATTGTTCTACGTGTTTTGCTTGGATTAACCCACCTAACCCTCAAAAAGATCTCATGAGATGGGACCCTATAAGATGAAGTAACAGAAAGAATAAGTAACATGCTTAAGATCAGGATCACAGAGGTGACAAAATAAAGAGTGGAGATTAAACCCAGGTAGCCCTGTGGCTAGAGACTATACTCTCAACCACTTCATTGGTGGTTTTTAAAATTTTTAAATATAGCCTACTACAAGAAATATTTTTACTATAACCCACAGAAAGTAAGAAATATGTTCTATAATACAAGCCAGTACTTGCACATACATATGTGTGTATTAGATATATAAATATATATATAACCATTCTTTTATGAAAACCATTTTCATATTTTATGAAACCATTCTTACTCTTACTTCATGTGATGCATTGATATTTTCTACTGTATTTTATTTTTTAGAGCTGCTGATCACTCACCACCAAACCAATTTCAGGATCCACTGCATGTCATAACCTGAAGTTTGAAAAACAAGGCACTACCTTTTTTTTTTTACCACCATATGTGTGCAGAACATTTAGCACAAGGCCTAGTACATACTGTATGCTCGACACATGGTAGTAATTTTTATTTAACTTGTAAGCTAGCTGTAATCCTAGGAGGCAGAGACACTGAGGGGAAAACCATGACTGGGCTTCAGTGAGTATCTATCCTTGGCAGTGAGATAGGGAATTTCCCCAGTATTTTTAACTTGCTCTGTAATGGAAGTCCACATTGGCAAGAGAGCTGACTGGTGGCCAACCCTGGGTTTCCTCTTCTCCACTAGAAAGGGTAATTTACATTTTGCTATGCCTTTCTGCTGGAACCCGCAGTAAACCTAAGTCACTGATCTATGTTTACATCCAGCACTATTCTGGACGCTAGGGGCTGCACAAAATTGGTCTTCGTAAAGGAGTCTAGCTGAGAAGATGCATTCACTTCCTACTGATGCTTTATAAATTACCACGTAGTGGCTGAAAGCAACACAATTTGATAACCTTCCAGTTCTAGAGGTCAGAAATCTGAACTGGGTCTCACCCTGCTGAAAACAAGGTGTTGACAGGGCTATTCGTCTCTGGAGTCTCTAGGGGAGAATCTATTTCCATACATTTTCTAGCTCCTTTTTAGAGGCTATTTATATTCCTTGGCTCCTAGCCCCTGGCCCCCTACACCACCTTAAAGCCTGCAATAGCAGGCTGAAACTTCACATCAAACCACTCTGACTTTGACAATGGCTTGTTATCTCATCTCCTTCTCTGAGTCTTCTGCCTTCTTCTACCTTTTAAGGACCCTACCGATTGATTACATTGGATCCACCTAAATAATCCAGAATAATCTCTCTATTGCCATGCAAGGTAAATTTCAGAGGTTCTGGAGATTAGGATGTGGACATTTGGAGGAGTAGGAGGGGCAACTACTGCCTCACTTGGGAGACAAACTACCTACAGCAAGATATAACAACAACATAATGACACATAATGTTTATTGAGCATTTACTAGGCATTGTGCTGAGTGATTGACTTGTCTTGGCTCATTTCCTTGTAGAGAAACCTGAGACTCCAGGAGATAATGCAAATTGACTCAATTCGTACAGGTAATGTCAAACTCTGACTGACTTCAAACACCATGCTATTAACCCCTTCCCTACATATAACTAAATATTAAATATGTATATGTTTAGTGGTTAGCAACCTCTCCCCATCATGAACTCTTTTTACTCTTTTCCCCCCCAGGGACCTTATTTTGGAAGATTTTGTATATTAAATGTTTTCTTCATTAATCAAAGACAATTGATGTTACTTGTAACATCTGATAGCTCTGAGCTAATCTCTTTGCCTCTTTTTGGATTCATATAGTTCCAGACAAAATAATGCAACACAGTATTTGTTTAATATGTTTTGGCATCATTTTGGAATACTGAAGATGGGAACTCAAATAACCCTCTTTGTAGATGCCTAGGAGTTCAGAGAAGAAGGAAATCAATGGGGATGAAGAGCTGCCAGAAGAAATGGGGTCTGACTTAAGTCTCCAAGAAGCAGAAATTTCACAGACAGAGAATGGAGAATATGAATGATACCTAGGAAATGGGGAAAAGTCCATGTAAAGATGAGATGTAGGCAGCTTGTTAGGGCGAACTGGAAAAAGAGACTAAAGGAGAATGTATAAAGCACCGATGCTTTGAAAGACATGTAAATAAGGAAAAATTTAACCAGGCAGGAAAATGCAGAGGCTGAAAAGCTTCTGAGCAGTAGCAATTCCTGGGCTTAGAGAGGTTAATCGGTTAGAACAAAGAACAAGAAAGAAGGAATTAAGAAACTGGCAATTGTATTTTAATTTACCTTTCAGGAGGGATATTGGATGGCTGGAAGGCATGGAAGGGGGTGGGGACTAAGTTTTCATATATCCCCTTTTGATTCTTCTAAATTTGTATATAATACACAAGTATTAGCTAGCAAAACACACACACATACATGTACACACACATACAGTATGTGTATAATCTATATCTGAAATGTATTGATATGGGTATATAAGAGCATCTTTACAGACTCAAAGTGCCATACAGTAAAACCAGGCTTCTACTCTCAGTACACTAAAGAGCTCAGGATAAACCACTTGTCATTCTGCCCCTCCCCGCCCCTGAGTAAAACTACTTCAGCAATTTTCTCATTGGCTTAACAAATTGCTCCTTTTTTGTTTTTGTTTTTGTTCTTGTTTTTTAGGGGTTTTTTTGTTTGTTTACCAACCTCATTCTAAGCACCAACTCAAGGTTGGGCTAGTGCCCAGGTATTTTGCATTACTTTTACATGTTTGCCCAACATGCATGAGAACCTACTTCAGAACTGACTCAGAAATCTCACAGGATCATGTCATTTACCCCCACGATCCATGATCAGTAATAGAGTCATAAGGTCTACACATTCTGACCTGCCTCAAAGATAGTGCCTGCCAGCTGGCCTCATGCTCACACCTTAGGCTCCACTTCATCAACAGTGGATTGGCATCAATACTTGTCTATTAAATTACTATGCAATTTAGGGGTACCTGGATGGCTCGCTCAGTCGGTTAAGGGTCCTAGTTCAGCTCAGGTCATGATCTCACGGCTTGTGGGTTTGAGCCCCACATCAGGCTCTGTGCTGACAGCTGAGAGCCTGGAGCCTGCTTTGGATTGTGTCTCTGAAAGGGCGGGCCTACGCAGGCCGACTCCATCTTGTTCTGTGTCCTTCACCTTGACCACACCTCCTCCCCTTGAGTAACCCCCCCCCCTCACCTGCCTAACAGGACTCGGACCCTTCCCCAGCCAATCGGCTGAGGCCATAGCCATTACCTCACCAACTGCCCCTAGGCCCCAATAAAACCTTTGTCCTTTTGAAACTCGCTCTCTCTCCCCGGTATCTCACCGCTGCGTCGGTGCAGGTAGGGGATTGAGCTCGAGCTAGCTCGAATAAAGGCTCTTTTGCTTTTACATCGGACTCGGCTCCCTGGCGGTATTTGGGGATCACGAATTCTGGGCATAACATCTCCCTCCCTCTCTGCCCCTTCCCTGCTCGCGCTCTTGTCTCTATCTCTCTCAAAAATAAAAATAAACATTAAATAACTAAATTACTATGCAATTGAAAGGAATTTTTTTATCGCATAGATCAACAGGTACCCTACTGTGATCTTGTTTTAAAGAGCTAATGAAATAACTCCACCACTGTTTTTGTGGGAAGATATCGAACCTTTGCACTTTATGAATAACCCATGCTTTCTTGGAGTATTGGAAGGCTCAATAGTCAAAGCAAGCACCCTATGATGCTGAGGCAGCCAACCTGCCGCATTAGTGCTACAAGCAGTAATGAAGGCATCTGAAGGCTTTGGAACACTTTAAATGTTTGGGGACTTAGGCAAAGAGTTGCATTAGAAAACAATTCCTTAATCAGGTTGTGACTTACCTGCACTCAAAGCCATTGTATTAATCTCTTGCTAAGAGCTTAGATATTACACAGGAGATTGTATAAACAAAAGACTTACAGCAGGCATAGGAGAGGTAATAAACCAAAATTGACTGGCACAGCTAGATCCCAAAGCCAGTTGGGTTACCCTCTGCACATTTTACCAACTTCCATCTGTAAGAGTACATGCTTTATTGTGTGAATGAAAGTGTTACATCAATTACCTAATCCCCCTGCCTTATGTTAGTCAGTGCAGAAACCTTTATTGAGGTCCCCACAGAAGAGAAATTTTAGAAACTATGTTAACAGGAAAAGACACAAGGGTGAATAATTGCTAAGGCTCTAAGAACTGTTGTCTCTTCTCTTGGAACTCCTTGGAGGCCGGAAATACTGTGTTTTTCTATATGTGCCTAGCACAGCGCTTGCCTTCAAATGACACTAAACTAGAATAAAGAAAATCTTAAAGCAGAGGCATGATTCAAAACTAAAGTAAATGTGTCACAATTCAGGAAGCACTTCCACATCTCTTACCTCATTCACTCCTCTCCTAACCCTTATGAATGAGGACAGCAAGTTCAGTAAGGACAGGCAATGTGGATACTAAAATAGAGACTGAGCTTGAAATTGAGCACAATACTATTAACATGTTTTTATATGTGTGATTAAGGTCACACACACATTATACGGAATTAGAGCCCGTGACCATCCACCCATATATATAGATATTACAAACTCATATTATGGAACTCAACTCTTAAAACATTTTATTGTCCCAGAGTATAGTAGAGTACCGACTTGACTCACTATGGTTTTTGCTCCCTTGCATCCTGCAGGCCTATGAGTGGTCCTGAAAGGCATGGTTTTCACTCTTGAACTTTGTAGTCCTCTCTTAATGTACAAAAAGTTTCTGGGAACAGCTTTTCTCCTATCTATAATACCAAAAAATGGTTCCTTCCTTTGAACTGCACCTTCAGATCACCTCTTGACATGTTTTCCCAATCATTTATACTCCACAAAATAATAGTGATTCAATTTGTCATTCATTACCTATCTAGCAACCTCCATGTTTTAGCTTGAATATTACTGAATTTCCTGAAGTATTTCTTTTTTTTTTAAGTTTTTAAATGTTTATTTATTTTTGAGAGAGAGAGACAGAGACAGAGAATGAGCAGGGGAGGGGCAGAGAAAGAGGGAGACACAGAATCCCAAGCAGGCTCCAGGCCTAAATCTGCTGGGAGGAATAAGCTTAAGTCAATATCTAATTATGCTTAAAGTAAAGTATCTTCCATCCAATGTTTTCAGCTGTACATGGTTTATTTTTTAATAGTTAATAAAATTTTAATTTTCTAAGTAGTTGACAGAAAATACTACTGCACTGGATACAGTCTAGAGTTTAGATAATTATTGGAATACTGGCTGCAAAGATTTTTTTTAAATCTGGTACTTTTTTCATAACTTTACCTCTGCCAACTACAAGGATTTTTAAATGTGAACTTATAACTTTGAATAGACAAAAGCCTGAAATGAGCACATCAGATAATTCTGCATGCTTTTAACCAAAGAATTGCAGCCTTTGACTGGCTATAACAACATCTTTCCACAGCTTAAAGTGATAGTAGGTGAGTTATTATCACGTTCATTCATTGTCCTAAGCACTGGTAAACAAAACAGACATGGCCCTTGTCTTCACAGAGCTCACATTTGAAACAAGAGCACGACCATATACTATACTTGTGGTGAGCACAGAATAATGTATAAAGAAGTGGAATCACTATGTTGTACATCCAAAACTAATGTAACATGGTGTGTCAACTATACGCAAATAAAAAAAAATTATTTTAAAAAAGAGCATGGCTACATAGGTTTCAAATCACTTTTCAATTTTTCACAAACCAGGCTTAATAGTCATCTTACAAAGTTGCTAATTCCCACTTAAACTAAAACTGGCTAGGTTCTAAACGCTTCATTTTGAAAAGGGAAACAAATATTTATTGGATACGACCTTATACACATAATCCTGATTTGATTCTTATAACACCTTTAAGAAAGGTTCATTGAAATCACATGTTGCCAGAGAGGTCCTGCACACTGGTCAATGAGGAAGAAGAATTTTAACTCAAAGCCATCGGATTCCAAAAGCCCTTCTTTTTCCTGCTAAAATGAATCAGTTAATGTCAATTATATCCCAAGTCAGAGTTGTTATTATAACGAGAAAGATTTTTTTTAATTTTTTTAACTTTTAATGTTTATTTATTTTTGAGACAGACAGAGACAGAATGTGAGTGAGTTGGGGCAGAGAGAGGGAGCCACAGAATCTGAAGCAGGCTCCAGGCTCCGAGCTGTCAGCCTCGGAGCTGAACTCACGAGCTACGAGATCATGACCTGAGCCGAAGTCAGATGCTCAACCGACTGAGTCACCCAGGCGCCCCGAGAAAGATTTTTAAAGGATAAAAATGGTGACCATAAAGACTTCAGTCATCAGCTTTGTAGGAAACGATGTAGGGAGCCTATTTATCTCTTGGTGTCCCTTATCATACACCAAAGATCCATTCACATCATCGACAATCAATAAATGTTGGATTAAATTGTTAATACGTAAAAAGAAGCAAATTATACTCAATAGAATTGGTTCCATAAATTTTACGTTATTCCTAACAGTAAGCTATTATTAAAGAGATACACCGACATCTTTATAATTGTTAGACTGAACTGTTTTAAAAGATATTCTTGCTCACATATAAAATAACTCTTCATATAATAGTGTGTTGAGCTTTACCAAATCATTCACACTCCATCTCTCAGTAGTCTAGTACCACTTTGTGAGAGCAGTTGAATAGATTCAGGATACAGCAATATAATTTTCTTGATTCAGATCCAGGCTGTGCCACTTAAGTAATTAACATCTCTGTACCTCAGTTTCCACATCTTTAAAATGAGAATAACAACGGCATCTAATGCTCACAATGCTGTATTAAATGAGTTATTATATATAAATTATTTGGAAAAGTTCCTGACACATAGCAAACATTAAATAAGTGTTCTGTTACGGCTATTGTTCTTGTTTTAGAAATTTGGCACCTGATGTCTACATCCCCATAATCCACAAAGGACTTGAAAGATGAGATTGTGGGGATCATGGCCAAAGTCTCTTCTTCAGGACTTCTGGGCTCTAAAATAGCACCAACACCATAGACAAGACACTAGAGAAGTCACAGGAGTCAGCTCTCTGACTGAAATGCAGATAGTGAGGACTGCTGGCTGGATATAACTGCTGTATGAACTTATCAAGGTTCTCTGGCCAAAGACCACCACGACCACATCTGCAGTTCTAGGAAGTTGGGTATATTGACTCACTGCAAGGAGAAAGAAATGTGTATCATGGGGAACCATAGGACATCTCAGTAAAAAGATGTTAGAAAAAAACATTATAGAATTTGGCCTTGTGTTAGGTGATTTGTTGGGGTAGGGGGGTGGGGTATTCAGGAAAACAGTCATCTTCCCCACCTTGGATGCTGTCTGCAAGTGGGGGCTATTGTCTGATTGAGTATCTCAATAATTCTTATCCATGAGAGGAATGAAGTTGAGCTAAAGTAATTAGTAAAAAAAGCAGTGGTCACTCATTATTAACCAGGAAAAGAGGATGTTTACTCTCTTTTGTGGTTTGGACGATGTTCTTATGTCTGTTTAGACATAATCATGAAGTGGTCCTATGTTGGTCTTGCTCCACTGAGTCACAAAGCAGTGTTGTCTGAGGTTGATCTTTAGTGAAAGTGCTTATACTCAACACGAGAACTTTACAGGTTCACTGTGAGTGCCAGGCCAGCTCCCAGTAATAGGGGCTGCCTTTCTCTTTCTCAAAAGAGAGGAGAATGTTTTGCTTGAAGGGCAGGGCTGGCCAGGAAAAGAACAACTATTACTGTTATTATTTACACGTATTGACAGGTTTGTAGTTTATAAAGTCCTTTTATATTCATTGTATAACTTGAGCCTCTCAGAACAATCCTGGGAGATAAGTAGAACCCGGGCCCCCATGCTGCACAACTCCAGGGGGCCCATTCATAATATATTCCATTGACTGGTACCTCTCCAATGTGAAGTGTCCCCTAGAGTTGTGTAATATGAATACATCTGCCCTATTCCTTTTTGCAATTATGAAGACTGAGTCAGAGAAACTTCTTGAGTGTTCTCTATTTCCCAATAAACCCTAGAGTTCTCTCTGGCAACCTGTTCAGCTGCTGTTATTAGATCCTTGATTCAGTCATAGTTTCCATTTCCTCACAATTTCTTCAGCCTGCTCTGTTACAACCTAGACTACACTGGCTACTAAATAAGAAAAGTTCTGCCTTCTGCCCTCTTCCTCTACAACTTTGTGCCTGCCTAAAACAGGATGCTAGAAAGTTTACTGAACTTACAACCAACCTCTTTCACAGTCACTTCCTAGAGGGGGAAAAAAAAAGTGTGTGTGTGTGTTGCCTAAAGAGTTAATATATCATAGTATACGTTGCTTACAATATCAGAATGGCAGATGGAAAACATGATTTTGAGTTCTGAAGAAATTTTAAAAAGCAGAATATCCTGTTAAATTCAGGGGCTGAAATTTTTGAATGCAAACTGAACTGCTAAAAACATATCTTTCCACAGTTCTGAAAACCAGACAAGGAAAATGTCAAAGGAAAATGGAATTTCCCATGAAATGTCCATTTATAGTGAATTTTTGTCCAGCATTGTATTTCTGCAGCTGGGAATTTCCCTCTTGCTATTAAAGTTCTCTCCTGAGACATCATATAAAGTGAAACTGAAAATAGAATACTCTACTGACATATCAAGCAGTTCTCGGAAAGACTACGGGCTCTGATTCAGATTTGTTGAGGAAATCCTGTCACAGTAACTCGCAAGCCCTGTGACTCTGGGCAGTTCATCTAACCTCTCTTTCATTAAGTTACCATGCATGCTTCTCTCCTCTATGACCTGAGAGTACCCTGGACTTCCCTATGAGAACATTTATCACACCCTATGTTCAGGTTTCTGTCCCACTTAGAACACTAGAAGCATCTAGAGGGTAGGGACCATATGTACTTTTTTACCCTTGTACTTCCAGGACCTAACGTTATGGCACATAAAATATTTGTAAAATGTATTTGTTGCCTTAGGGGAAATGAACTGGAGACCTGGAGAATCAGGAAGGTTTACTTTTCTTTTACATACCTCTTTATAAATTTTGAATATTTTACCATACCGACTTGGTACAAGTATTTATTTTTAATGAAAAATAATATTTACATGAAAAGAAAAAAGGGAGAAAATGTTTCTTGCCAACAAATCGTTGGTAAAGGAATAGTAGCCAGTCAGTACTGTTCAGTTGCCTTTCTTGTTTAAGCATGGGATCAAAGTTGGTGATTTTAGGCAAATTATTTCCTCTATATTCTTCTACATAATAAACCATATGTATAATTTGAGGACTAAAATGTAAATTTACGTGGATGTAATTTTTATTTTATTATGAAAAAGTGACAGACCAGCCAGTTCTATCTTAAATCCAGAACATTCCAGTTTGAGGTTAGGTGCAGGAGGACAGTGAGGGGAAAGATGAATTGCACCTTTTGCCTAGTGCTCCAGTCAGCTAATCAGAGCCTTGAAAATATAGTATGACTTTTCCTTCTTTGCCACGGTTCCTTGTGTGTTTGGCTTCTATCAGGACACCTTACGGAACAAGATAGCTGAGGCATGATATAGCTACTCTTGAGTCTCTTTTCCAAATATTATGAAATAGCACCAAAATCCCTAACTCCACCCACTAGCAATTTGCACTTTTTAGTAACCAATTTTCCCTGCATGGAATACTTCCAAAGATTTCCATCGCTGATCATCTTACTCTGAATGACCACAATAAACCCTTTAGTCTTTCTAAAGGGCTTCTGTTTCTTTAGCCATACATATAAGATCATGCTGATGTCAAAAGATTTGAGTCAGAATTTATACACTAATTGAATATTTTCTGCCAAGTCATGCTTTATATTTTCACTTTTAAAAACATAACGATAAAATAAAATGAAGTCTTAACAACATGATCTGTTTCAGTGAGCAAATAAAACAAGCAATTTTCCCAGGCTATAATCTAAAATGTAAAAGATACTTTCTGTATAGCATGATCTAGAGGTTTGTGGGTTTGAGCCCTGCATTGGACTCTGAGCTGGTAGTGCAGAGCCTGCTCTGGATTTTTCTCTCTCTCCATCTCTGCCCCTTCTCCACTTCCACACTCTCTCCTCCCCTCTCTTAAAATAAATAAACTTAAAATAAGATATTTTCTATATAGTAATTTATCTGGTTAATTAATAAAGAGAGGTCTCTAGTAGTCACCTCTAGATTCTGAACTTGTTTTGTTCTGGTCTACGTTTTTGTTGAATTAAAAACACAGAAGGGGGGGCGCCTGGGTGACTCAGTCGGTTAAGCGTCCGACTTCAGCTCAGGTCACGATCTCAGGGTCCGTGAGTTCGAGCCCCGCGTCGGGCTCTGGGCTGATGGCTCAGAGCCTGGAGCCTGCTTCTGATTCTGTGCCTCCCTCTCTCTCTGCCCCTCCCCCATTCATGCTCTGTCTCTCTCTGTCTCATAAATAAATAAATAAATAAATAAATAAATAAATAAATAAACGTTAAAAAAAATAAAAAATAAATAAAAACACAGAAGGGAATGAACATAGCATCTACTGAAGATATGCCATATACTAACCATTTTGTATACATTATCATACTTCATATTTAAAAAATTTGTTACAGCAATAATTTCACAAAGGGAGAGAATAAGGCTTAAAGAATTTAAACAGGCTACCCAAAGTTACACAGTTCATAAATAAAGAAGCAGAGAACTGAGTCAGATATGTATAATTCCAAACATCACGTTTCCTGGAAAAGATTGCCAATATGGCAAAGTACACATTTAAGAGAATCATGGAAGAGTAGAAGAACTGACCTACAAAGATATGATAAAATATGATTAAATTCAAAAATTGAACATGGGTCTACAAATGAGCTATTACTATACACTTATTAGATAGCCAAAATAAAAAAAATAGAGAAAATACAAAATTCTGGTAAGGATGAAGAAAAATGGAGTCTCTCCTATAGCGCTGGTGTGAATGTTAAATGGCATAGTCACTTGAAAAGGAGTGTGGCAGTTTCTTTAAAAAAACTCAGAAATAAAAATGTATATCCAAACAAGAACCAGTACGTAATTATTCATAGCAGCTTTATTTGTAATAGCTAAAACCTGGAAAAGTGAAAATGTCCTTCAATAGGTGAATGGTTAAAGAACTTTGGTATACCTGTACCATGGAATACTGTTCAGCAATAAAAAATAATCAACTACTGATACAAGAAAAAGTTGGATGGATCTCAAGGGCATTATGCTTAGTGAACAAAGCCAGTCTCAAAATATCACATACATATCAATAACATAACATTTGTGAAATGACAAAATTATATATATGGAAAGCAGATTAGTGGTTACCAGGCTTTAAGGATGGAAGTGTACGGGGAAAGGGAGGTGGGGGGTGGGGGTGGGGGAGGGAGATCTTGTGGTAATGGAATAGTTCTGTATTTTGACTGAGGTGGTGGTACAGGAATCCATGCATGTGATAAAATGACACAGAGCAACATACACACATTGGATGAATGTTAAATTTCTGGGTTTGATATTACATTGTAATTATGTAAGATGTAATCATTGGGGGAAACTGGGTGAAGGATACTGGGGCCACTCTGTATCATCTTTGCCACTCCCTATGGATCTATTTTTATCCCAAATCAAAAAAAAAAGTCTTTAAAAATTGTACCTGTTAGTGTCCTGGGGCTGCCATAACAAAGGACCATAAACTTGGTGGCCCAGACCACAGAAATGTTGTCTCACAGTTCTGGAGGCTAGAAGTCAATATGTTAACAGAGCTGGTTCCTTCTGAGGACTATGAGAAAGAATTTGTTCCAAGACTGTCTTCCTTTGGCATTCCTTGGCTTATATATAGCTTTCTTCCTGGGTCTTCACAATATCTTCACTTTATATATGTCTGTCTGTGTCAAAATTTCCCTGCTTATAAGGGGTCATATTGGATTAGAGCCCATCCTAATGACCTCATCTTAACTGATCAGCTGCAAAGATACTATTTCCAAGTATGGTTACATTCACAGCTACTGGGGGCTAAGACTTCTACATCTTTTGGGGGAATACAATTCAACCCCTAACTCTGTGGTTAAAAGAATCAACTGCACAAATGCAGGAGAGAAAACCTGGCCTAAAGGCAGTTTATATCAAAAAGCAAGCAAAGAAACAAGTTAACAAACAAAACTCTCCAGTTTTAGTTGACCACAGGTCCAACCTAAATTAATAGTTTAATAAGACTGCTTTTAAAAAATAAATATTGTTTTTCATTGGACTAATAGATTCAGATCAGACAGGCATAGCCACATGCCCCTCTCACCTATGAAACTTCATATGAAATTTTCTAATCTATATGGATTTTGGAGAATACTGATGAAGTGAAGGAGGTTCATAGGAAAACCACCATGAGTCTGAAAACCAAACTGAGGTAAATGAGATACATTAAGATGCCAAAAACTAAAGATGACAAAACTGTTTTCCAAGTATTCATTTTTTTTAAATCCCTCATATCACCTTAAAAAGTGGTATCCCTTGGGGTGCCTGGGTAGCTCAGTCAGTTAAACCACCAACTTCAGCCCAGGTCATGATCTCATGGTTCTTGAGTTCAAGTTCTGCATCGGGCTCCTTGCTGACAGCTCAGAGCATGGAGCCTGCTTAGGATTCTGTGTCTCCCTCTCTCTCTGCCCCTCCCCAGCCCACGCTCTGTTCCCTCTCTCTCTCTCTCTCTCTCTCAAAAATGAAAACAAACAACAAAAAACATTAAAAAAAAAAAGTGGCATCCCATTTGTGTTTGTTTAATGAATGACAAAACTCAAATTGTCTAGGTAGAAGAATTAGGGTTATTCAATACAGCATAAGCAGCTAATATGAAGACCAGAACTTCGTAAAACTCAATGTTAGAGAATTTTAATAATAGAAACTTACAACTAACGAAAACATCTTGTTCAAAATGTAGTTTATTCCCTACTGCCAGGAAACGCTCAAAAGAAGCCAGACAACTCTTTCCTAGGTGTTGTTTAGAAAGGAGATTGTACTAGTTCAGTGTCTTCCAACTTTTTTCTTTTTTTAAACTTTTCAGCACTTTCACAGAAAGTCATGTTAACTTAACTTTTTAGGAATTTCTAAAAACCATTTCACTTTTCTCTGACTGCTAAATGATAAAGATGCAAGTTTAGATTGAAAAAAGTTTGAGAAAACTATTATCTATATTAACTATACTTATAGGTTGACTTTAATGTTCTTTATTAATAATTCTAGTGTGAGAAATGCTTACTTTTTTCCAATTGAGATGAAAATTTTGTTTAACTTAGCTTAATTACCAGAAAAAGCATCATCTTCAACAATTTTAAAATTACATGTTCAATTTTAGGACTGAGCACAATTAGAATGCTAAATGAGAAACATGATTATGCTCATTAACTGCAAAAACGTGTATTTTTCTGACTTCATAATTACAGACTCCATGTCATTACAGAGTTTATCAGGTTTGTTTTTGAGATTTTTGGGGGGGAAGATATACTAAACGTGCCCTAAATGTCAGATTTCCCATGCAAAACTTACTAGGTGCTTTCAGACTGAAAAAAATAGAAAAAAATTATATATGAGATGTTTGAAATTCTTGGATTTAAGTGGTTTATTTTTCAATTTTCCATCTTTTTTCTAATTAAAGAGATATTAGGGATTTAAACTGCTATTTCCTAAAATAGCACTTGCAGTATGAATAACCTTAATTCTCAGTTAATGGCAAAACAATTCTTAATGTGATTTTACAGAATTTTGAACAGATGAATTCAACAGACAGATGTGATACTTGTCTTCTCATCTAATTTGCGTAATTTTTTTTCACTTAGTTGATGTAATTCAGCATCAGTATTCTTTAAGTTTTCTGTCTTTAGCCAATTAATTATGGAAATTAATTTAACAATATATATGACTAAGAATACATTTTTAAACCGCATGATGGTGAACACTATCATGAAAGCTAAAGGTGTGTGGTCATGACAAATAAATTGAACCCAAATATTTAGAAGTTTTGCAAGAAAAAGAATCTTAGCATTTAAGATTAAGCACTGAACTCCAGCAATCAACAGGCCAACATTGTAGCATCTATCTCAAAAGAAAATGAAAGCAACTGCGTGGAGGAACAGCACTCTTATTGTTTGTAGGAAAAAAATTGGTACAACCTCAGTGAAGAGAAATTCAACAGAAACCAAAATTACACATAGGCTTAACTCTTTGGTCCAGCAATTCAGCTTCTAGGAATTACATATGTAGATATTTATGAATGATATTTGTGAAGATTATTTATTGCAGCATTATTTGTAATAGCAAATATGTGGGAACAATCTGAGTATTTGTGAAGATTATTTATTGCAGCATTATTTGGAATAGCAAATATGTGGAAACAATCTGAGTATCCACCAATGGGGAATAAATTATGGTATAGACACTAACCATTAAAAACAAAGGATAAGGAAACATCTTATGTGTTTGCATGGAAAGATATCCAAGATAAATTGTTAAGTAAAAAACAAGCAAGGTGAACATAGTGTGAAACTAATTACATAAAGTGAGAGACATAATACATATCCACATATATAGTTATTTTATGTTGAAACCTATTAACTTTTTGTTGAAGGATAACGATATACAAAAAAGTGCATGTTCAGTGTAACCCCAAAGAATGTTCATAAAGTGAACACACCCATGTAACTGGCACCTAGAGTCCACGTCCTAGATCCAGAAACAGAACACTACAACCAACCCAGAAGCCTCATTATGCCCCTTCTAGTCACTACCCTTCTCCCTACGAGAGTAGGAGTAGTGATCAGTATCCTGATTTCTAAAAGCACAGATTAGTTTTATTTTTATACTTAACAGAAATGGACTCATACAATCTATTTTGTTTTTTTCATCCAACATTGTATTTGTGTGATTAACTTGTATATCGTTCAATCTCATTGCTGTTTAGTGTTCCACTGCATAAATATGCCGCAATTTATTTACCAATCTACTGTTTATGCGTATTTAGGTAATTTCCAGTGTGCGCTGTTATAGATAGCAATTCTATGAACACTAGCATTTGTGTGTCCACATAACTAGAAGAGGAACCGCTGAGTCATAGAATCTGCACAGCTGCAATTTTAACAGAAACTGCTCTACAGTTTGCAAAACTGGTTGTACCACTGACACTCGCACTAGCAGTATACGAGTTCCAACTGCTATAAATCTCCACCCACATTTGGTATATTCTATCTTTTTGATTTTAGCTAGTATTTGTATAGCGGTATCACACTGCGGTTTTAACTTATAGTTCCCTGATGACTAACAGTGTTGAAAGTGCCTCGACTCCTTCATTTGCTATTTGCTATTAAGATACTCTCTTTTGTGAGCTGTCTGGGTCTTCTGTCCAGTTTTCCATGGGATTATGTTTTATACTGTTAAATGTTGAACCACATGATTACTTTTTAAAATTTTTTTTAATGTTTATTTATTTTTGAGACAGAGGGAGACAGAGTGCGAGTGGGGGAGGGGCAGAGAGAGAGGGAGACAGAGTCCAAAGCAGGCTCCAGGCTCTGAGCTGTCAGCACAGAGCCCGACGCAGGGCTCGAACCCACGAACCTTGAGATCATGACCCGAGCCAAAGTCGGACGCTTAACCAACAGGCACATTCCAGGCGCCCCTATGTTACCTACTTTTTAAGCAATGTAACTAAAATATAAATTTTATAGTGTTCTATGCTTCATACTCTCCCCTTCTTGGACATTTGTAAACTACTAGCATTGCAAAAGCTCTGAAGTCTTATTCTTTTCACCATCACTGAACAGTCTGTAGAAATGTTTTTGTATAATTTTTATTTCTCAACAAATTGCTGCCTTTTCACTTGGAGTTTTGTAAGTTCTTTTTCCAATTTTATCACATATTTCATTTATCAAACATCTATAATATAATTTCCCCAAAACTCAAAATTAGATAATCTGTAAGTTCAATTTTTTTAACTAGAGTCTTTCTCTTGGAGTATGTCATCTCCCGCTCCAACAAAAAATGATTGCTAATTCTGCCATATCCTGGGCTTACCTTCCTTTTCTCTTGATCCTCTTTTCCAGATCCCATGTCTTTCTCTTTGATTTAGTCCCATGTTTTGTTGGAGCACATCCTCCAGTAGCTTTCTTTATTAAAAAAAAAAAAAAAAAAAAAAGTCGATGGAAGGAAAGGAAACATTTGTATCCTTGTATATGTGGAAACATTTTTTTATTCTGCCTTTATACTTGATAGTTCGGCTGACTATAGAATTGTAGGTTGGAAGTTACTGTCTTTCAGACTTTGAAGAAATTTCACTTCACTGTGTTTTAACATTAGTGTTACTGCTGAAAAATTTAATGTCATTCTAATCCCCATCACTTTATTCTTGTTTCTTCTTTTTGAAAACCTATAGAATCTTCTATTTATTCTCAGGGTTTTGACCTTGTTAATAACGTGCTTACATGTAGGCTTTTTTTTTTTTTTTCATTCACTGTGGGTACTTGGTGGCCCTTTCCATTTGGAGACCCCTGTCCTTTGATCCTGCCAAAATTTCTCGAATTATTATTTTGATCATGTCTTCCCTTCCTATTTTGTGTTCTCTTTTTCTGGAATTCTTAGTTTGTTAACTGACTGGAAAAAAATGAATGAATGAATGAATGAATGAATGAACGGGAAAAGGTTTCTGAGCACTTTTTGTAGAAAAAAGCACAAAGCATCAGACCATATCTTTAAAGCTAAGCATTTTATTTTAAATGACCGAAATTTTAAAACACGGTGTTTTCAGGGCATGTGGGTGCCTCAGTCTGTTAAGCATCGGACTCTTGTTGATTTCAGCTCAGGTCATGATTTCAAGGTGGTGAGATAGAGTGCCCGGTCCAGGGAGCCTGCTTAGGGTTCTGTCTCTCTCTCCCCCTCTCCCTCTGTCCCTTTCCAGCCTGACCTCTCTCAAGAATCAAAAACAAACAAACAAAAAACAACAACAAAAACACCGTGTTTCATTACAACTTCCCAGTATTGTAGTAACATTGCTACTCTCATCTCAGGCAACACAAAAATACAGGAAACACTGGTTCTCTACAGGCAGAAATCCCCTATCAAGTCAGGTATTCCTTATTACTGTGGCCTTAGAATTCATTAAAAATGACTAGTATGGGACGCCTGGGTGGCTCAGTCGGTTGAATGTCCCACTTCGGCTCAGGTCATCATCTCGGGGTCCATGAGTTCGAGCCCCGCATAGGGAGGGCCCTGTGCTGACAGCTCAGAGCCTGGAGCCTGCTTCGGATTCTAGGTCTCCTTCTCTCTCTGCCCCTCCCCCACTCATGCTCTGTCTCTGTCAAAAATAAATTAAAAAAAATAAAAATAAAAAAAATGACTAATATGGGGCCACCTAGGGGCCTCAGTCCGTACAGCATGGGGACTCTTGATTTCTGCTCAGGTCATGATCCCAGGGTCATGCGATTAGGTCCTGAGTGGGCTTCGTGCTGAGGGAGGAGCCTGCTTAGGATTCTCTCTTTCTCTCTCCTCCCCCTCTCCCCCTCCCACCTTCCCCTACTTGCTCTCTCTCCAGAAAAATAAAAATAATAATAAAAATAAAGAAGTAAAATGCCTAGTATGGACTTGGTATTGTATATAATATTTGCACTCACACTCTACAAGAGCGTCATCCCAGTAGAAAAGGTGTTTCGTTCTAAGGTAAAAAAAGAAAAGATTTCTGGTTGCTTTGGGTTGACATTCAACGTTAATTGCGTTCCTCCCAGATGTGTGAGAAGGAAATTTTTGCAGTCTTACCTGGAATCAGAGGGATTGACTCTTCTCCGTTATTTTTCACCCTCTATGTAGTTATGGACAGCAAAAGAGAGAAAAGTAGGTCCCTGGCGGAAGAGCACGCAACAGGAGCTCAGCCCGCGATTTGTTGACCGAGTTCAACCGTGACAAGCTCTCTCACCCACCTGTCCCTCCTGACGCACCTGGAAGCAACACTGGAAGCGAGGGTAGGCAGGTGCATTTACACCCCCACGGGGTTCTCCCCACTCACTGAGGGGCGCCGGGCGGTCACCGCCACGCCTCCTCCCCACCCAAAGCGTTTCCTGTGCAGGCGCGGGGCGAGGAACCCAGGGCCCTCCGACCCACACCCTGCCGCCTGGGGGTGAGAAGAAAAGCTCGTAGAAACGAGATAGAAGGGGCCAGATGGCCGAGGCTAGATCCTCTCCTTGCATTCTTTTGGCTTCTGTAATCTCGTTTGCCTCCTGTGTCCACCACCTGGCCGGAGCACCGGTGATAAGGCTCCCTCCCCTTTTTCTCGGGTCTCTCAACCCCCTACCATCCCAGCCATAAAAGGAGGCCGATGCCAAGGTTCGGGGGCTCAGCCTTTGGAGGTGACTCCGCTGGGAGGGCACACCAGTGGCCAACACACAGTTTTTTGTTGTTGTTGTTGTTGTTGTTTTTCTGATTCCCCGAGTGCGCCTGGCTTGTTTGTCTCTTCCCGGCACCGAGTATTTGCTGCAACATATGGGGTCGGGCCACTCCCCCAAGACGCCATCTCAGAGGAGATTCCTCCCCGGTTTGAGAGCCCACAGACCCACCGGATGGCAGGCTACTAAAAGGAACTTTTTGCCCTCAGAGAAAACTTTTCCAAACCTGGGAGCTGGGGGAAAAGAAGACAAATAGCCTCTCCGGCTCCCTTCCCCACCCCAACCCCCCGCCCGCGCCCCTGCGGGTGTCGCCCAGAGCGGCTGGGATCCCGGGGCCCGGGGTGGGGAGGGGGGAGCGCCCTCACCCCGCCTCAGTGTCCGCCGCTGACGTCGCCCGAGAAGTTCGGGGAGGGAGGAGCTCGGACCGCCGGGGCTCGGGCGGCTGGCGCGCCTAGGAGGGCCAGGTGGGGCGAGGAAGCTCCTCCTCGACGCGTCGCCGCAGCCCAACTTGACCCCGGCCCCCGGGAAAGTCCGCTCGGGCTCCAAAGAGCAGCGGCTGGCGTGGGCCGCGCGGGCGATGGGCTGCCTCGTGACCTAGTCCCCGGCGGCTGGCAGGGCCCGGCCGCTCCAGCTCGGGCACGGGGGGCGGGTCCCGGCGCCCGAGCGCGGCCGAGGAGCCCCGGAAGCCTCCGAAGCGGCGGGCACACCCAGAGCCGGCCGGCGGCCCGAGCGCCCGCGCCGCGCGCGACCATGAGCCGGGAGGCCATCTGCAGCGCCCTGCCCACCATTCCCTACCACAAGCTCGCCGACCTGCGCTACCTGAGCCGCGGCGCGTCGGGCACCGTGTCGTCCGCCCGCCACGCAGACTGGCGCGTCCAGGTGGCCGTGAAGCACCTGCACATCCACACCCCGGTGCTCGACAGGTAGGGCGCCCGCGCGCAGCCCCGAACCCCGGGCTCTGGAGCCCACACGGCGGTGACACTTGGGGTCGGCCCCACCCCTTCGTCGCCTCTGGGCAGTCCTTCGAGGCTTGGGGCCCCGCGTGGTGGGGAGAACTGTGCTGTGTGGAGGAGCTGCAGCCGTCGCATTCCTCTGCTGCTCACCTCTTCCCTCCACCGCCCTCTCCTTCCCTCTTACTCTGGGCTTCGTTCCTCCCCACACCAAAGTCTGTTCGGCGTGGGTTTGCTCTTGTTCTTGTTTTGTTTGCGGTTTACTACGTGTGGTCGTGAAAGTTTAGGTACCAAACTCGACTTGGCTTAGTTTCTCTTCTGACTCCGGCAGGGAGGCCTGTCCCCAGGGGGTGTGGATTATTTGGCTAACAGCAAACCGAATCAGAAGACTATTACATGGCCAGAAATTTTGAATGCCTCTCACATCCTGGAACCATTTACATGCACTGTCTAGGTTTCAGAGGGGAAGGCTAGCATTAGTTTCTATTAACAGGAAAACATTTCAACCCTATACCATTGACCTGTGAGCGAAGGGACTGGTCAGTAGGGTCTAGTCGTTAGTCTTGTGTACTTTCCCTTCCAGTAGGGATATAACTGAGTCCCGCATTCAGTGAGTTAACATCCATGATTGCAACATTCGCCTCACCTCCCGTGTATCTAATGTCAGAATTCATCATGCTAGATGCCTGATTGGTCCGAGGTTGTTAGTATCCAGTGTCAGATAAATTCCTCAGTTTCAGCTCTGCCAAAGTTACTGTACTTTCATCTGCCTGTGGCTTTTCTTTGCTGTGTTGCTATCAGGCTTGGATGGGCCACTCTCACAGTAGATTCGAGACTGTTCCCGCCTTTTGTATATCCTAAACCAGGTCTAGTGATTAATAAGATGTGGTGTCTGTTTCACCGGGGCCTGAGTTCTGTGGGGCAAGTGCTGGGCACACGTGGGTACGTACATGTAGTGGACTTTGAAGAGTGGTTGTTGGTTACAAGGGGTGAATGGAGTTTAGAATCAGCCATGTAGATTACGGATATCTGGCCCTAGTGGACCCTTGTGGTATTTTAAAGCAAAGTGATGTGATCTTCCCATCTTGGATGCAGCTGCTCAGGATTTTCGTTTATCCAAGTTTTGTGCTATTTGAGAGCAAAGGAATGAAGAGGGGGGTTCCCTTTCTATTCTTTTTAACAATTTTCATAACCTAAAATTCTTCAGTAGGAAATTCTGTTGTCAAAGAAGCCATAAGGACCAGTTAAACCCTCTGGCATTACTGCATCACGTTCTTTCTCACACTTGTTGCCTATGATGTTAACATTAGCAGTATTTATGTAATCTGAGCATAGGGCTGGGCTATGCAGTTGACTCACAGGGTGTCCATTTCCTCACTTACAAAGTGGGAATAATAAATACATGTACATCTCGAGCTCTTGTGTGGAAAACGTTTGCATTGTTCTCTGAGACCACCTGGAAGAAAAAAGTTTATTTGCAGTTACGTGTTCTCATTTTAATGATCGGTGGTGAGTCATTCTCCCAAGCCTGACTTCTGCTCAATGAGTGGGCCTTCCCCAACAATCTCCTAACTCCGTATGTGTAGATGAGTCTGATTGGTTGTTCAAACATCCTGTGTGGATGACATAACTGTTTTGTGATTCAAATTTTGATCTGGGTAATATTGGTGATGTACCTATAAAAGCTGTATTTTTATTTTACATTTTTGTTTTTTTTTTTAATAAAAACCTACTTTTGACCTTTTTTCTGTTTTGCCACTCACTCAATCTTCCTGAAATCTGACTTCAAAAACTTGATTCTTTCTTTTCTCTGATCAAACACCAGAATGGAAAGAACACAGGCTTTGGAGTCCTACAATTGTGATTCAAATCTGATTTCAACTCTGCCACTTAATGTTGGCCTATTAGAAAATTATTTATCTGAGCCTCAGTGCCCTCATATGTAAGGTGGTGATATAAAACCAGGTTTAGAGGGTTGGTCTTTAGATGATAGTCCATAAACAGTGGCTGACACATAATAGGATGACAGTAGAAGGAAGAATGCCTGATACTCTTAATGGGAGAATGAACAAGTGTATTAAGTATCACTGAGACTTCCCCAGCATGCTCGTGCTCCTTCGCGTGCATGTTCTCTCTCTCTCTCTCTCTCTCTCTCTCGTTTTTTTTTTTTTTTCAATGTATCCAAAAATCTTTAAGTCCATCCTCTGTCTCCCTGTAAGAGTGCTGAACAATATGTTGTTTTTGTTGATCTACATCTCTTGAGGCAAACACAGAACTGTTTAACTTTAGGGAAGATAAGTTTAATTAGGATAAGCTTCATAAACTGATATAACTGGTTGCCTTACCGTTGGGGTCTTAAGAAGGGGGCTGAAGGAGTTGGGGGCTGAAGAACAGGGAGAAGTAAAAAAGTTTTTTACTTTATGATAACTTGTAACTCTTGAATTTTAAAATATGTAAGTATATTACCAAAGTTTTGCTTTATTTTGCTTTTTGTTTTTAAAGCAAGCCTTGTAGTCTGGTCTGGAATGTCTGTTGTTTTCTTATTTCAACAGCCATTCATCCAGGGCTTGGGTGGTTTAAGCACTAACTAATCATCATTGCTTACTTAATAAGCTTCTCCTGGAGATGTTTTTATTATTGCTGCTACAAACATACATCCATCCAGGGTAAAAACGGTGATATCTCCAATTCCTTTGCCTTTTTTTTCTTTCTTCTTCTTTTTTTTTTTTTTTTTTTTTTTAATATATCCACCTTAGTCAGTCACCACAACCTGGGCATTCTATTCAGCTAGTGTTTTTCTTCCCATTTTCACTGTGATCTGTATAGTTTCAGACTCTCACTGCTGCACATCTTCATTAGTATTATAATAATCTAATATTATAGAATAGTAGAATATTCTGCCCCTTTGTGCTGATCCTATATCTTTTTGCCAATTTAATCATCCTAAAAGTTTGTTCTGATGATGCCATTACCCTGCTCGAAAACCTGCAGTCATGATTTGGTGACTACCAAATAAAGTGTAAACACCCTCACCTGGCTTTAGGCTCTGAGATGAGGCTGTAGCCTACCCTATTCACCTTCATTCCTTTTACATGCTCTGTTACATATCCTGATTCATATGAAACAATTTGCCATTTTCCAAACACAATCTTCACTGCAACTCCCTTGAGTACGTTTGATACATATCTATTACATATCTACCAGGTGCCAGGCCCTGTTTCAGGTCCTGGGGACACACAGGTGAAAAAAAAAAAGTCCCTCCCCTCTTGGAGACCACATCCATCTTGACTGCCCATTTACCAGTAGTCGATAGTCTATCCATCCTTAAAGTACAGTTGAAATCCCTCTCTAAAGACTGACAACTCCTCTAGCCCTCAGTTTACTCTTTTTCCGAGTTTCCTATAGTTATTTATTTGCTTCTTATTTGTTTTTGGCAGCACTTACCACATTCTACTTTATATGTCAAGTATGTATTCTCTTTTATATGCTTTCCTTTTTTTAAGTTTGAGGAATAATTGACAAATGTAATTATATATATTTAAAGTATACAACATGATTTGATGAACATATACATAACATATACATATTACCAAGATCAAGATAATTAACATATCCAAAGAAGACCTACACATGGCCAATAGGTATATATGAAAAGGTATTCAACATCACTAATCATCAGGGAAATGCAAACCAAAACCACAATGAGTATTTGTTTCTCTTAAAAGATTTCTGGGCAGCTTGAGGACACAGACCATGTTTATCTTTATATTCTCCATAATGCTGAGCATAGTCCTTTATTCATAATAAATGTTCAATACTTATTTATTTGTTTTGTGAATGAATAGGCAAACCAACCTGAGATCCAGAGTTACCCAGGGATCTGTTACAAGCATTTACTTGTTCTAAGTGTTCTTTTCCTGAATTCCATTGTATAATTTCTAAGTATTTTTGACCTTTATGCAACTATTATCATCTAGTCATTTAAATCTACATCTAGTCATTTAAATTATATTGTTTGAATATCTGGAAAAAATTTACATGGTATGCAACCATAAAATTTAACATAGTACTGTAATACAACATAAACTTTAATTCAAACAGCAATCATGCTAATATAGACATTATAAACTTACTAAAATATTGTGTCCTTTCCCTTTCCTAGGAAAGTATAATAATAATAACCTGTGTATAGCACATTTTTTCTATCACTGGCTTAGAGAAGTTATTCTGATTTGTAAACAGACCTGTGAAATATATAGGACAGGTGTTATCCCTTCTTTAAATATAAAGAAAGGGACAGAGAAGTTGCATAATTTACATGAGGTCAATTAATGAAAAAAATCTAGGCTTAATTAATACTATAGATATGATTATTGTGTATTTTTCATTACCATGAAATAATTATGCATTTTCTTTCTTTAGTGAAAGAAATGATGTTTTAAGAGAAGCTGAAATTTTACACAAAGCTAGATTTAGTTACATCCTTCCAATTTTGGGAATTTGCAATGAGCCTGAATTTTTGGGAATAGTTACGGAATACATGCCAAATGGATCATTAAATGAACTCCTACATAGGGTAAGTATTGTGTATTTTCAGTAGCTATAATTCTGTTATTCAAGTGATCTAGTGTTTTGGCTTTACATATGATCAGATTATTTAGAGATATATAGATGAATCAAAGTAAGAATAATGGAAAACAATTACAGTAGTAAAGTTACACAATTTAAGTCTTCTTTTGTTTTGTTAAAAATACCATAGAGTCAGGTCATGCATTCTATGGGACCTAGATTATTTTGCTTAGGTTACTGAGTTTGAGGTTTAAACTGAATTCCAGTATCCACATGTGTATATACAGAGAAAGGAGTAGGAGAGAGAAGAGATAAACCCTGCACACTATATAATACCCTGTTAGGTAAGCCAGATTTTATTTTATGTTAAAAACAATTTAAGATTCAGATTAAGTATTAATAATACCAGCCCATTAAGTTCTGAATAGGCCAAATAAATCTGTCTCTGAGTACCAAATATATTAGTTTTTCCAATAATAGACAATGGCACGTGCCATTTACCTTTCTATCAAGGTACCAGTTACTCAGGCTTTGATTGCAAATCCCATCAGTGAGCCAACTAGACGGGCAAATCCTACCAGTAAGCAAATTTGGATCCTTAATCTCAAACTATGTGTATTCATCTATTATTGTTTGCTTGATCTTATATTATTAATATTATCTGCGTGAAGCCTGCTTAACATTGTCTCTCTCTCCCTCTGGCCCTCTCCCCCACTGGCACCCCCCCTCTCTCTCTAAGGGGAAAAAAATACACATATATATACATGTATATACATATGTATGTACATATATGTATGTATATGTGCGTATATGTGTGTATATATATATTCTGATATTTTCTTCCCACACCCCAGTACCCATTAGATACTCTGGTACCCAAATTTGGAACCCATTAGAAATTATAGAGCCTCCTTCAGTGGACTGCCAACTCCTAGAAGGAATCAGAACATATAGAGTGAGTGCTCTTCTATTTCCATCTCCATGATCAAAACCCTCCATATGATACCATTCTGCACAGAGGCCTCGTTACTCCTTTGAACTACATAATTTTCAGAAAAAAATGACCTTTTATAGATTAAAAGATTCAGTTACTCACCAAGATGGGGGTCTGTGTATACCAAAGGAAGTAATGTTTTATGTCTCTTTTGGTTTCCTGTGTTGTACCATTAGGGTGGGATTTACCTTGAAAGTATTCTTCCCGCAACCTCAAAAAAGATTGTTGAAAAAAATCAAAGTGCAATGTAAAACCGAGTATTTTGAGACTGTCAATGAGTGGATTAACATGTGATGTCTAATCAATGAGCTATAAGCTTACCCATTTGTAGAAAAAATTCTCAAGAACAGATTTGAGCTTTTAGTAAAAGCATACTTGTTCGTGTCATTTAAAATGTATTCAGTAGCTTGGTGCCTGATGATTCATTGTCAGATCTTCCCAAATTACCAAATTTTTCTGAGTTTATTCATTTTCCTTGGAAGCTACCCTAACTTTTATGTTCTAAAGTTCAGATTAATATCACTTGTAAGTACAAGGAAATATAAAAGATTCTATTTTAAATATGTCTGTATTATATATGCTTAGAAATGGAGATGATCTTTGTCTCTTTCACAAAAGCAAAATGTCCAAAGGCTAATTTTTCGTTAGAATACAAAAATTATGTAAGAAGCATGAGATATTAATGTATAGTAAATATAATATGGTCCTAATTTTAGTTGATGTAATGATAATTATAGTAAAGTATGATTTCATAACAATAGGAAAGTTAATATATAAATTTTGTATTAGTAGTTTGTTAGGTACTAGAAGCAAATTTTTTTTGTGTGTGTTTGTGTGGGTACATGTAGGTTACTTGATGTAAACCATAGAATGAAGAGATAGGTGTGGGTATATGTGTTCAGGTATTACACAGAAAAAAATTGAAACTGTGTTAAATGAAGAAAGAAGAGCCTATACCAAGTAGTTATATTACTGACATAAACCAAAAGGAAATATCAGTATTATAAAGCCATTTTCTCTAAAAACTGAGGGAAATAAGATATAAGAATATTAAATAATAATTGATAGCATGATACAATGAAATAAAAATAAGTATATGTTTTGACCTGAGTTTATGCTGTATTTCCACACGGAATATTTAATTTTCTAAGTGGAAATGTAATGAATGTGGTCACTTATTTTGGTTTTATTTTCATATATATGAAGAAAATGGAATATCCTGTTGTTGCTTGGCCACTGAGATTTCGCATTCTGCATGAAATTGCACTGGGTGTAAATTACCTGCACAATATGAATCCTCCTCTACTTCATCATGACTTGAAGACTCAAAATATCTTATTGGATAATGAATTTCATGTTAAGGTAATTTGGAAAAAAGTTTATCTGCATCCTTGAGTTTAATAGTGTTGAAGACTTTTTAGGATTTTTTTCACCCTACCTAGCCGATTTAATATCTCACTTTTCCATAGCCCGCAATTCTTTTCTTCAGTGCCCCTTCTTCCTGTTGCAGTGGCTTAGTTCTTTCTAGACTCCAGAGGTGATAGAATTGTGGTACGAAATACAAAGTCATTATGTCCTTAATTGAAATTGTCATGTAAACCTTTTTTTTTCTTTTGATTTTGAAGTTCTTACAGATTCATGTATGTAGTTCTATGTCACTTTATCACATGTGTGACCGCCATAACAATCAAGATACAGCACTGTTCTGTCACCACAAAGCTATCATTCCTGCTACCCCTTTATATTCATACTCACCCTCTTCTACTATCCCTAACCACGGACAACCACTAATCTGTCTTCCATCTCTATGATTTTGTCATTTTGAGAATGCTGTATAAATGCAATCATGCAGTATTTGGCTTTGTTTACTTAGCATAACACATTTGAGATCCATCCAAGTTGTTGCTTATATCAGTAATTGGTTCTTTTTTATTGATGAATGGTATTTCATAGTAGGGGTATACCAAAGTTGTTCAACCATTTACCTATTGAAAGATACTTGCATTGTTTCCAGTCATTGGAAATTACAATAAAACTCCTATGAACAATCCTGTGCAACTTTTTGAATGAACATAAGTTTTCATTCTTCTAGATAAATGCCCAAGAGTGCGACGGCTGGGGGGTTTGTTTAGTTTTTTAGGAAACTACCAAACTGTTTTCCAGAATGACCATACATCCTACCAGCAATGTATGATTGACTCAGGTTTTCCACATTCTCACCAGCATTTGGTATTGTCACAGTTTTTTATTTTAGCATTGTAATAGGTATACCGTGATAACTTATCATAGTTTTAATTTGCACTTTTCTGATGGTTAGTGATATTGAACACTTTCTCATTTGCTTATTTGCTCTCTCTATATCCTTTTCAGTGAACTGTCTCTTCATGTCTTAAGCTGTTTTCTATTTGAATTTTTTGGCTTTTTACTATTGGGTTTTGAGAGTTCTTTAGATTTTTTAGAGAGAAGTCCTTCATCAGATATGTAGTGTGAAAATATTTTCTCCCAGTTGATGGTTTGTTCTTTTCATCTTTTGAAAAGGGTCTTTCTCAAAGGAAGTTTTAATTTTGATGAAGTCCAGTTTATCAATTTTTCCCCTTTATGACAATGCTTTTCTGTCATATCTAAGTAGCCTTCATCAAGCCATAGGTATTGAAGGTTTTTTTCTATGTTACCTTCTAAAAGTTTTAGAGTTCTATGCTTTATATTTAAATCTAGGATCTAGTTTGAATTTTTTGTATAAAGCATGAGATTTAGGTGCCTAAAGGCACCACATGTAGTGATTCCATAGTTTACATCTAACTGATGACACCAAATAAAAAGTAGTTGCTAAGTAGCTAATACTAAAAGTAACTTGCTTTGTTTTTATGTTATTTTGCTATACCTCTTACAATAATATATATAATTGAAGATCATTGTAAATATCAAAAATGTTCAAAGAAAAAAGTAACAGGGAAGTTGGAACCATAGAAAATTAATACAAAAAGTGTGAGAAAAGTTAAAGGAAAAACTAAACCTCTGTTAAATGCACTTCCTCTCCCTAGAATAAAATGGGAGCGGAAAGGAAACAGAAGCTAGGTGCTGCCTCAGTACTACTAAAAAAAAAAAAGAAACTAATCTGTCACAACAGTTATAAAACCATGCGGGTAGAAGTGCTTTAATGGTCAGCTAGTCCCCTGAATCCTCACTGCGATAGTCCCTTGTCTCCCAAGGCAAATATCCTATAACAGGGAGTCTTAATATCCATCCTTAAATGACTGTGACATTTTCTTATATGATCTATCAAAACACCTTCCGTTTGTTTCCGTCCATTGGTCCTGGTTTTACTCTTTGTGATAACCTGAGTAAGTCCAATTCTACTTCTGCGTGACAGCCCTTTCAATGTTTGAAGATGACTTTAATCCCCCTGCCACTCACATACACTTGTGTTTTGTTCTCCTTTCTAAACACCCTTAGTTCTTTCAACCAATTTCCTTATTACATGGATTTTAATCACAGGTGCTGTCTAGATGCTTCTGTGGGTAAATCTCAATTTTTATCCTCACAAAGAAAATACTCCTGATGTGACCTGATGAATGTACTTTTCGATGGAAGTGTCATTTCCCAGGTCCCTAAATAGCATTAACAACAAGTCCTGAGAGGTTCTTTTTTTTTTTTTTTTTCAGGTATTGTTGCTTAAGCCATATCACATACTTTGCAGAATACTTTTGAACATCATCACATTTTGTCTTGTTAGATTTGATTGATTACTTCAGCCTCTTAAGATCTATTTCAGTTTTACTTTTCTAGTCCAGGCGTTTTAATTTTATTTCCCAGATTGGTGTCACCCTCAGATTTAATTAGCTAGTTTTTGTGTCTTTAATGATTATGTATTAACCAGTATACAACCCAGATCAGAGCTGCACAACATGCTGCTAGGACTCACGCTCTAGGTCACTATCAATCTTTAATTAGTACTTTTGGAGAATAATCATTAATTTTGTTTGGAATACTTCTAAGAGAGCTGTAATACAGCCCATATTTCTCCATTTTGTACTTAAGAATATTATCAGAGTCCTTAGTGGACTGCTTTCCCAGGTATCCTCCTGGCTTATTCCCTTACCTTCTTCACAGTGGCTTTCCCTGACAACTCACCCAATTTCTCTATGTCTTTGTACCTTGATTTATGCTCCTTCATATTATTTTCACCACCTGTCATAATATTTTTGTTAATGTATTTATTGACTGTCTCCCCCAATTAGAATAGAAACTCCAGTAAGACTGAAATTTAGTCTATTTTATTAACTGCCACCTGCTCAGTACATGCCATATTGAAGTATTAACTACGTATTTGTTGAATAAACAAACGAATGAATTCTAGATCTGCTCTGTATACCAGATAGGCCTGATAACTTAATAGTCAAACATGTTACTTTGAATAACAAAGTGTTTTGTAATATACAACTGTTTTAACATTTATGCTTTGACAGTCGTACTACTGTCAAAAAAGGAAATGAAATTGGTCATTGTTTTATTCAGTAAATGTTTATGGAGCAACAGTAGTATGGCAAGCATTGTGCCAAGCACTTGGGATATATCAGATTAGATTTGAAATTGACCACCAGTCAATATAATTTGTTTTTCATGACTTCTTGCTGGATCTTCCATTAATTACTCATAACATACCCCTTTTATTAAATTTTCTAAATTTTTTTAAACAAGGAGTAAGCACAGTCTCTACCAGTATGTAGATTTGCAAAATCAACATTTTCTTTCCTTTTTATTTTTTTAATTTTTTTTTAAATTTTATTTTTTATTTTTTAAAATTTATATCCAAATTAGTTAGCATATAGTGAAACAATGATTTCAGGAGTAGATTCCTTAATGCCCCTTACCCATTTAACCCATCCCGCATCCCACAACCCCTCCAACAACCCTCACTTTATTCTCCATATTTATGAGTCTCTTCTGTTTTGTCCCCCTCCCTGTTTTTATATTATTTTTGTTTCCCCTCCCGTGTGTTCATCTGTTTTGTCTCTTAAAGTCCTCCTATGAGTGAAGTCCTAAGATTTTTGTCTTTCTCTTACTAATTTCACTTAGCCTAATACCTTCCAGTTCCATCCACGGCGTTGCAAATGGCAAGATTTCATTCTTTTTGATTGCTGAGTATTTCTTTCCTTTTTAAAAGTCAGAATGACATTTAGTTTTCTCATATACTATCCATTCTGTCCCACAAAGAGCACTAATAGCACCATGGAGGTATTTGCAAGTACCGTAAAACCTTGGTTTGTGAGTAACTTGTCCTGCGAGTGTTCCACAAGATGAGCTAACATTTCTAATAAATTTTAACTTGATAAACGAACAGTGTCTTGCAATGTGATTAATACATTACATTGAACGTTGCATGATCACAGCTTAGCCAATGGTTCTTGAAATTTGCTTTGATATACAAGTGCTTTGGGTTATAAGTATGTTTCCAGAATGAATTATGCTTGCGAACCAAAGTTTTGCTATTCTCAATAACCTGAAATATATATATAATAATCTGAGATTTGCCCTTCTTGACCTTTTCAACATCCTTGAACTTGAGTTTCTTCATCTCAGTCTGGAAACTAAATAGAGAAAACAGAAGCAAAGTACTAGGTAATGATTCCTACTTTCTTCTTTTCACTGATCAATAGGGTATCCTTTCTTGGTCTTTCTTTGATATGAATAGAATTTAAAATAGTTTGACTTTGTTTAGTTTGTAATTTTTATTAATTTTAGTACATAGAGAGCTGTGACCTTTCTAATACTATTCTTATAAATTAGTAGCATTCTTTTACATGTATCCTGTATGTCTCTATTTTTTACTTTATAAATGTCCCTTAAAAGTCACAGTTCGGGGGTGCCTCGGTGTGTCAGTTGGTTGAGCATCCGACCCTTGGTTTTGGCCAGGTCACAATCCCAGGGTGGTGGGATCAAGTCCCACATCAAGCTTTGTGCTGAGAGTGGAGCCTGCTTGATATTCTGTCTCTTTCCCTCACTCCCTCCCTCTCTCTCTGCCCCTCTCCACCGCTGGCTCACTCTCATGCTCGCTCGCTCGCTCTCTCTATCCCTCTCCCTCTCAAATAAAAAAAAAAAATTCAAAGTTCATCACTGACTCATAAAAAAGTAAGTTATTTAACCTACCTATCATCTTGGAAAGGCATTTAAATGAAGTATGTATCTTTAAAAATACTCAATAAAATTAAATGGATGTTTACACCTTGCTACCATTTTCTGAAGTAAGTTTTTTCACTGGAATGCTGGCCAGAAGCATAATAGCTGAAAGAAAAATATTTACTACTGATTTAGATCAACTGAGACTTTTCTACTTTAAAAAGAGTACATTAAATTTGGTTATCTGTCAGGTGTTCATTAGTGTACCATATATACAAATGAACCAGTGATAGGCTTCTTTGAAATGAAAATATTTATATGTACCATACTTGCTTTCTCTGCTCTTCTGTCAGTCTTATGTAGAAAACAGAATACTTCAGGATTAATCTTCAAAACATTTTGCTGATGATGATTTTATAGTTTTATAGATATGAATAGTATATGTAAATGAAAGTAGCTATTCTAGTAGGGTGGTAGGATTGTGGATGATTTTTATAGTAGTGTGTTTTAATTTCCTCTAATTTTTAAAATAATCTTCTTATTTAAAAAGAAAGCCTTTAGCTTTAAAATGCATGTTAAAATCTTGCATAGTATGGGAAAGTTCTTATTCTCTGTCTTCATGGCTGAATGATTGATTCAAGACCTTCAAGAAATCATTCCTTCCCTCACATTGTTCACTTTTTTCCTGTTGAAGATCCAGATTTATTGCATCATGCCTTTTGTAATGGTATTGTTTGTAATAGAGAAAGGGGAGAAGTATAGCTCCATGTGAAAACCAAACTAAATCAGCTCAGAGAGAGAATTCTGATTTAGGTTTTTAGGTCAGGTTTGAAAAGAGGAAGATGAAAATCTTAGGTGAAAAAGCACATGAGGAGGCAAGCTCAGGAATACATTTTCTCTAATGCTGTGTTCAAACCAACATTTAACCCAGGAGTTTGCAAATTATGGTTCAGGTATAAGGTGAGACAACATCTCAGATTTTTTTTTTTTAGAATTTTTCACTTGTGGCACAAAAATAAACTCTACTTATAGTAATGCTTATTACTCTAGCAAATGTGCAACTGGAGTGCTGTTTTTGCTCTTAGAAGGTAGGTGGGAAGAGCAGATTGTATTGAATAAGAGCAACCTATATACAAAACACTAATATTAACACATACGGATCACTTATTGTGTGCCAGATATTGTTCTGAGGGCTTTGCTTAGAATAAGGCATTTAATTTTCTCAAACCAGTGATATGGTGTTGTTGTCCCCACTGCACATATGTGCAGATGGGTCATCTGAGGCAGAGAAATTTAAAAACTTGCTCGAGTTCACACATAGTTAATTAAGTGGTAGTATTGGAATCTAAATCTAAATAACCTAGGCTCCAGAACCCGTGTTCTTAGCCACATGGTATATTGCCTTTCACGGTCAATCCAGCGTAGCTCTTCATGTAATGGCACCATATTTTCTCTGGGTCTTTTCTACTTTTTTTTTTTCCTTAGACTTACCCTTTTACTTTAATAATGTACGGAAAAATTCATATAGTCTACCCCCTCCCTTTTTAGAGTGGAGCCATAATTTTTTTTTTAATAATGAATTTAAACACTGAACAAATTGTTTCTTCTATTAAAACTAGTAAAAATGGAAGAGTTAAGTAATTGAAACACAAATGATGTGCTGGATAGAGCTCATTTCCCTCTGTTGATCCTAAATTATGCAGTGTGAAGGTCTAAGTAATTCAAATTAAATGTTTTTAGAGTCCTATACCCTTTTGTCCATAAAATACTATTTCTGTTATTTTGTCTTCCATTTAAAAAAAATTTTTTTTAACGTTTATTCATCTTTGAGAGACAGAGACAGAGCATGAGCGGGGAAGGGGCAGAGAGAGGGAGACACAGAATCCGAAGCAGGATTCAGGCTCTGAGCTGTCAGCACAGAGCCCGACGTGTGGGGCTCGAACTCACAAACTGAGATCATGACCTGAGCTGAAGTCGGATGCTCGACCTACTGAGCCACCTAGGTGCCCCTTTTGTCTTCCATTTTTAAAAAAAAATAAGGAACCTTTTAAATAGAGAGTTATAAGGTGTTGTAGAATATCTGCATAAAATTTACAAGTGAAGCAAAACTTTAAAGGATATATCAAAAGCACAGAATGTCACCCATAATTCTTCAAGCAGTCCTTGTCATGGACATAAATATGCTTTATATGTAAATAGACTCTTGCCAACAGATGTGATTCTTTTAGCAGTAAGCATAAATCATATAATAATGACCTATACTATATCGAAATTTTACTTCACAATTGAAGCTTACTATTTTTAGGGCATTATAAATAAGAACATATAAATCTGAGTTGCAAACAATACCCAGTTGCAATCATATTAGATACCAGTAGTTTAGCAGTTCTTTGGGGTGTGGGTGAATTTTGAAAGCACATGCTATAAAACTACTTGTCTTAAAAAGTAGTGTTTGGTGTATATGCTCATTCAGAATTTAAGGCACAAAATATTCCTGCTTAATTTTTCAAAACTCATTCTCCATTTTAAAATCTGTGATATTATGCTGAACTTCAAGTCAGTATCTATTGCTTCTAGAGTTATTGGGCTCAGCACTCTAGAATTAATAAAGAAACTGATAGAATATATAGAAATAAAATATTAATATAGAACATTTCCTCTAGTCTCATATCTAAATACAATGAATATAGACAAAGAGAGTCAATTCTTGTTTTTTTAAAGGAAAAAATTTTAAATTCAGTTATTTACTCTTTTCCCTTACAGATTGCAGATTTTGGTTTATCAAAATGGCGTATGATGTCCCTCTCACAATCACGAAGTAGTAAATCTTCACCAGAAGGAGGGACAATTATCTATATGCCACCTGAGAACTATGAACCTGGACAAAAATCAAGGGCCAGTGTCAAGCATGATATATATAGGTATAATTTGTTACTTTTGCTCAGAGTTAACTTTGTATAAAAATAAGATTAACTAGAATTTCAAAGCTACATTTTAAAATGTGATTTTTACTCTTCTCTCATAAGTGTGGCAAAAATAGAGACCACAGTGATTAATATTTTTCAAATAAAAGATTCCTTCCTTGAAGCTACTTTTACATCCTTGAAAAAAATTTAAGGCACATTTTTTGTCCTGTCAATTTATAATATAGTACTCAAAGGTTTTTTTTTTTTTTGTTTGTTTGTTTTTTTTTTAATCATATCTGACATTGATGGAGGAGGGAAGGAAACAGTGTGGCCAACACTTAACACTACAAAAGGAGATAGTATTTAGACCAAAAAAAGTCAATAGAGTAGGGCTACATAAAACCATCTTTTTTATTGCTGTTTATTTTGTGTGAATAATAGAATCATGTAATTAGAGGTCTTTAAAGAATCATCCACAACAAATTATCCTTTAACTTCAAATTTTTATTATAGTAATTTGCTAATTTTTCAAATTGGATTAATTCCCTTTCAAAGAAACCTGTATATAAATATTCCTGGTCTTGGTTGTATATGGTAGTTCTTTATACAGTATTTCACTACCTTGTCCCTTTCAAAAATGATCTCTCCGTAGTCAGCTTTTAAAATCAGTGCTATTTTAGTTTATTATGCATAGTTAGTTTATAATGTACTGTATGTATATTTTTATCTTTAACAGCTATGCAGTTATCACATGGGAAGTCTTATCCAGAAAACAGCCTTTTGAAGGTAAGTGTACTTTTTTTATTTTTTATTTTTTTAAATTTTTTTTTAACATTTATTTATTTTTGTGACAGAGAGAGACCGAGCATGAACGGGGGAGGGTCAGAGAGAGGGAGACACAGAATCTGAAACAGGCTCCAGGCTCTGAGCTGTCAGCACAGAGCCCAACGTGGGGCTCGAACTCACGGACCGCGAGATCATGACCTGAGCCGAAGTCAGCCGCTTAACTGACTGAGCCACCCAGGCGCCCCTGTACTTTTTTTAAATCTTTAAAAAAAAATTTTTTTTTTAATGTTTGTTTTTGAGAGAGAGAGAGACAGGGAGACAGGGTGTGAGTGGGGAAGGGGCAGAGAGAAGGAGACACAGAACTCGAAGCAGGCTCCAGGCTTTGAGCTGTCAGCCCAGAGCCTAACATGGGGCTTGAACTCACAAACTGCAAGATCATGACCTGAGCCAAAGTCAGATGCTTAACCGACTGAGCTACCCAGGTTCCCCTCACTTCCTTGTTCTAGATGACATCATGTTGCTAGGCCACATTCAGAACTATCTAAATAAAGCCCATCTTATTTTGAATCTGCCTACCATTCATTTTGTGGAAACATACTATAAAAGCATAATAGTTTATCAATTCTGAATCCACTGTATATTGGAAACTATACTGGATTAAGGGTCAGAAAAAGGTAGATTATAATTCTTGTTCTGATAGTAATTAGCTGTGTGATCACGCCACTAAATCTCGAGTCCTCTTTATTTTTCATTTGCAAAATGAAATTTTTGAATATTTATTTTTGATTCAGTCCAGTTCTAAAATTCTTTATTTGAAAATTTAATTCATGCTTCTTCTGTAATAACCAGCAATCATTAAAGAATAATTTCAAAGTTTTCTGATAATATTGTCCATTTCTTTATTCTGATTCTTCCATTCTGTTCGTAAGGGTCGGTTTGATGTGTAACAACCTCAGAATCTCAGTAGCTTACTAAATAAACGTATATTTCTCATTCACATATGATGTGAGTGGCCATCCTTAGCTATACTAGGTTCTCCTCAGTTCTACTTGTGCTCTGCTGTATTCACGTTCCATTGGCCAAATCAGATACATGACCAAGCTTAAAATTAATGAGCTGAGGTGAAGCTATAAACTCCACCACAGGAGGCAGACAAATCTCAATGACTGGAATATATATTTGTACATATATACTTCTTTAACAGAAAGGGGCGGGGGGGTAATGCATTATTCCCAACAGTTTAAGTTTCCCTCATATTTAAGTAATCTATTAGATCATAATATATTTCTAATAAATGAAATATATTTGTTTTGACAGAAGTCACCAATCCTTTGCAGATCATGTATAGTGTGTCACAAGGACATCGACCTGACACTAATGAAGAAAATTTACCATTGGATATACCTCATCGAGCACTCATGATCTCTCTAATAGAAAGTGGATGGGCACAAAATCCAGATGAAAGACCATCTTTCCTAAGTGAGTGTACAGT
This sequence comes from Panthera leo, assembly GCF_018350215.1. Classification (NCBI taxonomy): domain Eukaryota; kingdom Metazoa; phylum Chordata; class Mammalia; order Carnivora; family Felidae; genus Panthera; species Panthera leo. The sequence continues at coordinate 37,072,833 of NC_056695.1, forward strand.
TTTAATTTGGACATTTGGAATTAGAAAAATAGTGACTATACTATGAATAAAATATTCCTTGAAAAATTACACAAGTTAGATGGCAAACTTACAGGTTTTGTTTTTTTTTTTAATTCACGTGCTGTTTTTATTTTATGAGATGAGATTAGAGAGATAAGGAGAAGCTGTTGGGCTACCACCAAAAGGTTATAAATCTATTCCAAGTACAATAGAATAGCATTAATATGTGCATTGTATGGAAATGACATGATCTAATTTAAGTTTTGAAGAGAGCACTCTTGTTGCTGTGTGGAAAATTGACTGAAGAAGGGCAGGAGTGGATGCAAAGAGACCAGCTAAGAGACTGTCAAGAGTTTACTAATTAAGGTGGTAATCCTAGATAGAAAAATTAGATAGAATTATGATTTATTTCAGAGGTAGAATGGATCATCATCTAAATGTAAACATAGAAAATTTTTATGACCTTATGGTGAGCAAAGAACTCTCTGTATGACATCAAAAACAAGATACATGAAAAAAAGGATAATTGGACTTGGAAAAAATTGAAAATTTTTGCACTTCAAGAGATGTGATTAAGATAAAGTGAAAAATAAGCCACAGACTAGGACTATAAAAGCAATGAAATATATTTTTTACTCGCAATTTGTGTTCACTGCTTATCATTACTATATTTAAAAAATCAAAAGTTGCTTGTAATGGATTCACATTTATTTCCCAGAGCTATCTGGGAGGGTCTATATCTCCCTTGTCCCCAGTGCCACTTCCAAATACTCATTTCTTTTCCATTCTCTAGAACTTATACCTCCTATGAAGATCATACCATTAGGCAATACTTACTTTTCTGTAGACTTCCTGGCTTTTCTTTATTGTTCTTTGAAGACTTTGACTTTTGGCTTAATGATTTCTCTACCCTGCATTGATCAGTACTTAAAGGAGCCCTCTGCAGATCACAGAGCTGTCTCTCTGTGTTACCTCTCCCCTCTCTGGTACTGTCCTCTGAACTCTATCTGCCTTGGTCTACCCAGACTCTCAGCCCCCTCTCCTCAATTAACTTTCCACTCAGTTGAGAAGTGAGGTCCCACCTTACTTCCCCTATAAGCTGCAGCTGGGAACTCTCTCTAGGCAGCAAGCCTGGGCAGTCCTAGGGCTCACCTTATTTGTTTCCCACCTCAGAGATCTCTGTCCTTTGTTGCCCAGTATCTAGTGTATTGAAAACCACTGTTTCGTGTATTTTGTTTGGTTTTTTTTGGTCATTTTAGGCAGGATGGTAAATCCTACCCTATTGCTCCAGAAGTGGAAGTTATTGGTTTCTATTTAAATTAGTGGCCAAAACTACACACTAAACACTACTTAGCAATTCTATTATGCTTCTCAAATACATCTCTAGTATTCCATTCTCAGAGATCAACTGTTCTTAAGGTGTGGTACAAGGACCCCTGGGGTGGTTGGTTCCTGAGACTTTCACAAGGATTCACAAAATCAAAACTGTTTTCAGAATAAGAAATACTAAGATATTAATTTCCCTTTTTATTCTCATTCTCTCATGAGTACACGGTGGATTTTTTCAGAGGCTAAATCAGTTATGATGGTTTCACTGCTCCGGCAATTAATGGAATGTGTTCTCATACACTCCGATGTTTTAAAATTTTCTCAGTTATAATTTCTAATATAGTAAGTATCAATAGATATGACCCACATATACAAAAACTGGGATACTCAATAATTTTAAAGAGTCCTGAGACCTAAAAGTTTGAGATTTGCTGTCTTAATCAGTGATTATATTGTATTACTGTCGGAGACACACAAGTCCCATTTTTTTATGTTTCCAAAGGGAAGATGAAATTCCATTTCAATCCCCAAAAAAGCAAAGTATAGGGAGAATATTTTCTAGCTTCTATGTGTCCCTCAGCAGTCTTCCTCAGACTTTATCTTATTTGTTAATTTTGGAGAAAAACTGAGCATGCTTACCTGGTCCCTTCTCAGTTTTTTTCCTTCTTTTAGAAGTCAGCCTATCTAAAGGATATATACATTTTCTGCTCCCCCATGTGGAAGTAGATGTAGACTCTGGCTGAGTAAAGCTGTGAATTCTTTCCAAGCCCTTTGGCTACAGATCTAAAGTTAATTTCTCTATTAATCTTTATTGGTCATAAAGGTGATACTTTAATCATCATTTATCATTTTTTTGTGTGGCTTTTCTTGGTAGATTCTGAGCTTAGGAAAAGAAGACAGGGTTAATACCTTAGCCTCCCTTCTTTAAAAAAAATTTTTTTTTTTTATTTTAGAGAGAGAGAGAGTGCAAGTGGAGAGAGGGACGAGGGAGAGAGAATCTTAAACAGGCTCCACAGTCAGCATGGAGCCCTATGCAGGGTTCCATCCCACGACCCTGGGATCACGACCTGAGCTGAATCAAGAGTGGGACGCTCAATCAACTGAGCTAAGCAGGTGCCCCATAGCATCCCTTCTTAAACCTCCTTCGTCCCATGCTCCATCTTCCCTTTAACAGATCACCTGTTCTCACACTGCACTAAGAAATAGAAACCGTAAGAGAGTACTACCTCACAGTTCCACTACCATATCCACAAACTTGGTTGTCCTTGTATCCATCTTTCCTGCCTTATCTCTTTTCCATTGGAAAAAAGTGTCCATATATATACTTAACACAAATGTAAACGTATCACTTGTGCTCTGGATGCAATTCCCAAGCCCTCTTCAGCTTCTCGTCCTCATATTCTGTCTCTGTTCTTGAGTGTCCATCTCAGCCTATCTAGTGGGTCATTCAGCTGTCATACAGATATATTCCATTATTATCTCCTATCTTTATACAGGAAAAAAAATCTTAACCCCATATCATCTTTCAGTGTCACCTCATTTTTCTGCCCCCATTGAAATCTAAACACCTTGTAGGAATTACCCGTACTTGTTTTCCCTGCTTCTTTCCGTCTAATTCAGTTTTTGACAAACTTACATCAGTCTTCTGTTTTCATATCTCCACGAAAGCTACACTGTTGGAGTTACCAAGGATGGTAATGTTAGAAAATCCTGCTTATCTTACTTGGCTTCTCACCAGATTAGACATTCCCTCCTTGAAACTTTCTTTCTGGTTGCTTCAAGACAGAAGAAGCTACACTCTCAGCATCCTCTCTTTCTCAATCTTTTTCACTTCCTCTACTCAATTTCTAACTGTTGGAATGCTTCAGAGCTCTAACATGGATCCTTTACTACCTATTTACTATCTATACTCTCCCGTTACATCATCCGTTAGTGATGCTCAGTTTTATATCCGGAGCCCTGGCCTCTCCCTTTGGCAACAAGTTTATATGTTGTTGTTGTTGCTGTTGTTGTTGTTGTTGCAGTAGTAGTAGTGGTAGTGATTATGATTGTTTCTATTTCTTGGCTATTATGAATAATGCTGCTGTGGCTGCTCATATGCAAGTCTTTGTGTGAACATGTTTTCATTTCTCTTATATTGGTACCTATGAGTTGAGTTGCTGAGTTGCATGGTAAATTTATCTTTCATTTTTCAGAAACTCCCAAATGTTTTCCAAAACGGTTGCATCATGTTATATTCCCATTTTTGAATTGGTTTATTTGCCTTATTATTGTCAGAGCTCTTTATATATTCTGAGTATAAGTCTTAGCCAGATCCATGATATGCAAAAAATATTCTCCCAGTCTGGGGCTTGTCTTTTCATTTTTCTTAATAGCAGCTTTTTGAAGTGCAAAAGTTTTCAGTTTTTTTGAAGTGCATTTAAAATTCTTTATGGACCCTGTTTTTAATGTCATATCTAAAAATTATTTACCTAACCAAAGGTCATGAAGATTTTCTCCTGTATTTACATTTAAGTGCACGATACGGTTCAAGTTAATTCTATGTATGGCATGAGGTAAGAGTCTAAATTATTTATCTTTTTTCATGTGAATATCCTGCTGTCCTAGCACCACTTGTTGAAAAGATGATCCTTTTCCCATTGAATTGCCTCAGCAACTTGGTCAAAAAGCAATTGACCGTAACTATAAAGGTTTATTTTTAGACTCTCAAGTGTATTCCATGATCTATATTTCTATCTATATGCATATGTAAAGGCTCTTAACAGAGTTGAGTGTCATCAGTTTGGGGAAAAATTGACCTAGGGCCTTATCAGGTAAATATTAGCATTTATATTTTTCAATTTAATGATTAGATCTGAACTCAAATAATTTTTTTTTTCTCATGTAGAATGTTTAATAGAACTTGAACCAGTTCTGAGGACATTTGAAGAGATAACTTTTCTTGAAGCTGTTATTCAACTAAAGAAAACAAAGGTAAATTGCTAAATGAAATAATGGAAATTGAACTTTAAATAATCATATATAACTCATGGAGATTTTCAGCTTAAATTCCGTTTTTATGTATCTACTTTTCACAAATACAGGCTACAGTATTAGGGCGATAGAGTTTACCAGAGACTATGAATACTGTTTTCTCTGTCACCAAAGAGCTTTTCCATTTCATTCAAATGGCCAATTCTAGATTTCAGAGACATTTCTAGAACTCCCATATATCAAATGTAAATTTAAGACGTGTAATGAATACCAGTTATGTACAATGAATGCCCTAAGTCACTAGAGTTTTTTTAACCTATATTTCTTCCCTACTGTTGTAATATATACAGAGTAAAGAAGTCTGGGTTCTTTCACTTCTTTTTATTCAATGTTCTTGGGCTTTTTTTAGATTTATAAAAAGTTAAGCTATAGAATTGTATTAATTGAGACTAAAATGTGTATTTTTTATTGCTTTGTTTTGGTTTGTTTTCCCACTCAAACACTCCATGTTACATAAATCAAAGTAACCGTTGCTAAGAATTACTTAGAACAATTGTCTTATTGACTCATTCTGGCTTTTGTAGATCAGAACAATTGAAGAGCCCTATTACTGAAACGTTTTCTTAATATTATAGATTTGAGGGATGTCTGGGTGGCTCCAAGAGTTGGTTGAGTATCCAACTCTTGATTTCATCTCAGGTCATGATCTCATGGCTCATGGGTTCGAGCCCCACATTGGGCTCTGTGCTAATGCGTGGAGCCTGCTTAAGATTCTCTGTCTCTCTCTCTCTCTCTCTCTCTCTCAAAAATAAATAAACATTTTTTAAAATTTATCAAAATGTATTAAAAAGTAACCATACAGTACTTTAGGGACAAAGTAAGCATAGATGAGCTCAGCAAGTGCTGAGTTTCATTAAATTGCATTTGAGATATAATAATAAAAATAATCAGCTATTAACCAAAGTCTTAAGTTGTGAACAAGCATAGTCTACAATTTATGTATCACTACATGACCTTGATTGCTTCTTGCAATTTGCTGTATCTTTGACATAACCTTGATTTAAAAGGGAAATGTGTGAAGAAAACGACTACCTTTAACCAAACTGAAAATTGAAGATAGCAGTATTAGTGCCTCTTTTTAAGGCACTAAAGAACTGTGTTTTAATTCTTTTGATAGCTTTTCACTGACCTTCCTACTTCTCAGTAGGTACAATCTTTTTTAGCACATTCCAGTGTCTCCACTTCTTAGTAGCTACAGACTTCTGTAATGCTTATTTTTGCTTTATCTTTTCAGTTCTCTTTGTCTCCTTCCAGCTTTTTCTTCTTCTGCCAAGCAAAGGTGAATAGAGGAATTGGTTCTCTTGGTTGTAAAGTGGAAGAGAACCGTATCAGTTTTTTTTTTTTTCTTGTCCCCAAACTACTTAAATACTATGACCTATATTCAAAATGGTTAATTTTGGGATGTGGCTCAGTCAGTTAAGTGTCCAACTCTTGGTTTCAGCTCAGGTCTGGATCTCTGTTTGTGAGTTTGAGCCCTACGTCCAACTCTGCATGGTAGCGTGGAGCCTGCTTGGGATATATTCATTCATATTCTCTCTCTCCCTCTCTCTCTCCCTCTCTCTCTCCCTCTCTCTCTCCCTCTCTCTCTCCCTCTCTCTCTCCCTCTCTCTCTCCCTCTCTCTCTCTCCCTCTCTCTCTCCCTCTCTCTCTCCCTCTCTCTCTCCCTCTCTCTCTCCCTCTCTCTCTCCCTCTCTCTCTCCCTCTCTCTCTCCCTCTCTCTCTCCCTCTCTCTCTCCCTCTCTCTCTCCCTCTCTCTCTCCCTCTCTCTCTCTCTCCCTCTCTCTCTCCCTCTCTCCCCCGCCCCCACTCACACTGTCTCTTTCTCTAAATAAATAAATTTTTAAAAATTAAATAAACCTTAAATTTTAGAAGAAATTTTGTTTTTTTAAATAAAATAGTTTAAAGTACATATTTTCAAATACCTGTATACCCTTTGATGATAGCATTGCTAAATTACTAAAACAGCATTACTTTCTTTGGTGTTTTTAAATAGCTATGTTGTTTTCACTCAAAATTTTTTTAAAAAGAAATTCTGTATCAATTCTGTGAAACTAGTAGGGAAAGAATATCATTTCTATTTGATGGATGAGGTAACTGAGGTATAGAAAAGTTACATAATACCCTACGCAGCTGGTTAATGGCAGGGCCAACAATAGAATACAAATTTAATAAGATTTTTCATCAAGAAACTTCTGAAAACAAAGACCACCAGTTAAGGTGACTCGTTTGAGGTTCCTTCATTTTTTTCATTTCTTTGAACCAGGTCCCGTAATTTATGTTTTCACAGATAGCCTTTCTTATAAATTAAATAATAACAACCGAACCAAAAGGAGTTTCTCCTTAATATTCCATTTCATTTCCTTCTAGGGATTGATTTACTAGTTCATAAATAACTTGAATTATCATAACTGGTTAGTTATGAAAAATAATGTTACTAATTCAAGGATATTGCATTATCAAAAATGTTTCAGTAAGTTTAAAATCACAGAAAAGCCTTGTATAACAGAGACAGACCCAAAGAATAACTCTAAAGGTTCACGTAAAAATGTATTTAACAAATGTTCATTGGACTACTTTGTGCAAAGTGCTATGGTAGGTAGATTATATATACAGATGAATAGTTGCTTTTCTTCTAAAATTCCTTACCTGGTAATGGAGAAGACCGTAATAAGTATGAATAATGGAGGGCTGGGAGCAGTTGGCATTATGTTGGTTTGGAGAAAAAAAAGCATACTGATAGGTTTGTTTTTTAAATCACTCACTAGTGATGGCAGTTAATCCAAGATTGCTTTATAGCGATGGGAATAAATCACTAAATGAGTTTAATAGAGAGGTATAGCATGTATGTAACCCATCTGCTTAATAGCTAGTAGCATTTATTGAAGGCTAACTAAGTAATCTTAGGGCTTTTTTGTTTATAATCCTCCTTACAGTATTCCTGAAAAATAGGTATTCTTATCTCCAGTTTGCAGATAAGTAAACTGAGATTAAGTCTCACACCTAAAATCCAATGGTTAGGTATCCTGAGATTCTAAACCAGACCTGATTGGCTACGTAGCCCCATCATTCCATTAGTACCCTCTGCATCCTTTACTTACTCCAGCCCTCAGTTTCTTATCTGTAAAATAATACTGTACTTACAAGCACAGTGCTTAAAATATAGTAAATGCTTAAGAATTATGGATAGATACATACACATACATAAATTGAAATTTATTAAGTACCTAGTTTGTATCACTTTATATTCATTACCTCACTTAATCTCTAAAACGATCCTGCATGTAGGTATTAGTCAATCTTTAAAGATAAATGTGCTCAAGGTAACCAATTAATATAAGGCAGGATTCAGTTTGTTTCTCTATAAAGTTATTGCTCCTATACTACACTGTCTCTACATTTAGATCATATATCCTCAAATGATGTAACTTTACTTTCCATTTGTTTTGTATAAACATAAATTATGTTAAGTAGATTGTATTTTATTCATAAAGCTTCCTAATCACTTCCAACTAAAGTACATGTATGCATTCATTCCAGTTACAGAGTACTTTGAGCACTATTCACTTATGCGACAAGAAGGAAATGGTGTCATCTCTGAACATACCTGTAACTCATGAGCCACAAGAGGTAAAATTATGTCGATAAACTCAAAATTTGAGAAGAATATGAAAAATCATTAAGTCTTGGGGTGCCTGGGTGGCTCATTCGGTTAAGCCTCTGACTTTGGCTCAGGTCATGATCTCACGGTTCATGGGTTCGAGCCCTGCGTTGGGCTCTGTGCTGACAGCTCAGAGCCTGGAGCCTGCTTCACATTCTGTATCTCCCTTTCCCTCTGCCCCTCCCATGCTCACACTCTTATCTCTCTCTCTCTCAAAAATAAACCTTTAAAAAAAATTTAAATTAAAAAACAAGTCATCAGTCTTAATTCCTTCCTTAATATGTGGGAAGCTAAAGCTAGGGAGAGTTTAGGATTTATTAGGTAGCCCATGGCAATCTCCGGTTTGAAATCCAGTGCTCCTAATTCTCATGCCATGTTCATCTCATTGAATCATACATAGTCCTTGCTTTTCTGTTTGCCATTAACTTTCATCCTGTCATTGTTTCATACAATGAGCAGTATTCCTGTGTGGTATATAGACAAATCATTGATTATAGTTTTACCATTATATTTATCCAAATGTAAACTATCCAATGTACACCCTTATCCTTACCTCCTACGGTGATTACTGGAAGGAAAATGCCATTTGCATGACCATCTAAATGGAAAGATTTCTTCAGTAGCATTCATTCATATTTCAAGTTAATAATTTCTCCTAAGAATATGTAAAGCTTATTTTATATATGTGTTTCTTTAATTTTGTAAGGTATAAATTGTAATAGTTTTGTTCTTTTTTATAGTAAACCAAAAGCAACAACTGTTTAGAAATTAAAACCGTATAACTTTTAAAATGATTTTCTATTAATCTAAATCATTTATCCTCTGTTTACTTTAGGAATCGTGTGGATCCTCTCAGCTCCATAAAACTAGTGGTTCTACTGGAGCCTCAAAGTCCCTGTCAGCGTCTCAAGACAGTGATTTTTTACCTAGTATGTAAGCTTTTCAATCAGTATTGCTGGCAAAGTTTCCTTTTTTTTTTTTTTTTTTTTTTTTAAGATCGTATCATTGGTAAGCAGTCATGGTTTATATGGAACATGTCTTTCATTTGCAGTCGTGACTCATTTTTTTTTAAGTGTCAGAATCTAAAGATATGAAAATAGTACTGGGATGTTCTACAAATACATTAAAATATTGAAGGCATTGTGTTAGACTCTAAAAAACATATCTTCTAAGGGAAGAGTAATATTTCTAAATAACCATAGTAAAGAGATAGAAAGTGATTTGGATGTAGAGCTGTGGTAATACACTGGAAAAGTAACAGTTTTTACAAAGTATTTCACAACAACCTTGTGAGGGAGATATTCCTCATTTTACAGATTTTTAAGATCAAGACTTCCTGGATCACATAGTTAGTAGCTGGCAAACCCAAGACTCGAAGCCAGGTCTTTTGATAAATATTTTCATGTCACTCCACTACACCATGTTGTCATCATGAAGAAATTGTTTCTGACTGAAGGTTGGACCTATAGTTATAAAGATGGGCCTTCCAGGCAAAAGGAACAACATAGAGGCACAGAAGCAAGAAAACACAAAGAACAGTGAGTAGTTGGGTTTAGCTGGTGAAGAGGATATGAATTAATAAAGATAAAAGATCAGTAGGGTAGAGTCATACCATCACAATTTCTAACACTAGGCTAAACTATTTGGGCTTTTTCTCTTGGGTGGGAAGCAACTATTGCAAATTTTTGAGCAAGGGTGTGACTTGATAAAAAAACTTTTTGCTCTAGGAAGACTCATCCTGTCTAGAATATGTGGAATATTTTGGAAGGAAAAGGAGAATGGAAGTGGGGAAACCAATCAGTTAGACTTTTGGCCTGTTACTGCAGTACACGAGAGATTATGAGACCTCAGAGTGGAAGAAGGAAGAAATAGTGAAAGGGATGTTATGGAGAGCACACTGAGGGGCTTTATAGCTCTTCACTTGTGGGAAGAAAGAATTTATAGATCTCCACTTGTAGGAAGGAAGACAAAAGAACTGAACAAGTTATCAAGCCTGGTGACTGGGAGAACATTGGTGCTATTAACAGAAATAGTTGAAACGGATTTTAGAGTTAGATGTGTAATTTTTTAGTGTTTTGTTTTTAATTTGAGGTGCTTAGCAGCACACATGAGGGTGATGTCCAGTGGGCTGTTGAAAATTTAAGGCTCAATGAAGACAGAAAATTTAATTACATAGATTTGGGAAGAGAGGTGACAGTTGAGGCCCTGAGATTGAACAGGATCACCAGAGAAGGGTGTAGAAAAACACACATCATAAATAGATTTAGAGGACACATTTAACGTGCTGAAGGAGAAAGAAGACACAGAAGAAGAAATGTGGGATTATGTGAAGAAGTAAAATTCCATAATTTATAATTTACATAAACACAAAAGTATGGTAAAAAACTTTCATAAACCCTTTTTGTTCTAAAATGTATTTACTTGTGGATTAGATTTATGAACCAGCTTTAATTCCAATGAAAATGTAAAGACATTGAATACTATACTCCGTATGATCCAGATGTTGATATTTTAGCTAATAAGAATAGCTAAGGACTATTCCGCCCCTAACGAAGATACTGTGTTTTGTAGGAAAAACTCAAGACTTCTCTACGCTGTATCACTATCCAGTAAATCACAGTTGTGATAGTCACATTTCTGTAGCTCAAAAGGTGACCTGTTGTGATCACAGGACCGCCCCATGCTCTTTAGCGGTAATAAATCCACTCTCAGCTGAGGGAAATTCAGGTAAGTATACAACACTTTGTAAATGATGCCGTTTACTTCACAGCTATATGTTCAGTAGATTTGCCATACAGGAAGTTTTGTCTTTATTTCTTCAACATGATAAATATGTACCTTCTTAAGAAAGAAAGCACTTCCAATCCTGGAAGCTGTGAGTGCCGACATGTAATAATAGGCCCACATGGTATTCCATGAACACCTATCTAGTGAGGGACTGCCAGGAGGAGGTGTGACTTAATATGTTACTAAAGGTAGAGTTATTTTTGTTTTTTTAAAAATATGCAGGTATCTTTTATATTAAATATATAGATAGTTATAGAAATATAGATATCTGCAACAGAGTGGGGCTTGCTCCTATGGATCTATAGCATATAAAAAGGCTTTTTCTGGGAAGGGAACTGAAGGGAAAAGAAGAGAGAACCCAAATATCTGTATGTTTCCTGAAAATTAACAGCATCCCCCAAAGTACTTGTATTTCATATTAGCCTAATCACAGTAAAATTGGGTTTTATTCCTTACTGTTTCTTTTTTCATCCAATTTTTTTCATAGCTGTCTATCTGTCCTCAACTCATTTGTCATCCCTTGCTCTCCTACAGAGCGATTACAGCCTGGCGTAGCCCAACAGTGGATCCAGAGCAAAAGGGAAGACATTGTGAGCCAGATGACAGAAGCCTGCCTTAACCAGTCGCTGGATGCTCTTCTGTCCAGGGACTTGATCATGAAGGAGGACTATGAACTCATTAGTACCAAACCTACAAGAACCTCAAGGGTCAGACAGTTACTGGACACCACTGACATTCAAGGAGAAGAATTTGCCAGAGTTATAGTACAAAAGTTGAAAGATAACAAGCAAATGGGTCTTCAGCCTTACCCGGAAATACTTGTGGTTTCTCTATCACAATCTTTAAATTTATGTCAAAATAAAAGCTTGTAAGTGACTCTCTTTCAAGAAGAAGAGTTATTCTATGAGAGTATTTTATATTTCTGTTGCCTTTATCATATTGTTTTTACAAAATCCACATGAGTATTAGAAGCTTTAATGGAGTTTCTTCCTCAGGTAAATATTAGTCTTCTCCTGTGACATTACAGTTTTTTGGTTTTTTTTAATTAATATAGTAGAAAGTTTGCATTTTGCTAGATAGTTCAGTTTGTCTCTTTGGTTAATTGAAATTAGTTTTCAAATATAATGTCATTCTTGTACATAACAATGTCTTACGGTATCATGCATTTCTCATGGAAGCCATTTTCATATTCACTTTCTTTTGGATTATTTATTACTTGTCTCAGATACAGTTTGGCTTTTTGAAATGTAACCTTTAAATTAGAGATAGTGCAGCATTTCTCATGCGTAGTCCCAGGTTCAAATCCTCTCCAAAAAAGTTGTTCATTAAACTTTATTATCCAGATTACATTTTTAAATCTTATTCATTGGAATCTCTTTAAAAAAATATTTCGAAGGTAAAATACAAAATATATGAAGAAAAAATGTATCTTTCAACATGTTGCCACCCTCATTTCTAACCACAACCAGCAACCAAGGTAACCAAAGTTAACATAATGTGTATCCTTCTTTACCCTTCTTCCTACTCCTATGTAAAGTATATGCTCATTTGGGAAAGGGTCTTTCATTAGTATTATCATTTTAATACATTATACGGCACTAATTTTTGCACTTAATAGTACCTCATGTGTAGCCTTCCAGATCATACATAAATCTAACTCATCCTTTTTAATTGCTGCATAATATCAAGGCTGCATCTTTATCTTATTAATCTGTTCACCAGATTTAGCCAAAACAATAAAGATAGAGCATGAGTTATTTTTATGTTTAACAGCTTATGTCACTAAATGAAAACTTACAAGGAATAATCTCTCTTCTGAAAATGTTTATTACCAACGTCAGCAAAAAGTGTGATGCAGGATAAATTCAAAAGTACAGACTTTCAAGAGGTATCAGACCCACAGTATTATAAAAAAGAATAAGAGTCAAAATGATCAGAAGGTCCTCATAGGGCTATGTGCCATCAATGAGCCCACTTCAGATCCTCTGTCCGTCCCCCCCTCTCTCTCTCTGCCCCTCCCTTCCTCCCTCTCTTTCCCTGTTAACATCTTTTTTAAATGACCAGAAGGTATTGGGGCAATTAAATATTTTATTAAGATTATACAATGAGTGTTGTAATCTCCATTTGGAGCTTGACACTAACTGGTGGTGCCTCATTACTGCATCTCTGAGAAATACGGAAATTACTAGGGAAAGATGGAAACCAATTAAGTATATGAGTTATCTATTCTACCTCCTATTTTTAAATGTTAGGATAAGGATTTAATTTGGGAAATAAGTTGAGCAAATGAGATTGTTTTAGGTAGTACATAGATACAGCACCAAATAACATTTGAGTCATATGGTACAGAAGTTCTTTCAGTTCTTCCTTGAGCCTTCTAATTAAGTAAAGGACAATGTCACAGTTGTGCTGTCATGTCTTAATCCACCTTGTTAAGAAAAAGAATAGGCTTCAGGCTCAGAACTTCAGAAACAGTATTTAGCAAGAATTTTACAGTTTTTTTAAAAATTGTATTTTATTTGAAAATGATCCACATATCACAAGTGGTACTAATTGTGTATGTATAATATATAAAGTTTCATTTTATAATCAAGACAATCCAAAATACTGAATTATAGGTAGAATGTGAGTGTACCAGCTATCATTGAAGTGTAGTAGAAGGATGATAGTAAGATTCAGTCACTTAAGGAAGGGCCCTAATAATCTATAATTATCTCTTTTTTAACTAGATAGTACTAGATAATCTGAAAGTGGCATTCCTTGCAGTGTATTTTTTTTTTGTACTTTGGTTTTTGTTTTTTTTTTAATGTTTGTTTATTTTTGAGAGAGACATTCCTTTGTACTTTTTTTTAATTTAATTTTTTTATTTTTTAAAGTTTACATCCAAATTAGCATATAGTGCAACAATGATTTCAGGAGTAGATTCCTTAATGCCCCTTACCCATTTAGCCCGTCCCCCCTCCCACAGCCCCTCCAGCAACCCTCAGTTTATTCTCCACGTTTATGAGTCTCTTCTGTTTTGTCCCCTTCCCTGTTTTTATATTATTTTTGTTTCCCTTATGTTCATCTGTTTTAAAACAGTCTTACCCACAAATGTAGTCCACAGAACAGCTGCATTCACATCACCTGGAACTTGTGAGAAAGGCAAATTCACGGCCCTTATCTCAGACCTGGACTAATCTCAGGTAGTAAGGTTCAGAAATCTATGTCAATAAACCATCCAGACCATTATGTGTGTGCTAAAGTTCAAGACCCTTTGTTTTTAGGAAACAAAATAGAACTATGCATAAAATAATTCCCCTTTAGTTCACAGATCAGTTTTCCTTGTGTCTGCCACACTTGTCTTCAGGAGGTATAGTCTCAGAACTGAGGTGTGATTAGGAAATTTAACTTTTGGTTTTTTTTACATCCACTTGAATTCCCAAAACAATATTAGACATGTTTTGCATGTTGGAAAGATTGCTTAAATATGATAATCAGATCAGTTGATTGAATCTATCACTCAGCTCTTTAAAGAAGTACTTTAGAAGGGATCAGACACTTGAATTACGACAGCAGAAGAGCAGAGCTGATGTGGGGAAAGACAAGAAGCAAGACTGGATGCGTTGAAAGTTACACTAGAGAAACTGGCATCACGGTGAAAAGACCGGGGAGTGGCAGCGGAGGTACCCAGCAGTGGCAGCTGGTTTTTATCTCCCTTCTGTCGGTAATCCTCTGTTCACCCTCCCCCACCCCAACTCAATTTCCTAATTTATGATGAAAAACTATGACCAATTGGGAGAACAGGAGAATCAGTAATCTTGCGTGTGTAGCCATCCTCAAAACCTCTCACTGGTTTCAGAAATGTGTTTTTTCTCTATACTCTCATCTCTCAAGCCCAGTTCCCAAACAACCTCCTGCTTTTCCTCCCCTTCCCTGGACTTTTTTTTTTTTTGTTTTTTCAAAGTCACACACCCAGATTTCTTTTAGAAACAAAATTCTTTGATCTGTCCCTTCTCACCCTTTTCCTGGAAAATTATGCTGCCTTTAATCTTGTTACCAATTTCACTCTTAATCTTTTAAAATTTGATGTCCTAGGATTAATGAATGTCTAGGTTGAAAGGAACAATTATGCAAGGTTATGCCTCAAATTCCTCAAATACTTTAGATAGATAAGTATCTCATGATCAGAAACTTGTATTGATGAGGGGGGGAAACATTTACCTATTCAGGCAATATGCTTCATCTCCAGACAGGTCACTTCTTTCCTACAGTGATTTAAAAATCTATTTCCCTATTGTTTATATCTATTGGTCATGGTTCCAAACATTGGGATAGTATATAGAGTACATCTATTCCCTTACCCATATGGCAACTCTTTATATATTTCCAGGTAACTTCTGTTCCTGATGGCTTTTTTTGTACTTTAAAATAATCCCTTCCTTCAATGGCTATTTAAGAGCTATGATCTGTATTTCTTTTAACATATGGTACCCACAACTGCATCTGTTACTTCTAATCCATTTAGGTCTTACCAGCACAGTTGGGATATCTCCTCCCTTGTAATTAATGTATTAAAAGCCCATTTTTTAACACTCACATGATGCTGATTTGATATTTAACTATGAGCTAAAAATCCTCTGTCTTTTGTAACTATGCTGTTTTGCCACCTTCTTTTCTGTACTCAAAGTTGAGTTGGGTTTGGGGCCCATATATAAGGCTATGCCTTTATCCCTCTTCATTTTTCTAAATTCATTCCTAGTTCCACCCACTCAGTATAGTTTTGGTTCCTAAATCTGGAATCTCCCAGCTTGTCATCCACAAATTTGACAAAGTTGCTGTTTGTAATTTCCTCCAAGTTACTAATTAAAATGTTGAATGGTACTGGGCCAAGGAAGAGTCTGCAGAATGCCACAGGCTTCCTCCCTTAACTTGACAGAGCTCAACTAATCATCACTATTTAGGTACAACTATGCACCTACTCACTAATGAATATAATGGAAATATTCTTAAAGTGTTACATATTATCATAAAAGACTATGTAATCTACACGTTTAACCAAAATAATATCTATTTCCAGGTCAGTTTTTAGAGCATATTTTTTCATCTAAAATGTGTGTTTCAATGTAAGCATACTTTTGTTGGGTGTTTGGGGGATAAGTACATTAAATATTAAAAAGGAACTTGTCTCCTGTCCTTACATAGAAACAATATGGTATTGTTCAGGCTCTGCTTATGAAATCTAGGTGCAAGGCACTGTGCCCACCAAAATCTCATGATTTAAGTAGACCAGCTGTATAAAGAATCCCCAAATTCAACATCTGAAGAAAATAAAAACCAAAGACTAACGAGAAGACAACCTTAAAATAGGTATAAGTAATACCCCTAGAGAGATTTGAGTGGGAATATCTTTAAAAGTAGAAGTTGCTACGACGTAGACACAAAATAAAATCTAGAAAAATTTCAAGCTATAATCTTCAAAATAGTAACCCAGCAACTGTTTCTTCTTGAAAAACGTCCCACTTCTCACTCCCACTTCTCATTCCTAGGGAGTTTGTTGTGGTAGAAAACGGAGAGCTCTGAGAGATTTCCCCTAGGGAAGAGGAGGAGTCTGCCAGGTGAAGATGAGAGTGAGTGAGGCCAGTGTTATTGGAGGTGGTGACTGAGGACAAGGGAGCTGTGAGCTGAAGCCAAAATAGTAGGCAGAGGCCAGAATCACACAGGACTTTGGGGAAGAGTTTGGGTGTCATGATATGTGTAATGGAAGCCACTAGATAAATTCAAGCAGAGAAATGATATGATGTCTTGTGGTTGATATGTTTGAAGATTACTAAAGATGACTGGAGAGGGGCTAGAGTAGGGAGAGCCATTTAAGAGACTGTTCAGTAGATGATGCCTTGACTACAGTGGATAGAAATGGCCTGATTTCAAAATTGAACTGCTGGAATTTAATACATTTTTTTAAATTACTGTAAAGAAATGCCCTGTCATTCAATGCCAGACTTCACCTTTCTGAAATAGAAATGTATCATGTCACACCTGTTTAATCTTCAAGGGTCCCCCAAACATCCACAGGAGAGAGGCCAATCTCCTGATGGCAAGAAACCATTTAAGTTATCAGCTATGTAGCTTTTCAGGCTCTGCTTCTAGCATCACCCTCTCTATGCCCTAAACTTCAGCTACACCAGACTACTTTTTTGTTTGCATTTTTGTTTTGTCATTGCCTTGCGTGTGCTGTGAACTTTACCTGGAATACCACTTACTCTTCCTCTCATGCACCCCATGGACACTGAGTCATCATTCCCAACCATAAGGACACTCTCATAAAATCCCAGACAGGTTAGTTCCTGCTTCCTTCATGAGCTCATTGCAGCCCAAGTGATTTTTTCATTGAGTTCTGACTTTTTGCAGCAGACTGAGAGCCCTGAGGGCAAGGACTAGGCTTTGTTATTTGTGTTCCTAGAACTATGCCTCCTGAGTTCTTTAACTGCTTTTCAAAATGAATAAATGGGTGGATCATGCTGAAAATTGACTCATAGTGTATTCCCTCAGTGACACCATTTCAAAACTTTCTCCTGGATATCCTTCAACCATTCTTTACGTTATTATGGTTTGAGTCAAAAGTTGTTTTTGTCATTCTCTTGTGTCATCTCATGAATAGCATCATTTTTTTTTTTCTTTTCACCAACCCACAGGAATGTTCCAGCACAAAATGGCTGGTCATTTTCCTTTGTGCTGTGGTAAACATGTCACACTCAGTAATGGAGAACCAGCAGAAGGCAAGCAAGACAAGGACCAGGAAGAAAAAGTCCAAATTAAGCATAATATTGTACTAACTGGCATCTGTCTCATAGTGGGATATATGAGGCTCGGGCACACTTGTATCACCCACAGAGGTTCTTAGGCTTTTCCTGAATGTTTGAGCTATTACTAGACTTTTTTCACTGTTTGGGGCTTCATATTATGGAAAGCGCCACCCAGTAGTCAAGGACAAGCTATGCATACATCTTGGAAGCATTTTGTGGATTTACTGTCTTCATCTGACTTTCGTCATCTTTACTCATTGAGCCAATAGGATAGACAGCCCATAAAGACAATCACATTTATGAAATTTGTTATCACACCTCTTTGGACAAATTGTGAGTCGCTTATGAGGAAGGGAAATGGATCGTGACTGCCTGCATATGTAAGTATATTACTTTTCCCTTCAGACTCATAAAATCTTATTCTAATCAGGGAGACTTCGTAGGCTATTTTAAAGCCCTGCCAACCTAATACTTCAAATTTAGCTGACGACTAGTCTATTTGTGGAAAATAGTCATTTGTATTTCTGATAATACTAGATTTTTTAACTTGGGGCCTTCATCTCCCTGAAAGTTACATTCATTTATTTCATATTGATTTTACAAATGTTATGAAAAATAACTGGTAACTCCAGGTTCATCACCCACTAACAGTTCATGAACCTGGACTGATAGTTTAATTCTGTTCCCTTCTATTCAGTTATGAACCTTCTACACATTAGAAACTGTGGGGACATAGAAATAGGGTCTTCCACAATTAGCATATATATCCTAGTGAGAGCATAAGACACATAAAAAACAGCATAAGCAAAAATGACATTCCATCAGAAAAGTATAAACAAGTGCTGTAAAATTTCAAAAGTGAGGGAGCTCATATTTGCACTGGGGGTCAGGAGAAGTTTCTTAAAGAAGGTCACTATCAAGATAGACTTTGCAACACTGGATTTTGGCAAACACAAGGGCGTGTACAGTAGACGATGCCATCTGTAGAAAAGAGCCAAGCAAAGGTCTGAGGACAGGCAAACAAGAGAGGTCTTCTGTGGGAATGTCCTCCCTAAGGGGTGCAACAGGTGAACTCCACTTTTCCCACATATGCAGAAAAGAAGCCTGGTGAGATGCAGGGAGGCGCTGCGACCAAGTTCTACTTCAGGATCATTTTCCGAACTCATCAAGCCACTCTCACCATGGGTTGTAGATAGATAGGAAAATAAAAGTAGATAAAGTTTGAAAACTACCGTGTAAACGGAAAGTGTAGGATTTTTGTTTTTTTAAACAATGGACTTTTATCCTGTGGAGAGTCCTTCCTGAACCCTGATTCTTGTGAGGGCCCATGCCTCAGATGTGAGCAGCACGTTGTATTTCACTCACTACACTCATTCTTTCTACAGGAACCATAGCATTTACTAACTGCATGAATGTGAAGTAGGAAAGCTGAGTGAAGGATATCTTCATGTACGCGAAGATCTTGATGTCCATCTTAATTATATCGATGAATGGCTATTTTGTTTTTAAAGGTAAGACCAAAAGCTGGGCATATGTAATTAAATAAACAAACAAAAAACACCTATGAAGTAGTTAAACGAATACAAACTACTGTATTACATGAAATTAACCTACAATATAGTTCTCAGAGACTAAGCTAGACTGTTGAGGAGGCTCCAGGTTACGTTATGCAGTTTCACATGTAGCCACTATGAAATGTTCCAGCCCTGAGAAAAGTAAATTTATCTAGCTTTTCAGTTCTCGATAGCTTTTCATCATAATTGTCTCATTTAATCATCAAAGCCAACCTGTGTTACCTGATGGCCATTTTAGGAAATCCAAATATTGTTTATTCACAAAAGACATCTTAATAGTTTTGTTTTTCTTTTTTTAATTTTGACTACAGGGTCTGAATTTGGGATAGGCAAAATCAAAAATATTGTTAAGAAGACCAAATGTAAGTCATAAATACTTAAGAATAGGAAATATTCACAGGCAACATTGTCAAAATACACAGCAACAAACAACAATGGTTATTAGAAACAATATTTTTAGAAATAATTTTTTTAAAGTAAGGAATCTTTGACAACATGATTTGAGAGAATGTCAAAAAGCGCTAACAGTTGTGTGGGATCAAAAGGAATTTTTACTATTTCAGGCATAAAATAACTTAGTCATTTTACAGAAAAGAAAAAAAAGACCCAAGTTCTGATTGTAATCCTTTATCCTTTTGTTCATTCATATAAAAATTTGCAGTAAAAGATTTAACAATGCACTTTTATATGTTTGTATTTAGCTATATTCAGGTATATAAATATATGAATATTTATATTCATTGATTTCATTGATTATATTGATACATATAAATCTTTAAAATATTAACTTATTAATATATCAAATAAAATAATGTATATATCTTTTCCTATGTATATAAGTATGTATTTTTCAAAATGGTAATTATATGTATGCCATAATAAAGTTACCATTTTGAAAAACTATAATAATTTTCTTAATAAGAAAACATAAATCTATATTTTAAAGCAACCTAGGAGTAAATAAGGTGAGTTTTGTTCCCATTTTATGGATCAGGAAGTGAGACTTGGGAAGACGAAGTGATTTCCCAAGGTTACCCAGGGAAGACACTCATGAAACCTCTCATTTGACAAATGCTGACTCTGGCCCGGGCATAGTGCTAAGCTTTAGCTAATCAAAGATCAATAGGCACATCCCTGTCCTTGAGGAGCCACATCCCATCTTGAGTGCAAGTCTTCAAAATCTTAGATATGTAGGAAAATTTTTAAAATGCTATAACAGACTATGGAAAAGGTACTCTAATATCAAGTCAGGAAACTTAGATTCCAATTTAACTCTAGCAGCACAGAGCCACTTGAGAAAAGTACTGAAATATACCAGCTTGCAATTTTCAGAGCCATTAAACGAGTGGCTCTCAGGTGAAATTCCTAAGGTCCTGCCAGTACCAAAAATTCAATGAACATTAAGAATTGCTACTTACAGGTCTAAAGTCAACATTCACATCATTGTGTGATGAATATAACTTTTCTTATGAGCTTGCTATTTTTGTAAAGTACCTACTTTTTAAAAACCTTCTGGTAATAGCATTGGTTTTATTTACTACTAATGTACTTGTAAGCCATGCATATTAGTGCCATCCAAAGAAGCTCCAATACCTCAAAGTAAGTCAAAACCTTCACAAAATTATTTTTCAACAAGCATATATTTGAATGCTTAGAGAGGAAAAAAATGAAAAAGAAGCATTCTTGCCTTTAAAGAGATCAGACTCGGGATAAAAGCAGAAAACCAAAACCAGAGCAATTATCCAAAATGTACAAAGCATGGAGCCTGATGCAGGGCTTGATCTCACAGCCCTGAGATCATGACCTGAGCCAAAATCAAGGTTGGAGGCTCAACTGACTGAGCCACTGAGGTGCCCCTCAACATACTTTTTAAAGGATATGACTGCGTTCATATATGTAGCACTGTATTGGACATAGCACACTATAGCAGAGAGTGAACTTTATTATTTTATTCACGTAGGTATATATGTGTGTATTTTATTATGTTTGTGTGTAAGACCCCTGATACAGAGCTCACAAGGCTAAAATCTAGGTGTAGGCAAAGCTGCATTCCTTTTTAGACTCTAGGAGTGAATCCATTTCCTGGCTCATATAGGTTATTGCCAGAATTCTGTTCCTTGCAGTTGTAAGTCTGAGGTCCCCATTTTATGCCATTGTCTTCTGAGAGTTGTTCCCAGCTTCTAAGGGCTGCCTACACTTCTTGGCTCATGGTCCACTTCCATGTTCAAAGCCAACAAGGACAAGGAGAACCTCTCTGTAAATTTCAGCCTCTCCTGCCCCTCTTCCAAATGATACAAGGTGATCTCATCAAGTCTGACTGGCACCCTTAATTCCATCTGTAACCTTAATTTCCTTTTGCCACCTATGCAGCATATTCACAGGCATGACACTGGGTTTAGACTGAGGGGGACAAAATCTTTCTTCCACACTGTTAATGCCTCAGCATATCTTCCTTTGTCACCTAGCAAAAGTTTAAGGGAAGATATTTTCTCTGATGGGAAGCTATAAATATGCTTGTAGGAAAGAGAATATAATTGACGTTTTTAAAACAGATCATACCAGATTATTTATTTCAGGATGACAGTTTCTTAATGAATTAAAGAGAAAGTGAGAGAAAAGATGTCTTGGAGAAAGTGCTCTAAACTGTGAGGAGAGTCATCACCTTTGCCCACAGGAAAATCTTCCATTTGGATGCAATGCTTATATTCTTGGGTTCTTTTCAAATGTTCAAACAGTAAAATGTCCTTTTCTTTTTCTTCTTTGGACTCTACCAGTGTCCGTTTCTGTATCCATGCCCGTTGTGACCGTCCTTTATTTGCTGACCAATGTGGCTTACAATGTCATCTTACATATGCCTTCTTTCCCGAAGCTGTTGCTATGGTAAGTTTGAAATGATCCACTGCTCCTTGCCTCCATTGAGAATTTTTTCATAAGAGGAAAATATGGGCAATTTGTACCTCTCTGTGTTAGATTGGTTGTTGGAAAAAAATGAGGAAAATAATAACATGGGAGCACTGTGAGAATTAAATGAGCTAATACATGCATGTCTTACCACAAAGTGTGGCACAGGAATAAAGGTTCACTGTCTTCTATTCTTGTTGTTGCACTAACTCCAGATCAGGATGAGACACCCATTAATGTCACAATTATCCACTAAGGACCACATTATGCATACCAGGCAGCATCAGGAGGGGTGGTTCTGTTTCCCTGTGGAAACTTAGAATGGACCCACAAAAACAGGCATAGGATTTCCTCATCAAATCTGCTTACAGCCAAGGTAGTCACCAGAGTTGAAATGAATTTTCCAGCCATGTTTACATTACTGTATTGGTGACCTGTGTGGTTTTCAAAGGGCCTGAGTTAAATCATCTACTTTCCTGCCCAAAGACTAAGACTGCATTTATAACAAATTCATATGAGGCGATTGGTTGATAAGACTTGTGTGAGGAATTGATTGTGTCCACAATATCCTAATATACAGTCTTGTTTAGCTATTTTTCTTTTCTAACCTTTTATTTCCACCTTTGGAAAAACTCCAGATTATATACCCCTAGATCTGATTCCCAAACTGCCACATTTTTATAAATAGATATTCTAATTTCCTATGAAATCAAGAAAAAAAGAAGGAAGAAAAATATTGGGAGGCTTCACATGAGAGTAGTGTTGGCCTAGTATGAACTTATAATTCAGTGTTAGTTAGTTGAGGGGAACTCAACCTAGAGACATAGTTGCAAACATGTGTGATATAGGTATTATTTATCTTTTACATTTTAATTGACTGACTTACAGTTCATTGATACTTCTCGACACAAACCATAGGGATCATCAGTCTCTTAATTAGTATTGAGTCCATTTCATTCCAAATTTCTGTATCCTGAGGTTAGTGCTAAAAATAAACCAGATTCCCAATATTGAGTTTTCTTTTCACTAATAACTTTCTTTTCTTATTCCCTCCCTGCCCCCAGACATTTGGTAATAAGGTCCAAAGCCATGTTCAGGGACTAATTCCTATTACAGTGGCCATTGCTTGTGTCAGTGAACTGAACTCAATCAGTCATTACAGCATCCAGGTAAGAAAATCAAATGTGCTGTAGGTTATTTGTGTTTTCAAAGCTCAGCTAAGGGAAATCAATCACTGCTTATGTTTAATGTCACTAATGAACAACAGCCAAGCATTTTGATCACCTCTTGGTCTTGCTTTTACCATCAACCTATTTCAGGGACTTCAAATGCTAAACTAGAGATTCTGTTTGGTCATGTTTGTCTTTTTCACCAGTCAGTGCATAAATGCAGCCCATTTTAAATAGACTCTAAAAAAGAGTCAATCTTTTCCGGGATGTGGGAAAGCAGGGTTTGCATGAAAACTGTTTAGTAACATCACATACTGCAAATAGTTGTTTGTCAGGGATAATTGCAAAGCAAAGTACAAATGTGGAAATGTGCTGAGTGCATGAATCCAAAGGGAGAAGAGCCAACTGATGAACACAGCAAAACAGGCTGTGAAAAATCAATGCTAATACACACCCGCTCACCTAGTGTACTTAAAATCAGATCCCTCGGTTGGCCACCTTAGCCCTACAGCTGGCTAGCATCATGATGGGCCATCAGAAAACTGCTCAACAAAGCAATTGTAAAGAGAGGAGAGATTACAGTATAGGTGTGCTGGAAGGAGATTTGGGGAAGATGTTTCTAGTTTGGGATGGGGTGTAGTAAAGATGGAGCAGTTCCCACCTATTTTTATTGAAATGATAATAACAAATCAGTTTTGCTAATCTTGTTTCATTTGTGTTAACAAACCTGCGAAATTGTTGCTAAAGATAGTATCATTATGAGTTGAGTAAACCAGCTCATTCAACGTGACCTAACGGATTTATCCAAGGTCATATCAGTAAACAGCAGAGCTGGGGACTCACATCTTCTGACTCCAGTCCCTACGGCTTTTCCACCTCACCATGCCTCCCCTTGCTATTAATGGCTGAGTTCTGCTTCCATCCAGTGAAAGACAGGATTTGGCTCCCATTTTCATTTTCTCTCGGTTGTGTTATTTAGTGGTTGCACAAAACCTCAGTGGCAGCACTTAGTCCTATCTGCTCTTTTCTCATCCTTTTCCTTACTCGTAATAAGCAACTAAACAAAATGAGAAGTACAAGGGGATTTCCAGTTCTACTATCTGGTTCCTGTGTGGCCTTTGATTTTTCTGGAGTAATCAGAAAAAAAAAAAGTACCTCATTATGTGTGCCATCTGAATTTCTTTCTTTTTCTTGCCCTAAATATTTACAATAGAAATGCCAATTGCTATGTTTGCAGAGCATCTAACTGATGGCAGCCAAAGCCTCTCATTCTTCACACCCAGTTTTCAGGCTCCTTTATGTGGGCCCAAAGGAAGGGCACCTTCCCTTTGGTTTAAGCATGATCCCTGTGGAATGATTCACACTGGTCCCTGCTCTTCTCTCCAAAGTAAGTGAATCCAATGTACATCTTACAGAAACTGTTATTATCAAGAATTCCTCACTTGTCCCACTCATTTTCTATATACATTTACTGGAGAATATTCAGCTCTCCGCCCAGCTATAAAATAAGGAATGCAAGGGCCTATGTCTTGCTGAGTCCCGAGGGAGAACAGCATCTTAAAGCGTCTTATTCTATGAGGGAACTAAGACCCTGGGCCAAAGACTGAGCAGGGGTAAACAAGATGTAGATTCTAAAGATAGGAAGGCTCCCAGGAAGAGTAAGTAATGCTTTCGCTGAGTTGTCATGCATTGGAAATTTCCCTGTAGTCAGGGAAACAGGAAAAAAAGGGATAGTCAAAAAAGAGAGATTCTATTGGAGAAGATATTGAACATAAAACGGATAATTTGTACTTAGTTGTTCAGTGTTTCCTATGTGCTAGATAGTAGATGTCATCGCCAGATGGGTAAGTGATTGACCTGGGACAAGACATACAGCAGCCAGATGATCTTTTAGCACATCATTCCATTCTCCTATTCGAGAACCTCCAAAGGGAGGTTCTCCTTACAAACAAAGTAAAAATCCAAATTCCTTAGCGTGACCCACAGTGCCCAATATGATCAGCCCTGAGAATTTCTTCAAGCTCATCTCCTGCCACATCGACTACACTCCAGTCCCTCTGGCTTTCTTTCTATTTTACAGGACAAACCTTTGCTTCTCCTGGGCATTTGCATTTATTGTTTCCTGGCCCCCTTATCCCTCAGCTTTCAGGTCTTAGTTCAAAGGCTTTGAGAAGTCTTTCATTAGCACTCTAAGATAGAAGCCATCTATCCCCAACCCACCACATGACTATCTTTGTCCAATCTCCCTATCTTACATATAACCTCATAGTACTGATTAAACCGAAAATGACTATTTGCTTTGTATTATCTGCTTTCTCCAACAATACTGTAAGCTCTGTGGAAACAAAGATCTTAATCTGTCTCTTAGACACTGCTCTGTTCTCAGTATCTAGAGAACTTGGCAATCATCTGTTGGATAAAGGAATGAATCACTGTCACGAGGATGAGTAAGCTGATGAGTGTTCATAATCAGGAGAAATGAGATTATTTTAAAGAGATTTCCTGGGTAGGGTTTTCTAGAGTAGAAAACTTAAAGGCTGAGTTGATAAGACATAAATAATAATCCATGAGGAACTATGTTATAAAAGGTTCTTAAGAAAGGATCTTAATATAGCAAGCATTACTATATTCATTGTGAATATATTCATTGTGAAATCCTGGAAATATAAACCAATGAACTCAAATATCATCCATATAACACTAGAAATACATTCATTACGTTGGTAGAGCATGGTAGCCATGATGAATCTTCTGGTGGAAGACATCTTTCAACTCTCATCATTCCTTCTGCTACTGGTTCTATGCCAGGCTCTCCATTATAGTATTAATGAATGTAAGGAAAACACAGTCTGAAAGACCAAGGCCAATCAGAATGAGCAACATATACACTATCTGGAAATGTCTTACTACATTTCTTGATAATTTTTTAACTAGTATAACGCATTATTTATATAGTTTATTTTTAAATTTTTTATTATTTATTTATTTTTTTAACGTTTATTTACTTTTGAGAAGCAAAGAGAGGCCATCAACAGGGTAGGGGCAGAGAGAGACGGACACAGAATCTGAAGTAGGCTCCAAGCTCTGAGCTGTCAGCACAGAACCCTATGCAGGCCTGGAACCCAAAAACCATGAGATCATGACCTGAGCCGAGGTCAGATGCTTAACCGGCTGAGTCACCCAGGTGCCCTATTTCTTGTTAAAATTTTTAAATAAAATAACTTATGAGAAGCATAGACAACTTTTTTTTTCTAATATATGAAATTTATTGTCAAATTCATAGACAACTTTTGAAGACACCGTTCTTTACTCAACATGGATATAGCTAGGAATTTATTCTAAAGATAAAATTTAACAGAAATAAAAGCATATGTGTGACAATGTCAACTATATCTTTATTTGCAAGAGCAAAAACAAACCAGAGAAAATATCGATCAACTTGGTGGGGAATTATATGAATAATAAAAATAATAGCCATATAAATGATAGAAATACTTACATGACAAAATATTTAAGTGAAAATAACATAATATAAGATAGCATTAGTAGTATGATATGTTGGGTCAAACACAGATTTTTGAATATGACATCCATATTTATACATCCAAATTACAGGTAGTTACTTATGACCCATATGACTTGGGTATCTCCATTAACCTTACTAAGCTACTGTTTTCTCATTTATAAACTAAGAAATACCAGGCCACCTGGGTGTCTCAGCGGGTTAAGTGTCTGACTTCAGCTCAGGTCATGATCTCATAGTTCATGGGTTCGAGCTCCATGTTGGGCTCTGTGCTGACAGCTCAGAACCTGAATCCTGCTTCAGAATCTGTGTCTCCCTCTCTCTCTCCCTTCCCCTGCTCATGCTCTAACTCTGTCTCTCAAAAATGAATAAATGTTTAAAAAAATTTTTTTTAATAAATAAATAAATAAACTAAGAAATACCAATAGAGCAATTCTATTTCACAGGGACAATTTTTTGTTAACTAAAATTCATTTATAAAAATTTTATTGAAATGCCTCATTAAAAATATTCATGTGAAAGCCATGGACTCTGAAAAATTGTGAAATATACATTACATTGTAGACTTAACTTTTATATCTCAACACCAAAATAATTAACAGAACCTGCGACTGTGTTATGGGGTGCTTTGCAAGCCTAACTATTCAAACTTCCTGATGAATAATACATAAAAATTAAGAACTAAGACTAAGCAATATGAAATAAAGTACTAATAACAGAGCAAAGTTATAGCTTTCATTTGTTTTCTTGAACTGTTTTCTCATTTACTGTCATAAGCCATTTTTTCTTCAGAAGAGCGTATAATGAAACCTCATTCAGGTATAAGTAAGAGATGTTGAACTGTTAATAGAGATGAAAGAAGGAGATAATAAATCACAAAGAAGAGGAAAAGAAAGCAAAAAGAGTGAAAGAACATTGCTAAAGAGCACAGATGCAATGGGTTGGAGCAGTAAATCTGGGTATAATTTTCACAGATGGCTGTGATTCCCAACAATGGTATAGGATATCTATGAACAGCATTTAATTTTACTTGGTAGTTTCATTTCAATTCAGCAATTCTAAATCTATAAAATTTACAAAAGTTGAGATAATATGGCGTGCTATGTCTGGCTCATGATTTACACTGAAGGCTGTGACACAAAATATATCACCGCACTTACACTGTCCCTGCGTTTTAGGGGTAAGGCTCTGGCAATATCATATTTAACCACAAAAACTAGCTAGCTTATTGGTTTCTATAACATTAGCAGCACTTGACGAATATTATAAATACTAGCAGCCGTTTTTATCACCTCTTTTGTAAGTTTATTGGGAGATTTATACTCTTACCTAAAGATGTTTTTGTTTATAATTGGTATTACGAATTTGAAATATTGCAGTAATACATCCCAAACTATTTCAATCCAGATAAGAGGTTAATATGCTTTTTAAATGTAAGGCACAGATGAAATGATTTTAGCTTCCCATTGTCTTCATGCTTTTTATGACCAAATGAAGTTTGGGCTAAAGATTTCAGTATTAGGGGGTTACCATAGGCAGTCAAGAGTCATGTATTCACATGACTCAGTTTTCCTGGGTTTAGGGTCATCTTAAATGTCACTCCAGTTCTGAATTTGTCACGGTGTTAGCAAAACTAAAATACCTCTTGACCCACTGCTTTTGTTTCTACCATGAGGTGAAATAGAACAGGGGAGACAATATGGAAGCAGTTGTAGGCACTCTACATGGGGAAAATAGAGCTGGTGCAGCAGAGCAAGTGCTCAAGAGAATAAACCAACTGGTAGTTCCTAATTTACGTACTCATTTATTTTTGTTTCCTTTTATCCTAGCTAAGACTCTTCTTTCCTGTAGTGTATTGCTTGTGTACCCTCTCTATGAGATAGAGTCAACTCCTCAATTGGAATTGCAATGTATCTGGAATTCCTGCATATTTCTTAAGAGTATATTTATCAGCAAAGATGACCTTCAAATTTACAAAGACTATGGTAAGAAAACAAACTCAACTTTGTTTCCATTGCACTCTGTGACTTGCAATGCCAACCATGTAAATGGAATAAAAGCTTGTATGTGTAAAATGCAAGGACTTCCCTCTTTCACTCCACTCCAAAACACACTCACACCTACGTATCTGTGAGCATTCAGCAGTGTCTGGCACAAGCCAGGCACTTAAAAAATATTACTCTCCCCTTCCTTTGTATAGAACTGTATACATCACCAAAAATTGGCTTAGCGAATTAATGGCTAAAGCAAAAAGCAGGGAGATAACTCAACTGTTAGAAATGTGAGCTTTGGTATCAAAACTGGTTTTGAATTCTGATTTCACCGTGTAGCAGTTCTCTGTCCTTAAGAAAACTACTCAAACTCCGATTCTCAGTTTCTTCAAACACAAAGTAAGGATAATACCACTAGGCCACAGGATGGTTGTTAAAAGTAATAAGCTATTGCATACAAAGCACTTAACACAGTACCTAGCACATAGTATTTTCTCAATTATAAAAACAAAACATTTTAAATTAAAAAAAATAGTGCATACTTACTAATCATTACAGAAATGGAAAACAGAATGCCAATGACACATTAGGATGGCCACTATATTAAAAAAAATAGAAAATAACAAGTTTTGGCAAATATGTAGAACCTAGTAGGGAAGGTTCTCAAAAAACTAAATGTTAGAATTGCCATATGATCCAGCAATCACACCTGCGGGTATATATCTAAAAGAACTTAAAGCAGGATCCCCAAAAAATATTTATACACCCATGTTCATTGCAGCATTATTCACAATAGCCAAGAGGTGGAAGGAGCCAAATGTCCAGTGATAGGTGAATAAAGAAAATGTAGTAAATATAAATAATCAAATACTATTCAGCCTTTAGAAATTAGGAAATTCTATTACATGCCACAACATGGATGAACCTTGAGGACACCACGCTAAGTGAAATAAGCCAGTCACAAATATGAGATGTCTAGGATGGTCAAAATTATGGAAGCAGAAAGTAGGAGGGTAGTTGCCAGGGACTGGGGTGGAAGGAGAGTAAAATGAGGAGTTATTCAATGGATATAGGGTGTCAGCTTTGGGAGAGAAGACCTCTAGAGATCTGTTACAATGTAAATATAGTAAAGGTACTATACACTTGAGAATGGTTAAGAATTTTACATCATGTATTTTTGCAATTAATTGTTTTAAAAAATAGGATCCCTAAAAAAAAGAGCATGTCTGTAAGGATGTGCTTTCCAGTGCTTCTCCAGTGCCAGAATAGAAAAATGGGAAGGAGAAAGGAGAAACATAGTTGAAGAAAGAAAAGAATGACTTTCAGTACTATATATATGTTTGTGGCGTTCCTTCAGATTAGAGGGAGAGGAAAGGATATGTAACACTAGAAAAGGCTGATCGGAAGCAGCCTTTTCCCCTCAGTTTTGGGAATACTCAAAAGAGGACAGTGGAAATAACCCATCGTGAGTAAGCAAGTGTCTGTCAGTGTATTTGTATAAATGCTTTGCCTCAGAATTGGAAATGAGAAGTGTTGTGAGGAAGGACACACAACTTTGAAAAGGAGGGAAGGAAGCAAGCATTGCAGAAAAAGCCTGTAGTGTGGTGTAAGGATGATGAGTGTGACTCTTCTTTCCACCACTTGCTTCTCCTCCCTGGGAATGACCTTATTCATTACTAGAAATGGGGATGATCATGTTTTCCTAAGAAGTATTGTGAGAATTAACTCAGGATATTGTGCCTGAAACATTCTTTTTTTTTTTCTTTCTTTTTTTTTTTTATCCCATGAAACAATATACATTTTGCTTGTGTTTATTACAGGTAATCAAACCCTGGTTAACAACCAGAACAGGGAGGGGCACCTGGGTGGCTTAGTAGGTTAAGCATCCTGTTTCATCTCAGGTCAGTTAAGCATCGGACTTCGGCTCAGGTCATGATCTCACGGTTGGTAGGTTTGAGCCCTGTGTTTGGCTCTGTGCTGACAGCTTAGAGCCTTGAACCTGCTTCGGATTCTTTGTCTTCCTCTTCTCTCTGTCCCTCCCCCCACTCTCACTCTGTCTGTCTGTCTGTCTCTCTGTTTCTCTCTCAAAAATAAATAAACATTAACAAACAGAACAGGGAAAAGCAATAAGTAATTCCACAGGCTTATTCACAGGGCTAATCATTTATTATTTTTATATCTCCTATTAGTCGTGTTTATAGATGTCAATACTGATTCAGTAGGGGCGTGTGGGATAATTCTTATATTCAAACTGAAAATGTGACAGCTGGCTCCTGTGCATTGCAAGCTCTTATTAAAACAAGGATGCATACCTAATTTTAAGACTATACACTAATGATCTTAGGAAGTTCATTAACAGAAAATTACTAAGTAGCATTACAATCATAAAGTAAACAAGTTAACGAAAGTAAAGCTCTACACTAAAGTAGTTATCGCTTATTTAGAAGCTCAGTTTCATGTCACAGTGCGCGGGGTATTTTTGCCAATGTTGCCTGAATATAAACAATAATAACATTGTTCCATGGTTTCCACTTCACTGATCTACTCTTGATTTGTATCAACCGTGAACCTTTCCACATAGGTACCTCTTTGAACTTGCTCTCAACATATCCTGTTTCTGTGCAAACAGTAGGAAGAGAAAAACTTGCATGTGTATGTGAGAAGAAAGGGAAAGATGAAGAAATAAAAGGCTATCAGGAAAAGTAGAAATTTCTATGAAAATCTCCAGCACATTTTTTAAAAAACATTCTAAACAATCTTCCTGAAACATCCAACCTGAGTGTTAGCTGTTATGCAACAAATACTTTAAGATGAGGAATTTCAGGGGCACCTGGGTGGCTCAGTCAGTTGTGCATCCGACTTCAGCTTAGGTCATGATCTCATGGTTCATGGGTTCAAGCCCCAGGTCAGGCTCTGTGCTGACAGCTCAGAGCCTGGAGCCTGCTTCGGATTCTATGCCTCCCTCTCTCTTGGCCCTCCCCTGCTCGCACTCTGTCTCTCTCTCTCTCAAAAGTAAATAAACTTTAAGAAAAAGATGAGGAACTTGAACATTTAAACAGAAACAAATGACATATGCTTTGTCACATTTCCTTACTTCTCTAAGTAAACCGAGAGTATGTCATCGTCTTCAGTTAGGTTCAACATCCAAGGTGTTCTGGTTTAGAGGAATGAGCACTAGAATTAGAGTCTGAATTCTAGGCCTATCTTTGTCCAGTGATGTGACCATGGGCACTTTAACCTTAATTCACTGGCTTTACTCTTCAAAGTTGCCTAAAATTTCTACCATTAAAGATTAGGAAATACTGCATTTTACAAGAATTCATAAGTCTGAATTTATCCTCTAGAAATAAAAAAAAAAGCCTGCTTTGGACTCTCATATGAAGACATCATATGAGATGATGCCTTGGCTTGTCCAAGTGGATCAGGAAGACAGAGAAAGCCCCACTGGGAGGTGTGGAAACAAAGAACAGATACAGTCGTTTGAGGCTGAGTGTCTCTATGAAAGGAGAAATATGGTGGGTTATCCTGTGTCCTTATGCTCACCTCTTTTACTCCAGGCCATGGCTGACTGAGATCTGGAAGTGACATAGACTAAAGAGAGGTTGTTAAACGACGGCAGGAGAACAGTTGCTCAAAGGTGTCACCAGGAAGCAAGGAGAGAGACATTTCCCTGGTACTTTTCAGTGATGTTCAGGAGTGAGGATTATATCTGAGATTACATTAGAAAAAGAGAAGGTCGGGAGGAGCCAAGATGGTGGAACAGCATGGAATTGTATTTTTTGCATCTTGCATCCATGAAATACAGCCAGATCAACACTAAACCTTCCTGCTCACCTAGAAAACTGATCTGAGGATTAACACGGCAATCTGCACAACATGAACCAAAGAACTCAGCAGGTACATGGCATGGAGAGGTGAACTGGGGGAAAGAGAAGCCCTGCAGGGCAGGGAGCTGTTTTTGCTTGTGGACAGAGGATGGAGGGGGGAGTTGGGGGTGGAGAATACAGGAAAAACACCCCCCCCCAAAAGCAGCTGGAGAGAAAGTGGTAAAGCAGAAACAGGCACAGGGACTGAACTAAAAAGGGAGAAAGGAGAGGGTTTAAATTCCATTAAGACACTATAAACGGGGGAGCACAGAGTCTGAAACAGCGCAGCTCAAACCTGGTGGTGCTCTGGTGAGAAGGGCGAATCCTCAGGAGCAAAGTGAAGTCCGGAGGTCTTTGGGCCACACGGGGAGAGCCAGTTCCCCTGCTGGGAGGACACCTGGTAGAGGCTGTGTGGCTCTCCCACAGGCAAAGGCCCCAGTGGACCCGGGAAAACAACCACATTCGCTGGTGCTGGAACAAGGTCCTAAAGGGTGAAACCTAGTGCCAGATGTGTGTTGTGATTTTCCATAATCCCTGAAACACTGCTGCTACATGATCACTTGAACTTTTTCTGGGGTTGACTGGAACCCAGCCGCAGTCTCTGGGCATCGGCAGCAGCACAGTCCTGCGAACATTCCTGGGTACAGCCAGCACCCAGGCATTGCTCGGTGAGACCCTCCGGCAGAGGGGCAGAACAGGTCAAAGCCACAGTCCCTCAGAAGTAAGGGGTCGGGAAAAACAGCCGCATCTGAGATAAAACTCAGGAGGGAGATGCTGCCTGGGGCTGGATCACAGACAGTGTGAAAGCAGGAAGTGGATGGAAGCCAGAGACAAAGGACAGGTGCGTGATTGCTAATTGGGGAAAACAGAGCTCTGATACTAGAGACTGGGTAGCTGGGTGACACCATTTTCACCACTCCCATGCATGCGCATATGCACATACGAGCGCCACAACAATCCACCCCATTAAGCTAAGCAGTGCCATCTAGTGGAGAATGGAGCCATTACACTAAGCCCCGCCCAACTGGACCAACTTCGCTCTTCAGGAACACAAGTCTCTGCCTGCTGAGTTTACGGACTATAAAGTACTTCATAGTTTGACTTCTAGGGGAAAACAAAGTAATTTCAATCATATTTCAGTCTGTTCGCTGGTCCATCTATTCAATTTTCTTTTTTTTTTCTCTTTTCCGTTTTTCTTGAATACAGAAAGAAAGTATTTATTTTTATTTTCAACTTTTATTAAAATATTTTAAAAATTTCTTTCAACTATATTTTTTTACTTTTTTGTAAATTTTTCAAATTCTATTTGACTTCCATAATTTCATTTTATTCTATTTCAGTGTACTCGTACTCATTTTTTCAAATTTTCAAATGGTTTCCTTTTTTTCCCCCCTGTTTTCTCTAATCTATCAAGCCCCTTTCAACACCCAGACCAAAACACACCTAAGACCTAACATCATTTATTTGATCTGTGTGTGTATGTTTTTTAAAATTTTTTAATTTTAATTTTTTTAATTTTAATTGTTTTAAATTTTTTTACCTCATTAATTCCTTTTCTTCCTTCAAAATGACAAAACGAAGGAGTTCACCTCGAAAGAAAGAGTAGGAAGAAACAACAGCCAGGGACTTAACCAACACAGATACAAGTAAGATGTCTGAACCAGATTTAGAATCACGATAATAGAACACTAGCTGGAGTCAGAAACAGATTAGAATCCCTCTCTGGGGGCGCCTGGGTGGCGCAGTCGGTTAAGCGTCCGACTTCAGCCAGGTCACGATCTCACGGTCCGTGAGTTCGAGCCCCGCGTCAGGCTCTGGGCTGATGGCTCGGAGCCTGGAGCCTGTTTCCGATTCTGTGTCTCCCTCTCTCTCTGCCCCTCCCCCGTTCATGCTCTGTCTCTCTCTGTCCCAAAAATAAATAAAAAACGTTGAAAAAAAAAAATTAAAAAAAAAAAAAAAAAAAAAGAATCCCTCTCTGTAGAGAAAAAAGAAGTAAAAGCTAGGCCGGATGAAATTTAAAAAATGCTATAACTGAGCTGCAATTTCGAATGGATGCCACAGTGGCAAAGATGGATGAGACACAGCAGCAAATCAGTGATATAGAGGACAAACTTATGGAGAAAAATGAAGCAGAAAAAAAGAGGGAGACTAAGGCAAAAGAGTACAATTTAAGAATTAGAGAAATCAGTGATTCATTAAAAAGGAACAACATCAGATTCATAGGGGTCCCAGAAGATGAAGAGAGAGCAAAAGGGGTAGAAGTGTTACATGAACAAATCATAGCAGAAAACTTTCCTAACCTGGGGAAAGACACAGACATCAAAATCCAGGAAGTAGAGAGGACTCCCATAAAAATTCAACAGAAACCGACCATCAACAAGGCATATCACAAAATACTCAGGCAAGGAGAGAATCATGAAAGCAGCAAGGGAAAAAAAGTCCTTAACCTACAAGGGAAGACAGATCAGGTTTCAGCAGATCTATCCACAGAAACTTGACAGGCCAGAAAGGAGTGGCAGGATATATTCAATGTGCTGAATTAGAAAAATACGCAGACAAGAATTCTTTATCCAGCAAGGCTGTCATTCAAAATAGAAGGAGAGATTAAAAGTTTCCCAAACAAACAAAAATTAAAGGAGTTCATAACCACTAAGCCAGCTCTGTAAGAAATTTTAAGGGGGACGCTCTGAGGGGAGAAAAGAATACATACATACATACATACATACATACATACATACATACATACGTACATACATAAGTACCAAAAGCAACAAAGACTAGAAAGGACCAGAGAACACCACCAGAAACTCCAACTCTACAAGCAACATAATGGCAATAAATTTATATCTTTCAGTACTCACTCTAAATGTCAATGGACTAAATGCTCCTATCAAAAGACAAAGGGTAACAGAATGGGTAAGAAAACAAGATCCATCTATATGCTGTTTACAAGAGACCCACTTTAGACCTAAAGACACCTTCAGGTTGAAAGTAAGAGGATGGAGAACCATCTATCATGCTAATTGTCGACAAAAGAAAGCTGGAGTAGCCATACTTACATCGGACAATCTAGACTTTAAAATAAAGACTGTAACAATGGATGAAGAAGGGCATTATGTCATAATTAAGGGGTTTATCCACCAAGAAGACCTAACAATTGTAAACATTTATGCTCCAAATGTGGAGCAAAAAAATATATAAATCAATGAATCACAAACATAAAAAAACTCATTGATAATAATACCATAATAGTAGGGACTTCCACACCCCCACTTACAACAATGGACAGATCATCTAATCAGAAAATCAACAAGGAAACAGTGGCTTTGAATGACATGCTGGACCAGATGGACTTCACAGATATATTCAGAACATTTCAACCTAAAGCAGCGGAATATATGTTCTTCTTCAGTGCGCATGAAACATTCTCCAGAATAGACCACATACTGGGACACAAATCAGCCCTCAACAAGTACAAAAAGATCGAGATCAGACCGTACATATTTTCAGACCACAACGGTATGAAACTTGAAATCAACCACATGAAAAAATTTAGAAAGGTAACAAATACTTGGAGACTAAAGAACATCCTACTAAAGAATGAATGGGCTAACCAAGAAGCTAAAGAGGAAATTAAAAAGTACACGGACGCCAATGAAAATGAAAACACCACAGCCCAAAACCTCTGGGACACAGCAAAGGCGGTCATCAGAGGGAAGTATATAGGAATCCAGGCCTTCCTAAAGAAGGAAGAAAGGTCTGAGATACACAACCTAACCTTACACCTCAAAGAGCTGGAAAAAGAGCATCAAATAAAACCCAAAACCAGCAGAAAACAGGAAATAATAAAGATTAGAGCAGAAATTAATGCTATCGAAACCAAAAAACAAAAACAAACAAACAAACAAAAAAAAACAGGAGAACAGATCAATGAAACCAGAAGCTGGTTCTTTGAAACAATTAACAAAATAGATAAACCACTAGTCAGTTTGATCAAAAAGAAAAAGGAAAGGACCCAAATAAATAAAATCAAGAGTGAAGAGGAGAGATCACAACCAACACAGCAGAAATAAAAACAATAATAGAATATTATGAGCAATTTTACACCAATAAAATGGGTATTCTGGAAGAAATGGACAAATTCCCAGAAATATATAAACTACCAAAACTGAAACAGGAAGAAATAGAAATTTTTAACAGACTCATAACCAGTAAAAAATTGAATTAGTAATCAAAAATGTCCCAAAAATCAAGAGTCCAGGGCCAGATGGCTCTCCACGGGAATTCTACCAAACATTTAAGAAGAGTTAGCACCTATTCTCTTGAAGCTATTCCAAAAAATAGAAATGGAAGGAAAACTTCCAAACTCTTTCTATGAAGCCAGCATTACCATGAGTCCAAAACCAGACAAAGACCCCACTAAAAAGGAGAAATATAGACAATTTCTCTGATGAACATGGATGCAAAAATCCTCAACAAGACATTAGCCAACCGGATCCAACAATACATTAAAAAAATTATTCATCACAACCAAGTGGCATTTATACCTGGGATGCAGGGCTGGTTCAATATCTACAAAAAAATCAATATGATTCATCACATCAATAAAAGAAAGGACAAGAACCACATGATCCTCTCAATAGATGTAGAGAAAGCATTTGACAAAATATAGCATCCTTTCTTGATAAAAACCCTCAAGAAAGTAGGGATAGAAGGATCATACCTCCAGATCATAAAAGCCATATATGAAAGACCCAATGCTAATATCATTCTCAATGGGGAAAAACTGAGAGCTTTCTCCCTAAGGTCATAAACAAGACAGGGATGTCCACTTTTGCCACTGTTATTCAACATAGCTTGGAGGTCTTAGCCTCAGCAAACAGACAACACAAAGAAATAAAAGGCATCCAAATCGGCCAGGAGGAGGTCAGACTTTCACTCTTTGCAGATAACATGATACTCTATATAGAATACCCAAAAGATTCCACCAAAAAACTGCTAGAACTTACTCATGAATTCAGCAAAGTTGCAGGATATAAAATCAATGCACAGAAATCGGTTGCATTCCTATACACCAACAATGAAGCAACAGAAAGAGAAATCAAGGAATTGATCCAATTTACAATTTAACCAAAACCCATAAAACACCTAGGAATAAATCTAACCAAAAAGGTGAAAAATCTATACACTGAAAACTATAGAAAGCTTATGAAAGAAATTGAAGAAGACAAAAAAAATGGAAAAATATTCCATGCTTCCTGATTGGAAGAACAAATATTGTTAAAATGTCAATACTACCCAAAGCAATATACATATTCAATGCAATCCCTATCAAAATAACACCAACATTCTTCACAGAGCTAGAACAAACAATCCTAAAATTTGTATGGAACCATAAAAGACCCCGAATAGCCAAAGCAATCTTGAAAAAGAAAACCATAGCAGGAGGCATCACAATCCCGAACTTCAAGCTTTATTACAAAGTTGTTATCATCAAGACAGTATGGTACTGGCACAGAAACAGACATTCAGATCAGTGGAAGTGAATAGAGAACCCAGAAATGGACCCACAAACATATAGCCAACTAATCTTTGACAAAGCAGGAAAGAATATCCAGTGGAATAAAGACACTCTTTTCAGCAAGTGGTGGTGGGAAAACTGGACAGCAACATGCAGAAAAATGAACTTGGACCACTTTCTTACACCATACACAAAAATAAACTCAAAATGGATGAAAGACCTAAATGTAAGACAGGAAACCATCAGAATCCTCGAGGAGAAAGCAGGCAAAACCTCTTTGATCTTGGCCACAGCAACTTCTTACTTAAGACATCTCCAGAGGCAAGGGAAACAAAAGCAAAAATGAACTACTGGGACCTCATCAGAATAAAAAGCTTCTGCACAGCGAAGGAAACAACATCAGCAAAACTAAAAGGCAACTGAGAGAATGAGAGAAGATATTTGCAAATGACATATCTGATAAAGGGTTAGTGTCCAAAATCTATAAAGAAATTATCAAACTCAACACCCAGAAAAACCCAAATAATCCAGGGAAGAAATGGGCAAAAGACATGAATAAACACTTCTCCAAACAAGACATCCAGATGGTTAGCCAACACATGAAAAAAATGCTCAACATCACTCATCATCAGGGAAATATAAATCAAAACCACAATGAGATACTACCTCACACCTGTCAGAATGGCTAACATTAACAACTCAGGCAACAACAGATGTTGGCAAGGATACGGAGAAAGAGGATCACTTTTGCATTGTTGGCGGGCATGCAAGCTGGTGCAGCCACTCTGGAAAACAGTACAGAGGGTCCTCAAAAAATTAAAAATAGAACTACCCTACAACCCGGTAACTGCACTACTAGGTATTTATCCAAGGGATACAGGAGTGTTGTTTCAAAGGCACACATGCACCCCAATGTTTATAGCAGCACTATTAACAATAGCCAAAGTATGGAAAGAGCCCAAATGTCCATCGATGGATGAATGGATAAAGAAGATGTGGTGTATATATATATATACACAATGGAGTATTACTCAGCAATCAAAAAGAATGAAATCTTGCCATTTGCAACTACAAGGATGGAACTAGAGGATATTATACTAAGCGAATTTAGTCAGAGAAAGACAAATATCATATGACTTCACTCATATGAGGACTTTAAGACACAGAACAGATGAACACAAAGGAAGGGAAGCAAAAATAATATAAAAACAGGGAGGGGAACAAGACATAAGAGACTCTTAAATATGAAGAAAAAACAGAGGGTTACTGGAGAGGTTGTGGGAAGGGGGATGGGCTAAATGGGTAAGGGGCATTAAGGAATCTCCCCCTGAAATCTTTGTGCACTATATGCTAACTTGGATGTAAATTTTAAAAATTAAATTAAATTAAAAAGAAAAAAAAGGTCAAATATGGAAGCATGGAAAACATAAAAATTATGTTTTTATTCAAGTAACACGTGCACATTGTGGAAAAGTCAAAAGGTGTAGATAATCACAAAATAAGCTCGCTACCAATAAGCACAAAAATAAGTACTGTTGACATTTTCCTGCATATCATTCTAGGCTTCTTACGTATAATCTATACATAAATATATGCCTGTTAAAAATAGGCAGAATCAAAAGTGCCATCAAATTTTAGGGTTAGTATAAATTGCATTCTGTTGACAAGAGGTTTTTTTTCACCATGTACAGAAGTGCCCTTTAAATTTGGGAACTTCTGTATCACTCAGATGTGTACTTTAGCAGTTGTAAAAAGTATCAGATTCTACTCTCTGTGGGCTGCCTGTGCTAGACAAGGCTTAAATTGTGATTTTAAAAAATTTTTATTTTAATCTATTTTATTTTGAGAGAGACAGAGAGAGAGAGAGAGAGAGAGAGCACACAAGCAGGGGAGGGGCAAATAGAGAGAGAGAGAAAGAGAGAGGGAGAATTCCAAGCAGGCTTCATGCTATCAGCACAGATCCCGATGCAGGCCTCAATCCCATGACTGTGAGATCATGACCTGAGTTGAAATCAAGAGTTGGATGCTTAACTGACTGAGTCACCCAAGCACCCCTTAAATTATGATTTTTAAAATCAAGGTTATGTAATTTCTTGTAAATCATTGTGAAAGGGTCAAGAACTCAGGATAGCCATTCCTCTAATTTCCATTTAAAATCTATTATTTTCATGTTAGTAGAATTATTAAGTTGTTACCAAGCAAAACTATATTTAAAACAAAATTTTAAACTATGTATAGGTATATATTCATATGCACCTATGTATTTAACATATTTAATCCTGGTTAAAAATAAAAGTTTATTTGTATTTAATCCTGGTTAGAGATAAAACTTTAAAATGCTGTGAGTTTTTTCTTAGGTGTAATTGACATCTAACATTATACTAGTTCAGGTATACAGCACAATGATTCAATATTTGTATACACTGAAATAATAATGAGAAGGATGTATAAATGCTCTCAAAAAAATGGGCTCCCTGTCTTGGCACAAATGTTCTCTTTTCTATAAGGCTTTACCCATCTTTTTAAATTTTACCAGACCTCCTCTCTTTGCCAAAATAGTAATCTCCTTTACCCTCTTCCCTGCTGTTTCTCCACAGCAAATACCACTGGACAGCATACAACATAATTACTTCCTTGTGTTCACTGCCTCCCTCTCCTCACTGCAGAGTAAGTCTCTTTCAGTTTTGTTCATTGATGTGTCTCAAGTACCTAGAACAGTGTGTGGCCCGTAATAAATACTCAAAAATATTTGCTGAATTAATGGAAGTGGGAAAGGAAAGGATGTACTACCAGGGATTGATGCAGGTTTTGTGAGACCTCACACTTGTAAAATTGGGGAGGGTTCTCTTTAAGAAAAAAAATGTTTTAATATCTTATTTCTGCAAATTTTACAAAAACATATTATGACTATGTGAACACATCTGTAGCCTGTAAACTTAACTTGAAAGTTAAGTTTATTAGTTCCGTGGTAATAAAAACTAGAATTTTGAGGATTACCCATTTCATGCTTTAGATATTGATAGATTTAGATTTAGAGATTTTTGTCAAAGGATAGTAACAATATTGCTCTGTGAAAGAAACAAGTTACAAATGGGGTGTATATTATGACACCATTTGGTACAAAATGAATGGAAGAATATAGAAAGTATATCTGTGGGTGATGGGATTACAGGTGTGATTTCTTCCATTTGCTTGTCTATATTTTCTAAATTAAATAAATGAATATGGATTACTTTCATCATGAGGGAAAAAGTTATTATTTTTCATTATAAAAGCAGATTCAATGATAATTAGAAGGGTGTGTTCTAATTCCTTTTAAAGTATTGATGTAGGGTTCCCTAAATTATTTATGCTACTTCTCCTCTTCCTGATGAAAACATAACATACCTTTTTTAAAGAACTGGTCAAGATCTGAGAACGCTTCTTGGCCATAGCTATAACCACTACCTGCCCAACCCCACCCCCCAACTGACACACATCTTTGTTCCTGTCCCCCATCCCCACAATCACTCTAAAAAGTTAAGCACACTAGCTAAGTGGCCCATGAAAGGTACACAATAAAATTCATTTCCAATGAAATTTAAAGAGTTAATATATATATGGATATTAGAACTGCCCTTTATATCAATAACAACATGGACATACAGACTTGGCAGGGAGATAATGGTCTACTCTTTGCACACATTCAGGTAGTTCTTAGCATTTCCAATGAGAGTTCCTAATTTTATCTACAAATGGTTATTATTATTCTGAATTGTATTAACTAATTTGATGTAGCCAAAAATGTTTTTGAATGCAATTAGAAATAGGTTTAAGCAGATTTTATTTTTAATTTATTTTTTCAAGTTCATTTATTTATTTTGAGAGAGATGTGAGTGGGGGAGTGGCAGAGAGAGAGGAAGAGAGAGAATCTCAAGCAGGCTCCATACTCAGCATAGAACCCATCAAGGGACTCATCCCAAGACGCTAGGATCATGACCTGAGCGGAATTCAAGAGTTAGTCGCTTAACTGACTGAGCCCCCCAGGTGCCCTATTTTTACCGGATTTTAAATGGATTAGTAAAAGCACTAGGACATTTCTGCCATTTGTTAAGAAGCCAGTTTTATTTTCAAATTGTGAGGAGCTATCTCAGCACATTTTTAACCTACCACGCTTCTGGTTCCTTTTCTTTTCTTTCCAATTCCAACTTTCATTGGGAATAACCTAAAAGTAAACTGTTTTGCACATGGCAAAAATAATGTTCTGAGTTAAGTTCCATAAAAAAAAAACAAACAAAAAACACCATTTTGGATGCTGCAAGCTTTTGCCTTTTCAAAAGGATTCAAGTTCTAATGGACAAAAGGGAGTAGAACTAGCAAAGGAGGCTGAGAAGGACTAGAAAGGTAAGAGGAAACTCAAGAGAACATTGGACTAATTAATCCAAGGCAAGGGTTTCAAAGAGAGGAAGAAGGGGTTATAAAACAGAGCCAGGGAAAGAGAGTACTTACTGCATATTCCCAACACCTTCCTCTGTGCCTAAAAATAGCCAGTTCCTACCTGGCTAGTAACTTCCTCCTTCCTTTCAAAGAATTGTTATGAGAGGCACCGGGGTGGCCCAGTCTGACTTGGCTCAGGTCATGTTCTCAGGGCTTTTGAGTTTGAGCCCCGCATTGGGCTCTGTGCTGACAGCTCAGAGCCTGGAGCTGCTTAGGATTCTGTGTCTCCCTCTTGCTCTCTGCCCCTGCCCCACTCGTGCTCTTTCTCTCACTCTCTCCAAAATAAATAAACATTAAAAAACAAACAAAGAATTCTTATGAGAATAGCGAAGAAACTGAAGTACAAAACGCAAACATGAAGGAGCTTTGCAATCAGTAAAATGCTGTGTACATGACTAGTCAGGTGAATAGTCTGCTGGTCTAGGTGATTCAGACATGTCCCCTTTATGGGAAAGAGCTATTGCAACACAGGTCAGAGGTGATGGATGGAATCTAGTGCCTCAGCAGGGGAGCTGTTACATAGGAGATATTCGACCAGCAAGGTCTTCAGAATTTGCTGTTCATGCCGCCTGTATTTCATCACCAACGGTTCACTATTTATTCTCTGATCTTTAGTTTCTCTTCTATCTTAATGCCCCTGAGCTACTAACATTGTGCATGGAGTTCTTTCAAACACTCAGACTTTAAAAGGACAGGTACATGGGGCCCCTGGGTGTCGGTTGGGCAGCCGACTTTGCCTCAGGTCATGATCTCGCAGTCCTGTCCGTGAGTTTGAGCCCTGCGTCGGGCTCTGTGCTGACAGCTCAGAGCCTGGAGCCTGCTTTGGATTCTGTTTCTCCCCACCTCCCCCCACTCATCCTCTGTCTCACTCTCTCAAAAATAAATAAATGTTAAAAAAAAATTAAAAAAAAAAAAAAAGGACAGGTACAAAAAACAGTAGTGGTATAAAATCCAAAGCAACTTTAGAGTTGTGGTCAGCCCTCTATGAATAATGAC
Organism: Panthera leo; assembly: GCF_018350215.1. NCBI lineage: Eukaryota > Metazoa > Chordata > Mammalia > Carnivora > Felidae > Panthera > Panthera leo. The sequence continues at coordinate 37,116,442 of NC_056695.1, forward strand.
AGGAATGCTGAAGCTTTAAATGAGGTTAGACTTGAGGGAAAAAAAAAGGAAAAAGGCCAGAGATAATAAAGACAAAAGGGGTTCCTTATCCTTATTGATGAGGTCCTGTTTAACACTTAAAAAAAAAAAAGTAGAATACATAACTTCCATCTGACTTTCTTCTTTCCTATCAAGAAAAAGATAATCAATGAAAAGTTCCCAACACTTGAAAAGATAAACCAAACACACTTAACAAGGAGCTGAAGTCCATTTGATAGGTGAAGAATGATACGATCATTTAGCTATTTTCAGTGTTCAAGTGAAATACTTTCCGGAGCACTAAAAGGAGTGAGTTGTCAGTGTCGGCAAAGGACTACCGTCAGTAATCTTTGAAAATTGCAAAGAATGGTTGAGATGCAAGAGAACCAGATACAGAGATGCCCTAATTTAAGAACAGAGAAAAAAATGCTCTCTTCTTAGAGAGAATTGCCCCATATGCGGGGCAAGGTTGCTGTGATCCCTGTTAGAACTTTCTAACCCTAGGTTATCACAGAAGGTGGGGGGGGGGGGGGGGCAGTGATGGCTTCCCACCAAAGCTGGCTGACTAAACACACACATTTACCTCTCTTCCCAAATCCCAAAGGAATGTCAGAAGAGTAGCATTAAAGCAAAATAAATCTAAATAAGTTTTAGAAAATTCAGAAGGGGGTTACTAATAGTCAACCTGAACAGTGAGAAATTTCTGGAATATATAGATGCTGAAATGAAACAGAGCTAGTAACCCACAAATCCAGACCATGAAAGAAAACTTTAAAAATACGAGTTTTCCCTTAAAGACCTGAATGTGAGACCTGAAATCATAAAAAATCCTAAAAGAGAGCACAAGCAGTAATTTCTGACATTGACCATAGCAACATTTTTCTAGACATGTCTCCAGGGGCAAGGGAACTAAAAGCAAAAATGAATTATTGGGACTACATCAAAATAAAAACTTCTGCACAGCGAAGGAAACAATCAACAAAACTAAAAGGCAACCTACTAAATGAAAGAAGATATTTACAAATGATATATCTGATAAAGGGTTAGTATCCAAAATCTATAAAGAGCTCAAAACCCAAATATGTATATAATTCAAACCCAAAAAACAAGTAATTCGATTAAAAAATGGGCAGAAGACATGAACAAACCTTCAAAGAGATATATAGGTGACCAAAAGACACATGAAAAGATGCTCAATATCACTCACTATCAGGGAAATGCATATCAAAACTGCAATGTGATATCACCTCACACCTGTCAGAATGGCTAAAATCAAAAACAGAAGAAAACAAGTGTTGGCAAGGATATAGAGAAAAAGGAACACTCATGCACTCTTGGTGGGAATGCAAATTGGTGCAGTCACTGTGGAACACTCTGGAGGTTCCTCAAAAAGTTAAAAATAGAACTACCCTAAGATCCAGTAATCACACTGCTCAGTTATTTACTCAAAAAATACAAAAACACCAGTTCAGAGGGAGACATGCACGCCTATGTTTATTGCAACATTATTTACAATAGCCAGAACACGGAAGCAGCCCAAGTGTCTGTCAATAGATGAATGGATACAGAGGAAGTGGTACATATATACAACAGAATACTATTTGTCAGTGAATAAGATTGAAATCTTGCCATTTGCAAAAACATGGATGGAGCTGGAGAGCATAATGCTAAGCAAAATAAGTCAGTCAGAATAAGATACATATTATATGATTTTACTCTATGTGGAATTTAAGAAACAAAACAAATGAGCAAAAGGGAAAAAAAAAGGGGAGAAAGTCAAAGAAACAGACTCTTAACTCTAGAGAACAAATGGATGGATACCAGAGTGGGGTGGGTCGGGTGACATGGTGATGGGGCTAGAAAAGCACACTTACCATGATGGGCACTGAGTAATTTATAGAATTGTTGAGTCATTATTTTGTACATCCGAAACTAATATGACACCATATGTTAACTATACTGGAAATAAAATTAAAACCTTAATTTAAAAATTACAAGTTTTCCCAGCAGAATTCTGCAAAGGCCTTGCCATCAAAATCAGAAGTCGGCTGGAGGAAGTGAGCCGTGGCCAGGCGGGAAGCTAACTTGTGAAGCCAAGCCGGTCCCTGTGCTGTCTAACGCTGATGCTGACACATGGCCCAGGCTGCATACGGTCACTTTTCAAGTAAGATTCTCTCAAAAAAGGATCTCACGTTCTCTCTGGTGCAGAGAATTAGGACCTTGTCACAGGCAAAGGAGAGCCGCATGTCTTCAACATAGACCATACTCACATCTTAAAGGAAAGCCCACCACCACTGGAGTCAGAGCTGATTTAATCTAAACGTGAGCTTCTAGGGATGCCTAGGTGGCTCAGTTGAGAGCCTGACTTCAGCTTGGGTCATGATCTCACTGTGGGTTTGTGGGTTCGAGCCACCGTGCTTGGAGCTTGCTTAGGATTCTGTGTCTCCTTCTCTCTTTGCCCCTCCCCTGCTCATGCACTCGCTCTTTCTCTCTCTCTCTCAAAAATAAACATTAAAAATAAATTAAAACAAAACAAATAAACTTGAGCTTCTAGCCAAGCAAACAAGAATTCTTACTGTCTCCAGCCACCAATAATGTTCAAATTAAGATCTCACTTACAAATATGGCCAAACAACCAAGAATAATCAAACAACAAAGAAGCTGGCAAGGAAAGCACTGAACCCAATAAGCAGAAATAACCCCTGAGAAAACACAATATAGGCCAGAGAATAAAATGCTAAAATAGTCATGTTTGGTATTTTCAGAAAGATTCTAGAGAGTTCTGAGTCTATAATAAAAGGAAGTACAGAGAGTTACTAAACATTTAGGAAGGTGCTTAAGATTATTCAAACATTCAAAATAAGAAAATGAGGAGAAAAGAGGAAGCAGCGATCACTCTGAGGCAGCATGACCTTATGAACACAAGTGCTGGCTCAATTTCTTCATTTCCTTCTTTGCGAAGTCATCAGACTGGTAGATCGGGGAATGCCAGGGGCATGGGGTGTCTGTCTGGAATCTAGCAGGCCATTAAATTGTTTCATGATAGGGGCGCATGGGTGGTTCAGTCGGCTGAGCGTCCGACTTCAGCTCAGGTCATGATCTCTCGGTCTGTGAGTTCGAGCCCCACGTCGGGCTCTGTGCTGACAGCTCAGAGCCTGGAGCCTGCCTCCGATTCTCTGTCTCCCTCTCTCTCTGCCCCTCCCCCACTCATGCTCTGTCTCTCTCTCTCTCTCTCTCTGTCAAAAATAAATAAACATTAAAAAAGATTAAATTGTTTCATGATACAATACCCTGACAACAAATTATGTCCTACCAGTGACTGATAAAACAAGCTGATAGAACTTTATAACACCTATTTTTTTTTAATTTTTTTTATGTTTATTTATTTTTGAGAGAGAGAGAGACAGAACACAAGCGAGGGAGGGGCAGAGAGAGAGGAAGACAGATTCCAAAGCAGGCTCCAGGCTCTGAGCTGTCAGCACAGGCCCAACACAGGGCTCAAACCCACAAACCGTGAGATCATGACCTGAGCCGAAGTCAGACACTTAACCGACCAAGCCACCCAGGTACCGCTCACCTATTTTTAAATCTCTCATTGATCTGTATTTTTCTCCAGATAGTAAACTTCTTAAGATAAGAAACCATTTCTCTTGGGGCACCTGGGTGGCTCAGTCAGGTGCCAACTTCAACTCAGGTCATGATCTCACATTTCATGGTTCAAGCCCCATGTCAGGCTCTGTGCTGACAGCTGGGAGCCTGGAGCCTGCTTTGGATTCTGTGTCTCCCTCTCTCTCTGCCTCTCCCTGCTCACCTTCTGTCTCTCTCTCTCTCTCAAAAATAAATAAACATTAAAAAAAAAAGAAACCATTTTTCTTTATTACGTTCAGCCTATCTCCATTGTCGAAGAGATATTTAGCAAATGACAGATTCTCAATAAATGTTTATTGATTGATAATTAAATTTAATATTAATTATCACAAAGCCTCAGCTTAAAAGTATGTATGAGGAGAAAGGGGAAGAGCTAGTTTCTCCGATCATTTGGAAACAAAGTAGGGCTTTTAGCTGATTGCTTACTTAATGTTGTCACCATTGTGGCATGGCTGACAAGAGAAGCATAAATAAAAGGCTATAGTAATGAACAAATAGTGAGGAACAGAAGAGTTGTGGCAGATTGTAGTTTGCAAAGATGACCACAACAATATCTCTCACCCTACATGTATTTACAATGTGACTTTGACTTTTGACACTCCACCCATTGAATGCTACGGATTATGTTCCCTCCCCTTGAATCTTAGCGTGTTCTTTACTATGGCAGAAATGCCACCATAGTATTCTGAGCTTAGTCTTAAAAGACAATATAGCTTCTGGGGGCACCTGGATGGCTCAGTTGGTCGAACGTCCAACTTTGGCTCCGGTCACGATCTCATGGTCCATGAGTTCGAGCCTCACGTCAGGCTCTGTGCTGACAGCTTGAAGCCTGAAACCTGCTTCAGATTCTGTCTCTCTCTGCCTCTCCCTGCTTGTGTTCTGTCTCCTCTCTCAAAAATAAACATTTAAAAAAATTTAAAGACAATACAGCTTCTGCTTTGTTCTCTTGGGACATTTGCTCATAAAACCCAAGAGCTGGACAGCTCCAGCTGAGGTCTGAACTGCCAGACATGAGTGAATAAGCTTTCAGATGATTCTAGCCTTAGGCATCAAGTAATTTCAGCCTTCCTATCTTCCCAGCTGAGGTCTCATACATTGTAAAGAAGAGAAAAGCCATCTGTTTAAGAAAAACTCAATTTTCCTCCTTTTGTGTAGGGTAAACCCCAGTTATTTCTTATGATGTTTCTTTTCTGTATCTCTCTTCAAAGACAGAGAATGCTTCTCTTCTGGGTCACCAAATACATGTAGGTTTTTCCTCACGCCAAGCAATTATCTGTGACTGGATGTGTTCACCAACCTGGAAGGTCCCTGAACATCCCACTATTGGGATTTTATGGAGGTTTCCTCATGTAGGCATGATCAATTATAAATTCCATTTTTAGACCCTTTCCCTTCTTGGAAGGTGGGGGATAGGGCTGAAAATTCCAAGCTTTTAATAATGGCTTGGACTTTCTTGTGACCAGCCCCTATTCAGGAGCCCACCCAGAACCACCTCATTAGAGCAAGAGATGCTACTTATGTTCTTATCACTTAGGGATTTACAACATTTTAGAAGTTCTGTCAGGGACTGGGGCAAAGACAACCATAAGAATAAGAGATACTCCTAGTATTGTTATTACAAAAGAAATTATAAGGGCTTTAGGAGCTGTGTGTGTGTGTGTGTGTGTGTGTGTGTGTGTGTGTGTGTGTATAGGTGTCCTCATTGTTCCGTTCTTAGTTCCCTTGGTTTTAACTTCTGATGATGTCCAGAATTCTATCTTCAGCTCTGGTCTCTATCTTGAGCTCCAGACTTATATATTTGAATAGTTACCTGCTCTCTTCAATTGGACATCCCATAGGCACCCCAAACTGCTAGTGACTGATGCTAATACCTACACATCCAATCCAGAACCAGCAACCTAGAAATCAGTTGGAGATTTCTCTCTCGCTCCTCACCTCCCACCACTGAACAACCCCTGCCTCCACAGCCAGAGAGGCCACTGAGCCTGCCTCCTGTTATCTGAATCAATCCCTTTTTCTCCAATTCATCACCATTCCCTGGTTCATGTCATCATCACTGCCTTCTTGGGTTCCTTGATCTTCCTTCCTGCCACCACATGACCTCAAATTTATACTAGGCGATGCTGTTATGTTGTTTCATAATATACAAATATGATTATGTTACCATCTTGCTGCAAATCCTTCACTTCCGAATAAAGCCAAAGATTCTTGTCATTGCCATATAAATGGTGGGGAGGTACAGAACAACATACACAGTATGATGTCACTTCTATATCTCTATCCTTGTACTCATATGTTTATATACATAGAGAAAGATACTGGATGTTCAGTGAAATGTCATAGTTGTAATCTCAGAGTGAGAGAGAGTAGTGCAGGTGGTTTTTAGTTTCTTCTTTGTACTTTTATGAATTGTTATCATATATATATATATATATATATATATACATATAAGAATCCTTTTCAAAAAATAAACACATCTCACTTTTACAGAAACAATAAAATGTTTAAAATATTAAATAAAGAGACTCTTCATTATCTGGCCTTCACTTATTCAGCTTTCTCATTTCTCTTCTCTCTTCTAGTCCTTCCCTTGGCCCCTGCTTCATACTATGTTGATTCCTTCTGTTCACTCAGCAAACCATGGTCTTTCAAGCATTCATACATCCGATTTCCTCTGCCCAGAGGCACTTTCCTCCCTCTTTGCCTGTCTGATATCTACTCATTTATCAGGCTCAGGTCAGATATTGACTCTTACAGGAGGCTTTTCCTAACCAATGCCTTCACCAAGCTCCTGTGTTGACTTCTACTAACACTTACCACACTGCCTCGTATTATCTTTGGCCTCCATCTTTGTAATGAGTGAATCCAACCCCTGGTATCCACAGATCCCTTACGAGGATGACACAATGAAATTGTTCCATACAATGTTTCCCAAGGAAATCAGTGAAGCACTGTTTAGGGAGATAAGAGCTGAAGGGCGAAGGTTTTGGTATTGCACTCGCTGGGTTCAAATTTCCAGTTTTGCCATTTGCCAGCTATGGAAGTCTAGACAAGTTACTTAACTTGCACCTTAACTGTACCTTAGTCGCCATATCTATAAAGTGAAAATAATGCTAACCACATCATTGGGTTGTGAAGATTAAGTAATGTCAAGTGTAAAAAAGTTTCACGTAGGGTAAGAATTTAATAATAATAATAATAATAATAATAATTATTATTATTATTAATATTATTTGCTCTTCCCCTTTGACCTATAATCTCCCTGAGAGCAAGGCTGTGTTCTTTATAACTGTATCTCCGGAATCTTGAATGTAATAGGTGTTTCATGGTTTGACAAATAGCTATATGAGCTCATATATTCTTGAATGTTCTGAGAAATGTTTTCCCTTTATTTAATAATTACTTCATGACTATTTTCTCCCTGGAATCAATCCTCCCCTAAGAGCAGCACGACAGAGTCTGCAATACTGGAAAACCCTCATATCTTTCCAGAGCTTGTACGATGCCCAGATAACCACACCCGGCTTTGAGAACGGCTGATTGTGCATTTCCCTGTCTTTCCTCCAGAAGGTCCTTTGCTTCCACCGTTTCTGATGTGTGTTATATTTTTCTGAATTTGAACATGTCTCTCTTCCTTCCTATGTCTTTCCTCCTCTGCCCATACTCTGCATCTTTGATGAGAGATGTTGAATAATAGCAAAAAAGAGTCACACAGGAAGGTGTGGAGACATCCAATCCAGCCTTGGGTTTCTGAGATAAGACCTGCCTTAGATCATTCAAAGGGAATCAGTGATTCACATAGAGTCCCAATGAAAGGATTCCATTCAGGGACCCATTGGGACCTTCAGAAGTTAAATATGCTTCTCCAGTTCTCAATCCTGGTCACTTAAAGCCCATTTGAAAAATAATTTTATTGAATTTGTAGGAAAGATGAAATGAGATGATAGATGTGGAAGCTCTTTTGAAAAGTTAAAATGCGAGACACTGGGGCAGTTAAGTGTCAGACTTTGGTTCAAGTCACAATCACGGTTTGTGAGTTTGAGCCCACCTCAGGCTCTCTGCTGTCAGCTCGAAGCCTGCTTTGGATCCTCTGTCCCACTCTCTCTCTGCCCCTCTCTTGCTCACGTTCTCTAAGTAAACATAAGGAAAAAAAAATTTAAGTTAAAATGCATAGATGATCATGTGAAATTCTGAGGATAAATTATCCTGTTTGTGTCTTCAGGTAATCAAACTTGGCAATTTTAACCAATATTAATTTGAAATGCCAAATGTTTCTAAATTAAACACAAGAAAATCTACAAATAAGTTTTTTTGTGTGTCATATTCTTAGAAGTATCAGGGCCTATTAATTTTGACAAAATCAGAAACTTGGGAAATATTTTGATGGTAACCAGGCAACCTCTGGTGAGTAGTAAGCTTGGCATCCTTTCCCACAATAGGAGTCACCATGAAAGTGAGAGAGCTGGATTCTTTCCGCTCTCCACTCAGAGGCAAGTCTGTAAGTGTGGTCTTCCTGAGACACCCCAATATCACACAAGTGCATCACAATATTTTCAAGTTAGCTGCTGAGAGATGCATATAGTGTACTTTATACTCCAGAGTAACTTTCCTGAGCTAATGTCTACTGAGGAAACGGTGTTTTAGCTAATCTGTAAGGATAGTGACAGAGAAGATTGAGGTACAGGCCAGTCCAGAAGGAAGAAAGGAAGGAAGGAAGGAAGGAAGGAGAGAGGGAGGGAAGAAAGAAGGAAGGGTTAAAGAAGAGATAAGGGTATGTCTGAGGACAGTGAATAAACCAGTTTGGCAGCAGTAAAGAATCTGTATTCAAAATAGTGGAGTGTTCTTGGGGCACCTGGCTGGCTCAGTCGGTTGAGGGTCAAACTTCAGCTCGGGTTGTGATCTCACGGTTCGTGGGTTCGAGCCCCACATCAGGCTCTCTGCTGTCTGTATACAGCCGGCTTTGGATCCTCTGACCCTCTCTCACTCTGCCCCTCCCCTACCCGTTCTCTCCTTCTCTCTTTGTATCTCTGTCTCAAACATAAACAAACATTAAAAAAAAGAGTGGAGTGTTTGTTTATAAAAGGGAGTCTCGGAAAGATGGTTGAGAGATTTTAGCCACGTGCAAAAGAATTTAGACTCCATGGAGTCAATAGGATCAGGTAGGAAAAAAATTCGGTTTTTGTCTTGTTACTGAGGACACTCTCACAAACCTCTTTCTTGAAACAGAAAAAGTACTGTTTGGGAAAGCCTGCTGCTGAGAGACCTATGTAAAATAACCAGCTCAGGAATTGGCCTCTGCCTTCTTCATCAGACAGCGTATCACCTTGCTGGGGTTTTGTTACATGCGAGGGGCTTATTTAGTCTTGCGAAGTAGGTACTGTTATTATTTATCTTCATTTTTCAGACAAAGTGTACCAACTCGCCCCAGATCATGCAGCCAGCAAGGGTCACAGCCAGGACATGAACCCAGCAGTGTGACTCTGGATCCCTAGCTCCTGTCACTGCTGACTCTTCCTTCAGGCCTCGTAAGTAGGGCAAGATGGGGCTTTTCAAATGTCATTCTGGTGCTAAGATGGGGGAAGATAGGAGGGGAACAGCAAGTGTCCAATAGATGTTTCTGTTCTAGTAACTATTTTAGGTTGCAATTTTCTTATATTGAATCATGAACACAAGATTTGAGAATAGATGATACGTAAGATGAGTGGTTTGGGTGTAGAAAATCAAAACTCACAACCAGTACCATGTTGGCCTCTTTGGACTTTTGAAAACACATTAAAAAGGGGCGCCTGGGTGGCTCAGTAGGTTAAGCATTTGACTTCGGCTCGGGTCATGATCTCACAGCTGGTGGGTTTGAGCCCAGTGTAGGGCTCTGTGCTTCAGATCCTCTATCCCCCTCCCTCTCTGCCCCTGCAAGGCTTGTGCTCTTTCTCTCTCTCAAAAATGAAAAGGGGCGCCTGGGTGGCTCAGTTGGTTGAGTGTCCGACTTCAGCTCAGGTCATGATCTCGCGGTCCGTGAGTTCAAGCCCCGCATAGGGCCCTGTGCTGACAGCTCAGAGCCTGGAGCCTGCTTCAGGTTCTGTGTCTCCCTCTCTCTCTGCCCCTCCCCCACTCATGCTCTGTCTCTCTCACTCTCAAAAAATGAATAAATGTTAAAAAAAATTTTTGAAAAAAAAATGAATGAACATTAAAAAAAAAATTTTTTTAACACATTCAAAAGGCATAAATAAGCAAATAGTCTCTCCTTTGCTGTCCTGCCCCTGCTCCCTTCGGTATATTCAATAAACTTTTATCTCCTTTGTTCTGCCTTGGGTGAATTCTTTCACCACCCATGCCACTGGCCTCCACCCAATCCGGTTGCCCCACATTTGGTGGCCCGTACATGGAGGCTTTGCCAGCCTGGGGCTCTTCTCAGGTTCTCTGGGATTTTCTCGGGACTTTCCCTCAGTGCACCGACTCTAGTAGTCCTTGGGGAACTGATGACCTCTAGGGGAGGTTACTCCTTGGTGAGGACCTTAAGCCCCAAAAGGAGCCAGTAGGACCCTTCTTGCCCCAAATGGTGAGGGATTTCCCCTCTTGCCCTTCAAAGGGATCCTTCTCTCCCTCTCCTTTCTCTTCTCAGCCCTTTGGTGGTTTAGCTAGTACTCCTCAGACAACTGAAGGTCTCTGGCCAGGATGACTCCTTCATGTGATCTAAAGGTCCGAAGGCCAACAGGTTGGATTGCCTGCACCTGTGAAGGGAAGGACCCCTTTTCTCTCCACTCCCACTCTGTCTATGGATCACCTGGGGCAAATCTGCACATGCCACAGGCTCACTTGGGACCCTTTCCTAATGCTAGCTGACTCTCAGCTACCTCGATTCTTTCAGGCCCCTCCTTTTCCTTTGTTCCTGTGCATCCAGCTGCCATCTTGATCTGCAGGCAAAACATGTTCCTATGTGTCTGAGTGAATCCAACAATTCCATATCCGAATGGTGGTTCAACAAGGATCCCAGCCCATACCATCAGATGGTCCCCTCACCCCTAAATCCCACAGACCTGGCCACCAAGGAATTTCACTCAAGATGCCTATCATCACATTAATACAATATCATGCTCTGGTCTAAAACTGCACAAACCCCCTGATGGACTGACCAGTTTAGGTAGGAACAGGGTGCCCCCTCCCTTTCCAGCATGAAGCAGTTACAGAAGATGATTAGACAGATTTACCTCTGTCTAAATGCCAAAGACTTGTCATTATTGATATGTGTGTGGGGGGCGGGGAGATGTAGAGACCGCTTTTAGGCAACAGGCCTGAGCAATGCAAACGCGAGTAAGGTAAAAGCACCCACAGCCACCATAGCCACCACAGCCACCACCACCGGCCTGAATACAAACAGGCTCATTAGGCAGCCCTCCTCAAAATAACCATGGGCCCTAAATGACCAATGGGCTACTTACCACCAGGCACAGCTACCAAAAAGGGAAATTCCGTGTGTTCTCATACCTCCTCACTTCCCCCTTAACTGTAGCCCCTCTTCACCACTGCATCTGGGCAGACAGTTTCTCCTTTGCTGTCCTGCTCACTGCTCCCTTGCAGTGTTTTCAATCAATTATATATCTTTTTAAAGAAAAGGCATGAACATAGCCCTAATGGTTCATCAATAAAACATGCTTACAGGATCTCTGTTTTTCCTATAGTGGTAGCAGTTATTCCCTCCATATCCAGGGAGTAACCCACATCTTACTCTCAACATGCAAATGAAGGAGACCCCTATTTGTTGGACATCAAGGAGAGTATATTGAAATAGAACTGGTGTGTGTGTGTGTGTGTGTTTGTGTGTGTGTGTGTGTTGTTGTTGTTGTTGTTGTTGTTGATGTTGTTGCAGGGAGAAGGGGTGTCTTATACGAACACAGTATTCTGGAATATTCTCTTATTTACCCTATGCTATAATCACACAAAACGTTTTTAGTTGTAATTTCCATTTTTAGTGATGTTTTCAAATTATAGTTTATTAAATGTTTCTTCACAAAATTCTGACTCAAGAAATAACGTTGCATGGGAGCACCGGGGGGGCTCAGTTGGTTACACATCTGACTCTTGATTTCAAATCAGGTCAGGATCTCACTGTTCCTGAGATCCAGCCCCGCATTAGGCTCTGTGCTGACAGTGTGGAGCCTGCTTGGGATTCTCTCTTTCGCTCCCATTCTCTCTGCCCCTCTCCTGCTCGCACACACTATCTCTCCCTCAAAATAAGTAAATAAACATTTAAAAAAGGCAATATGTTGTATAAAATTAAGCAGAATGGAAAGTAACTAAATTTAATGGAATTAAAAATAATTGACTCATACTGTGAAATATGTACAATATCCAAGTTCTTAAATGCCGGCTGTATCGTGACACTAGAGGGAGCTCGGCATTTAATTTGTATTCTGAGTCCAGCACCCTAGCAGTCACATCACGAGGCAGCTTGCATCCTGTTGGGCTGTGTGTAAAAGGGCTTCCAAACAAACCAATGTCGTTATTTTTCCTAGTAAAGAAAAGTGATTGAAAGTATTAGCTCTCCTGCTTTTCATGGTATTTGGAGCAAGGAGAAATGCCTGTGTCTCTGTGGCACCACTGTCAAAATAACACATACACTTCTTTGAATGCCCCCTCTGAAGTGACTCATGCTCTTTGCAACCATCCAAAAAGGAATGGATGAGTGAAGACTGGAACACAATGCATGAAGTGTGCTGCAGCCTACTGTCTCAGGACGAGGGTCTAGAATGGTCAGTAACAAGATGTGAGCCTCCATGAAGCTCCACCTTGAAATCCCCAGTATTATAATGTATCAACTGCTCATAAATACACCTCTTGTGATAGATGCATTTTTTAAAAAACAAGGGAGACCTCAATTTTGTCACCACTGTTCATGGCCAAAGCCACTGAACTTTGGACTCAAGCTGTTTAAAAAAAAAAAGAGATTAGATGAGACTTTTAGAAGACAGTAAACATTCACCAAGTCCTGCAGCTGAGGGCTTTTGAACAAAAATAAAAGATAATTCTGGGTCTCAGAGAAATAATTGGATGAGACTCGTAAAAAAGAATGAAAAGGATAAAGGGGCACCTGGGTGGCTCAGTCGCTTAAGTGTCAGACTTCGGCTCAGGTCATGATTTCACGGTGTGTGAGTTTGAGTCTCACATCAGGCTCCAGACTAGTGGTGTAGGGCCTGCTTTGGATTTTCTCTCTCCCCCCGCCCCTCTCTGCCCCCTCCCCACCTGCTCCCTCGCTTTCTCTCTCTCTCAAAATAAATACATAAACTTAAAAACAAAAAAACGAAAAGTATATTAACATCACATGTCTTTTTTCACAAGCCTGATTTGTAATGAGGAATTAAAACATAATGAAAACAAGGGTTCCAGTGTCCCTTTCTGCTTTCCAAGCGGGAGCCAGTAAATAAGAGCCTTAAGTTTCTCAGGACATGGTTATTTGCATGTCCTGGGGGAAAAGCTAAAGTTCATAAAGTCACAGACCCTTCAGTTTGGAAGGAACTCAGAAGCCATTGTCTATCTCTTACCCACACGGGAAACGTCCTGCGGCCTCTAGTCTGCGCGGTGCTCAGGTGCACGGAGGAGATTCCCACCGCCTGCTAAGGCAGCTTCGTCTCCTATCGGATAGCTCCAATTCTGCAAAAGAATCTATCTTCAGAACTTCATCTTTCTGCTATATAACATTGTACTTTTAGTCTCATTCTGCCCTTTGGCTGAAAGTCAAAAGTCTTTTTTCTTGGTTCTCAGGAAAGGCATTGTGGACATTTTGTCCTTCCTCCTTTCCCAGTCCCACCCCCTCCCCCAACCAAAGCTTCTCATAGCCAGCCAAGAGAGCACCCGCTCTTTTGCAACACTTTTAATTAAAATACACTTTTCTCATTCTTCCCTTGGGATAAAACTTTGTAGAGAAATTAGAAAATTCAGACTTCCCAAACAAAGAAAAATGACATTACTGCTCATAATTTATTTTTCTATGTCATTGTATACCTCTTTGTTAAATATGTTTGCAAAAATAGAGGATCATCCGTTTTGTTCAAAAACGTTTTGTTTTTATGTAACCAACCAATAAGTCATCTATAGCAACATTTTTAAAGTTGAATAGTACTCCACTGTGTTCTTGTAGCATATTTATTTAAATAATCCACTATTATTGGATATTGAGGCAGTCTTGCATTTTGGCTATTAGAAAACCCACTAAAAATTCTTGCAGATGCATTTGTGGCAAGACACTTGTGTTATTTTCTTATGTTTGAGTTTCTTAGTATTTTGGAAGTTAGGATCTTTTCATCTTTTTACTTTTTTTTTTTTTTTTTAACGTTTATTTATTTTTGAGACAGAGAGAGACAGAGCATGAACAGGGGAGGGGCAGAGAGAGAGGGAGAAACAGAATCCGAAACAGGCTCCAGGCTCTGAGCTGTCAGCACAGAGCCCGACTCGGGGCTCGAACTCACGGACCGTGAGATCATGACCTGAGCCGAAGTCGGACGCTTAACCCACCGAGCCACCCAGGCGCCCCTCTTTTCATCTTTTTAAAAGGGACTTGTTTCAAAAGTAAAATATGTTTACTTCCTCAATAACTTCTTATGAAACATTGTCCAAGTCTATCATCACCTTTGCCAATCTTAAAATTGAGAAATTTACATTAAATTTAAATTAAAATTTTAAAAAATTGAGAAATTTATTTCTGTCTGAACACTTTTTCTCAAAAGCCGTCCCCTTCCCCCAACATCATTTTTCTAAGTTTTCTGAGCCCCCGGTCTAGGTTAGGTCTCTGTTATAATGTCTCATTGTACTTTTTACTTGTCCTTCCTAGTACTTTTCATGATTGTAATTACATGGTTCACTGTATGATGGTTTGTTTAACTCTGTTGGCCTGTTAAAAGCACAAGGACAGAAATCCAGTCTGCTATTTCCGCACAGTGTCTCCAGTGACTCACACAGTACCTAGCAAAAACAGGTCCTCGAAACCCTTCTTGAATAAATGGAGTCACAAATTTTCAGTGACTGGGTTAACAAAGTTCACCATCTCAGGTAGACAAGAAATGTGATTTAATATTCTGTCTTCTGAGTCCTTACTCTACAGGGCTGGCAGAAGACTTAACCCCGGTCATATTGACAGGTTTCTACATCTTGCCCACCTCACACCCTACTGATCCATAGACACTGGGTCCACACAGGGCAAAGGAATTGAGAGAGGAACTGCTTGTTGGTCCACATGTTACCTGTCCACTGTTCTTTCTGCATGGCCTCGCTAGGTCTAAGGCTCTTTCCAGCTTATGTGACATGTCTGGGACATGTGAACCTTCTCAGAAGGCTGCCTGCACAACGGTCTGCACCCCCAAATCAATTTCTCAAACAAAATGTGTATAAGGATCACTTGAGGGCTGTTGTTAAAATGCAGATCCCAATCCCCAAAATCCCAGCAGGTCTGGGGTGGAGCATAGGAATCTGTCCTTTTTAACAAGAGCCACCCACCCAAAGTGACATATCACCTTGGTAGATCACAAGTTGAGACACATTAATAAAGGATTTTTTAAAAACTACTTGTAGATAGGGGTGCCTGGGTGGCTCAGTCGGCTGAGCGTCTGACTTCAGCTCAGGTCATGATCTCACAGTCTGTGAGTTCAAGCCCCTTTGCTGACAGCTCAGAGCCTGCAGCCTGTTTCAGATTCTGTGTCTCCCTCTGTTGGGGGTATAGCTCAGGGGTAGAGCATTTGACTGCAGATTCTGTGTCTCCCTCTCTCTCTGACCTCCCCCATTCATGCTCTGTCTCTCTCTGTCACAAAAATAAATAAATGTTAAAAAAAAATACTTGTAGATATATCATTTCATCCCCTCAGTTATATTTTAAAGTAAGGAGGACTCGTATTGTCTTCATCTTATAGATCAGGAAACTGAGTGTTTAAAACATGACAGGGGCACCCCAGATCTTTTCTACAGGCTGGCCCTTTAACTATCAGAGAGATTGAGTTTATTTTATACAGAAAACACATAGATGTTTATGCACTAAACTGTATATACCTTGAGGACAGCAAGTCTTATCCATTTTCCTATTTCTAGTACTTAGCAAAGCACAATAAATATTTAATGAAAGAACTAATTTTTGAATATCTAATATTTCAAACAAAGCATCCTTTGAAACATTTTTAGTTTTTCTCAATCAACAAAAGTTCCAGAAAAAAAAAAAACAACACAAAAACAAAAAACCCTTCAAGCTACAGTTTTCACAAAATATAAACCTTTCTTTGTTTCTTAATAGCTGAGTTAAAAGTAACTTTCTCACAGTTGGGGAAAGATCGTGAGGTCACACACTGCCACCTGGAATGGAATGGCCACTTGTTGCTTGTTCATGGAAATGATGAGGCCAACAATCCTTTGTTTCTGGTATAATCAGACTCTGAATTTCGTCCAGGCCTCTAGGTCCAGGCTGCCCATGCTGGCTGCCTCGCTTCCAGATAACCGACCTCGCTTCTGCTGACTCATAAAGACAACTCCCAGAGTCACACAGGGCCCCTATTCAGATGGAACCAGTTTCTTAACCTTTTTGTGTGTGTGTGTGTGTGTGTGGGAAGGGGAGACATAAAACCCTTTGAAATAAAAGGGACTCCTTTGAATCTTGCAAACAGTGTCAATGGACACCTTAAACAAGATTTTTGAACCATTTTGCAAAACCAAATATTTTCTGATTACTCATAAAATATTTTCTGCTGGAAATAATTTGCGTAAGGGTATGGCTCTAAGTGGTTTATCTAGTAAACTGAGAGACAGCAAAGTGATTTTGATGCTTATTATGACCCCCAACATAGTTTATTCAGCAGCAGCTTGTTCAAGGCTATTTTTTTCATTCTACAGTGGAATGTTTGGGGAAAGCTTGTATTTCCCTCAAAGGTAAACACAGAAATCATATGGAAGGAAATTTGGTCTGGAAGTTTGTATAGTGACAGTACTTAATGCGATGAAAACTGCTCAATATAATTCTGTTTTCACTGACAGCGGAGCTTGGCAATATATCACAAATTAAAACTTGAGGTGTAATGTGTAAAATGTTAATTATCAAGGGGTTACAGTCTCTTCTCACACATTTAAAGGTAACAATACATATCAAAGTATGAAATAAGAAGAGCCTCTCTCCAGCTACTCCTAGAGTCAAGACGATGCCCTGACCAGTGTTTTTGACTTTACAGTATCTGCAACTACAAATAGCATAGACTGTCCGCAAGCACTTTCTTGGCAAAACCAGTTTGGAAACTTTTATCTTACCGGTAAGACATGTTTCTCTTTTGTAATACAGCACCCTGTGATGATTCACAAGGACAGGAAGAATTGTGCCCTGTATGAAATTTCTAGGTCAGAGGTGGAATAACATAGGAATATCAACTAATGAGACTATAAAGATAAGATGTTTTACCAAGCTGTTGTTGAGTCCGATGGTAGTGATCCAACAAAAGGACTGCTGTTTTCTCTGATAAATATTTTCATTTTATCCATTTTACAATCAGGGAAACCAAGTTTTGGGGAATTTAAATAACTTCCCCTAACCAGCAGTGAGAAAACAAAGTCTGCCATATGACTCCATATCCCAATACCACACTAACCCCAACACGCTTTCTTTAACTGAAACGTATGTGAAAAATACTATGGTTTAGCTAATTCGGGTACTCTGGGAAGCAACATTAGTGTGAGTAATACAGAGTGAGAATAAAAGACAAATTTTCTTAAGCTTTGGAATAAGTTTCTATACCTATGTCTGGACATGGGTGTTGTTAATATTCTGAGATTTGATAAAACGGTCTTGTTCTCCAAAGCCAGGATAGATAATTTGCTATCTTGATTTTGAAACAAACATCATACCTCCTTCCCTTTCAACGACTTTTGGATTGGAATTCCAGAAAATGTAGTTACAGGGATAAAAGAACAGATTTAGAGGCACGTGAGTGGCTCAGTAGCTAAGCGTCCAACTCTTGATTTCAGCTCAGGTCATGATCTCACAGTCGTGAGATTGTGCCCTGTGTGGGGTTCTGCACTGAGTGTGGAGCCTATTTGGGATTCTCTCTCTCCCTCTCTCTTTCTCCGCCCCTTGCCTGCTAATGCTCTTTCTCTCTCTCTCAAAATAAGTATATATTAAAAAAAAAAAAAAAAAAGATTTAAAACCAGGATTATCTGAAATACCTGGTCGCTTTTTTTGTAACATATAACTTAGGGGTATAAACAGGAAAGGTGATCATGTTAACAGGTGATCAGATTAAAACTGACTATTAAAACTGCCCAGATGAAAGTACCATAGGAGAGTTAAAGGCATGATTTATTTGGTATAAGTCTGTATTGTTCATGCATTCCTGACTAGAGGACGAGGCAGGTGATATTTCAGCAACAACATACCTTGCTATTTCGAGATCACCGAGGAGACAGAAAAATGCTTGCAACTAAAACGCAGCTGAACTAATTAATTTGCAATGGTGCTTTCACACTGAAATGTTATATCCTGAGTTTCTAAAAGAATTACTTTGTTGTCAGCTAAAGATTTTGGAAAGGAACACACATATTAAACATTCTGATAAATATTTTCCTTTACAGGGTTTTTAAATCACTAAAATGCCTGCAGCTGTGGTAACAAGGAAAGTCTAAACAGCAAGAACTGTTTTATGTAATATGGGGTTGTGATTTTCATTAAATAATAATAAAACATTAAATAATATTAAACCAACTATAAAAGTAGTGTATATTTTTGGAAAATTTAAAAAGAAATTTTAGGGGCACCCGGATGGCTTAGTCAGTTAAGCATCCAACTTCAGCTCAGGTCATAATCTCGCAGTTCGTGAGTTCAATCTCCATGTCAGGGTCTGTGCTGACAGCTCAGAGCCTGGAGCCTGCTTCAGATTCTGTGTCTCCTTCTCTCTCTGCCCCATCCCCCACTTGCACTCTGTCTGTCTCTGTCTCTCAAAAATAAATAAACATTAAAAAAATTCTTTTAAAGATGTTTAAAAAAAGAAATTTTAAAAAGAAAATTTTAAAGTTCAATATACTGAAAAGTAAACAGCAAAGACAAATCTCAAACCATCTAAGAATAGAAATAATGATAATACTTTTTAAAGTTTTTATTTGAATACTAACGTTTTAATGTATTTTCTTCCTATCATTTTTCTAAACATTTTTATAAACATTTGGGGCATTTTAAAAACATATGTAATTGAAATGCACTCTGCGTGAATTTATCATATCTTATTTAACTATCACTTTGTAGTCAGAGAATATTTTAATTTTTATGATTATAAATAACATTGTTGTGAACATCATTTTTCTTTTTTTTTAAACATTTTTAACATTTATTTGTTTTTGAGAGAGAGAGAGTGATTGGGGGAGGAGCAGAGAGAGGGAGACAGAGAATGTGAAGTAGGCTCTGCACTCAGAGTGCAGATGTGGGGCTCGAACTCACGAACCATGAGATCATGACCTGAGCTGAAATCAAGAGTTGGACGCTTAACCAACTGAGCCACCCAGGTGCCCTGTGAACATCTTTGAATACAGACTTTTCTGCATTTATTGTTATTTATGCGAGATAGAGTCCTAGCAAAAGAATTGTTGTTAGCAATTGGATCAAAAGATATAATTAGTTAATTTCACTTAATATATAATCAAATATAACTTTGTTCACCATTGCAAATAATATTTTATTGGCTCTATGACGCATTTTAATATCTCTGAAATCAGAAGGCAACATAAAATCCACGGTGTCAACATCATGGTTTTCCAAGCCCGGACCTGGCTGTCATTTCCTGTGTATGTGTGAATGTAGTAGTTATACCTGGTGGCGACAGCTGGAGCCCTGTGACCCTCCCCAACTCAGTCAACAAACCTGGTTGAGACCATCTGAAGAAGAAATGAGCCCTGGTTATTCTCCAAACACTTTCTCTTGACACCCTCTCCCGGGTGAGGAAAGCACATGTCTCAAAACTTAGAAAACAGTTTTTAGCCCCTTCGAGCTCACTTTGAAGGAAGGTCATTAACATCTCACCCTTGATAGCACAGAGGACAAAATTATGCAGAAAAACATGTACACAAACAACTCCAAGTGCAAGAGTGACACAGAAGAGTTGAATTCTAAATTTAAAGAAATTGGCTTATATTTTTCTTTTCTATACATGACCTACAATTATAAATAATACAATTTCGTGCCTAAAAACATCTAAACTCGTTAAGTATAAAATCAATGTTATACATGAAAGAAATCATTGGATCATTGTGTATGGCAGGCTTTATTTCTTTCCTTGTGATAAAACAAAGTTGTATCTTAAGATACATCTTCACTGTACCAGGACACTTGAATTGCCAAATTAGTTTTCATAGGTGTTATATCAATTTACAAGCCAGCAGTTTATTATGGTGGGAAAATAGCTTAAAAGTTTTAAGTTCTATTAAATATAGAATACATTAGAATATAATTAGAGTAATGCAGCATATAAAAAAATTATGAAAGGCTACTTAAAAGATAAATTTTCACACATTTTTCACCTTGTGTGAAACAATAAATAATTGGTGATGATAATGCACTTATTGCTGTAGCAGCAATTTTAAAATATAATATTATTAAGGTAATATTAAACATTAAATGTTTAAATGTGAAACTATTCTTCTTTTCAGAAAAAAAAATTAAAGGAAAACTTACAACAGATTTACCTTCAACTCCTTCACAACTAATATATGTTAGTTTTCCTAAAATGTGTCTCTTTATTTTATTTTTTAAAATTTTTAATGTTTATATTTGAGAGAGAGAGAGAGAGAGAGAGAGATTGCATGACCAGGGGAGGGGCAGAGAAAGACAGAGACGGAATCTAAAGCAGGCTCCAGGCTCTGAGCTATCAGCACAGAGCCCGACGCAGGACTCAAACCCACAAACCGTGATTTCATGACCTGAGCTGAAGTCGGATGCTCAACCGACTGAGCCACCCAGGCGCCCCTTAAAACTGTGTATCTTTAAGTGTCAGAACAATAAGAGTTGGGTTCAAATCAAGATGAAACAGTATCTGGAAGTTCAGGAGACCAAGATAATAAAAATGCACAACAAAATAATTTCCCTTATTGAGCATCTACAGAACCAGGCCAACTACATGCACCACAGCAAATAGGAATTTCATGCAGTAGGTATTATTATCCCTAGTAAACAGAGAAAGAAACTGAGCCTCAGGCCAGGTGTTTAGTGTGACTGGTGGTCAGTGACAGTGAGAACTATTTTGAAGCCCATGATTTGTACCATTGTTTTCTCAATATATAATAAAGTATTAAGTCTTCTCTAAAGCCAAGCAAAGTTCCAATCACTGCCTTCATAGGCATAAGATCTAAACAAAATATTTGCAACATGCAAGACACATGATTTATATCCTTTATAAACAAATTACTCCCATAGACAATGTAATTAAAAAAAAAAAAAAAAAAAAAAAAGATAGTTACAGATAGGACCAATGCAGGGCAAGAACTTTCTCCATTATCCTCTTAGCATCGCAAGCTGGGCCTAAGAATTTTATTGGTATAAGACAGATTAACAGGAGAAAAGGATACAAATTCATGTAATTTTTTTGTGTGTATATGGGAGCCTTCACAAGGGATTGAAGACCCAGAGAAATAACCAGAGCAAGGAGTTTTGATATCCCTTAGACAAAGCAACAACATACCTGTAAAGAATTGACAAGACAAAGGAATGTAGGGTAGGGATAGTAAATGGTGAGGAATTAACCAGGAAGATAAGGATTCATTTAACAAGGTTTGTTTGTACAGATTTCTTGGCTCCAGATTCCCCATCTATGATAAAAAGAATGTCTTCCTTCCTTCTGGTAAAGGGAGGGTACTTTTCACATGGGAGTTTTATCTCCTGCTTTCAGGGGGGAAAAGGCGGGTCAGAGCATCCTTCTTGTACCTCCTGTTTCTAAGATGTCTTGAATTTAAAATATTCAGTATGCCAAAGTGGCAAATTCTGGGGTGAGAGATTCTGTTCTCCTTTACCAGGCAAGTCTAGGAACATAAATGCAAATGTCTAATAAACATAGTTTAAAATACTTAACCTTACTAATAAATGGGGATGTGAAAATTAAGGTAAGATATCAATTTTCCTTATCAGGCAAAAATTCAAAATATCACAGTGGAGAAAAGGATACTCTCATATACTATTTTTAGGAGTGTAAAATAGTACCTATCAAAAAAAAAGTCAAAATACACATATCTTTTGCCTCAGTAAGTGCATTTCTTATTATCCCTTAAGCAGAAACATTCACATAAAATGGGCAAGGATATCTGTTCAAGACTATTCTTAGTAGCATTTTTGAAATTATTAAGAATTAGAATAAATTTATTATTTTTTATTTTTTTAATGTTTATTTATTTTTGAGAGAGAGAGAGAAAGACAGAGTGTGAGCAAGTGAGGGGCAGAGAAGGAGAGAAAGATATAGAATCCGAAGCAGGCTCCAGGCTCTGAGAGCCTGACACAGGGCTCGAACCCACAAGCTGAGAGATTATGACCTGAGCTGAAGTAGGACACTCAACTGACAGAGCCACCCAGGCGCCCCAAGAATTAGAATAAATTTAAAGTTAATCAGTGGAGGACCGGTTTAAAAAGCTGTGGTACATTCTTTCACTAGAATAAAATTCAGACTTAAAATAATGAAGCAAGTGTATAAGCAGTTGAAAGGTACACGTGATATGTCACTGAATAAAAAAGCAAGTTTCAGAATAATATGTTAGTCATGATACAATTTGGTTAAAAATAGATATGTATATCTTCATTTGCATAAAGAAAGGTGTAATAGGATAAAAATTGAAAAAAATGGTTACATCTAAGGAAAGAGGGCTGTAGGAAAAAGTAGATAAGGAAGAAACATTACATTTTGTAAGATTTGATAATTTTTCATTACTTCCAACTTTTTAAATGAAAATATGTTGTAAGTCAAAAGACAGAAACATTTTAAGAAGTGAGAGCAACACATTCCTCAAGCAGTGTTGCCTGGATAGACTTGAGAAAATCTCAAAGGGAAAGTCAAACTCAAGCAGAGCTGGAAACCACTCAGTCCAATTGTTTCTCGAATTGCTTCCAACCCTAAAAACTGAAAAGTGCAACATTTTGTTTGCTTGATTTGTTTTTCATTTGAATTATTAAAGCGCAATTTACGGGGCACCTGGGTGGCTCAGTTGGTTAAGTGTCCCACTTTGGCTCAGGTCATGATCTCACGGTTCCTGAGTTCAAGCCCCGCATCGGGCTCTGTGCTGACAGTTCAGAGCCTAGAGCTTGCTTCAGACTCTCTCTCTCTCTGCCCCTCCCCTGCTCACCCTCTGTCTCTGTTTGTCTGTCTCTCTCTCTCAAAAATAAATAAAATTAAAAATATATATATAAAAAAAATAAGACTGCTAAAGGGGAGATTGTTCATCTGTATTAAAAAAATAATAAAACAAAACAAAAAAACACTTTTCATTATAGAAATTTCCAAACACACCCCAAAATAAAATGATATAATGAATCCTCATTATCCAGCTTCAACAATTACTAATATTTTGCCAATTTTATTTCATTTATTCCCCCCGATTCTTTTTTTTTTTTTTTGGCTAGCATATGATGGCAAATCTCAGACATCATATTATCTTATCAAAATCATACATATATATAGTGGATAACGGTAGATAGTATGACAGCTCTTTTTTATTTTTTAATTTAATTTTTTTAAGTAGGTTCCACACCCAGCATGGAGCCCAACATGGGGCCCAAACCCGCCAACAACTCTGAGATCAAGACCTGAGCTGATATCAAGACATCGACACTTAACTGACTGAGCTACCCAGGTGCCCCTGACAGCTCTATTTTTAAATGTCAATATTTACAAAATACCAGAAAGTCTTATATTTTCTTATTCTGAGATATTTCAACATATCTGAAATTGGATAAAAAAATAAATTGGACATTTATTTCTTTCCCCTTTTAAATGAATTCGCTCTAAAAAAAAAAAACCAATACCTTTTTTTTTTATGTTTATTTTTGAGAGAGAAGGAGAGCACAAGTGGGAGAGGGGCAAAGAGAGGGGGACACAGGATCTGAAGCAGGTTTGGCACTGAGAGTAGATAGCCTGATGCAGGGCTCAAACTCACAAATCTCAAGATCATGACCTGAGCTGAAGTCAGATGCTTAACCAACTGAGCCACTCAGGCACCCCTAAAACCCAGTAACTTTTAAAATATGTATTTTATTTTGGACATAGCATAGATTATAGCTAGAGAAAAATATAATATTTTGCCTTATGGCATCATTATAGGTCTGTTTTCCCTTCAATTCCAACATGCAAAAATTCTGTAGCTTTTTTATAATTGTGGTGTGAACTCATTAGACAGCAAACCTGCCTAAA
Organism: Panthera leo; assembly: GCF_018350215.1. Classification (NCBI taxonomy): domain Eukaryota; kingdom Metazoa; phylum Chordata; class Mammalia; order Carnivora; family Felidae; genus Panthera; species Panthera leo. Next base: position 37,140,492 of record NC_056695.1, read on the forward strand.
AAGATGTGAGGTTATTTATAGTCCTTATTCATTTCACTTAGTGTGAATATTTATTTTGTTGTGAACATATTAATGTGTTTGATTATAGGGTGATTCCTCAGACCCTGGTAAGATTATTATGTGCATGATGAAAGGCATATGTTTAAAAAAGAGTTGAAAACACATATGAACCCAAGTGTTTCATATAAGGGATGGGTATTTTATTTTATTTAGCTGCAGAAAACTTACATTCTGTATTTTTAATCCACTTATTACATTACTGACTGCATCTCATGGTCTCTCTGCACAACATATTCATATGGCTGAGGCCCATAGAAGCAGAGAAAACTATGTTTATAATTAAAAATACCGAGACCTTTAAATAGAACTCAGCTAACACATGACAAGTTTTTTCCTTTAGAATTAAACTTGTTTTTTTCCAGAATAGAATCAAATGCTAAAAGCTTGCATGTATTATTAGAGCCATTTATGTTACTTCCCAAACTCACCCTGATTTCATATCATTACACTCCCCAAGGTCCACAGTCCCTGCCCCAAATAGAATAAATGGGATGGTTATAGATAAGTAAACAATGAAGTATATTTTGTCTTTTAGGAAAAAAAAAAAAAAAGGACCAGTTCTACAGGAATTTTCCAAAATAGAAACAGTATGTCTTCCTCACATTTTGACTTTTGACCTTTGGAAGTGTTTTATTTTTACAATTTGAAAAAAAGCCTCCATTGTCCAGTGTAATCTCAGTCCACAAGAACCAACACTATAGTGAACATCAAAAATAGTCACAGCAGTGGGGCACCTGGGTGGCTCAGTTGGTTAAGCGTCGGGCTTTGGCTCAGGTCAAGATCTCACGGTACGTGAGTTTGAGTCCCGCGTCGGGCTCTGTGCTGACAGCTCAGAGCCTGGATACAGTGTAGGATTCTGTGTCTGTGTCTCCCTCTCCCTATGCCCCTCCCCCACTCACACTCCGTGTCTCTGTTTCTCTCAAAAAATAAACATTAAATTTTTTTAAAAAAATATAGTCCCAGCAGTAAGCGTGTGAATCATAGAAGAATCATTTGAAATTTGTTTACGAATTAGTATAACACTAAAAATAACAAAAATTAAAGAATAATTGTTTATGCCAAAATATCGGACTTAGGCTTTTTCTTCAATGTTCAAAGATCAACTCCTTAATAAGGCCTTATTATCCAAATAATCCAAATTATCCAATAATCCAAAGATCAGGCCTTGATAAGAATTATACACATTAATAGAGTTTTGTTTATGAAACTACCTAAAAAATAGGTAAGCTCTTCATCAGAATGTTAATCAAAAGTTTTCAATTCTAAGATCAATTTAAACTATAAGTCTTTAAGGTTTTATCTTTTCCTTTGGCTGGCAGGGGGTCTGGTCATTATTTATGACAATTAATTTCCTCTCTCAGAATTGTTACAATAACTGAAAAGGCGTTTGATCAGAAAGAAAGAAAGATCATCTTCCTCTCTTTTTTGTCTAGTCTAATATTCTGGTGTAAACATGTATTCTTTAATTTTTGAACAATTTTTAAGTGAGTCTTCTGTGATTCACGTGCTTACTGCTGTGATTTTGCTTTTGCTTGGGTGAGTTACCCACAGTCAAGAGCAGAAGTTGTATCTATCCTGCTTCTAGTTCTCCTTCCCAGTGTACCTCCCCCCCCCCCCATTTCCTCATAACTGAATCATCTTTCCCCATCATTGGGCTCCAACCTGTGGCACAGCAGAACATAGTAAGGGCAGGGTCCACGGCAGTCCGAGGCGCCAGGACAGATGCAGTAGCAGCCAGCCACCTATCTGAAAAGAACCAGGAGATGGAGACTACAGCATAGGGATATAGTCAATAATATTGTAATAATGCTGTACAGTGACGGGTGGTAGGGACACATAACGTGGTGAGCATTTTGTAATGTATATACTTGTCAAGCCATGTTGTATACCTGACACTAATATTGTATGTCAGCTATACTTCAATTAAAACAAAAATTAAAAGTAAATAAAATAAGACCGGGAAAAGAAGAACATGAACAGCAGTAAGCCAACCAGCGGAAGTATAACCACGCTCTGCGTGACTGCTGCGGCACCGCGGGTCACCTCACTTGCGATTCACCTTCAGTAGATGAAAGCTGTAAGGGGTATCGAGCCCAGGTCCCACCTCCCCAGTGTCATCTGGAAACAGACACTCTGAGGCCAGCTGTGTGGAGTCAGATCAGGAGTTCCATGGGAGTAAAAGGAACTACCATACAATGTTATCTTTAAGGGGAGATCTCACAACTGCTAGAGCTTTGTGCTTAAAACAATGAAAAACAATACCTTATAGTGTTATTTACACATTCGCATGTGCTATATCATTTTTCACTCTCAAACAACTAGGGTGGGTAAATCAAGGAAAGGAAAACAGAGAAATTGAGAAATGCAATGATGTATTCAAGCATTCACGTCCAGATGGGCATAGATCTGATATTCTCAGAGAACAGTCGTTGACGGTGTGGGTTGGAGATCCAGGCTTGGAAGGCTGGAATCCTGACTTCAACATATCTGAGCTGTGTGGTCTCGTGTAAATGATTTAACCTCCCCATGTTGTCCGCGGGGATTTTCACAGGGCTGTGTTCTGGAATAGCTGTCAGGCTCTGTAGGTGTTCACTCTTATTCACCTCCCATGTAGTAGCATTTTCTAATCTCTTGATATGTTCTTAAGTAAAAGGAAAAGTCAACATTTTTGCTTCTGGTTGATATTGCTTATCTGAACTTTGAACCAATAGCCAGTGACATTCTAAACTAGGGGAATAACCTGGGAGAAACAGCTGTCCTAGAAAGGCATTACATGTAGAGGGTTAAAAAGTAATGACTCACCAGTGATAACCTGTCAGAAGCCCAAACCCACCTTCTCTCAGAATGTAGATGAGCAGCCTGGGAACTTGGAGCTGTTCAGGCCTTGCTTGCCTCTAAGCAGTTATCAACCTGCCCTTCTTTAACTACCTTTTACACTCCTCCCCATTGCCTAGATGTAACTCAAGAATTAGGTCTTCCTCTGCTTCATTTATGTGTAATGACTAACAGGCAAACATTCCTCGTTATAATGTAATCAGAAATAAAATATATTTTGTAGTGAAAAAATTTCCTTGGTATTTTTATGAGGTTTAAATGGATTGATACGTAAAATGTTCTTAGAAGTGCCTGACAAATACTCTGTATTAGTTATGATGTTTCCCTCTTCCTTAATTCTCACCCATTGACCCTTAGGATCATGTCAGTCACACATTCTGCATTTGCTTTCACCAAATTAACACAATATCTAAAGGGCCACAGTCCAAAGATGTGGCTCCATTGGTCTCACTTCCACATTATCCCAAGCCTCATTACATTCATCTGAGGGGGGTGCCTGGGTGGCTCAGTTGGTTAAGTGACTGACTCCGCATTTCCACTCAGGTCACAATCTCTGAGTTCATGGGTTCGAGCCCCACGTGCTCCGTTGGCAATGCGGAGCCTGCTTGGAATTCTCTTTCACTCCCTCTCTGTCTGCCCCTCCCCTGCTCTTTCATGCTCGCTCTCTCTCTCTCAATAAATAAATAAATAAATAAATAAATAAATAAATAAACAAACGTTCTTAAAAAGTTTACCTGAGGAAGAAGTCTTGGAGAGAATCTTAGCTCTGCACTCTCTGGGCCTTGGATGTGGGACATTGGAATTATTTGGAAGTGGCTATAGGTTCGCGGTATGAACCCAGAGTTTGTCCTAATGGTAGAGAGCTCGTCCAATTTCTGTGAGGAATGAAGGAGACAGCTGTGGGCTGTGGGAACGAGGGTTGTGAGCCTCTTCCTCACCCTCAGTTCCCAGCCCACCAAGCGCTCTGCGCCCCTATTACCAGCTACGTCTCTAACTTTTCATTAAGATTGTAATGTTGCTGACCTAGCCTAGCTAGCCAGTAAGCTCTGTCTTATTTACATAGTTACGAGGTTGGTTTTTCCTAAAATATAAGGGACATATGATTCTTAAGTTATTTTCCTTTACAATTTTATCCAGCTGGTGTTTCTGAGTCTACATTTTCAGATCAAATTAGTTTTTCTTAAAATATCCTCTGTAGAAAGTACAACATTGCATCTTCAGCTTCTTTCATTCAAGATTGTTTGATTCCAGATAAAGACCTTGTTTTTCTGGTAAAGAATTACTTACCTTGAAAGAACTTCCCTCTTAAAGCAGTGACCAGTCTGATGCCTAATACAATCTGTGAGCATGCGGCATCCATTGGAATACAGCATGGTTTGCTTTCCACTCTTTCTTTGGAAGAACTCCCTGTCAGCCCATGGTCATATTTGGCAAGGAGGAAGAGAACTGTGATAGCTGGGGCCACAGTGACCTAGCTGTCTGCAGACAACTGGATTTGATACAAAAAGACATCAACAATCTGAGCCAACCCAAACTTACATTGCACTGGGGGATAAACACACACACGTACATACACACACAAAGGTTCAGAATGGAATTTGCCTGGTTTAGATGATTAAGTAAGTCCCATGTTTTATGCCCAAATATTCAACAAGAGGGAATACTGTTAAATATGTTAGGTATAAAATATAGGGTATACTATTAGGAAACTATTAAAATATTATCTTCAAAAACTATTTAATGAAAGCAGGATTTTAAAAGTATGTGTGTATGTATATATATATATATATATATATATATATATATATATATATATAATGAATTTATATGAATATATGTATGTATATTACAGAATGGAATGTGCAAATATATTAACAGTGGTTACATTTAGTGGTATGATTCTTATAATTCTCATTCTTCTCTTTATAGAAATGTATACACTTTTCTTAACTTTATGTAATAATCAGGTATTATTTCTAAAGTAGAAATTCAAATATATATTCTTAAAGGAAGGAGGTTTTTAATTTTAACATGTTTGAAAAGTATTTAGATATAAGTGCTTTTAAAGCACCCAGATATTTGATAAACCCCAAAACGCCTATTCCTAATAACATTAGTTTTTTAAAAATTACTAAATTGCATGTATCTGAAATATCCCATTTTCCCTTTAATATCTGTCCAGTCTTTGGGTATAATAAAAATTTATACTTTTATAAATTTATTCATTGTATAAATATATCATTCATTTAGCTTAAACATTTATTTGTTGCTTGATTACTGATTTACTCAGATATAGCTATCAGCCTAAGTAAGTACTTTAAGTAAAATACCAGTGACCTTGGAAATCTTCTCTCCCAGGAATCTCAAAACGTGAGCTCTGTGTTTACAACTTAAATCCATGCCTTATCTTTAACAAGGATCAACTTTAGCTCAGCATTCCTCAAAGTGACTAATGTTGAATCCTACTTGCTTTTCACTAATAATGTTTTGCAGGAGGTGGTAGAAATTAAATGAACAGCTTTCACAATTAGAGTACTTAAAATATCTCACTACCTCTTATTTTATACTGTGTCCCTGCTTCCCCGGGTACTGACTCTGGCACTTTGCCAAAGGACCAGAAAAAGCATAGAGTGATTGACAATAACGAAGATACAGAGGCTTAGAATTGGAAAGAACATTAGACACCAGATGGTTGAAGTTCTGTCCAACAGATTCCTTTGCACAACATGCTGAAGGCTGGTTGTCCAGCCTCTGCCTGAATAACACCTCAGGAAGCAGGAGGCTTCGTTCTTCCTGAGGCAGCACATTGAATGCTGACCAGTGCTAATTTCTACACCTATGTTTATTTTTATCACTACTGCTTCTGCTACTGCTCTTACTACTGCTAATTCCATTGCATTTGCACAGACCTTTCACATGTATTATCTCATATCACCTTTACAAAAATCCTTTGAAGTAGAGATATGACAAATTATTATCCCCATGTTATACATTAGGAGAAAGAATTTTGAGAGTTTAGGTAACTTGTCTAGATCACATCGTTAGCAAATGCCAGCCCACAGCTGAGTTAAAAACCCATCTTTTCCTTCTACATGAATCATTTTGCTCTTTGTTGGAAAGTTTTCCTGTTCTGAGCCAAAATTTTCTTCCTTGTAATTCTCCCCTACATTAATACAAATCACCCTCCCCACCACTAAGAACTCCATTAATGTTTCAAATCCAACTCCTTCAACTTTGATATAGACTATTAGAAGGAAATTAATGAACCAAATTCCCCCAGAGGTTAAGAAGAGACAGGCAACATACTACGATGTGTCTGTTTGGATTGGTATCTAGTTCAGCTACGAGAGAGAGAGAAATTCAAAATAACTGGCTTAACTTCCCTTCCATGAAATGTGGAGCAAAGTCATCAAGGGTTGATAGTATGACTTCACAAACTATTGCACATCTTTATTGCCCCAGGGAAAACCAAGAGGAATGAATTGAGTAGAACCTTATATAGAGAAACTCTATATAAAGAACCTGTACTCAGAATCTAAATAAGCAGATAAAAAGATGCTCAACAGTGTTAATCATTCATGAAAAGCCAATTACAACCAAAATGAGATGCTCCTTTCCATACTGCCAGAATATCTAAAATTAAAATGACTGACAATACCAAGTGTTGTTGAGGATATTAAGCAACTGAAACTGTCATGCATTGCTGATGAGGATGGAAAGTAATACAGCCTCTTTGGGAAACAGTTCTGCATTTTCTTCTAAAGGTAAGGATATGCTACCATTTGACTCAGCTATCCCACTCCTGGGTATTCCCCAGAATGAAACGAAAACACATCTACACGGATGTTTACAGCAGTTTTATTTTTAAATTCTTGTCCATGATAACCCCAAATGGGAAATAACTCCAATTATCCATCAACTGATAAATAGTTGTGTAGTTTATATAATGGAATACCATACATGGAATACCACTCAGTAATTTTTTTTTTTTTGAAAAAAGGACATTCCAGGGAAAGAATAAAGCTGACACAAAGGCTCAAGACAAGAACTATCTTGGAGTATTGCCATAACTGCTAGGATTTGGATGTCACTGGAAAGTTAAGTGGAAGGAGTTAACCAGCAGTTAAAATAGACCTCATACCCTGCATTCTCTGCAAAGGCTTAAGGTTGATATTTTTGGTGAAGGGATAATTTCTGCAATTTGTTTTGGTCAGGATATGGAAAACAGGCAGGTATTGAGATCAAATAAATAGAAAAGAAAATGTTTATTCAACAGAACATGAACTGACTTATTGTCAAGGAATCCTAACCTGTGTAGGTAGGCTAGGGAGTCAAAGACAGGGAAGAGAGCAGTGGCACCCAGTGGAATTTTCTGGAGTGTGTGGTTTAAATATGGAGGATAGGTGAGATCCACAAGTATATTTCTATGTCATTTCTGTGTGGTTGCGTTAAATGTATAGTTTCTCTTTCAATGTTCAGGTTAACATGGTTAACACATTATGAAAATCGGAGAAGTGGTAACTATATCAACACTATCAGAAATACGATACTTTTTCAAGTAACCAAAAGTAACCAAAAGTAACTTTTTCAAGTAACCTCTATCTATAGAGGAAAAAAAGAACATAATATTTTCTTCTGTCAAGAGAGTAAATAAAGCTTTAACTCTATTTTATTTCAGGTTTTGGCTCTAAAATATACCTTTAGAAGATGAAGCCAAGAAGTGTAACACATCGGTGAATTGCATAGGGTTTGGGGCATTCCTCAACATAAGAAAGTAAAAAGCTTTGTTGAACAAAACCCACCAGGATGGGTTGATGGTAGGAGAGCCCCAGATAGAAATACAAAGCAGGAAGAAAACCTGGGTTATGGTCACTAGGGAAAAGTTGGAACTGAACTAGTGGAGGAGGTAGAAAAGGCAGTTGCCAGAGTTGCAATAAAGCCAAGTTGTCGTAATGGAGGCTTGTTGCCAACTGCTTTCTTTGCACCAGGTTTCTCCTTGCCTGAGTGCTCTGCCTGGGCCTGTAAGTCTTCAGAGGGTAACCAATGATCATGTTGGAAGGAAGGGATGGATGTCTGTTCATGTCTGAAGGCGTGAATAACAAAGAAGGGACTGAAGAAGAGTGTAATGAATCCGCTCCAGTAGCCTCTTCTCTGGGAGCTCGTGGCCCACTTGGCCTCATTTGATTTGTAGCTGTGCCATGAATATCGAAACTCAGTACACGTGTGGACTCTGCCTGATGGGTTCAGCTCACCTACCTTGTGACTCAGTTCTGGTAACTAGATTTTTGTTGTAGGCCAAAAACCTACTGCCCATTTTGACTTAATGCAGATTGAAAAACAGGCCTGCTTTGTTCACATGTGTCAGTGTTGTTTTCTGTTAGTTTTCTCGGTCTTCGGTCTATTCAGAACTTTCTTGGCTTTTGCTAGTCCCGCTCTCATAGAATGGTGTCCTGACTCTAAGCAATGAGCAATTAGGTGTGAATTCTACTGCCAAAGAAGTTTTTCTGGCTGTAATTACATGTCAAATAGCAATAAAGTATTATTAAGCATTGGGCACATCAGTAGTAAATTCAAGTTTAAAGTACCAGTTTGATTCTCTGAAAGAAATAAAATAACTATTTTACGTTACCCTAGGAATGATGAACATCCAGAAACCATACAGTACTAGACAAAATTCAGTCAATATTTCAAGGGGAAAATTATTTACTACCTTTGTACCTAGGATACAAGTAAATGTGAGTATAATAATAGGGAAATCGTTAATAAACTCAAGTGGAACTCACAAGGAGCAGGAAGACTTGCATATATTAAAGATATTCATAACCATAGGTCAGCGTATTCAGAATGAGTTGATATTGGAAGGACCTCTTCCTCCTAACACGAACACATGGATCACCCCAAACAATGGAAATTGTGTATGTACTATCAAGCTAGAAATTGACAGGAAATTCTCCAGATTGTAGAAATAAAGAAATGGAAAACATGGGGCAGTGATTAGAGAGTAGGAGCAGAAGCCAAAATAGCTTACACTTCAGAGTAACACATGTACTGGTTTGATAAGGATAGGCTTGCTTTGCACCTGCTGCTTCAGAGTAGTTAGAACAATGTCCCCTTCCAATTTTCTAAGTGCCCTGATCTGGATGCTAAGTCATAAGGTCCTCCCAGCTAATGGACATGTTGAAACCAGATATGATGCTTGAGAGCAGGGTGCTGGGATTCTGAGAAACATAATGAAATATGTCCTAGCCAAAAGACTTACCTATAAACTTCCTGCCTATGAGCAGGAGTCATAAGGAGCTGATCTTTTCATGAAATGGAAAAACTTCAGCCACTGATCCTGCTTAGGAAATTGCAAGGAAATGGGGCGCCTGGGCAGCTTGGTCATTTAAGCGTCCGACTTCGGCTCAGGTCATGATCTCGCACTTTGTGAGTTTGAGCCCTGCATCGGCTTCTGGGCTGACATGTCAGAGCCTGGAGCCTGCTTTAGATTCTGTGTCTCCCTCTCTGCTCCTCCCCCACTCGCACTCTATCTCCCTCTCTCAAAAATAAATAAACATTAGAAACATTTTTTTAAAAAAAAGAAACTGCAAGGAAGCTGGGTGGAAAAGAAGTCACCCACAGGAACCTATCTCAGCCTGTGGGTAGCTCGAGTCAAACTTCATTCTCTCTGCTTGGCTCGAATGATCCTCAGCTGAGATATTTCCATTAAAACTGGTCTAGATTTGGCCCAGTCTAAGCAGAAGCAAATGTGCAACTAGGCTGTGGTATCTACATCCTGAGACCCCAGCATAAGCTCCCAAGCTGGCTCCTGCTGGAGATGAATTTATAGCTAGAGATCATATTCTTCTTGAGGAAATCAATCACTGGAGAAGGTGCTAGCAGACACAACAAATAGAAGAATTTGCACACCAAGGACTAGAAAAAAGGTCACAATCTAGTCTGAAAGATACTTTGACGTGTTTATAAAGAAGGAAAGAATATAAATCACAATGAAAGAACAAGACAGTACGTTAAATAAGAGCAGACAGATTTGTAAATAAGCCAAACAGAATCTTTCTGCAAATAAAATATATATTCATAAGAAAAACAGTACTGAGTAGATAGATTTCAAATTTCTTTATTTAATTAATTTCTGTAATGCTCCGGTATCTTTTGTTAACTCTGGAGATCAAACCTTGCAAATGCAGTATTTTTAAACAGGAAAGAAAATTGATCCTCCCACCCTCCCTGGAACTGCATGTGGAAGCTAGATTTGTTTTACATGCTTCTACAGAAATTGATTCCAAATTCTGATTCTGGGCTCCGGGTGCCGCATTAAATTTCTAGCATACTTTGCTTGAGTCTTTATTGACTTCTATTATTGTTCCTAAAAATAAAACACAAATAAGCACAGTCCTTGGCCACCTTCCAAAAGCACAACCCTATCAAACATTCTAGTTATAGAAATGGAACAGGCAATTAGTCGATAAAAGAATAATTTAACTATGTTATGACTGGTACATACTCTAAAACAAAACTTAAGAAATAACTATATGTTCACATTTATGGGCAAAGCAATTATTTCTGGGATTTATAATAACCTGTTTTAAGATTGAGAGCAAGGACAAATACATAGTTATTTTAGTAATGCTATCTGATGATATCCCTGTTACATAAATAAAGGGTATTTGTCTTATTTTAAAATAATTTTTAAGTCGTAAGTGCTTTAAAATGCCAGGCTTGCAATTCCTCCTCTTTTATCACTGAAACATATCAAGAAGAGATTATATAATGTTGGCTATTCAACTTTTCTTTCCAAGTAATCTATCTTGATGTATTTCACTTTACAGCTCTTTCTTTCAAATCTATAGGGCATAAATGCAAAATAGCATTGGATGTTCAAAAGGAGTGAGAATCTTCAACCAAGTCACTGTTAATTGTTAAGTAACTCGAAAGAGTCTAAGATCCACACATGCAAAAGAACTGCTATATCATATAACTACACATACAAGAGTCATACGTACATAAGACTCTCTTATTAACCGAGAAGGCCAAATAGTCTCAGAAAATGAGAGAATAAAGTTAGGAGCAAAATAACAAAAATCCATTTTAAAGTAAAAAAGCAATGTCAGTGCCCTTATGAAATTATCCTATTGGGGGCATAAATTGAAACGCTAAAGCCTCTGGAGAGAAATGTCAGAAATGGGTCCCTTTCCAAAAATAACTTTGCCAAGCTCTTAGAATTTCCTCTAACTTAATGAGCAAACAATCACTGAAGATGATGAGTAGGTAGAGAGGATATCTATAATTATATTTATTCTAATCCTTTTTTATGGATAAAACTGATTAAGGGGAGGTAAATATACTTTGCAAGATGTTGATTGGATAAGTTTATATCAACAAAATATCAATATTTAAATCAAGTAAATAACTGATCTATTAAAAAAACTACAACAATCTATTTTCCTGCAGTCAATATTCTTCATAACCTTACTAATAAGTCTCAGCTACTATCATCATCCAGATCGAATCTCCTTCTGGCACTAAAATGACTCTTAGTGGAAACAAAGTCTGAAACTACTATATCGATGTAAATTAATGAATTGAGTTAATTAAATTGCCCAGATTTAATATTATTCTGAGATATTAAAAAGCCTCATTCAATGAAGGAAATTAAGTTTTTACTGTATTCTTATAAATCTGAGAGACTGAATATGCAAACAGACGATGATCAAACCATATATAAAAATAGAACTTTGGGGGTGCCTGGGTGGCTCAGTCAAATAAACTTCTGACTTTGCTCAGGTCATGATCTCACAGTTTGTGAGTTTGAGTCTGGAGCCTGCTTCAGATTCTGTATCTCCCTCTCTCTCTGCCCCTCTCCCGCTTGTTCTCTCTCGCTCTCACTCTCTCTCTCCCTCTCCCAAAAATAAATAAACATTTCAAAAAGATAGAACTTTGACCCACAACCTGCAGCAACTTGCTCCGGGAATCCAGCCCCCTATCGATAATTAATAGCCCAGGAAGCCAGCCTGTTTTGTCATACTTACAGGGAGCTAGATTGCTATCTTTCGTGACAATCCAGGAAGTTATGGAAAGTTACAAAATAACTTCTGTAATAATTGGCTCCAAATGTCCGGGACTTGCTAAATAACTGCAAGCTCCCCTATTTTTTGTTCTTGCTTCTGACTTAGTAGCAAGCATAGAAAGCCAAATATGTACCCCTAACCAGTCACATGGATGTCTGGCTTCTAGGTAGCCTGCCTAGAAGTTCCCCTTGCCATCGGTCTCCAACCAGAGGGGCCTGTCTGAAAACTCCCCTCTTTTCCACTGAAAGCCTTCCCACTCATCTGCCTGCCTTTGAGTTTCTTCCAAAATACAAATGACGGTGGCCAACTCTTCTCTACAGAAAGCTCAGAATAAATAGCCTTTGCTTTTCTCATCTGATTAGTCTTCATTTATTTCCACAAACCCATGCAACAGAAAGTATTGCTAAGATTAATATTTCATAAAAAGTTAATAACTAACAATTATTGAGGCCTTCTCAAGAACCATGTACCATATTAAATGTTTTGCATGGGTTATCTATTTTCACAGTAAATATAATGACTTCTGAAATTGGCACCATTACTATATTCATTTTACAGAAAAAGGGACCTGAGGCTGAAAGGTGTTTAATAACTTGTTTGATACATAGGTAATGAGTAGCTAAGCAAGGATTAAAATAAGGACAATCCAATTCTACGGAAGATAACTGTTAACCAACCACTCTACAGTTATATATAAATTTTATATAAATTCATCTTGTAATATGGCAATAGGTGCATATTTTAACTGCTTTTATAAGAAAATGGAAGACAACACAAACTTTACATTGTGTTTCAGTCTCACAAGTGGTAATAAAATATTTTATGATGGAAGAGGAAGAAAACTTGGAATTTCATTTATACCAATCTCCTTTTGTAGATTATGTAAGTGAGGCTAAGAGAGGTGAAGGTAACTTGCCCAATAGAATATACCTAGTTAACGGCCAAGACTAAAGCCCAGGTTTTCTGACTCCCAGCCCAGATATCCAGCATGCTCCACTGGGAGACAGAACATTTGTGGATAGATTTACAACTCCACAAAGACTTTACGTAACAGCGTAAGGCTAGCACGTTCCAAACACATCTTATTATAACATGGCTGAACACATATCTTTTATAGAGATAATGAGCTAAATGATATTTAAGAGCCCACTGAAGCCCAGCAAATATTTATTGAGTGCTAACTATGTGATAGGTACTGTTCTAGACACTCAAGTTTCATTCGTGAAAATGGAAAAGACCCTATCTTATTGGTTCACATTTGAGGGGGAGGGAACAAACATTAGACACTCGATCCATTTAGCAGGAGTATTATATATTAGAAGGTAATAAGTGCTATGATAAAAAGAAGAGTAAGGTGAGATTGAGAGTACCGACTTGGGACAAGGAGAGCAGGTTATAATTTTAAACGAGGTGTTCAGAGTCAGCCTTATTGAGAAGGCGATATTTGAGTAGACTTCGAGGAGGTGAGGGAGTTACACGTGTGATATGGTAGGAAGAGTGTTCTAGCAAGAGCGAAGGAACAGTCCATGCAAAATCCTAAGGAGAGATTGCTTTGGTATGTTTGGAAAGAACAGCATGGCGGGGGGGGGGGGGGGGGGGGGGGGGGCAGCGAGGGGGGGGGCGGGGAGACACTGAGAATAAAAGGTCAGATTAGAACTGTAAACTGCTATGTGTGTGTAGGGGGCTTTTGACCAATAAGTTAACTTTATTAATGAAATATAAGCCATTCATTTTCTATTTACACTATAACGATGTATTATGGGATCAAAGAAGTGAGTGTAGTTCTCCCTCAGACTCACTATAGCATGAATATCAGGATGAAAAGTGGTTTGAGGCTCTAATTTGTTTTGTCAGTTCGACCAGTTATGCAAACACTGTTGTGAATTGCATGTTAATGACTTGAATCAGGTGCCTGGAGTCCCTTGGCCAAGGACTTTTCATTTCATCAGTAGTACTTCATACTACCTGGGCATTGTTTTTTAAATGCTTCCAGGTGATTCTTTTTACTTTTTATTTTTCCGCTTCCAGGTGATTCTAATATGCAGCCATGCTTGAGAAGTGCTACTCTGGTATATGTGAAAAAGAGAAGGCTTTTCTTACTCTTGCTCCCAGGTAGTCTGCCCAATACCTCATCATGTTTGCTCCATGCTCATGTCAGTTTGGGACTCCAAAACCACAGATCGCCTCCACAGAAATTGTGGGACCTCTCCCAGTCCCCAAACTGGTAGAGAAAGGTAAGACAGGCTTATTTGTCCTCTGCTGTCCCATCCCCAGGTTCCCCACAGCACCAACAAATAAGACTGGATGTGGGGGTCAGATGACTGAAAAGTTTATGGTAGAACATGACAAGGTAAGAGGAAGGGTTTTAAAGAGAGGGGAGGAACAACATGGTTGGAATCAATTGCCTAATAATTTTTTTAAGAATAAGGCTAATGTTCTATTTTAAACTTTGGCATTGTTGTGATAGAAAATATACGGTGTCTCCAAATCTTCTGTTTCATTTGTGTGCCTGGCACATTTTTGGTACACAATACATATCTGTTATATGAATGAATGGATCAGGTCAGGTGGGTTGAACACAAAGCAATGAGCCCCAAACCCATCCTTGCCCAATTCCCCCAATCTTTTTTTTTTAATTTTTTTTTACATTTATTTATTTATTTTTAAGAGACAGAGCACAAGCGGGGGATGGGCAGAGAGAGGAGGAGACACAGAATCCGAAGCAGGCTCCAGGCTCTGAGCTGTCAGCACAGAGCCCGATGCGGGGCTCGAACTCACAAACCGTGAGATCATGACCTGAGTCGAAGTCAGACGCTCAACCAACTGAGCCACCCAGGCGCCCCCCAATTCCCCCAATCTTGTTCCCCAGAGGCAATCACATTTACCTCATTGGTACCCTCTTCTCTCTAAATATTATTACCTATAATAATTATTTATTAAAATAATATTTATTAATAATATTATTAATTAGCAGCTTATGCTGCTCATTCTGAATTTACCAGTTTAGATTTTGCATGCTCACTTCCTGCCCGGAGAGGTAAGAATTTAGTAAATTAACCACCTCAGATTTTCCCTACCTGCAACTCCTAATAAATTATATGGCTATCATTAGCTTTCCCATGAATTACATTTATGATGTTAAATAATTATTGTATTTTATTTTCAAGTTTATTTATTTATCTTGAGATGGAGAGAAAGAGCGAGTCAGGGAGGGGGAGAGAGGGAGAGAAGAGAATCCCAGGCAGGCTCTGTGCTGTCAGCACAGAGCCCATGAACCATGGCATCATGACCTGAGTCGAAGTCTGAAGCTTAACTGACTGAGCTGCCCAGGTGCCCCAATAATAATTTTAAAAAGATATTTCTTGTTTCAATTATAAGCAGTATCTCTTTACTTTGTCAAATAAGAATATTGTATTCCATACTTTTCACCTCTCTTGGTCTCTTTACATTGTCATGATTAACATTTAAAATACATTTTATAACCATTGTTTTGAGATTCTTGCTTCGTCTACAGGTGAAGTGTAAATCTGAATACCCGTAAACAATGTTTACATCTACATTAGCATTGTCCACTTATCCACTGCCCTGGTGAGTTGCATTCCATGACTAGACTATACCTGTTTTTTGTATACTTTTGGTCATACACCCGCTTGACTTCTAATTGCCTTTTTACTTTTATCTCAAATTGTCTGCTTTCATGGCATCATTGGAACAGGTTCTTCCAACATTTCCAGGATACTGTCACATCTAAGGACTCTTTTCTTTCTGTAGGCAGTTCTCTTGCAGCCCTGAGGTCTTCCTTCAATTTGGATGGGGGGCTCTCAGGCCTGCTGCACAGTTGTCATCGTGGGACTTGCCTTCATTGCTTTTGTGAATTAGTTCTATTGTTCGTACATCCAACCTGCTCCAATTTCTTGGATAATTCCCTTGTTTTGCCAGCCCACATTCTCAAGAAGCATCCTTAAAAAAAAGAGTATTTGGGAGAGAAAGCTTTCTTGGTTTATGTTTACCTTTTTTTTTCATTCTGCCCCCATATTGTATTGATAGTTTGGCTTGGTTTGGAATTCCAAGTTCACAATCATTTTCCTATGGAACTTTCAGGCTTGTTCATCCCAACATCCAGTTCTGTTGATGGAAAGCTAGCCTATTGCTAGCCTGATTCTCATTCCTTTATGGAGGATCTGTATTTGCGCTCTGGAAGCTTTTAAGATCTTTTTATTCTTGCTATCCTTAAATTTTAAGATATGCCTCCATGCAGACTTTTTCCTTTTCAGGACTTAATAGGTCTTACACATTGCAGATTCATGTCTCCCTTTCGTTCTGAACATTTTTTTCTTGTAAGTTTCATCTAACCATCCTCTCTGCTCTCACTCTCTGGATCTTCTGATGTTGAAACCTTGATTAATTCTGTATGACTTACCTTTTAGGTCATGCTTTCTGTCTCTGGCTACCGCTCTCTATTCTCTACTTTTCTCCTTTTCTTCAATCTTGGAGAAATGCAAATAGAGTCTATTCAGTTGACCTTACAGGCAATGACTGACAAATGAGTTGTAACTCATGTTAATGCCTTCCATTTAAAGGCTTATCCAACGTCAGCCCCGCTGGTTTACTGGATGAGTGTTAACTTATGATGCTGTGTGTTTATCCCTACTACAAACCAATATCTGTCCTCAGTGCTGTGGTATATAACCGCGAACAGAAAAACTAAGTTCCTTTGTGGTAGAGGGAGACAGACAACAGGTAAAGTGTTGCAATGTCAGGTATAGTTCTGGAATCAGCAGCTGTAGGCAAAGCAGCCAATTTGGCAGACAACATCTTGGTCACAGACAGGAGGCAGCTCCCTTGATGGCTTACCTTTCATTGTGACTTCAGGTATTTTTCTCAGAGTTGTACCTATGTTTCTTTAGTCTACTTATGATTCTGTAACATGTTAATATCCTGTAAGAAATTCGTTTTTTTTTTTCCTTAGAGTGAATTCTAGGAGTTCTGTCCCCTGCAACAGAACCTGACTGCTACAATATTTACAAAAATAAATTGCATTTTTAGCAAGCAGCCTTTTTGGTATTTTTCCCTCTGTCCTAAGTTCAAACTGCAGGAACAAACTTCAACTTAAGTATCCAGCACCAGCTTCTGTCTCCAGTCTTCTGTAGAGTCAGGAAAACCCTCCTACGATTTGCCATCGAAATAGAGAAGTGAATTAATAAGAATTGCAAACTAACAGCTAAACAGAGGTGTTCACTGTACCAAAAAGTACTGAAGGCTTGAGGATAAGAAATCTGAAAAGTGTCTGAGCTTCCCAGAGCTTCAATAAAGGAAGAAGTGTTTTTTTCTAGAATGTTTTCTAAAATGCATTAAAACTGAGTATCGGGGCACCAGGGTGGCTCAGTCAGTTGAGTGGCCGATTGTGGCTCAGGTCATGATGTCACAGTCTGGGAGTTCGAACCCTGCATCGGGCTGTTTGTCAGCATAGAGCCCACTTTGGATCCTTTGTCTCCCTCTCTCTCTGCCCCTCCCCTGCTCACACTTTCTCTCTTAAAAATAAATAAAACGTTAAAAAAAAAAACCCGAGCATTACACTGCCAAACTACTGCATGAGATGGTCCATTGACAGATATACCTAATTTATGAAATGCAATGGTTTATTTTGAATAGTTTACATTAATTTTTTTTTTTGTTTGCTTCTAGAAAATGCAAAAGCATACTGTCTTAGTGAGCCTGGGCTGCCTTAACAAAATGCCAGAGACTGAGTGACTTAAACAACAGACATTTATTTTCTCACAGTTCTGGAAACTGGGGAGTCTGGAATCAAGGTGCCTGCCAGTGCGGTTCCTAATGAGAACTCTTCCCGGCTTACCACCCTCTGCTGTCAGAAAAAGGGAGCTCCTCTTTTTATAAGGTACCAGCCTTTCTGGATTAGAGTCCCACACTTATGACCTCATATAGCCTTAATTAACTCTTCACAGGCCCTAATATCACAAATAGTCACACTAGAGGGTTAGGGCTTCAACATATGAGTTTGGCAAGAGGCACAATTCAATCCATACTTTCTGGATTTCTGCTTTAGAAAATGTAAAAATAATTTACACTATTATTATGGGTAACAAGGAAAACTAACATTTATTCAGCGACTAACATGAGCCAGGCACTGTGGTGAGTGCTTTATAAGTATTTTCTTATTTCATCCTTATAACCAATGAAATTAAGTTCATAACAGATTAAGAATCAAAGCCCAGAGATGCTAAGTAACTTGTCCACGATCAACAACAGAAGACTCCAACAGACAGTCCTTTTAGCCACTGTTTTATAATTAAATGTATGAAATACTGGTACACTATATACCAGTAAGAAGAGTCGTTCAGGAAGGATTCTACCACCACATAACACTAGGAACCCACTGGGTACCATGGAGTGACAAGGTTACTGGTGTGGTATAGACTCCACCCTCAACCTGCTAGTGTGGACACTGAAAGGTTGGCTGAGGTGCTGCCCTGCAGGTGAGGGAGCGTTGGATTACATACTAATTTACATTCTCCCCAGCTGTATCTGAGTCTGTTGCCCCACAACGTCACCTGCAATTTATATCTATTTTTTTAATACAAAACCTGGGCTTTCCATTTAAATAAGACCTCACCTACAGTTCAGAATAAAAATACAAACACTCTGACATGCCCCATTTGCCGTAAGAAAAATCCTCTGTGTAGTCATTGTGACAGGATTTCATCACAAGCCGTTATCAAGTGCAAACCACGATAGCAAGTTCACAAGGTTTAAATACAAACCAGAGTCAGCCTAAAATCTGAGGTGCCCGCTCGGCTCTTTGATCTGAAATACTACAAGAAAACTCCTAAAAACAAAGCCATAAGGGAAAAATTACGGAAAATAATTATAAACATTCTTGTAGTTTTAAATATTTCAATTCTCTGGGTTGGCATAAATTTTAGGCATCTAGGCCCTTTAAAAGGATAATGTTATGAATATTAACAGAAAAGTAACTTCATGCTTCACTCTTCGAAACATTAAAACGAACTGGACGTGTCAAATTTCCAGTAACTTAAAAAGAAAAATTTTTTATAGTCCTGGAGGCAGGCTGAGTCCTACAACTTTCTCTTAAGCTTCACAAAATCTAAAATACCTAAGTGTAAGTTCGTTCAATGACAACATTCAGCAACACTTGTGAACTTAAAAAAAAACACAACTATTTAAAGACAAATGATGTATCCCACATTTTAATCGCAGAAATACTTGGGCTTTTTTTTTTTTTTTTTTTGAAGTAGAGCTAGAGACACGTGTGTGTAACAGTACATGCAATTAACCACTTCTAGGAGTTTTTCCCGCCTATATTTTTTGACAACATCGAATAGGGACAGGCGGTACTTTTCTAACTCTTCTTGCATCACCTTCACCTGGAGGGACTCACGATACACCTTCCTGCCATTTCCCTCTCCCGGAAACGGGCTCAGAGTGTCTTGGGCGGGGCTAAGCACTGGTATTTTTAACCAGCGATGCAGGTGATTCTCACACTCTTGCAGACGGGTGAGCCGGTCGAGGCTCTCCCGTTCCAGAAGCCAGACTTGCACAGTCAGAACAGCGGGGGTTGGAACCCGGGCACCTGTGGTTCAGGGTATTTTCAGCCCCACTCTCCACCCCTGGCGATGGTGATGGAGGAACGGGAGCCAGAAGCGCGCAGAAGCTCCCAGCCTTAGTGAGGAAAGGCGCTAAGGTGGGTGTCCTGGGTGGGAAGGTCGGCCTTTCCGGGCCTCCTGGGTGGGAGTCCCGCGCGGACCTCCTGGGGGCGAGCCCGCCTGGCTCGGGCCGCGGAAGCCGCGCTGTACGGCGGCTGTCTGTCCCCCGAGCCGTTCCGCTGCCCGGGTTAGCAGCTCTCTGGTCCCCTCACCACCACCCCCTCTCCCTCCCTCCCTCTCCCCCCGCCTCCCCACGCGCATCCGCCGAGCCCTGCCAATCCCTCCCGGCGCGGAGAGGGCGCACGCGGAGGGCCGCGGGGCGCAGGCCGAGGCCCGGCCCCCGCCCGCCGCCGCAGCCGTCCCGCTTGGCGCGCGGCCCTCGGTCCCCGGCCCGCGCAGCCGCCGCTCGCTCAGGCCCGGCCCCTCGCCCCGGCCGCGGCTCCGCCAATCGCCGGCCTCGCCCGCCGCCGCCGCACCTGCGAGGAGGAGCCCGCGCGCCTCCGCCGCAGCCGTCGCTGCGTCCCCGCCCCGCCCCCACCACGGCGCCCCCAGATCATCCGCCGCCGGCGTCTGGCTCCCCTCGGGCGAGGAGCGGAAGCCGCTATCCCGAGGCGGAGTTCGGGGCGCCGGAGCCCGGCCGGCTGCTCAGCCGCAGCTTCCGGGCAGCGCCGGCGACGCGCGGGGCGCTGGCGCCCCGCGGACCCCGCGACCCCGGGCGAGTGGGCGGGCGCCCCGGACGGGCAGCCCAGCCGGCGCAGGCGGCGGTGGCGGCGGCCGCGGTGGTCGCGCTCAGACGCCCCGTGCGCCGCGCTCCATGCCGGTGTGGTGCTGCCGCTGCTCTCTGGCCGGTCATTTCAGGTGACTTCTCTGCCAGGGAGGGGAGGGGACGGGAGCGGGCGGAGCGCTTCCCGGCCTGGATGCTGCGACCGAGATGGGCTGAGGCCGGGCGGGGTCGGGACGGGTCCGGGATGGGGGGCGAGCGCCTGGTCTGCAGCGGCCTCCCGCCTCGGCCGCAGCTGCCTCCTGGTTCCTGCCTGGTCGGGGTTCCCGCCTCGGCCGCCTGTGCTTGGGGGCTCCGGGGGACTGTCCTCTGTTGTCCCCTTTTCCTTTCGCTGGACTGTGCCAGTCATGGGACTTCGAAACCGGCTAGGCCCGGAGTGAGTCGGTTACCGCGACCTGAGACTTCTAAGTGGTGCAAAGTTTTAAGGAAGTATTGGCGAAGGTTCCTCCCTACCCCACCTTTACTATATATGTATACATATATACCTATACCTATATCTATGTGTTTATTTTAAATGCGATAAGTTACGGTGTTGAAGGGAGGTAGGGAACTCTTAACTGGAATGATCTAGTAGATGCTAACTTTGTTCTAAGATGTTTGTCCTTGTGAGCCATATATTGTGGAAATTTGAAATAGGTGGCCATTCCAGACTCACATTATGGCAAAGTTTGTAGGGATGATCAGGTTAATGCATTTTAAAATAAAAGTGAGTATATTATGTGTTCTAGATCTAGCACACTTGGCCAGTGCTTAAGTCAGTTGTGGAAAGACCAAAGACGCTTGGAACTGGTTTTAACCCTGTGGTGAAGAAATGTTAGACTTAGCAAAGAGTAGTAAAGCACCTTACTTTGGCGTCTATGAATGTGCTAGAATAATGCAGTATAAATTTTTTCTAGTAAAATATGAAACTCAGATCAAGGGTTTTTTTGTTTTTTTACGTTTATTGTGGGGGGAGGGGGAGAACGAGCAGGGGAGGGGCAGAAAGGGAGAGGGAGACACAGAATCTGAAGCAGGCTCCCGGCTCAGCCCTGTTGGCACAGGGCCTGATGTGGGGCTGGAACTCACAAGCTGTGACATCATGACCTGAGCCGAAGTTGGACATTTAACTGACTGAGCCACCCAGGCATCTCTCAGATCAAGAGTTTTAAAATTGGAGTTCATGGGTAGAACTCACATGGTCATGAACTTGTATGTAAAGAAAGGTACAACTGATACATTGGCTAAAAACTTCAATCAAAATTTCATGTCCTTCAACTATGAATATAAGCAACAAGCAGCATAGTATTTGTGACCTTGTCACCAATAGAATGCACATTTTCACTTCATAGTGGTAGATTTCTAGGAACACTGTATACTTATTTCCTCAAAATTACAGTACTTACACATCACTAAACTTGTTTTTTAATACAATAGAGAAGTGCAAATGTGTCACAAACTTTTTGTAACTGTATTTTAATGTAATTGGTTTCCTTGTAAATTCTATGTATCTCTTATGTGTTTAATATATTATTCAAAGAAGAGGTTCAGAGGCTTCACCAAATTGTAAATGAGTGTAAGGCACAGGGAAGGTTCAGGACTCCTTTAATAGAGAGCAACAGTCCAGGATTGCCCAGCCTCTCAGTCAATGAGTTCTGTAGGGATTTCTAAGTTCTGGCTATTTAAAAAACATTGTTTTATTTAATAAACTGCTGAATTTTGGGTTCTAGGCAAATTAGTTTGTTGACTGCTTGACAGACATTGTTTTGACAGTATCAGATCCACTTTGGAGAGTTTCGAAAACCCGTTCCTCTAGTGAAAACTTGTTAAACTGAAGCCCCTGAGAAGTTAAACATGCCTTGCAGAAAAGTACTGTCCAAAAGTCTTTTGACCGCTTTTGGTACAGTTGAACTCTAAAGACACAGGTTGGGATTTGTATCCATTTAACCCTAGGTTGTGGATACCATACGCTTACCTCTTTGTACAGAAATTTGGAGGATTTGTCTTTCCCAAAAACAAAGTACTTGATATGTTTTGATTTTGAGGGTTAAAGGAAAGAAAGACTTGCTAGCCAAAAGGTGAAAATTATGATTAGTAAATAATATACCCATTGTAAAAACAAAACAAAACTGTATTGTATCTCATTTAAAAAAATAAAACATCTAAGATGGCTTCTTTAGGAAGGTGTTATAATTTACTCATGCTATTTTTTTTTTTGAGTGATTTTATTAGGAACCTACGTTTTAAACAGGTGATAACTTCTGTATTTTGGATCTTACACAATATCTGAAAGGAACAGGTATTCTGAGAACTGTCCACTGACTTCTCAACCATCTAACTGTTCCATGCTTACCATTTTGGAAGATGAACAGTGTGGTGAACATTTGTAACTTTAGAGCCTTTTTTTCCCATATAGTAGTATAAATTTGGTAACAGTTTAGGATAATGTTTCCAAAGACTGTAAACACTCTGGTAATATTGCTAGATGTGAGAAAAGTCTTTTCGCTACCCAAATTTTATGCCTGTGCCATCCTCTTAAATTTGTTTTGAGACTGGACTGTAATATTTCAAAAATAAAAGATGGAAGGTCTCCAAGATCATATTTATCAAATAGTCTTTTTTTATTTGTATTGAGGACTAAGAGCATGGGGGTGGGGGACAGAGAGAAAGCAGGGGAGGGGCAGAGAGAGAAGGAGAGAGAGAATTCCAAGCAGGCTTTGTACTGCCAGCACAGAGCCAGATGCGGGGCTTGAACTTAACAATCGTGAGATCATGACCTGATTCTTAACCAACTGAGCCACCCAGGGGCCCCTCAAATAATTTTTTAACTTGATACCTAATAGTAGGACAACTATTTTTGCATGTGTGTAAAATGTTTTTACACTATATTCTATATTGTAATTTTGTATTTTCTAATTTAGTGTTCCAAATGAAGGAAAAGGAGATTTTTTTATTAGAAAAAATACTTGTTTTAAATACAACATTCATCAAATTGGATATCTCAGGTAGAAACTGAAAATGTTGATAGACCTGTGATACACTATGCATATATTATAAAACTAAATTGTAGCTGAATTTTTTTAGCAAGAATACTTACCAGTAGGCCTTTGTTTTATCATTGCTTTATCTAAAACCAGTGAACCATACTTTTGGTTTTTGTTTCTCTTAATTCAGTTTTTTCTCTCTGTTAATCTGTATCAATCAAATACCATGCAAGTTTATTGCAAATAGTTTATGCCAGTAGTATAGATAATACACATATACATACAGTTTATACTAATGACCAGTAGGAAATCAGAACAAATTACTTACACTGTACACAGGATTTAGATAAGCTAGAATGCTGGCTCTCGTTCATGTATTAGAGTATTGGAACAGACCGGTTAAATTGTTTGAGGTCCACACACAAAACCTATTAGACCTAATAAATTAATTAAGCAACATTGGAGAATACAAGATCAACATACAAAAATCAGTCATTTTTCTATACTCCCTAGTGATGAACAGTCTGACAATGAAATTAAGAAAAAATTCCATTTACACTAGCATCAAAAAGAATGAAATACTTACGAATAAGTTGTAAGACTTGAATAGTGAAAACTACATGACATCATTGAGAAGAACTATAAAGGAATCCCATATTCATGGATTGAAAAGCTTAGTATTCTTAATTAAGATGGCAGTATTCCTCAAACTGGTCTATAAATTTAGTGCAACCCTATCAAAATCCTGGCTGCCTTTTTTTTTTTTTCCAGAAAGATAAGCAGATACTAAAATTCATAGGGAATTACAAGAAACTCAGAAGAGCCAAGACAACTTGAAGAAAGTTGGAGAATTACTGCTTCCTAATTTCAGAACTTAATATAGAGAAACAGTAAGCAAGACAGTATGGTGTTTGCATAAAGATATAGATCAGTGGAATAGAATTAAGAGTTCAGAAATCCATACATTTATGGTTGGTTGGTTGGTTTTCCATGGGATCACAAGATGAAGGGGAAATTCCAGTCTCCTCAACAGATGGTTTCAGGACAAATGGATATCCACAAGCAAAAGATGTCTTACCTGACACCTCATGTGTATAAAAATTTAATTCAGAATGGATGAAAGACCTAAACATAAGAACTAGAAATCTAAAACTTACAGAAAATAGTAGTCCGTCTTGGTGATCTTGAATTAGGCACACAGTGGTTCCTTGGACACCAAAAGCACAGCAGCAAAAGAAGAAGTAAATTGGACTTGATCAGAAATTGAAACTTCTGTGATTCATAAGAAAACAAAGAAAGTGAAAGACCATCCACAGAATGGGAGAATATACTTGCAAATCATCTATTTGAAAAGAGACATGTGCTCTACACATGTAAAGGATTTTTAAAGTTGAACTGTAGGGGTGCCTGGGTGCTCAGTCGGTTAAGCATCTGCCTTCGGCTCAGGTCTTGATCTTCTGGCCCATGAGTTCAAGCCCTGCATCGGACTCTGTGCTGACAGCGTGGAGCCTACTTGGGATTGTCTCTCTCCTTTCTCTGCCCCTACCCTGCTTGTGCTGTCTCTCAAAATAAATAAGCTTTAAAGCAATTTAAAAAAAGAAAAATCTCAATAACAAAAAGCCCAGTTTGAAAGCGGGCAAAAAATGGAAGATTTCTACAAAGAAGGTGATACAAATGGCCAATAAGTAAATTGAAAAGATGCTTAACATTATTAGTCACTAGGGAATGCGTTAGGGAAATGCAAGTCAAAACTGCAACGAGATGTCTCTTCACACCAATGAGGATAGCTAAAAAAAAAAAAAAAAAAAAAAAGTGTCGGTGAGCGTGTGGAAAAGCTGGAACCCTCTTACATTGCTGGTGTGGTTGTAAAATGATACAGCCACTTTAGGAAACAGTTTGGCAGTTCCTTAAAATGTTACAGAGTTTATGATCTAGCCATTGCATGTACTCCTAAGAGAAATGAAAACATTTGTCCACACAAAAATTTATATGTGAATGTTCACAGCATTATTTGCATAGCCAAAAAGTGGAAACAACTCAAATGTTTATTAACTAGTGAATGGACAAAATATATTCTATCCATACAGTGGAATGTTACTTAGATGTGAAAAGGGGTGGAGTACCAACACATCCTACACCGTGGGTGAACCTTGAAAACATGCTAAGTGGAAGAAGCCAGACACAAAAGGCTACATAATGTATGAGAGGTTCCATTTGTATGAACTTTCCACAATAGGCAAATCCAACAAGACAGAAAGTAGATTAATGGTTGCCAGTAGCTAGGGGGAGGGAAGAATGGGGACTGAGTTTTAATGGGTGCAGTAGTTTACTACTAACTAGTTTACTATTATTAACTCGGTTTATCACTTTTAGGGTGATGAAATTCTAGAATTAGTGATTGCAAAAATTTGTCTAGATTGGTGATTGCAAAAATTTGTGATTATACTAATAACCCTGAATTGTACACTTTAAAGTTTATTTAGAGAGAGAGAGCAAGAGAGGGGCAGAGGGAGAGGGAGAGAGAATTCCAAGGAGGCTCTTTGCTATCAGCACAGAGCCCAACATGGGGCTTGATCTCCTGAACTGGGAGATCGTGACCTGAGCAGAAATCGAGAGTTGGACGCTGACATGACTGGGCCACCAGGCGCCCTTGAATTGTACTCTTTAAAAGGAAATGTTGAAGGTTTGAAGGAGACCTCTCCTTAACAAAAAGAGTGATTATCTTTTTTTTTTATTTCCCAGATTATATATATGGGAACAACGTTTGAGATAGGGAAATCTGGAAGAGACTGAAGGTGAGGTGTTCATCTTCAGACAAAGAATTGTGGCCTTTACAGCCTCCACAATGATATTAATCAGGCCCGGGTATCCAAAAGGACTTTGGTCAGAAGCATCCGAAGTGAGCTAGGGAACCTGCCCTTGGCACGCTTTTTGGAGAAATATCAGAAACAGGCATGAATATAATGCACTGATGTTGAGTTCTGTTAACAAGAAGTGGAAGCAGGCCAGACAGCTAGTATACCTGGATCTGATCAGAGAAGTAGTTGGAATGATCTGAAAGGGTAATTTGAATATAAGACACTTCTTCCAGGAGCAGTCTTCACTTTGAGGAAGAGGGTATCTATTCTGGCCCAAAGAGCCACGTATCCTTAGGGGAGTCCAGATATTTGGGGTGGAGGTTATACCTTCAGGAAGGCTGTCGGTGTATTCTGGAGAAGCCCACTCTATCCTGGTGCAGACTGGGACCTTGGGAGGCTATAGGGAAGCAGGAATTTTGGTTTTTGCCTCATCCTCTCCATTTATCGTTGTCCTCCAGGATCTGTGAGGCCTATGAAATAACTGACCCATCTCATGTTTATCATTTTGGAAATGGTAATAAGCGTACTCACCCATAGTTGGTGCTCAGTTTAATATTTCCAGATAGTGGCCTTTTACGGACTATATGAAGATGAAAAATAATTTGGGGATTCTATTCTGAAATAATCACTAGTATGATGCAAAACATTTACTGTGTTTGGAGGATATTCCATTTATTGCAAGAGCGTGTCAGAATGTTGAAATTAGTTTCAGGATGCCTGGGTGGCTCCATCAGTTGAGTGTCCGACTTCAGCTCAGGTCATCATCTCATGATTCAGGAGTTCAAGCCCCACGTCGGGCTCTGTGCTGACAGCTCAGAGCCTGGAGCCTGCTTCGGATTCTGTCTCCCTCTCTCTCTGCCCCTCCTCCCACTCATGCTCTGTCTCTCTCTCTCAAAAATAAATATTAAAAAAAATTTTTTAATTAGTTTCTAGGGAGGTAACTGGGGAATAAGGTAGATTAGAAATGAGCATTAATACCTTTCTGTATTTTGGGGTGCCTGGGTGGCTCAGTTGGTTGAATGTCCAACCTCAGCTCAGGTCATGATCTCACGGTTCCATGTTAAGCTCTGACAGCTCAGAGCCAGGACCCTGCTTCAGATTGTCTCCCTCTCTCTGCCCCTCCTCTACTTGCACACATGTTCTCTCTCTCTCTCTCTCTCTCTCTCTCTCTCTCTCTCTCGCTTTCTTTCTCTCTGACTCTCAGAAATAAACATTAAAAAAAAAAGTGAGCTCTTTCTATATTTTTTTTAAATTGTTTTTTAACGTTTTATTTATTTTGGAGACAGGGAGAGACAGAGCATGAACAGGGGAGGGTCAGAGAGAGGGAGACACAGAATCCGAAACAGGCTCCAGGCTCTGAGCTATCAGCACAGAGCCCGACGTGGGGCTCGAACTCACAGACCGTGAGATCATGACCTGAGCCGAAGTCGGCTGCTTAACCGACTGAGCCACCCAGGCGCCCCTCTATATTTCAATATTTAAGAATTAATAAGATGTATAAACCTGTCTTTTACCAAAATGCAGTTTATAATGTATAAAAACAGTAACTTTTCCTTAAAATATTTTATGTGACTTCCCAATATACCACCTCTAGTGCACTTGTCTTTTTATTAACTAGAAAAAAGTAAGAGAGAAGCTGGCCATTCCTAGGAAATCCCAGAGAATTATAAAAATCCCCAATACAGTGCTGTCTCTTCTGTCTTTGAAGATGGCGTCTTATTTAGAACTTGTCTAGGACTTGGCCTGCTGGTAACGGAGACCTTAGCGGCCATTTAGGATTTCTGACTTTAACAATGGTACAGGTTGACATGCAAGCTAATCTACTAATTTGAAAGCATTCCTTTCAGAAAGGACTTCCTTTTCTCCTTTTATGGGACTTGAATATTTTATGGCTAAATCTGAAGAAAGACTTTTATAAAGGCTATATTGACTATATCTCTTGTTTTGTTTTTGTTCCGTGTTTGTGTGTTTGTTTTTAAAGAAACTATAGTGACACTGAAACCGAAGGAGAGATTTTTAATTCCTTAGTGCAATATTTTGGTGATAATTTGGGGCAAAAAGTTAAAGCTATGCCATTAGTTGAAGAAACTTCTTTACTGGAAGATTCATCAGTGACTTTGCCTGTGGTAGTAATAGGTAAGTTACTAAATTTTGTCTCTTAAAATTATGGTCCTTACTGCTACTCTCTACTCATAGTTACATGGCACAAGTTCTTTGGATTGTCCTGAAAAATACTCTTAGGTTTTTTGATATGTTTAACCAATAACCAAATCTTTGGAGAGAGTAATGGGTTTATCTGATACTAGATTCTGTGTTAGAATGTAACAGTCTTTTGTTGAAAGACTGATATCACTGTATTATGTTATAATACAATCAACTGAGTTAATTTTGATAGCGTAACGGCAATGATGATAACCAGTATTATTAGAGCTCTATACAGAGCATTCTGTGTGCATTGTTGGATTATGCCTTACAACCTTAGAGCCCTCTGTTGTAGGGTGGATACAGTCAGGGCAACTCAGAAGTTGAGTAACTTATGCAAGTAGTAACCAGTTCTCAGTAATGAACGTTACAGTATTCTGCAGTAATGTTTATAATGACCTTAACCAATAGCTAGTGTTCTATATCCTTTGTACCACCTCAACAGATAGTCATATAAGATACTAAAAATTAAGCTATTAATAAGATCTAATTACTTCAAAACTACAGAAATCTTTATGGTAAAGTTTAACTGCATGTGTTTAACTACCTGTCACGTATATCTTGCATCTAATATTCAGACTTACCTGGTCAGACAAGTACTACAAGTACTGCTGCAGGAAAGCATTATGGGGCATAACGTACCTTGATGTCCCATAGTTTCTTTAGTTTCTTTAGTTTCTTTGATAGCCCCTTTCCAAAGTTAACAGGAAGGGGAGAAAAGTCCTGTCCTCTGACTGGCATATGGGGGATGCGGGGAAGGAAGGAAGGAAGGAAAGGAGGAAAGCAAGATTGTTCTATCCTAGGTTTCTCTCTCGGGGAGATGGGAGAGATGACGGTGTCTTTAGTGGCTTGCATCCAGGGTATCTTAGAGACCATACCTCATGTTCCATTTTCTCACTTTCATCCAATCCTGAGCCCAGGATTTTCCTTCGCAAATGTATCGGCATGAGTAAAGAAACCCTATTTTTGTTTCAGCTGGGCTGTGGGAGCATCAGAAAAGGAAAAAGTACCGTGATCTGTGCCTGTCCACCTCACTCCCCCCAATACCATCTACTCGTGTTTTGCCTCAGCTAGCCAATGAGTAGCTTAACCTAACACTGTAGGACTGTTCCCTCCGCCGGAGCACAGAGCAAGAGCTCGTTTCCTTAACATACGGGTTTTCTGTTGCTGTCAAATTCCCACAAACGCTAGTGGCTTTAAATGATGTAAATTTATTATCTTCCTGTTCTGTAGGTCAGAAGTCCAACACTGGTTTCACTGGGCTAAAATCAGGATGTCTGCAGAACCACATTCCTTTCTGGAGTCTCTAGGGTAGAATGTTTCCTTGCCTTTTCCAGTCTCTAGAGGTTACTCTAATTTCTTGGCTCCTGGACCTCTTCTCCATCATCTAAGCCAGCAGTGTTGGTTCTCTCTTCATCTTCCATCATCACCTTTCCCCCCTCACCAGAGCTGGGAGAGAGTCTCTGTTTTTAAGGACCTGTATAATTAGATGGGGCCCACCTTTGTGAACCAGGATATTCTCCCCATCTCAAGATCCTTCATTTAGTCACATCTGCAAAGTTACCTTTTGCTGTATAAGGTAACAATCTCAGGTTCTTGGGGTTAGGATGGAGACATCTTTGGGAGTGAGGAAGCATTCTACCTACATATTTATTTCTCTCTGAACTGCCTGTGTGCATTTATTGCCAATGTCTGTTGAGTGTTTTTTCTGTTTGATTTAAGGAACTTCGCTCTTTGCCTCAGATCCTAATTCCCGCTATTTTGCGTTTATTTAATATTTATTTTAATTAATAGATTTTATTTTTTAGAGCAGTTTAGGTCTACATGAAAATTGAGTACAAAGTACAGAGAGTTCTTTTATATTCCCCTTCTGCTACCTCCAGTTTCTCCTATTATCAGTATCTTTTTATTGGTGTGGTGTATTTGTTATCACTGATGAAACTGTTTATATAGGTTACTATTAACTAAAATCTGTAGTTTACATTAGGGTTCCCTCTTTATGTTGTACAGTTCTGTAGGTTTGCTGAGTGTATAATGTCACGTAATCTCATGTATCCACAGTTATAGTATCTTACAGAATAGTTTCACTGCCCTAAAAGTCTTCTGTGGTCCACCTGTTTGTCTTTTTCCTCAACCCCCGACCCCTGGTAACCACTGATCTTTTACTCTGTGTGTTGTTTTGATTTATCTAGAATATCATATCCATGGAATTACACAGTATGGAGCCTTTTCAGACTGGCATCTCTCACTTAACAGTATACATGAAAGTTTCCTCCAGGTCTTTTTTGTGGCCGGATAGCTCATTTCTTTTTTGTCACTGAATACGATTCCATTGTATGGATGCTTCAGTTTACTTATGCACTTATTGAAGGACATCTTGGTTGCTGCCTGTTTTTTACAATTATGAGTAAAGCTGCTGTAAACATGGATGTGCAGGTTTTTGCACAGCCATTAGGTTTTCAGCTCGCTTGGGTAAATACCTAAGTGCTCATTGGATCATATCATAAGACTATGTTTAGCTTTTTAAGAAACTGTCAAACTGTCTTCCCAAGTGGCTGTATCATTTTGCATTCCTAACAACTGTGAATGAGAGTTCCCATTTCTTTAAGTCCTTGTCAGCATTTGGTATGGTCTATGTTTGGGATTTTAGCCATTCTGATAGGTGGGTAGTGGTACCTCATTGTTTTAATTTGCAGTGCTGTGATCATACGTGATGAGTGTTTTTTCATATGCTTATTTGTCATCTGTTTATCTTTGATGTCAAAGATAATTTGTTCAGATCTTTTGTGTACTTTTTAATGGATTGGGTTATTTACTTTCTTAAGGTTGAGACTCAGTAGTTCTTGGAACAAGTTAGAAACAAGTACATTATCAAACAAGTTTTGCAAATATATTCTCCCAGTCTGTGACTTATCTTTTCATTCCCTTAAGAATGTCTTTTCCAGAGTTGAAATTTTAAATTTTAATGAAGTCCTGTTTATCAGTTTTTTCTTTCATGGATCCTGCTTTTGATGTTATATTTAAAAACTTACTACCAAACCCAGGGTCACCTAGATTTTTCCTGTTTTGTCTTCTAATTTTATGCTTTATTTATATTTAGGCCTCTGATCTATTTTGAGTTAATTTTGGTAAACGATGATATAAGGTTACTATCTAGATTCAGATTTTTGCATGTGGATGTTCAGTTGTTATGGTACCATTTGTTGAAAAGACTATCCTTTCTCCATTGGATTGCCTTTGTTCCTTTGTCAAAAATAAGTTGACTATATTTGCGAGGATCTAACTCTGCTCTGTCCTTTTCCATTGATTTGCTCCTCTTTCAAAATTTCCAGTTTTGTTGACCATAGTTTTATGGTAAGACTTGAGTTTGGATGGTGTTGGTCTTGACTTTCTTCTTCAATATTGTGTTTGCTATTCTGGGTCTTTCACCTTTCCATTTAAACTTTAAAGTTTTTTATTATTTTTAATGTTTATTTTCGAAAGAGACACAGAGTGCGAGCAGGGGAGGGGCAGAGAGAGGGAGACACAGAATCCAAAGGAGGCTCTAGGCTTTGAGCCGTCAGCACAGATCCTGAAGTGGGGCTTGAACTCATGAACTGTGAAATCATGAGCTGAGCTGAAGTCAGATGCTCAACTGACTGAGCCACCCAGGCGCTCCTCCATGTAAACTTTAGAATTAGTTTGTCAATATTCACAAAGTAACTTTCTGGGATTTTTATTTGGATTGCATTGAATCTGTAGATCAAGTTGAGAAGAGCTAACATCTTAAAAGTATTGAATCTTCTTATTCGTGAACATCTATTTAGATCATCTTCAGGCTCTTTCATCAGAGTTTTGTGGTTTTCCTTGTATGCATCTTCTATATATATACTTACCTTAAATATATATAGATTTATACCCAAGTATTTGTGCATGTGCGTGCATGCGCGCACACATGCACAAATTAAATGGTGTTGTGTACTTATTCTAAAATGCCACTTGTTTATTGCTGGTATATAAGAAAGAAATGACTTTTGTGTATTAACCTTGTATCTTGCAATCTTGATGTTCTAGGAGTTTTTTGGTCAGTTCTTTGGGATTTTCTACATAGATAATCAAGGCATTTGTGAACAAAGACAATTCTATTTCTTTCCAGTCTGTCTTTCCTTTTCTTATTACATTAACTAAGACCTCTGTCATGGTGTGTGTTGAGTAGGAATGATGAGAAGAAATATCCTTGTCTTGTTCTTGATCTTAGAGGGAAGGCATCTAGTTTTTCACCATTGAGTATGCTGTTAGCTGTAGATTTACTGTACTCTTTATGAAGTTGGAGAAGTATCCTCCTTCTGAGTTTGCTGAGGTTTTTTTATTTTTATTATGAATAGATGTTGGATATTATTAAATGCTTTTTCTGTATCTTTTATTTGTATTGATATTATCATATGATACTACTTCCTTAGTTTTGTCTCTTTGATTTGATTAAAGGAAATTAACTCTGCCTCAGGTCTTAACTTCTAGTATTTCTTGTTTGATTTTCATTTTTATAAGTCACATGGTTTCATTTCTTTTCTGTCTTTTGAGTTTTGTGTCCTACTTAAAGGCTTCAGCATTATAAGTAGAAGAATTAGCCTATATTGTCTAATACTCTTATGAGTTTACTTTTCATATTTACATCTTGGAGTTTATTTTATTTGGGGCAAAACATTAGAGATGGAAGAGGATTTCCTTCCTGATAGCTGGCAGTTAGCATAGTTGGATTAAATTTTTGGTAGTTGGAGATAATAGAGAAGTGGAAACCCGGACTAAAGGAACTACAGAAATGGATGCAGTTCACCAGGGTTCAACAAAAAATCCAGTTTAGTTTTAGTTTAAGCAAATAAAAATATAGGAAGATGGTATTAGGAGATCAGTCTGGTCTGATTGAGACCAGAATATGGTGAGCACTGGATAGCTAAAAGCAAGCAGTGAAGGCCTTCCAAATGGAGGGGGGCAGCATGATGAGGATTGTGTGTTATCAAAATTCATCTGAATGTAGAATGTGAAAGGATTTTGGAATAGAAGTGTGCTCAAGTCTCTTGAGGAGAATCAAGAGACTTTTATCTTCTGAGATTATAAGAATTGACACTAACAAAGACAGCTGAATGGATATAGTGATTAAATAGATTTGGAATCAGAACCTGATTAATTTAGGAGTTTGTTAGCACCAGACTTTGAGAGGGGTTGATATTTAAAGGAAAGGGCACCTGAATGAAGGAACTCATGAATATGCTTTTGAACACATGATGCACCTGTCTCCACCTTTTTTTTTGTTTGTTTGTTTTTTGGTAATAGGAAATGGACCCTCAGGAATCTGCCTTTCTTACATGTTATCGGGCTACAGACCATATTTATCATCAGAAGCAATACATCCAAATGCAATCTTACATAGTAAATTAGAAGAAGGAAGACATCTTTCCATTGTTGATCAGGTATTTATTTCTTACATGTTAGTGCTTTTGCCTTTTTTTTAATACTCAAGGTTAGTTTTGTACTTTTATAAGCATTGTATTTTTTGTTTATTAAAAAAGTTCTTTTTTAATGTTTATCTTTGAGAGAGACAGAGACAGAGTACGAGGAGGGAAGGGGCAGAGAGAGAGGGAGACACAGAAAATGAAGCAGGCTCCAGGCTCTGAGCTATCAGCACAGAGCCCAACACTGGGCTCAAACTCCCAAACTGTGAGATCATGACCTGAGCCAAAGTCGGATGCTTAGCCAACTGAGCCACCCAGGTGCCCATAAGTATTGTATTAACTTAATTGAAAATTCTTTCTTCTAGACAACATTTTCTAGCATTTTTATTTTCGATTTGTAAATATAGTCTGCCAAGTTACTTCTGTTTATTTTCCTTTGATTAAAGCAGAATTTCCCAAATTATTTCCTGGTGGGAGTTTTAGTAGGTGCCCTATGTTCAAATAAGTTTGGGAAGTGCTGCTTTTTGTTACTGGAATGTTACAGTAAATTTTCAGTAAAAGGATCTGATTAGCTTTGTTTGAAATCCTGTCTTCTATTCATTTGACCAAAGCATCTATGAAGATCTCAAGGTGTGTTTTGGAGCAACACTCTCTAGGAAGTGCTGGATTTGAGTAATGGCTTTCATTCACTGTTAAAATAGCTGGGGTGTTTTAGTTTTAGTTTTCTGGTTTTTCCTTCAAACTCTGTCTGCCTTTTTTCTTTTTTAAAAAATTCATCCAGGACTTACAATACCTGTCTGAGGGCCTTGAGGGCCGATCGTCCAATCCAGTGGCAGTCCTTTTTGACACACTTCTTCATCCAGATGCTGACTTTGGGTACGATTATCCATCCGTTTTGCATTGGAAATTAGAACAACATCATTACATCCCTCACCTAGTTCTCGGTAAAGGTCCACCTGGTGGAGCTTGGCATGTGAGTATGTTTTGCTTAGCATTTTAGTCCGTGTGAGTTATTATATGTCATCTTGAGAAGGCTGTTTGAATTCTGAAATATTACAACATGAAGTACAGTGTTTACCACGTTTGTATCTGAGAGTTTTAATGCTGTTCAATACAATATGGGTTACGAGAAGGTAAGCCAAATTTGATTACTGATAGTCTTAGCATAGACTTCTCTATACTGTTTTACAAGAATTCAGTAGAAAATACTACAGCAGTGGTTTGCACAGTAAAAAGTTTTAAATTCATTTTAGACTTTACAAAATCTCACACAGCGTCTCATCCCAGTGAAGTTGTATTATTGGGCTGCTATAATGATATAACATAGACTGAGTGGCTTAAGCAACAGATAGGGTTTTCCATTACCTCAAGTTTTACTGTCACCTTCAATAACTACATATGTGACACAGAAGCAACACCCTAAGCTCTTAGTCTCTTATCTCTTCATTCTTAACGATCTCTTCCATTCCTCCTTAGACACAAACTCCTGGGGTTCCACTGTAACTCCTCAGTGAAAATCTAAATTCTCAAATATCTTTGTGACCACACCTCTTGATGCTTCCAGCTCCATTACCCAGTTCATACTGTACCCAGTTTTCAGAGCATTTGAAACTCTGGTCTTAACCTCCTTACCTACCCCAGCTTAGGTTCTATAGTCCCTTGATTTTAGCCATTCTCCTTAATTCCCTTGCCTCATTGTCCTTCTGCTACACAGGCTTGGCAGTAAAAGCAATTCATGTAACTGTCAATTTTATCTTTTCCTATACTTGTGCTATTAAATATTGCCAGAAAAAAAGTTGTACAACTGTGAAAAGTATCCTCCAACCTCATTTGGGTCCTGAACACTGTTTGGTAATCCTTTGATATTTACTTATTAAATGTTCTTCTCAAACTTCTATTGCTTTTTTAACTTTCCTATTTAGAAATATTCTTAATTCCTATGTGATGGATTCTATTTTCTAATTTTGTACTCACACCTACAAACTTATCTCCATTCATGCTGCTTCCTTGTTTCTTTTCCCTGTTAGAGTG
Organism: Panthera leo; assembly: GCF_018350215.1. NCBI lineage: Eukaryota > Metazoa > Chordata > Mammalia > Carnivora > Felidae > Panthera > Panthera leo. The sequence continues at coordinate 37,176,398 of NC_056695.1, forward strand.
GAAATGGTATCATTTCTATCTGAGGCTTATGTTCCGACTGTATCCTGTATCCCTGTCTTCTCCAGAGACGTTGTATCTTGAGTTTCTCTGCTGGCTTCTGTTCATCAGTATATGAATATACTAAAATTATTATCCTTTATTGAAAAGTTTTTAGGGGCGCCTGAGTGGCTTAGTTAAGGATCCGACTTTGGCTCAGGTCATGATCTCACAGTTCATGAGTTCAAGTCCTGTTTCAGGCTCTGTGCTGACAGCTCAGAGCCTGGAGCCTGCTTTGGATTCTGTGTCTCCCCCTGTCTGTCTGTCTGTCTGTCTGTCTGTCTGTCTGTCTGTCTCTGCCCTCCCCCCACTCATGTGCTGATTCTCTCTCTCAAAAATAAATAAACATAAAAAAAAAAACAAAGTTTTTATGTGGAGCGCCTGGGTGGCTCAGTTGGTTGAGTGTCTGATTCTTGATTTCTGCTCAGGTCATGATCCCAGGGTCATAGGATTGAGCCCCATGTCAGACTCTGTGCTGAGTGTGTAGCCTGCTTGAGATTCTCTCTCCACCGCCCTCTGCCTCTCTTGCCTGCTTATGGCCCCCACCTCTCTCTCTCTCTCTGTCTCAAAAATAATAATAACGATAATAAAGTTTTTATGTGCCAGCTTATCTGTATCCTTTGCTTTAGAGCCAACTTCTTGAAATAGTTACCTATCCTTTATTTCTCTGCCTTTGCCTCCTATTCCTTAGCTCACTTGACTGTAGCTTCTGTCACTGCCTTTTCTCCTGGAGCTTGTTTTTGAAGGTCAGTAACTTCCTTTTTGCTCAGTCTGAGTCTCAGAATGTATCCCTCCTGACCTCTGCAACATTTGGTAGTGTTGATATCCCTCTTAGATTCTCTGAACCTTTCATCTCCTCGTTTTTCTTCCTGTTTCGTCACTCTTTTTCAGTTACCTTATGTACTGTTCTGTAAACTCTGTCCCAGGCCAAGGTCATCTCTTTATATTCTTCATTCTCCCTGGCTTTCCTCATATAACTCCACTGTCTTGCACTGAGTGATTCCTGAATCAAGAACCCTAGCCCAGATTGTTTTCTCTTGTATATTCACCTCGTTACCTTCCCCTGATTATTCCTTGGTGTTCTCAAACTCAACATGCCTAAATAGTCATTTTTATTATCAGGTTTCTTAAATTCCTTATGGAATAGCACTGTAATGTAGTTACTCAAGCAAGAAACCTTTCTTGATTATTCTTTCCTCAACTCCCACTCCAAATCAATTATCCTATCTTTTCCATATTTTTCATAAACATATGGTAAGTCCGTCTACCCTACTTTTCCCCATTGTAATTATAATTTTGCTCTATTGGCCATCGTCATCTTTGACCCATATTATTGGAAAGGCTTCCTACTTTGGCTGGGGGGGGGTCCAGGTTCACCATCAGACTCTAGATTCACTAGGATTGACAGGATTCCTTAAAGGTCTTGTGCTCATGGTTATAGTTTATTATAGTGAAAGGATACAGATTAGAATCCTTAAAGGGGAAAAGTTCATAGGATGAAGTCCAGGAGAAAACAAGCTCCAGTTTCTAAATGTTCATTTTTACTGGAGTTTTACTGGGGATGCACTTAATTCTCCCAACAATGATTGGTGACAACGTATGCAAAGAGTTGCCAATCAGGGATGCAGGGATGTTCACCCACACCTTGGTGTCCACGATTTTCTGGGAGCCAGTCATGTAGAAAAGCAGTGGCCACATGACTGATCTCAGTAACTGATTGCCTTGCCTCTCAGAGCAAACATTGGTGTTTACCATAAATCTTGTTGTTAGGATAAACTACAGTTATACTGGTACAGCATGGCCCAAGTCCTCTGGCCTACAAAAAAAAATCACTCATTATGTAGAATAGTCAAAGCACTCAGTGTTGCTTTCATAGGAGGCAGCCAAAAGCCAGTCCTAAAGACAGACCTGAGTAATGTGTACAGTTCAAGCAGCCCAAACCTGTTAATACTTTCCTGCATAAGGCTGACCTTCTTTTAATTCCTTGAAGGCACTCCTGTTCTTTCTCTTTATAAACTGTCACATGATGTCTTTATCCAATCTAGAATATTCTCCCTTCCTTTTTAAAAGATATTTAAAAAAAATTTTTTTTTTAATGTTTATTTGAGAAAGAGACCGAGTGTGAGCAGGGGCGGGCAGAGCGAGAGAGAGAGAGAGAGAGAGAGAGAGAGAGAGAGAGAGACACAATCTGAAACAGGCTCCAGGCTCTGAGCTGCCAGCACAGAGCCTGATCCGGGGCTCAAACCCACAGACCGCAAGATCATGACTTGAGCTGAAGTTGGCTGCCTAACTGACTGAGCCACCCAGGCGAGCCCCTAAAAGATATTTATTTTTGAGAGAGAGTGAGAGTGGGCATGAGTGGGGGAGGGGCAGAGAGAGAGGGACAGGAAGAATTCCAAGCAGCCTCCGTGTACTCTCAGTGTAGAGCCTAATGTGGGGCTCAGTCCAGGAACTGTGAGATCATGACTGAGCCGAAATCAAGTGGGATGCTCAGTGGACTGAGCCACCCAGGAACATCCTCCTCCCTTTTTAATATTACACTCCTCACAGCCCATTTGTGTCCTTTAAGAAACAAGCTTCTGTTTCTTCTCTTTCTATATGCTCCTGTCAGGTTTGCATCTCTTAATATACCAAGTGTCCCTGACAGCAGGCATTCATGGCATTTAGATCACATAAGGGAAAACAAGGCAGATAATGAGAAAAGAGATCAGGGACTAGGGCTCTCAATTAACCGGAAGAACTGGTACAGGGGGAATAAAGTTGAGATTATTGACAGAAAGTGGACTCTTAGTGCCCTAAGGGTTTTGAGTTCCAGATAAGACAATTATGGCTCCAGATAATTTCTGTATACAATAAATTCTTGTTTCCCTTCTGATGTTTTCCGTCTTCTTGGTTGTGATCATAGTATCAGGCCCAGCCTGCCTCAGAGCGGTGACCACTTGCTGCCTTCTCTCCTGGTGGTGACCTCTACACACTGTCATAGATAATGGGCTTCACATGGCCCAGCATATAGTAAGTGCCTGGAAATGTTAGTAATAATAAGTACCATTCCCAGTACCGGATTGTTCAGAAAACAGGACAAGAAAAGTTAAGAAAAAGCCATAGCCTAAAAGAAATGGTTGAGAGAGATCATTGGGGTCATTGGGACAGGCGCTGTTGGCCCTTGGGCTTGTTGCTTTGAAGTGAGCAAAGCAGACGGAAGTGGGACAAGGGAGCTTGAAGGGCTCACTTCCTTAAAGGCAGCATTAGCCTCAGCTGTGAGTCTGTTCTTAATCAGGTAACCACTGCTTATTTCCTTAGTTTTAGAGAGGCTGCTGTATCCAAGCCAGCTTGGACTTCACAATTATAATTGATGGAGGGGGGAAGGCTGTTTCACTGCCCAGTTTTTAGAAATCTGTTAGGGGCGCCTGGGTGCTACGTCAGTTAGGCATCTGACTCTTGGTTTTGGCTGAGGTCATAATCTCGTGGTTTGTGGGTTTGAGCCCCACATCGGGCTTTGTGCTGACAGAATGGAGCCTGCTTGGGATTCTGCCTCTGTTCCACTCGTTCTCTGCCTGTCTCTCAATACATAAATAAATAAATAAATAAAATGAAGAAAAATCTGTTAAAATGGGTAGACATCTAAAGTGTTAGAAATTAACTTTTTTCCTCTTGTTTAAAAAGTGAAATTACAGGGGCGCCTGGGTGGCGCAGTCGGTTGAGCGTCCGACTTCAGCCAGGTCACAATCTCGCGGTCCGTGAGTTTGAGCCCCGCGTCAGGCTCTGGGCTGATGGCTCGGAGCCTGGAGCCTGTTTCCGATTCTGTGTCTCCCTCTCTCTCTGCCCCTCCCCCATTCATGCTCTGTCTCTCTCTCTCTGTCCCAAAAATAAATAAAAAACGTTGAAAAAAAAAATTTAAAAAAGTGAAATTACAGATTTCCTCTAACATATTCTGTATCTGAATTATATTATTTTATAGGCCGAAGCTGTCAACATTGTATAGGCATCTGGCAATATGATAAACTTGTTTTATAAACGTATAACTTTATGAAAGAAGGAATATAAATACTACAGAATGATAAAAGTATTTTTAATTTACACAACTACTTCTTTCAGCTCTCCTTATCCACATTCTTAATGATAGTGAATGAAGATGGCTTTGGTTTTTTTACAAATCCATGTTACTGCTTAAATGTGTTTGTGCACTTTTTATTCAAATAGAATATGGAAGGTTCCATGTTGACAATCAGCTTTGGAAATTGGATGGAGCTACCTGGACTTAAATTTAAAGACTGGGTATCCAGCAAACGAAGGTAAATATCGAGCTGTTAGAATCCTTTGATGTACAGTGGGAAAGTCCATTGGCAGTTTCCAAAATATTTGTGATCCTGTCTTGGAATAGTATAAATTCATGTGTCTTTCAAATAAAACCTCTTCATAGCCAGTCATCATGAGCTAGTTTCCATTTAGAGACTAAGCACACACAGGTAAAGGCTTGTCTACAGATTGGGTTTCTTTGACTTCTGTTAGTTATGGATTTATCCCACTCTCCTGTTAAACCACTCTGTTTAGTTTCTCATCGACCCACAAATCCTTTCTACGCTTATTATCAGTGGATATACACGTTTGTGTATGGATAGCTCACGTATACGTACTTACAGTGTTTGGCTTTCAGAGTAGATGAGTGTGTGTGCTTAATAATTCAGAATGATGGAATAAGCCAGAATCTGTGATGTGATTGGCTACACTGTTGGCTACTATAGAGGTAAATATTTAATAAGAAATATGAAAATAGAAGGAACTGAGAAGAAATCTCTCCTTGGAATAATATAATTTTATTTGGGAGGAAAAAACCCAAAATTTAAGAAGAGAAATAATATGAAAAACCTTATATTCAAGGATAGTAGTATTAAATTAGATAATATAGAGAAACCTAATTTGCTCACAGAAACAAAGTAAAGCAGGAAGTTACTTAACCTTTGCAGGGTTGTAAACATTGAGTGCTTGACTTTTTGTTAGATAGAAACCATATTAATCCATGGAAATTATCCTTAATTTGAGAAGATTTAAGGAGAACAAATTCAGACCAGCATGGGCCATAGAGATTAAACCTTTCAAATATTCCTGTTGGGATTTTTTTTTAAGTTTTATTTGTTTAATCTCAGCATTCAACATGGGGCTCAAACTCACGACCCGAAGATCAAGAGTCACACATTCTGACTGAACCAGCCCTGCTTTTGGGTTTTTTTTTTTTAAAGGAGTTTTATATTGGTTTGAAACGAAAAGTAGCAAAATCAAGCAAGTTGTACAATTTGATTTTCATAAGCAAGCAAGTGAAATTGCTCAACATTCTTCCTTTTGTGATAGGGGTAAAAAAGGGAAGCCTTGGGGCACCTGGGTGACTCAGTTAAGCGTCCAACTTCTGCTCAGGTCAAGATCTCAAGGTTTGTGAGTTTGTCCGCCGTCAGCGCAGAGCCTGCTTTGGATGCTCTGCCTCCCTCTCTCTGCCCCTCCCCCACTTGCACACACTTTCTCTCTTCATCTCTCAGAAATAAAAACATTAAAAAACTGGGGGGGGGGGGGAAGCTTTATGAGTATATGCCAAAAGTATTCATTCTTTTACATTGGGCACATTGTATATCGAAGCAATATGTGAAGAATCTTGTAATTAAATACTGGCTTTGGGTCTGCTGTCCCGCACCTTTTCCTGCCCCTCCCCCACGCACGTGCCTGCACACCCACTTACATGTGCTAGCTCTCAAAAAAAAAAAAAAAAAAAAAACTTTTATGAACTTCTAGTTACAATTTGTAATGAATTATGTGAAATGATTTGGTATGTTTTTACTGCTACTTATTCTCTAACTGGGGCCCAGTGAGGGTTACTAATGCCTATTGCTTTAACGTTCAAGTGGAAAATGAATATGCTGTTTTTGAATAAAAGTACATAAGTGTATTTATAGACCTCTGTTAATAGGAAAACACAGAATTGTTTTATCTACTTAGATATAAGATGATTTTATTCAGAAGACCGATAAGAATTCTTTTCAGTCATTAGGAGAAAATAGCAACTTAGAAAAAATCATGTCAGAATCCTATTATCTTTAAGAATCATGTATTGTAGTTAGACCTGCAGTGTAATATCAATGTTATAATCTAAGTCATTCTATTATAGTGTGTAGACTGAATAGTATATAGACTGGATTATTTATAGTTGTGAGATAGATTGTAGTCTGAATTTCCACATTTTAATTCATTTAAAAAATTCATTGGTAAAGGTGGCTAATCTGAACAGATTCTATGCAAAGCCCTGGGGAAACATGCATTAAAATACAGTCTCTACCCTGGGGGGACTGACTGATAAAACTAATTCTTTAGTTAAAAATGTTTAACTTTGTTAAAGAAGGCTTTCTCTGTTAAAGGCTAATTTATACTTAAGATAGGCAAAATTAAAAAGATCTATATCATAGCTTACTAGATGGAAAAGGAATAATCATGGAAACTATCAAAGTACTATCTTCATAGCATATTTTTCCTTTTTTAGGAACCTAAAAGGGGATCGTGTTATGCCAGAGGAAATAGCTCGTTACTATAAACATTATGTAAAGGTCATGGGTCTGCAGAAGAATTTCAGAGAGAATACTTATATCACCTCTGTATCAAGACTCTACAGAGATCAAGGTGAGGGTGATGGACAAGACAGAAATATTTCAACGCAGCATTTACAGATAGAGAAGTCAAAACTTATCAAGAGAAATTGGGAGATCAGAGGTTATCAGCGAGTAGCGGATGGTTCCCACGTTCCCTTCTGTCTCTTTGCTGAGAACGTAGCTCTGGCAACTGGAACGCTGGATTCTCCTGCCCATCTGGAAATTGAAGGAGAAGATCTTCCTTTTGTGTTCCATTCAATGCCTGAATTTGGAGCTGCTATAGGCAAAGGAAAGTTGCGTGGCAAAGCGGACCCAGTGTTAATTGTGGGTTCCGGGCTTACTGCAGCTGACGCAGTACTGTGTGCGTACAACAATAATATTCCTGTGATTCATGCATTTCGCAGACGAGTAACTGATCCAAGCTTAATTTTCAAACAGCTTCCCAAAAAGCTTTATCCAGAATACCATAAAGTCTATCATATGATGTGTACTCAGTCATATTCTGTAGACTCCACTCTTCTTTCTGCTTATACCAGTTTTCCTGAGCACCATGTGCTTTCCTTTAAGCCGGACATGAAATGCATTCTTCAAAGCATCTCTGGATTGAAGAAAATATTTAAGCTGTCTGCAGCAGTAGTACTGATAGGTTCTCATCCCAGTCTGTCTTTTCTGAAGGAGCAAGGGTGTTACCTGGGCCACAACTCAAGCCAGCCCATCACATGTAAGACTAATCCTGTGGAAATAGATGCATATACCTACGAATGTGTTAAAGAAGCCAACCTTTTTGCATTGGGTCCTTTGGTTGGAGACAATTTTGTTCGATTTTTAAAGGGAGGGGCATTGGGTGTTACACGCTGTTTAGCTACGAGGCAGAAGAAAAAACATTTATTTGTGGAAAGAGGAGGAGGAGATGGGATAGCTTAAAGTGAGTTTACAAGTAATTTATATGGACAGTTTACCATTAAAGGTTTTTTAATAGTGGTTTTGCAGTGTACTGGCTTGAAGTTTCTGGACTTGAATGAACTGAAGAGAGCCTCAAGCTATCTGTAGTAACTATTTTTTACAGTTACAAGAACTTGGCATCCTGATTTATATAGTATCAAAGGTATCACTGTCAGACCAATAGAAACACTGCCAATTTGGTATACTTTAAGCGCTTAACAAAAACGTTCTTTTCTTCCAAGACTTATTTTTGGTGATCGTTTGTGGTTATGTTTGATTCCAAAATCTGACAGCCTTGAATAATGGATAAAACCATACAGTCCCATTAAACCAGAAATTGTCTTCACTGTATATTCGAGCAGCAAGGTGACCTAAGGGTGGTCTAAAGACGAACATTAGCTTCATTTGTAGCTTGGTAGAAGTGTGGACTTTCAGGCCCCACAACAGATTACTGAAATCAGAAACCGCATCTAATGAGATCCTCAATCTGTATGCTCATTTAAGTTTGAGGCATATTGGTGTAAAAGAACTATAACTTAGGTATGGTGGGGTGGGCAGAGTAGGAAGCATTTATAACTCAGGTTTAATTTATTTTGAAGGATCAATTCTATAAATCTAATTTATTACCAAATATGGTATTTTAAAAATATTTTTATTGTAAACTTGGTAAGTACTTCATATTCTTAGCTTCTAATAATTTAAAGAGTCCAATAATGTTGGCATACACTTAAACATTCAGAAACCTGCCAAAATATTTTTGGAGATTTATTCTCTCTTTAACATAACAATCTAACTTGCAATTCAATAAATTGTGAAAACTACTTATCCCTGTGTCAATTTTGAGTTACTTTGTCATTAAAACTAACATATTTGGGCAAAAATACTTACAGTATTGTACTATTATTTGGGTATTCCTAGAATTATTTAAGGTTAAAACCTTTCTTTTCCATTCTCACATTTATTTAGATGTGCTTAATGTCTGTATTTTCACACAAGTCCCCAGAATTTGTTAGGCAAAAAACGTCTGTCTTCTGAATTTCTTAGTTAACCTTTTTGTAGTGGGTTTATTGAATAGCTATTCCCTTTTCCTTAGTATAAAAAAAGGACTAAAATGTCCGTATTTTTCTGTTCAGTTGCAATGTTACGTGCTTACCAGGATCATAATTCACGTTAAAATATATTTCATAATCTACTTCTCCAAGGAGCTGTTTCAGATGAATTCTTACACTCTTCTATGTCCCATAATTCTAAATCTTTTCCTTATCACTGTCAACCAGCTATTTGGGGTAGAGGAAAACACTAAATTTTAATTGATAGTTATAATGTCTCCTTCACCCCTTAGGAGTCTAGCTCTGGAAAGAATGTTTAAAAAGCAGAATCACTTGGGCACCTGGGTGGCTCAGTTGGTTAAGTGTCCGACTTCAGCTCAGGTCACAATCTCATGGTTTGTGAGTTTGAGCCCGTGTTGGGCTCTGTGTTGACGGCTCAGAGCCTGCTTTGGATTCTGTGTTATCCTTTTTGCCCCTCACCTGCTTGTGTGCTCTCTCAAAAACATTAAAAAAAAAAAAAAATCACTTTGGGGTTTGAAAACAAGATTTAGGCATGGCTCTTAGTGGTTTTAGGCAGTCTTGAGTATGTGAACTTAGTTCAGAACCTTTTAGTTTTGAAAATCCAAATATTTAAAAACAAGTGGTCAACAGGCAGTAGTAAAAACTTCCAAATTAAACCTATTAAATGAGAGCAAGTCCCAGCCTGACAATCACTGAGGCACCCGGAATGAAAATTAGACTGAAAGGTCATTTAAAAATTTAACTTGGTTACAAGCTTTATTGCATAAAGCCATTTTGATCAGATCATACAGACTTTTAAACTACATTGTATACATTCCTGGGAGAACAAAGGGGCCATGATCCCTAAGCCTAACCTGAAAAGAGTACATGGAATAAGGACTGACCAGACATTATGTTGCTTCTGAATGTCCCTGCCTTCACCCCAGTGTACTCAAGAAAAATGGTGGATGTGGGGAAGTAGCAGGGCAAAATAACTAAAAATAGCCGTCAAATTTAAATTTAAAAATAAAAGGACAGCTTCCCGTTTCAACGATGGAGTAATGGGAGTATGGAGGAATGATTACCCTTCACTGTAATCAACTATTACACCAAAAACACAAACTGATGTTTTCACACAATGGACAACAGCCCAGGACTGATTTTTAGAACAGAAGAGGTGAGTTATACAATTACCCAGACTGCCCGAGGGCATTTTCCAAATGGACGCTGGAAGTGGTGTCTCTAGATGGAAGAAAACATTACAGTTTAGGGTTCCTTGCTGCAATCTGATGAGGTTACTGGAGAGGAGGGAGGTGCACACAGAAGCAACTCCAGAAATCCGGATTATTCTCTTAAATGTGTCTCAATGATAAACAGTACAAGGTGACGGCCCAAAAGGCCTGGCAGAGAAGAGCAACATCAGCTGAAACTGAAGAGACCTGGATGCACGCAGTTCTGTGAGACACTGGAGTTCTGTACAGAGTAACAAGACCTTGCTGATCCCCCAGGCATTCAACAGATGCCTCAAAAAAAGGCCAGGCTTTGGGAATAGTTACTCAAGTCCAAGTTAGCCTAAAACTAAAGACAACAGGATCAACTCGATCTGCCAATAAGTTAACTGCCTGCCAGCACAAAACTGACACTCTTTAAAGGAAGACAACAAATGCAGATTCTCAGCAACATCAAACACACAACAAAAAATTATTGGGTATGAGGACAAACAAGAAAATATGGCTAAGGAGAAAAATATAAATATAAATTATATATATTATATGTATTATATGTATTATATATATGATTACATTCAGAATTGTAAAGGAAAAGGTTAACAATGAACAGGTAGTGAATCTCAGAAAAAAAAAAATGAACACTGTATAGCTGAAAGATACATTCTGAAATGAAAAACTGATTAGATGACCATAAAAATATACAAGAAGAAAAGATGAACTTGAGGGCAGATTAGAAACTCCAAAATGAAAGCACAGAGGTAAAAGGATTTAAGAAACCGACAGACCTAATAACACAGGATAAATAACAAGGGGCCTAACATGTACAGCTGGAATGCAGAAGGAGAAGAGAGACTAGGGCAGAAAAATACATGTGGAGTAATGAAAAATGTCCACAGATCCAAGAAACTCAAACCGCAAACAAGACAAAGGAAATCTCACCTATGCATATCACTATCAAACTGCTGGAAAACAGAGTGGAAATTTTAAAAGCAGACAGGAAAAGACTCATTAACAATTACAACAAACAACTGACCAGAAAAAACGTACTGAAGACAGTGGAGCAGTGTCTTTATAGTGCGTAAGTAAAAACCTGTGGAGCTTTATCTACATAAAATTCTATATCCTTTAAATTTTATGAAAGCTTAGAAAATTTGACTTCAGAAGACCTGCACTACACAAAATATTAAGTGAAGTTCTTCACATTGGAGGCACATGAGATCTGATGAAACATGTATCTTCATGAAGGATAAAAGAGTGCCAGAAATAATTTAGGCCCCAGAAAAATAATTTTTATTTATTTAAAATCCAATTAACTGTTTGTTGAATGTCATAGTGTATAACCAGAAACAATATAAAGCAAATTTAAGATTTAGGACATGGATTAGTAAAATATAATTACACCATAAATAATGGGATAGGTGGAAGTACATATTTAAAACACACATTATACAGGCATAAATGGTATGTTAAATTAAAATTTTTTCAAGGTTTACTTTTCAGAGACAGAGCATGAGTGGGGGAGGGGCAGAGAGAGAGGGAGACACAGAATCTGAAGCAGGCTCCAGGCTCTGAGCGGTCAGCACAGAGCCCAACGCGGGGCCCGAACTCATGGACCATGAGATCATGACCTGAGCTGATGTCAGACACTTAACCAGCTGAGCCACCCAGGCGCCCCATAAATGGTATGTTATTTAAGGTAGGCAGAAATAAGTGTATAACCTTACAACTGTAAGAATCAGTACAGAATTAGACACACCCTAATGCTCTTGTCTCAAGTCTCTCCCTGAAAGAAGCCTATTTGCGTATTATAAAAAGCTGTAGCCTAAGGGTCAGGCTTCTAATTTATCTTGCACCTAGGGAGAGACTGCCATCCTGCTTAGAGACTAGGGAAGCCAGCAGACACCATGCCTGCATTCTCCCTGTAGCCCAACCCAAATCACTAACCTCACTAGAAGGAGCTCGTGTTCAAGGGTCACACAGGATTGTAGCTAAGAAGAAACAATTCTTAACTAGCTACTCCTCTCTACGTTCAGCACAAAAAAAGACAAACATCCAGCTCACAGGTCCATGAAAGCCAGCCACTTGAATACTTTAAAATACTTCTGAGGGTCCAGCTTCTAAACAGCCTGCATCCAGATGCTAAGATTCTCCTCTTTAGGACACTTACAGAACTTGGCACACCCTCAACTATGTTATCTAATACACAGAAATCAACACAGAGTCCAGGAAAATGAAGAAATATAGAAATATGTTCCACATAGAATAACAAGATAAAAATTCAGAAGCAGACCTTGGAGATTAGTAATTTATCTGATAAAGAGTTAAGATAATGGTCACAGAGATGCTGACCGAGTCAGAACAATATGTGCAAAAAATGATTATTTCAACAAAGAAAAAAACATATCACAGGGCTGAAGAAGACAAAACTGAACTGAAAAATTCAACAGAGGGGTTCAAAAGAGACTAGAATAAACAGAAGAAAAAGTGAACTTAAAGATAGGACAGGGAATTAATCGAATTAGAGGGGAAAAAAAAAAGAATGAAAAAGGATGTAGACAACTTATGGGACTCATGGGACCAAGATCTGCATTATAGAGATCTCAGAAGAAGAGCTAAGGAGACAGAAAGCTTATTCAAAGAAAAAAATATCTGAAAATATCCCTAACCTGAGGAAAGAAACTGGCATCCAGATCTAGGAAAACCAAAAAGTTCTTTAAAAAAAAAAAAATGTCATTTAGAGAAAGAGCATGAGCAGGGGAGGGACAGAGAAAGGGGGAGACACAGAATCCCAAGCAGGTTCTGTGCTGTCAATGCAGAGCCTGTTACGGGGTTCGATCTCGTAATTGTGAGATCATGACCTGAGCTGAAACCAAGACTTGGATGCTTAACTGACTGAGCTACCCAGGCACCCCAAAAAGTTCTAATTAGAAGAAGCTCAAAACACCCACAAGAACACATTAAATAACTGAAGAGTCAAAAGTTGAAGTAAGAATCATAGGATGCCAGGATGGCTCAGTTGGTTGAGTGCCTGACTTTTGACTTCAGCTCAGGTCATGATCCCAGGGTTGTGGGATTGAGCCCCTGTGTCAGGCTCTGCGCTGAGCATGGGGCCTGCTTAAGACTCTCTCTCTCAAAAAAAAAAAAAAAAAAAAAAAGACAATCTTAAAAGCAGAATGACAAAAGTCATTTGTTACTTACAAGGCAACCCCCTACAAGATTATGAGAATTATTCATCAGAAATATGACAGGCCAGAAGGGAGTAGAAAGACAGATTTAAACTGCTAAAAGAAAAAAAAAAAAAGTGCCAATCAGGAATAGCCTACCCAGCAAAGTTGTCCTTCAGAATTGATGGAGAGATGGAGTTTTCCAGATACAAAAACTGAAGTTTATGGTCACTCAACTAGCTTTACAAGAAATGTTAAAGGGACTTCTTCAATCTGAAAAGAAAGAATGGTAATTAGTAACAGAAAATAAAAATCTCACTGGTAAAGGTAAATACATAAATTGAAAATAATGTTGTAATGGTGATAGGTAAATCACTTATAAATCTAGCACGAATGTTTAAAGACAAAAGCAGGGATGCCTGGGTGGCTCAGTTGGTTAAACATCTGAAACTTGATTTCAGCTCAGGTCATGATCTCACCATTCTTGAGTTCAAGCCCCTTGTTGGGCTCTGCCCTGAAAGCATGGAGCCTGCTTGGAATTCTCTCTCTCTCCTCCCTCTCTCTCTGCCCCTCCCCTGCTCTCTAAATAAACATTTAAAAAAAGATGAAGGATTTTGTAAAAAAAAAAAAAAAAAAAAAAGTAAAAAAATAGGTACAATTTGTTAATAGTTACACAAGGTAAAAATATGTAAATTGTGACATCAGAAACAGCATAGAGGAAGAGTAAAAATGCAGTTTTAGTATGCATTCAACTTTAAGTTTTTATCAGTTTTAAATATACTGTGTGTCTATAAGGTATTTTATTTAAGCCTCATGGTTTACACAAAGCCAAGAATCTACATTAGATGTGAAAAAGATAAAAGGAAAGGAATCTAAATATACCACTACAGAAAATTATCAAACCACAAAGGAAGAGAGCAAGAAGAAAGGAATAAAGGAAATATAAAACAATTTACAGAAATTAGCCAGGTAACAGCCAAATGACAATAAGTTCACACGTATCCATAATTACTTTAAATGTACATGGTCTAAATCCTTCAATGAAAAGACATAGAGTGGCTCAATAGATTAAAACAAAAGAAAACAAACAAGACCCAACTACATGCTGCTTATAAGAGACTCCTGTCAACTTTAGGGACACACACACTCTGAACATGAAGGGACAGGAAAAGCTATTCCATGCCGATGGAAACAAACAAAAAAAGCAGTAGCTATACTTAGATAAAATAGAGTTATATCCCAAGCATAAAAAAGCAAAAGATCATTATATAGTATTAATGATCAATCCAATAATAACACATAACAGATGTAAATACTTATGCACCCAACATAGAAGTAGGATATATATAGGCTATAAATATATCCTATAATATATAGGATACATTTAATAGACTTGAAGGAAGAAATGGAAAGCAATACAGTAACACTAGGGGCCTTCAATGTAATGGATAGATTTGACAGAAAATCAATCACAGAATATGGAGCTGAGGTGATGCATGAGATTAGATGAATTTAAACAGACATTTACAGAACATTCCATCCAACAGCAGCAGAATATATATTCTTCTCAAGCACACATGAATATTCTACAGGGTAGATCATATATGTTAGACCACAAAGCAAGTCTTAAAATTTTTAAGATTGAAATTCTTGTATCAAGCGTCTTTTCTTATCACAATGTGAAACTAACATTCAATTACAAGAAGAAAATTGGAAAACTCACAAATAGGTGGAGATAAGGCAGCACACTACTGAACAACCAATGGATCAAAGAAGATATCAAGAGAAATGAAAGTACCTTGAGACAAATTAAAGCATAAAGAAAGCATACCAAAACTTATGGGATGCATTCTAAGAAGGAAGTTCATTATCAGTAACTGCCTGCACCAAGAAACAATAAAGATCTCAAACAACCTAAATTTATACCTCAAGGAACCAAAAAAATAAGCCTAAAGTTAGTAGAAGGAAGGAAACAAAGATCAGAGCAGAAATAAATGAGACAAAAATACAAAAGATCAATGAAACTAAGGTTTTTTTTTAAGGATTAACAAAACTTTAGCTAGACTTAAAAAAAAAGACACAAAAAAGTTACATTAGAAATCAAAGAGAAGACATTCCAACTGATACCATGTAAATATAAAGGATCATAACAGAATATAATAATGATAGGCCAAAAAACTGTAGAATTTAGCAAGAGTGGGTAAAATTCCAGGACTATACAATCTAAATATGCAATCATAAAGAAACAAAATATCTGAATAGATTAAGTATTACTAAGGAGATTGAATCAGTAATCAAACATCTCCCCAAAAAGAAAAGCCCAGGACCAGGTGGTTTTACTGGTGAATTCTAGAGAACATTTAGAGGAATTAAAACTAATCCTTCTCAAACTCTTCCAAAACACAAGAGCGGAAAAAACACTCATTTTTGAGGCTAGCATTATTCTGATGGCAAAAGCAGAAAATTACACTACAAGAAAATACAATTACAGGCCAGTATCTCTGATGAACATAGATGCAAAAGTCTTCAATAAAATATTAGCAAACCAAATTCAACAATACATTAAAAAGATCATACACCATGACCAGGGATGCAAGGATGGTTCAACATTGGCAAATAACTCAATGTGATACTTACCTTTAAGAAAATGAAGAATATGAGAAAAAAAAAAAAAAAAAGAAGAAAATGAAGAATACAAACCAGTCATCTGAATAGATGCAGAAAAACTATTTGACAAAATTCAATATTCATTCATAATAAAAACTCAACAAAGTAGGTATAGAGGGAACATACCTCCACATAATAAAGCCATTCATGACAAGCCCACAGCTAACATCACACTCACTGGTGAAAAGCTGAAAGTTTTCCCTCTAAGATCAGGAGCAAGACAAGGGTGTTCACTCTCACTATCCTATTCAACATACTATTAGAAGTGCTAGTTAGAGCAATCAGGCAAGAAAAAGAAATGAAAGGTTTCAGAATTGGGAAGAAGTAAAATGGTCTCTATATGCAGAAACATGATTTTATTTAAAAATACTCAAGACTCAACAAAAAAATTGTTGTATCAGTGAATTCAGTAAAATTACAGGATACAAAACAAAATTAACTTACAAAATCAGTAGCATTTCTATACAGTTAACACCAAATTTTCTGAAAAAATAAGTAGATCCCATTTGAAATGGCACCAAAAACAAAATACTTAGGAACATTAACTAAGGAACATTAACTTAGGAACATTAACTAACATTATCTACTCTTAAAACTACAAAATACTGATGACAGAAACTGAAGATACAAATAGAAATGTATCCTTTGTGGAGTGAAGAATTAGTATTGTTAAAAGTGTCAATACTACTAAAAGGCATCTAAAGATTCAGTGCAATTCCTATTAAAATTCCAATGGTATCTTTAGGATACCATTGTAGGATTATTGTAGTAGAAAAAGCACTCCTACAATTTATATGGAACCACAAAAGACCCCAAATAGCCTCCCCCCAAAAAAATCCTAAGAAGAACAAAACGTTAGGCAACACATTCCCTTATTTCAAGCTAGATTATAAAACTATAATCAGTACAACAGTATGGTACTGATATAAAAATAAATACATCAAGACAAATATAGAATCAAGATCCCCAAAATAAACCTTATATGGCCAACTAGTATTTGCCAAGGGAGCCAAAAACAGTCAATTGAGAGGGGTCTCTTCAATAAAGAGACTGTTATAATTGTTATAATTGGATATTCACATGTCAAAGAAGAAAGCTTGGACCCATACTAAAACTCTGAACAGCCAAAGCAGTCTTGAGAGGGAACAAAGCTGGAGGCATACTTCCTGATCTCAAAGTATATTACAAAGCTATATTAATCAAAATTATTTGCTATTGGCATAAAAAGACACGTGGATCAATCAAAAATGATAGACCAGAAATAAATGCATTTATGCTCAATTTTTGATGAAGGATCCATGAATATACAACAGGGAAAAGATAGTCTCTTCATAAATGATTATAGGAAAACTGAACAGCCACATGCCGAAGAATGAAACTGAACTATCTCGCTCCATACACAAAAATCAACTAAAAATGGATTAAAGACTTAAATGTAAGACCTGAAACCATGAAAACTCCTAGAAGAAAACATAGGAGTTAATAAGCTTCTTTGTATTAATCATGACAATGATAAGTAAAATTAATTACATCAACCTAAAAAGCTTCATCAAAAGCAGCCATCAACCAAACAAAAAGGCAACTTAAGGAATGGGAGAAAATATATGCAAGTCATATATCTGATAAGGGGTTAATATCCTATATAAAGAATTCCAACTCAACAGCAAAAAACAATCCAATCTAAAAAACAAGCAGAGGAGCTGAATAGACCTTTTTTCAAAGAATATATACAAATGGCCAACAAGTACATGAAAAGGTGGTCAACATCAATAATCTTCCATGAGGATCTAGCAATAGTACATTTATTCTTTTTATTTTGATGGGGGGGGGGGGGCAGCAGGAAACAGGCAGAGAGGGAGAAAGAATTCTAAGCAGGCTCTGCACCAGTAGTACTGAGCCCAATACAGAGCTTGAACCCACGAACCATGAGATCATGACCTGAACCAAAACCAAGAGTTAGACACTTAACCGACTGAGCCACCCAGGCACCCCAAGGCTATTACAATTCTAATGTACAAGGTTGTCTTTATACACAATTTGAAAAAAGGCATTTTTTTCTGTCTCCCTTTAACATGGAAGACAATCTTATCACTTACCCTTTGCAGATAGGAAAACTAGGACTCTAAGAAGCTCAAAACAGAGGTACACCCAGCTCAGTAAGATCACCAGGTAAGTCTTCCCATTATACAAGCTTGAAGAAGTCTTCCATATTGTCTTTTCTAGTACTAGAATGATATGTGGTGACATCTTCATCACGGAAATCCATTTCATTTGGGTCACTTCAGCTCAAGGAATGCTATGGTATAGTGGGGGGGGGGGGGGGGGGGGGGGAAGTATGCTCTGATACGTGTATGATCTTCCAATCTATTCAGCAAGGTGCAGAACAGTGTATATATTATGCTATCATTTTTGTAGGAAATTACTGAAAATAATATGCATAAAAATTTTAATAGGAAATCTCCAGAAAGACTCATAAGAAAGAAGGATCATAGTTTTTTTTTGTTTTTTTTTTTTGAGGGGAACCAAGTAGCTAGACCAGTCGTAGAAGGGAGACTTTAATTTCTTATCCTTTTATAGTTTTAGCATTTTGAATTGTGACTATGTTAAGTATTCAATAAGTAAACAACCACGTTTAAAAATGAAAAAATTACCATAAGACATGAGATGACAAAGACTGGAAACTGAATAATACTGTCACACACAAAAGAAATGGGAATTCTGTGCATTTTATTCAACAAATCTAGGGCCTAAAACATTTGTAATTTAAATCTCTTCTATGTACTTTACGTATATATCCTAGAGGAAAAGGACATAAATGCTTGATGGAAATGTTTTCCTGTGACTTCTTCATAAAATCCTCAGTTATCTTCTCCTCCTTACATTAGGATTGTATCTGCAAAGAAAAAAATAAAGTTAAAGGATTAGATAAATGATGGCATTTCTTTCACTTTTAAAGTTAAAGAGCTTTCAAAATATAGTTACACTCTGGCAAACAATGAGCATGCCAATTTTATCCTTAGGATCATACATTAAGCACTGATATTTTTACTTTCTTTTATCCTTTTGATGTTGGTTGGATGAATATTTGGTAAAAATAAAACATCATCAACAATAACAAAAAGTCCTGTAAAAGCATTAAAATAATTAATGAAAACAGTTTAAAACTAAATATGTTTCCACCTTTCCCAGTATGCCTTCAGACTCCTCCAACTCCCAACTAAAGTATAACATCTGCATAAGAGAGTATAATGAGCCAAAAGTAAGACTTATTTATAAAATTTTCTCCTACAGTATTTCAACAAATTTAGCTGGCAACCATATATTCTCCTTTAACTACTTAAAAATCAGCACCATATGTCACCATTTTCACCAATGATATATACTGTTAATAATAAAATTAAAGAATCAAATTGGCTGCAAAACAAACTCTGAGACAGTACTTCTCGGTTCTGCCTTTAAGTAAATTTGGGAAAATGTTATTCTCCCCTAGCCAGTATCTACCTAGCAGTAGGAAAAGTAATTTTATTTTATAGTATTTGTGAGTATTTGAGAGCTAATTATTATAAGGTTTCCGGCCTGCAGGAATGCTGAAAATGTGTTAAGTCAGAATTAAATTATAATCATCCATTATAAAGCCTCTAAACCTCCCACAAAAACCTGATTTGAAACTCTAATCCAGCCTCTTGTTTTTATGCTTGTGCCAACTAAAACTAAACAAATGCTCTGGTATTTTGTCTTAACTCAAAAACCCATTCATTCATAATTCTACTCAGAGCTGAAAATCTCACAAATGTATCCAGCCAAATTCACCCAGTGCGGGACCCTTCTTTTGCATGAATGCCCCCATACAAATTTTAAATATCATGTGATACAGGTTCAACTGAATCAACCCCAAACCTCAAAGACATATCTAGCAAACCTAATTAAGAGGTGCTCAAAGTAAAAATACATACATTAAAAACAAAACATTATTTAGGTGAAGGGACTAAACGTCTATTTCTAAAGTCAGAAGAAATGAAAATTTAATCTCTGAGTAAAATGGTATTTTATATACATCTCAAAGATTCAAGAGAAAACAAATTAAACTTTACCTAAAGAGATCATCAGCAAGTGACTCTTCTTTTGCATGTTGATTTTGTACCTGTCAAAATTGACACAATATCAAACATCTGTTTAACGACAAATGTATGGTTCATCAACTGCTATACACTGGGTAGTCACAGTTATCTTTGAGATTTCAATATCCATAAGGTCACCAGGTTTACGAGTTCTTGCCTCTACCAGTATCTCCCCCATTCACCAGATCCTCTCCATTTTCACTTCCTGCCAAAAATTCTGCAAATGTTCTCTAAACAGCATTCTCCAGTTAATCCCTTCCCAAAGGCAACCGACATAAGTATATATTGCTAGCTTATTGAGTTTTTAAATATTTTTTTCCAACAAAACGCTTTAAATAAATTGTTTTGCGGTCACAGGACTACTGAAGGGGCTGAGATGGCAAAATCTACCCCCATCTTCAACCAGAGCAGCCTCCAGCTGCAATGGTTTTCTTCCCCAAGGTCCCAAGTCAGACTCTGAGGCTGATGCTTAGTTACTTCACTGACAAAAAAGTATTTTCAACACAAACTTGCCAAACTCCTAATGAACCGCTGAGAGGTAGGAACAGAAAAACTCTGTGCTGGGTCCCTCTTTCTAAAGTGTAGCTATGATCCTACCATGTGCCATTCAAAACCCTTCAGTGACTTCTTCCACCTACCAAAGGAAACACAAACTCTTGAGTTTGACCCCTAAAATGGGAAAAGACCTTCATAATCTGGCTCCATTCTACATTCTCAGTCATTTCTTACCTCCCTCTTCATAAACCCTGTATGTCTGTTAAAACTCAATCACAAAACAACCAACCAACCAGACTCACCTCCCAACAAATATCTCATCCCTCTCTGCTTTTGTTCATATTTTTCTCTCTGCCCAGAAGATTACCTCTTTTCTTTCCCTCTTCCCATATCTGACAATCTTTCAGTGTGCATTCATTCAATAATAATTTAGGGCCTACTATGTGCCCAGGAACATGTTCACCTCTTTACCAATGATTATCCAATCCTCTTCATTTAAAAATAACGTCTGCTATGAAGAACCCCCATAAAACTTCAGCTCTACAACTCAGATTTGTCGTATCAATTTCCACCCTGTATCATATCTTCCCTAAAAGACCAGAAGTTCCTTGAATGTACATACTGTTTATTTTTATGTTAATAACTTACATTTGTGTATTTCCAGACACTATCTTAAAAGTCTTTATAAAAAAATCTCATTTAATCTTCATATAACTTCATTACTACTATTAGACTATTATCCTAGTTTTAACCAATAAGGGAACAAAGAGTTAGGTTAAGTAACTTAAGGTTGTCGTATGAAGAACAGGATTTGACCAGGTCTTCGTAAGTAAGAAGAGCACCACCAAGTCTTAACAGGCTATTACAGAGCTTCTGAATCTGTGGAAAGGGCCTAGATGAAGGACTTGCAGGGATTCTTCCAGAATGGTTTTCTATTCATACAGGGAAATATCAAAACGAAATTACATCTTTCCACATTTTCTAATAGGTATAGCAGCACATAATTGGGAAGATAATGATTTTTATCAAGGAGCTGTCAAAAAAGTGGATAGTATCATTATCATAATTATCCTTAAAGGCTTCCCGGCAGGGATGCTAATTTTAAAGTTATAATAAAGAACAATTGTAAAGAAAAATCAGCTTTATTTTATGTGTCTTAGTAGAAACATTAAGTAAAATAGTATTAAGAAATAGAAATCCTCATATTACTGACATTTTTTTAAAGGTTTGGGAGAATGACATCTCCAGTCTTTCAAAATTCCAATCAGGTTGGATAATGTCTCAAAGAATTATTATGTTTAATGCACAGAATGAAAATATCCTAAACTGAAGAACACTTCAGGAACAGATTCAGTGATTAGGAAAAAAAAGACTGGTCTACAGCAGAAGCACCAAAGGAAGAACTGACAAAGAATGAAAGAAAGGCAAAAGATACTTAAGAACAGTGGCTGGGACCAGCCTGGGGAAGTATGATGTCAAAGCAGTAACATACTTCTATACAGACAGTGTAGTTGCACAACAAAGTCAACTCTATTATCTTAAAGAGTGAATCCAACCTAGTTCACCTAAAATTGTTCTAGCAAAGAGAGATTTGGTGGAATAAATCTGGAACACAGACTCTACTAATTCTAATCAAATAAACAAAAGACCGAAAAAAGTCAGCAGCTACACTGTCATTCTCTCAACCCTCCCCGTCCAAGAACAAGTAAAACCTTACAGCCATAATAATCAAGGAGCCACAGGCTTGAAAAAAGTGGCCTGCAAAGAACCAAAAGATTGATGCAGATGTTTCTAACACTGCCCCAGCACATGAAACAATGCCACAGAACTAAAACCAACCTGAGAATGCTTACCAATACTCCAATTTTGGGAAAAAGCAGCCTGAGCAGGCAAAAGAAAACACCGCTGGTGGGCTGCTGGGAAGGGACAAATGGCACGGGGAAGTGAGTGGTACTAACACTGACCAGGCACAGGCTCCACACATCCCTGACAAATTAGGTAAACAACCTAAAATGGCAGGTGATTGTCTTCTGGG
This sequence comes from Panthera leo, assembly GCF_018350215.1. Taxonomy (NCBI): domain Eukaryota; kingdom Metazoa; phylum Chordata; class Mammalia; order Carnivora; family Felidae; genus Panthera; species Panthera leo. The sequence continues at coordinate 37,198,759 of NC_056695.1, forward strand.
AGAAGATACACTCCCTGGTACACATTTAATTCCAACCCCAGGAAAGCGATGCACAGGTCCAGCTGAGCCTTTCCTTTCCTGGATTCAAAGTCTCCAGGCAACAGAAACCAGATGCGACATGCACTGCAGCCCCAAGCACACTGCCACACTGACGGTACAGAGGCACGAGGGTCATTCCGTTCTCCACCAGAAAGCTAAGAGCTCGGGTAGGAGTAATTTCAACTACATTCACTTTTTGCCTCACAAACTGTCTTTAGATTGTAATCCCTGCATAAAATAGCACAGGATGCTTCGCAAAGCAAACAGTATCTGGACAGGGTATTTCACTCCAAACAGCTGCCAAGATCATAGAAAACCACAAACTGCTCCACATACCAAAGGGGAAACAAAGGACAGCAACTGGAAGAGAACATGCAAAATAAATGAAGAACTTAGTCTGCAAGAAATAACAATCCAAGGATCAAAAAATAAAGTTAATAAGAACATGAAAGCAATAAAAGGAGAACCAAAAAGTGAGATGACAAAACACAATGACAATGAGAAGGGAACAAATGCTAAAACACTGAGACCTATTAATAACACCATTTCAGAATCAAATAAATTAGAAATAGCTAACACTGACTCTTTCCATGGTTATAAATGCTTTATAAATCGCATCTTACTTAATCCTCACAAAAAATTCTGTGAAACGGAGGTACTATTATTATTCCCATTCTACACAGGAAGAAACACAAGCATAAAGTAATCAAGTAATCCACTCAGGATCATACAGCTGACAAAGAATAACATAGACACAACTGAAATTTGAATTTTTGACACAGTGAAAGAGCTTAAGAAAACCACAGGGAGTGCGGAAGAAATGGGTATAGAGAGTAAAGGTGATCTAATAAAAGGATGGTTACGTCTTAAATATACAGAACCCAGCAAATAGAAAAATGCTTTCAAAGATGTAACAGAAGAGTTCCTTGAAATAAAAAGAAATGCATCTGCAGATCAAAATAACATACTGTATTTCAGGGAAAACAAATGGAGAACTGGGCAACACCAAGGCACATTCTCACTGCTTCTGACTTGCAAGTGCAAATCACCTTTAAAAGGGAGGTAAGAAAGGACTGTCAGAAGATGGGCGGGGGCGGGGGCGGGGAGAATGGAGGAAGTACAATCTCCTCACTGTTGACAGCAGGGAGCCAAAAACCATCTAAAATCAAATAGGCAGTTTGAAACAAATACTGATTCTAATCTGATAGTGGTTTTTTTTTTTCGTATCTATCACCCCTTGGTCTTAGACGCATCTCAGAAAACAAAATATCTTGAGAAGAAACATTTGCACAAATTCAGCAATGCTTTCAGCTTTACTTTCTTCTATCGATCCTCCCCTTCTCTTGCACGCTGTCCCAGCTATTACTCCTCCTCAATAAAGAGACATCTGGAATAGTTTACTGAATTTACATGGGTTATTTCTGGACTTCAGGATTGTAACCTCATCATTCTTTTGGGCAGTACCATAATTCTTTGAAATGCACATTTTAAATAGTAAGGCCATTTATTCTTTCAAAAAAGAAAGGAGGAAAGATGTCATTTTCATTCTTCCATTTTTTGACACTACATATCCTGAGTGACCTTAAACAACCTCCATTTTGTGGTGACCTTTGTAACAATTTTTTAATTAAAAAGCATTTTTAAAAACAAATTGCTAAAGACATTAAACCCACAATGAAGAAGAATAAAAACCCTGAGAAGTTAACAACACAGCCAGCTTTTGCTCTCCTCTGTGGGTATCCACAAACCATAAAAAAACTGGGCTCTGCCTTTGATGTCTGCATGGGTGATGAGTGATATGAAAGAAAATCAAAGATGAGGAATCTAAGAAAAGACTCCAGCATTTAAGGGAGAAAGAGGAATAAAGTCTACAACACAAAAGAAGGTAAGAGAGAAACTTGTCTGCCCTGACCCTAGCACAGGGTGAAGGAAAGAAAAAAACTATCAAGTTTATAATGACAAGCTGGCCTTCACTCAGGTTTCTGAGTACTTTAGGTGATCCTAGGAATTAACTACCTAGGTAATCCAAGAAAATCACCAGCTGAGGCTAAAGTGGTTTCCTAGTAGTAGAACAAGACTGGCAGACACAACATATCTTTTCTGGAGGATTAGAACTCAAGGAATTCCCACAGATCAAACTACAAGGAAAATGAGTGGTTCACATAAAAAGATCACAAAATATGTACTTGGAAACAAGGCTCCATAGGAGATGATTAGCACAAACATAAATAGCAACAAGCATTTTAGGCACAGAAAACAAAAGAAGAGCTTACAAATATCAGCAGGGAACAAGAAGATTTAGAAATGAATGAAACAGACATCCAAAATTGAAAAAATACAATAGGCTAAGTGAAAACTTAATAAATGGGTGGGAATACCAACTAGACAGAGTGGAAGGGAAAAGTACCAAACTGGAAGACAATGTGGAGAAGTTACCAAGAAATAAATTTCAGAGAGGAAAAAAAAAAAAAAAAGATAAAATATATATAAAATAAGATAAAGAAAGGGATATAAAATTGTAGAGTTCAGGGAAGAGTTATTACCCTCACCCCTCAATTACCAAGTGGCCCTACTTCAAATAGCCTGCTGAGACAACTTATCTGGAGCCCACCTTTGGGTTCCAGGAGCACTGGACAATCAGGCAATACAAAGACTAAGAAGAAAACATTCTAACCCTAGAGGAGGCCTTTGATTATCTCTCAATTCAATAGTCCTATGTTTCTGAAATCTTAACTTCCATGCAGTAACTTCCTCTATAGCAGAAGTTGTCCACTTTACTTAATTTTATTAAATTCTCCAGTTAAAAAAAAAGTCAGGGGTTGAAAGAATTATGAATCAGGTAGATGGTCTTTTTACATAATATCCACTAGGACTCAAAACACCTAGGAAGAAAGTAAAAAAAAGAGAAGCACAGGGGACCCTGAGGGGGCTCAGTCGGTTGAGCGTCTGTCTGACTCTCTATTTCAGCTCAGGTCATGATCTCACCGTTCGTGAGATCGAGCCCCATGGGACTCAGCAATGACAGCATAGAGCCTGCTTGGCATTCTTTCTCTCCCTCTCTCTCTGCCCCTCTCCCACCCCCATGCACACGTGCTCTCTTAGAAAATTTGAAAGAAAAGAGAAGCTTATTTTTTTAATCTTTCCTGTGAGTTCTCATTATAGCAGTATATAAATATATACAGCTGTTATGTGTAAACAGTGAGTTCTTGAAAATCACATTCTAACATGGAGAGCTGTAAAGCAGTTTATATTTTCCCAAAAGAGCAATGTCATAACTGAGATTTGGTTTCCTGAGACTTAGGCAACATATTAGTTGTAGATATGATTGAAGACATGCCATAAGGCAAGTATGCGAAATTATAAAACTTTAAAGCAATTTCAAGTATCAAAATTATGCTGCTGATCCTAGTTTAGGGTTTTGAACATGAATTGATTATATTAAGTACCCTACTGTAAAGTGATAGGAAGACACACTCTGACATAATATGTGCTTGATCAGAAATCTGTATGTTTGAACATATAAATAAAAATGAAATGAAAAATGATTGGGATTTGCTTTAAAATATTCCAGAAAGAAAAAGACTCCAGAAAGAAAAAAAAGTTGAGAAAGGCAACAGATGAAGCAAGATGTGCAAATCCTGATATCTGTTGAACCTGTGTTTGAGGTTTGTTTCATTCCTCTCTTTGTGTATGTTTGAAAACTTTTCATAATTAAAAGTTTAAGAATATGAACTAAATGTAAATAATTACTACTTAATAATCAACAAACATTATTTAATGATTTCTCTTACCTTCTTAAAACTTAGACTCTGGGGAAAAATGAGATGGATCAGTAACAACTGCCCATGGGAGGAGGCATTAAGGCAAGGTTCTCACAGCAAACAGTTGTCAATAGTATAACTGGCTTGAGATTCCCCCACTTCACCATCGAGATGGTATGTTCATGTATCATTGAACCAAAGTGTGAAAGTGTAACTAGAGAGAATGAAGTTGGACTCTAACCTTACACCCCTTATGAAAATTAACTCAAAATCAAAGATCTAAATATAAGGGCTAAACTATAATACTCTTAGAAGAAAAAAGGGAAAAACATCCTGACATTTGATTTGGGAACGATTTCTTGGATATAATACCAAAAGCACAGGTAAGCAACAACAAAACTGATAAACTGAACTACATCAAAATTTAAAATTTCTGTGCATCAAAATACAAAATCAACAGAGTGAAAAGGCAACCCAGAGAAAGGGAAAATACCTGCAAATCATATATGTGATAATAGGGACTAATATCCAAAATATACAAAGAACACCCATAATTCAAAAACAACAAAAGATAAACAATCTGATAATCAGAAGAGATTTTTGAATACATATTTCTCCAAACAAGATACACAAATGGCTAATAAGCATATGAGAAGATGCTCAACATCATTAATCATTAGGAAAGTGCAAATCAAAACCACATTGAGATTCACACCAGTTAAATGTGCATTATCAAAAAAAAAAACTAAATGAAGTGCTAGAGAGGATGTGGAGAAACTGGAACCCTTGCACATATTAGTGGGAATGCAAAATGGTGAAGTTGCTATGGAAAAATTATGGCAATTCCTTAAAAAATTAATATACAAGAAAAAAGAGATACAATATAAAAACAGGAACAAGGTAATACTAAAATAAGGACTGAGAAATTCTCAGAACTGCTAAAAGATAATTCCAGATTTGGAAAGCCCAGTTCATTCACATACTATATAACTGATATTACTTGTAATATCCCCCGTATGACTGTACAACCATCTTTTAACAGTTATCTTTTAGTATTCTTTTATTTTTTGCTGGTTAAATCTCTTTTCTCCCCTTTACATTAGGATGTAAACTTAACTCATTTGTCTGGGTCCCATCTTTTTTAACTAATAAATCTAAAAGTCTCTAAAGAAGCATTATGTAAAGATACAAATTAACCTTAATGCTCTGTAACTCAGGAATTTTCCTTAATGAATGACCTTAGGCCAATTATCTTAAGTTTGGTTTTACGAAGGATGTGCTCTAAAGAAACCACAAGGGACCAGAATGTAAACCAAGCAAGTTACTAGGCCTCACTTCCTACTAACCTCCATTTCCTGCTTTAACCACTCTTCTAATTCTGTATTCTTCCGAGCATGATGAGCTATTAGATCTGATCCTCCAATGATGTGTGGAAGTTTTCCTGCTCCAGGAAATATGACCTGTTAAAAAAAGTAAAAGTAGTAAGATTAGGGGCAACTGTGTGGCTCAGTCAGTTAAGCGTCCAACTCTTGATTTTGGCTCGGATCATGATCTCACAGCTATGAGACTGAGCCCTGAGTCGAGCTCAGTGTGGAGCTTCGAGCCTCTTGGGATTCTCTATCTCTCCCTTGCTCTTTGCCTCTCCCCCATTCACCCCCCTTCAAAATAAACTTCAAAAAATTTTTTTAATAAAATAAAATTTTTCCAGACTGCTTTCCAGAAGTTTGTACTACTTTATAGCTCTTGGCCATCCTTGGGCCAACAGGCATTGCTTTATCTTTGGTAACTTCATTAATAAAAAAATATGTATCAGGGGTGCCTGGGTGGCTCAGTCGGTTAAGTGTTTGACTCTGTGATTTTAGCTCAGGTCATGATGTCACAGTTTGTGGGTCTGAGCCCTGCGTCGGCTCTGCATTAATGGCACGGAGCCTGCTTGGGATTCTTTCTCTCTACCCCTTCCACGTTTGCGTGCTCTCTCTTAAAATAAATAAATAAACTTAAAAAAAAAAAAAAGGTATGTCTTTTGAATTTTGATTCAACAATGAGACTTGGTAACATGACACTGAACATGAAATAACCATGCGGTTAAGAATAAATAACCCTGTGGTATTCATGTGCTACACCTGTGGGATGGAAAAGAATTAAGTGGGTGCTATCTAACGGGAGGTATTTCCATCTTCCACTCTAAGTGGAAGAGAGGGGAGTTCAGAACCTTTTACACATTGTCATAGTAGGCAAAAAAATTAACAAATGTTAATAGTAGCTCACATTAGAGAGAAAAAGCTACAAAATACCTCATAGCCACAGCAAGAATCAAACAGATCATATTCTAGTGAAAGGCAGTCTTCCACAGAAACCACTTTTGAAAAAATTAACTGTATTCTGACTAATTGCTTAAGCAAAAGGTAGTAGTAAGTAGTAGGTATGGAACAAGAAGCAAATATCCCAGCAACAGACAACAAAATACAGACTGGATCGGAAATATCCTTTTAGTCATATTGACAAACTAAATACCTTATCAGTTCCTTAAAAAGAAGAAACTCTGGGCTGATGGTAACACTCAGGTACATATTTATATTTTTTGTATATACACATAACAGTAAAATGCCTACTTTTCATTATTTAATGTGCTCAGTTATTTTAAACAGATCTATTATCTTCATAAAGTCCTGAGTTAAGGACTTTCAGGTAGCCAGAGATCATTATTATAAGTAGAAGAACCCTTTCAATATAGCCCAAAGCCTGCCCCTTAAGGTGGAGAAGACCAGGTAAACAGCACCCTTTAAAGAATTCAGTCTCAATGAAATTTGTTTCCATGTATTCTTTATATACTCAACATATATTTATTCACATATTCATTAACTGTCAGTTTATGTTCTTACTAGAATAATTTTAACTGTTTTAAGCAGAAGAAATAGTATCAGTTTTCAACATGAACTGCTTTTACTATTTAGCATCAACAGTATTTCTAAAAACATTTCAAACGCTGCCCTCTGGTGATACTGTAGTTAAAGGAATACCGTACCTTTTTGAATTTCTTGAAATTCTTTAATTGACCATAATCACTATTTACACAGGATGTATTTCTGGAGGTAAAGTTACTAACCACCAGTGATCTAAATTCAGTCAGTAACACCTTCCTTGGAAACATATCACCACCACCCTGAAGCTCATCTTTGATCTTAAACGGGGTTACGATGGATACATAAGCAGAAAAGATAAGGAAAAAAAAAATTACTTGTTTGGGCATCTACAGTAAAAGTTCAAATACCTGAGAAAAAAACAAAACAAAACAGTAAAAAAGGTTTATTTCTGGCACCCAAACTCTGTATTTGGAAATCAAATCATAACTACTTCAAAACCAGAATATTACTTACTCAAATACTCTATACACTCATCTATGACAGAAGACTAAAACTATCTAGCATTTTTAATTTAGTAGCTTATTCCAATGAATATCATCTCAATACTTCATATTCTATATATTTTCTCAGCAAGGAATGTTTTGTCTACTTCTTATCATAAAAACCATGAACTAACATTAGTGTAACAATCTGTTCTACAAGTTCTCATCTATTATATTTAACCTTCCTTGGATTTTCAGTAACATTATTTTTCACATCTCCAAAAATCATTAGTTCTGGACACACTCATTACTCATTAACTGAAAGCCATTTTTTAATTGCAAATTGACAGTATTAAATCAGCCTGAAGATTCCTTCCTGTTACTGGATGAGATTCTTTAGGTCATTTTCTATTAACCAACTAGTTACATATCAACATTGTCAGAGCAACTCAAGGCTGACCATCTAAGTTTTTTACTCTTTTACTGCCTATTCAAATGGAAGTTGCTAACAGGACTAATAAAGACAGGGAGAGAAAGAAAAAAAGTGGAAAGTCAAAAGACAAGGTTCATCTATTAGTGACAGAATGTAATCAGGAACTCTAATAAATTAACAATGACTTAATACTTTTGTAAATGTGTTTTAGCATTTAGAAATAATTCACATCCATTCCTCTATCTGATATAAATGATCACCCTGTTGGAAAAGTGCTGACCTGATTTTATAAAGACCTGAGGTCCATAAATGTGAAAGTGACTTGTTCAGGATCACACATTTATGCAGAAGGCAGGGAATTATACTCAGGCTTTTTTCTATCCTCTTTTTGCTATATCATGATTATAATATGATCAAATTATTCCTAGAGTAAGCGTAACTATGAAATAGATCAAAATTACACAAAGGGAAATAATGAATCCTAAGAACGTAAACTAATAGTAATTGATCAGATGTTGGTCATGAAGTCAAATCTTTATAAAAATTAAAGAAAAATTTCCTTACAGATAGTTCTTCTTTAGTTGACCACAGTGTATCTTTCTTGAACTCACATTTCTTTCCAATTTCATTTTCTTGCTAAAGAAATAAAAAATACTGTTCATAGAAATTATAAAATGGCAACTTTAAAAATATTCATGTTCTTGACCCAGTTATTTGATTTTCAAGTATCTTTCCTAGAAAAGCTGAGATGAGAATAGAAATCTATGTAAAAAAAGACACTGCAGTAGGAATTACAAGAGCAAAGAGGACACAATCGAAGTTCATACCAGTTATTTTACAATGAGAAGTGACCATAGTATAAATGAAAAAATGGCTATGAAATTACATTAACAGTTGATTCTAAGTTTGCAGAATAAGAATAAATAAAATACAATATTATCGATGGTTATCTACAGATGGTAGGTAGGATTATCAACAAATTGTTATGTTTTGATTTTCTATATTTCTACATAGCTATGTACTACTTTTATACTCTAAAATAAAAACATTTTTAAAGGATTCTATCTAAATTTACACTTAGTATTTAATTTTAAATTGCCCTTAATCCAGGAAAAAGGAAATAGGGTTACGTTAATTACACAAGATATATGTCTGCAATAAAGTGCAAACTGCCTTGTAGTTTCCTTCACATCCAATATCCAGACCAGGTTCCAGACAAGAGCATATTACATAGATGGCTTTCTGACGCTGTCAGTAAAAACTATAATCTCTTGGGTACACTAGGGGAGCATACGATTTTACATCAAATTTTCAATGATTCAATATTAAATTCAGAAAAACTGTAATAAAAAGTTGGAAAGAAAGGACAGAAAAACAAATGTACATTACTTTGTTTTTGCTTAGGGACTAAAAAGAATTAATACTTTTATCAACAGTAAGGTTAAAAATTTATACTAAGCCTACCATGTGCCCTTTCACTACTTTCATATACATCACCCACTGCAAGTTAATCACAATCAGAACATTTTACACCCCCGCCCTTTCTCCCTTATACTGCCCCACTCCTTCAAACTTGCTCACCCTCTTGAGCAGTTATTTCCCGTCCCAGAGAATCATGTTACAACCCACCCAAGCACTCAAACTCTAAACTTGGGAATTACCCTATACTCTTTTCTTCTCTCTCCATTTCTCATGCTGAGTCAATCACCAAGTCTTGGAGATTCTTTTTTCTTTTTTTTAATTTATTTATTTATTTTGAAAAGGAAACAGAGTACAAGTTGGGGAGGGACAGACAGAGAGAGAGAGGAGAGAGAGAATCCCAAGTAGGCACTGCACCATCAGTAAAGAGCCCAACACGGGTCTCACACCCACAAACATGAGATCATGACCTGAGCCAAAATCAAGAGTTGGATGCGTAACCGACTGAGCCACCCAGGCGTCCCTGGAGATTCTACCTTTTAAAGGCCTATCAAACTTATCCTCTCAGACAGCCTTTCATGTTAGCATGCCCGATGCCTGGAGTAACTGGATAAATGAATGTCCTTCTAAGAAAGCTGATAAAAGGAATTGCCAAAAGAGCAGAGTAGCCCTACGTTTTCGTCCCAGTTCAAAACCTAGCTAAGCAACCTTGCCAAGTTACTTAATACCTTACTGTCAATTTCCTAATCAGTTCAATGTGTATAGTACTGCTTCACTGCAGAATTGCTATAAACAGAATGATGATATCCAGTAAGTGGTAGGTATTACTGCTAGGTTTTGGAAGATACTGTAGTTAAGAGAAGTGGAAACCTTAATTTAGAACAGGAGGGTAGAATGAGGTGAAGAAAAGATGCTCTGCACTCAGTGGGTGCTATTAAGAAGAGGAAATGTTAAGAAGGATGAGTCATGTTTGCATTTTGTGAGACTACGAAACTGTAAGGCCACAACACAGGCACAGCTGTCATATATGTAAGGATAAACTTCTAGCAGGAATATCTAGTCAAAAGTTTTCTATTTCAGCTTATAAAAAGTATTATAAATGTGCTAGAACCTATATTTAAATCCCAAAATAGAAAGAGTGGTTCTATCATCAACAGATTTTAGAAATCTAAGGAATCCAATGTCAAAGAGAAGTTTCACATTTTTGCCTTAAAATTGCATTAAGTTTTTTAAATGAAAGGATTAAGAATTTTTTTCCTGATAATCACTTCCACAGCTAAAAAAATTAAGTGCAATTCCTTTATTCCATGAACATCTCATCTACAAGGACTTTCCAACAACAAATTCTTAAAACAATAAAAGTGAAAAAATTAAAAATAATCTCCCATTGTTTAAGGTTGATGAACTGCATCAATGTCAACTTCCTGGTTGTGATATTGTACTGTAATTATACAAGATGTTACAATTAGGGGAAACAGGATGAAAGGTATACTGGATCTCTCTATATAATTTCTTACAACTGCATGTGAATCAACAATTATCTCAAAATAAGAAGTTGTCAAAAATTACCTTACACTGAAAGCAAAATAACAGGCTCTTACTAAATATGTACAGTGTTAGAATACAGTGACTGAACTTTTAATGTACCCAAAAGTATATCACAATCAAATCACTATTTACTCTCCAGAAGATTTCTGTAATTTTATTTAGAATGTTATGAATTCTAAAGTAGTAAAGTAAGGACAGAGGAAATTATGCTACAGAACCACAGAACAAAATAAAGTAACTGTATGCCCTAGTATCAATATACAGCACGTAAAGCTCAGCTATTAAATGAAAGGTCTTTTCAGATACACAAAAGACTGTTTACTAAATCCCGTATCACTGGTGTATAATGATCACTTCCTGTCTCTCCCACTCTAGGATCAAATGCCCAACCCTGAGTGACCATGAACCCTGGGAGAATGTGCAGTCAATGCAGAGTATTTCAGAATATTAACAGCCATACAGGAGGGCCAAAGAGTTCTGCTATTAAAACCATAACCATTTTCACACAGAGCTGTAGCCACTGTGAACAGTGGACCAATCTGGGATAGAAGAAAAAAAAAAGGCTATTAAAAAAATGAAAGCATGTAATAGCACAAGACTAGAGAAAGAAAATAAGAACATACCAGAAAAAACTAAAAATGAATACAGGAGGAAAGATACACTGCAAGGGAAATGCATTTCCACGGTGTAATGAAAATAATATAAATAGAGTCTAACTTTCTAAAGATTAAATGCTTATAGTATTAAGTAGTCTGAACACAAATTTTGGAATAGCCTGGAGCTAAAATAACATTGTAAATTCATAATACAAATAAACATACCTTTATAAAGAGATATAAATTTATTAAATGTAGTTAGGAAATCATCCCTTGGACTTCACCAATACCACATGAAACCAACGTGAAGTTCCACTCTAGTGGAAATTGCTAAGCAAGTAACTTACAGAATACATAAACCACTTGGTTCAAGTAACCTCTTCTGTAAAGTGACAGCTAATCTTTGATAATAAAGAACCTCCCTTTCTCTGAAGTTCTCAATTTGGCTAAACGGGATCTCACGGTCTATTCTTTCTTCCTTACTTATCTAATGCTAAATATGTTAGGGACAGCAATGTGTCAAGCTTAAAACATTTCCCATAC